>NC_136263.1:103342918-104020418 GCF_964187855.1 Myxine glutinosa
GGAAGCCCGGGTTGTGCACATTTTCCAAGCAGCTAGCTAGTGCTTGCCAAGCTCGGCGTTCCTTGACGGTTTTGAAGGGAGTGCTTGCTCGAATGCTGAAACCACTTGTCGACTAGGCTAAATTTCTGATTTTTTTTTGGCAGAGGCATTTCTGAGTAAAAGTTGGTATCCGGGCGTTTTAGGTGGATATGAGGGTGCTGATCACGAAAAAAACGGATACCAAGCTGAAATGTGCATATTTAGGGCCTAAATCAGCAAAAAAACAAAATGGCCGCCAAAAAAGTTTATGCGATATTTGTTTTTTTTCTTCAGAAAAGTGGAATGTCGTAGTAATACTTGGTATCCATGCTTATTAGCTGTATATGAGGGTGCTGATCACGATAAAAAATAATACCAAGCTGAATATTACATATTTAGGGCTTAAATCAGCCAAAAAACAAAATGGCCGTCAAAAAAAGTATACGCGATATTGACATTTCTAATTTTCTTTTAAAAATAGGAATGTCATAGTAGCACTTGGTATCTATGCTTATTAGCTGTATGTGAGCGTGCTGACCACGATAAGATAGGATACCAAGCTGAATTGCAGGCTTTCAATGGAAGATGTTTCATACACCATATTGGCTTTTATTGCCGTTTTACCTTGATTGGCATTACATTGCTTTCAGATCACTGTCAACTGTATTTTCTAGTTAAGGTTGTTATCATGTCTAGTTAAGGACGGTTTATTTACCGGGACGGTCCTACCAGAGTACCTACCAGAGTCAGTTCTCGAAGAATTCAAAAAAGGAAATTTTGTGGTCAAACGGTCGGCGCGTAAGTTCAATCAGGTTGATCCCGACCAGGCACAAGAGTGGTTGAATGGAACTGGTAAAAGGGCCGGAGGAATCGTTGGTATCACCAAAACCAATACAGCCTTGAACAGATGGGCATTGTCTTACAACCTGAGAGCACATATTGCAGCAGATACGCGTGAAATGTTGCAGATATATCCAAAAGACTTGCTCAGCCATAACGAATCGAAACCAGCAAGACAACAACGTGACAATGCAGACGAGAACATTCTGCTCAGCATATTGGAACGCTTCCATGTGTTTGCACCTGATACGCATCACGCTGCGCTGCAAAACATTGCAACAAAAGACGTTGCTAGCGAAGAAATCCAAACATCGCTACTGAACGCACGAGTCATGGGTCAGAAACAACTGGATGAATTTGTGGAGGATAGACTTGTTGGAGACGCAGAAACCTCAGTGCCTCAGCACTCATTGTATGACACCATCAAGAAGAACAATGCTCCAACATTCGACGATCTTTATAAGGTAGTACAACACAGTGCCGAAAAGAACAAACGCACTGTTCTGAAAGCTGATCAAAACTTCCTCCAACGTTTGGTAACGGCATATGCATCTGGCCGCACGATCAACTTGGACAACGTGTTGAACCACGAACTTCTTCGAGTACCAGTCTCGCTGGCAGAGCTCAATGGCAATTTAAGGACAGGAAACAAATCGTTGCTGGCTGATATGTTGACAGCAGATGTTCCATGTCCTGCTACGCTCGATCTGCACGGGAAATCAGCTTGTCTTGTTATAGATGGACAGGCTCGAGTCGTGGCCATTGGGAAACCGGTTGCTGCCAAGACATTTGGAGACTTGGCAGACGTTTTCACAAGATCAATCTTCCAGTCAGGAATGCAATATCTTCGCATAGACGTTGTATTTGACAGATACCGAGATGAGTCGATCAAAGCAGGAACAAGAACCAAACGAACAAAGACAAGTCGTCCAATACGTCGTATTGTAGAAGGACGGGAGGTGCCACTGCCTAACTCCTGGATAAACTTCATTGCCCTTCCAGAAAACAAGGCAGCCCTTGCTCGCTTCCTCTCGGAAGAACTTCTGGCACATGCTCCTGGTGATACAGAGATTGTGGTTGCAGGGGGGTTTGACGATGAGCGTGAAATCAGGTCATCACGTGGCAATACTGACCTCACTCCACTAAAAGCAACACACGAAGAAGCGGACACACGCATAATTCTACATGTCATAGATAGTCGGCTGGACACTGTAGTTGTATGTGCGAGAGACACTGATGTCATGCTGTTGTTGGTGGCACATTTTCCGCGTGTCAGTTGCAGAAATCTATGGATGATGGCTGGTACTGCCCAGAAGAGAAAGTACATACCCATAGGTCCATTATATCACAACTTGCCATCAAATTCAGTCCAATCACTTCTGCCATTTCACGCTCTTACGGGATCGGACACGACATCGCACATCTGTGGACACACGAAACGTTCAGCATGGAAAGTCTTCCTTGAGTATCACCACCTTCTTGTGGGTTTGGGAGTAGGGAATTTGACCCCTGAAGTGTCAAAATCGACAGAAATATTTGTCTGCAAAATCTACGGGATGAACAATCTGGAGACAACAGATAGCGTTCGTCGGGTCATGTTTGAGAAGGCCTGCAAACCAGAAGCGATGCCACCCACGAGCGATGCTCTCAAATTCCACATCCAGCGTGTGCATTACCAATCTCTGATATGGAAGGAGGCACACTGCCCACTTCCGAACCTGCCGAATGTCACGGAGTTGGGATGGAAAAGGGTCGCTACCAATTTGCAACCAGTGCTGATGACACTCCATCCAATTCCTGAGTCGTGTCTTGAACTTGTTTCTTGCAGTTGCAGGTCACGGTGTCGTACCATGCGCTGTAGCTGCCGTAAAGCAAAACTTGGCTGCACAGCTGCATGTGTATGTCGGCAAGAAACTGACCAGGACGGTTGCTTTAATGACAATGTGTAATGTGTTAACGACATTATTCAACTTACCGTCGAGCCTGCATATCGTAAAAGACGTCATGACTGTGCTACCTGTATATAGTTAAACGTTCATATGTGATTGTTCACTGCATGTAATCGTATTAATCAATGAAGATCAAAAGTAAAGTTGTATTGCCTTGTAATCGTGTTGTTTATTATATGAGCTGTGTGGCACAAGGGTCCATGTGTAAGTGTCTGTAGATATCATTTTAGCTGCAGTTAGCCGATATTTAGAGCTATTTTGTGAGCAACCACCTTGAATGTGTCCTGTTTCAGTATATAGCTTTGGTCCAACACTAATAATAGTGCGCTCATATGCTTCCTTGACCTCGATAACCTGGGGCTAGACATCAAAATAATGATTCTATGTTCACTAGAACTGGAGATATCGTCAATATAAGATTTGATGGCGGCCATCTTGGAAAATGGCCGAAACATCGATTTCTGCTAAAATAGTATATACAAATTTGATTGCCCGGAAATATTCATCTTGTTTCACGTAAAGTGTACTTGTTGAAATGTCTTCCTGTGTGATTCTGAGTTCAGCGGCTAAAAGTTAAATATTTTGGCGGCCATTTAGTTTTTTCCAGATTTGAGCATCAAATACCAAAAATTCAGCTTGGTATCCTATTTTTTCATGATCAGCACCCCCAAAATAGGTTAAAAACACTTGTTACCAACTTTTACTCAGAAATGCCCCTATAACTTGTATTAGATGCATTTCTGGAAATTTAGCCTAGTCTATTGGCGATCTCTCCACAAGAAACTTGGTAAATGAACACACACCCAATGTTCTTGAGACCCGACCGTAGATCGACTGTAATCTATATACCCTAAAGAGGATTGACACTTCCTGACCCTCCCATAGTGAGCGGGTGTACTAGTGTTTGTAAATAAATCAAATCGTTAAATGTTTACTTTCTCTCTGTCCGTGAATGTCTTTTCTTCCATTGGTCCGCCATTGCTCGCACCCAGAGTAGCGATCGGCCACAACAAAATTAGCATTCGCCCGGCGGGTGTGTGTGTGTGTCTGTGTGTGTATGTGTGTGTGTGTGTGTGTGTGTGTGTGTGTGTGTGTGTGTGTGTGTTAGTGTGTATATATACAGTATGTGAAAGTCTTACCTCAATATGATTTGCTGTTTCAGCTGCTTGCGATTTAACTGTGGCACAAATAAGAACTGCGGTTAGTAATTATCTCGTTTACATCAGTAATTTCCCTCAAAAAATGAAAAGTTCACCAATTTCACATTCACCTTCAACACTTTTCTGATGTTTTGATTTCAGAAAAGCATTATTATCTCACAAGAATTTGAGACTTCCCTCTTTACTCGAGACTTGAGGCTCAAGGTAGACTCGCCTCGTTCAAGCTAATGGCCTCTCATGCCCATCTTTACACTTGCAGAATCCCTATTCCATGCCATACCTTCAGACTGCAAACCTTCTGAAAATTTACTGGACAGCACAAAACATAACCACAGCTACGGCAACTTTGTGGTTCACAAAAGTCACATAACTCTGTCATTATAGACAGTAAACAGGTGCTATTCATGAATTAACAAGTGTCTGCATAACAAAATTGTGTTTGCCTCTCCAGCTCGTGGGGAAATATAATTTCTTCAAATGCCGTATGCACCTGTTTGGCCATGTTGAAGTTGTGAACAGTTGTAGCAGCTACCACTCTCCTCTCCAAGAAAATGTATGCAACTCTAACCAGATGGATGCTATTGTATTTTTCTGGTGGTTTATGCACCAGGAATTAGTGATTACACCAATGTAATCCTTGACCATTTAAGAGCTGTTTTAAAAAACCCCACAGTATATGTGAGTATGGTATGACCATGTTTTTGAAGTGCAAATGGAGACATTCTCAAAGCTTGCTCCTGGCATGGCCCAGTCACCATATAAAGTAGTTCTGAACTTGCTCGTGTTGATGAGGTAACAGTCATCTCCTGGAATTTCACTTGGTCTCGTGAATCCCTGTCCTTTTGTCCTTTCATTTTCCATTCTGTTGTATCACACACTTCACTGATCAACTCACTCATTGTCCATCTCCTTAAGTTAAACCTCTCTGCTTTCTCAAGGGCTTGCCAACCATATGAAAGTTAATCTCCAGTCTGCACAGCAACAAAAGAGGGCCTTGTTTGAAAACTACTCGTGTTTAAGTATAGTGTTATGTGGTCCTCCCCGACCTCCTAGTCTCGGTATCCCTCCGAACCCCGGGAGGAGCCACGGCAGAAAAATATACTATTCCGTGTCGCAATCAATAAGGAAACCACACCAATGGGGATGAACAAACCAATCATATATTATAAATCACACAGGAATCACGACACAAATAATTATAGCAATTCACCATACAATCCCTATCTGAAGATGGTACCACCTTATCTAGTCCCTTAACCCAAACTCACGGCACTCCCCCAATGTCTCTGTACCCCTCCAAGGCGAAGTCGATTCGCTCCAGCGATCGTTGGATCAATGTCCGATCCAAAATCAATTGAGGCGGGGACGATCGAAGCGACTCAGAGGTCACGTGGTCCAACACCCAGCAAACTAGCGGTGTAATGGAAAACCTCCAAAGACGTGCTCTGATGTACACATTTGCTGTTCAATCAGCGAGGCTCCATATAATCCTCAAAAGCCACTTTCTTGCACAGCCGCCCCCGGCAAACCACCGGGGAATAATGCCAGCTGACGCGACAAAAACCTTTTCCACTGAAGGCAGCGCAAGTGGCGAAATGGCGGACGGCTCTCACTCGAGCCGGGGCTTCGAGGCAAGGATACTCCGGAACCTCAATGCCGACCCGACTACGCAGGCTCCACGGTACTCCAGCGATATCACCTATCGCATGAACTTCCTTTCAAGGACTCAAAGTTCCCTCGCACTGCACGCTCGACCGCTCGGTACGGAGCTTCAACCAAGATCGTCTTTTCTTCTCCTCCCGCCTCTTCTTCTTCTTTCTGCCTTACGCGTTCTTCTTCCTCCCTCGACCTCTTCCAGCGCACTATGCCATTTCCAGTATTATTTTATCATGAGCGCTTTTAAACCTTTTAACTACAATAACCCTTTCCCTTAAACCACCATCACCATAATACTTAGAACCAACAACAATAATAATCATAACCACAATAATTAGTGCCGAATCCGTAACACTTCCCCCCCTCAAGAAAAGTTCGAACCTAGTGAAAACTTTTTGGAGGCAACACCCTGTAAACAAACAAAAGTAGCTCACCCCCAACTCCTCAATTCCCGTGAGCAACAGTAAACAATATTTCCCCAAATATAAAGCAACAAACTTTCACACAACCCACAGAGCTTTCCACAGTTAATTCACTCTGGACAAAGGGACAACACGACATTGTCCTGCCCTTTACTTGTTCAATTTCCCAGTTGGACCCCTGCAAAGCCAAACTCCATCTCAGCACCCTCTGATCTTACTTTTTGTTTCTTGTGAATGAAGGTTAAGGGGTGGTGATCAAAAATCCAAAGTCAAGCAACTCTACAGCACTTTTTCCGGGAGGCCGAGCTGAGAGCCAGGTTCCATGATGGTTGGGTGGCTAGGCCTGGAAGTATTTGCTACATGGACGCCTTTAGGAACGTGGAGTTCACGGTTAATCCGTGTAGGAAAGTTCACTACATGGACGCCTTTAGGAGCGGTTAATCCATGTAGGAATCTTGGCTCGGCTGCTCCGCAGCATTCAGTGCTTCAAATCTTCCGAACTTTCATAATAATCACGGTTGGGCCGCTTGTCACTGCAGTCCCATGAATAGCGGTCTCCTTCTCGGCCACTGCTCTGATAATCCTTCCTTCGGGAGCTGCCGTAACTCTGGGAGCCTCCATAATAATATCGATTGCGCTCACCACCAAAACTCCTACTCTGTGGTCCTCCTCTGTAGCCCCCTCGACACCTATGAAATGCCTTCCCTACTGTTATGGTCCGACCGTCCAACTCCTTGCTATTCAGATCCTTTTCTGCATCTCTGGCGTCCTTTGCGTTATCAAACGTGACAAAGCCAAACTCTCTTGACTTTTGCGTCTCTTTGTCTTTTATCAGCAGCACTTCCAAAAGGGGTCCATATTTGCTGAAGGCAGACTCCGGAACATCTTCCTTTGTTTTGAAGTTCAGTCCCCCTACAAAGAGCTTGCCAATATTGCCTCCATCCCTGACTTGCGTGTGCTGACACCTAGTTTCAGGGTACTTCCTCTTCTCTTCAGGGCGCTTCCTACTCGGCTTTTCAACAAACATCGGGTTACCAGAAATTTGACCACCGGCCAAAACATTCCCTACAACAAAAGATACTCCCTCTACAGGAAGAGTAGCTTGTAAACCTACGGTGACCGGTCCTGACACCAAATCAGACTCCAAATGGATGACATGAAGTGGAGCACCAACACAGCCACCAATCCCCTGTAAACGAACACTATCACCAGTTGCCGTCCCCGCTGACAATGGCAAAATGCCTTCAAGCATTAAAGATTGATGTGCTCCTTTGTCCCTCAACACCCTAACAGGTCTTTGGTTCGTCGAGTCTCCATCCAGTGACACAAACCCCTCTGAAATAAATGGTTGGTAACCCTTTTGAGGGCGATTTCTCACATTGGCCATTGCATTCGGAGTTGGACTAGTCGAACTCCGCTCCTGATTTTCCTTTCCCAGAGCAAAACATTGGGACATCACATGTCCAGGTTTATGGCAAAACGCGCAGGTATGCCCGGCGGAGAACCTCATGGTCTGCCTCGAGCCCCCCTGAGGATACGTCTGCCTGGGAACTGTTGTCTTCTGATTTCTAGAAGTCGTGGTATCAGAGTGGTCCTCATTTTCATCTCGAAGCCACCCCCATGAATTTTCGTTCTCCGCCCCTGATGTACCATAGCTCCCCTGTGTAAGTCTCGGCAAGAAGTTAGGTTTGTGGAACCCCATCCTGTGTGTTACGGCATAGTCATCTGCCATGGTTGCTGCCTCATACAACTTTGGTACTTTCCTTTCCTCCAGATGTACTTTAATGTCCTCGTGGACACACTGTTGGAATTCCTCCACCAGGATCAATTGCCGCAATAGTTCGAAGTCTTTCCCAACCCCTTTTGAATCACACCACCTATCAAACATGGTTTCTTTCAATCTGGCAAACTCCACATGGGTCTCACTCTCCCTCTTCCTGGCATCCCAGAATTTTTGTCGGTAAGCTTCCGGGACCAATTCATAGGCTTTGAGAATGTTTTTCTTCAATACCTCATAATCTGCATATTGGTCAATCGGTAAAGCTGAATAAATATCTTGAGCTTTACCCACCAGAACACTTTGCACTAATATGGTCCAGGACTCTTCAGGCCATTTTAGCAGTTTAGCCAGTTTCTCAAAGTGTGAAAAAAATTTGGCTACCTCCTTTTCATTGAAGGGTGGAACCAGCCTCACATGTCTGCCAACATCCCAGGTGTTCTGGCTAGGTGTCGAACCAGTCAGCAGGGATGGTACCTCTCCCCGTTCTCTCATTAACTCCAGCTCTTTGACTTTAATTTCCTGCTGATGCGCCAATTCACGGTCCTTTAACTCCCTGTCGGCTTTTCTCTCCTCTGCTTCGAGTTCCCTTGCAGCTCTCCTTTCCTCTGCTTGTTCCTTTTCTCTTCTTTCCTGGAGTTCTCTTTCCACTCTCCTTTCCTCGGTTCTTTCTTGTGCTTTTTTCTCTTCTAAGCTTTCCTGACGTTCTCGTTCCACTCTCCTTTCCTCTGCTTTTTTTCTCTTCTAGCCTTTCCTGGCTCTTCAATTGCATCTCCGTTTTTTGGAGCTCCACACTTTCTTGTTCTTCTGGTAACCAATCCAAGACTCCCTCTCTCCATGTTCCTCGTTCCACCATAGATTCTATCACCACTGTCTGCATCTCTGTTTTCTTCATTTTAGCCTCCAAGCTAAAATGTTTGCCCAATATCAAGAGTGCCGATTTTAGTAACACTCGGAACTGTGCTTCACTAGGGGTCACCGTAAACTTCTCTGCGTCAAACACCATGGTTGCTACTGTTAACACCTGTTAACCTTCACACAAGAAAAGAAAAAAAAATTGTTTTGTTTTTGGAAAAATTTGGGAATGTTGGAAAAAGTTCCAAATATGGGAATTCTGGGAATGAAAAAAAAATTGTTTTGTCGGTAAACCCCATGTCGGTAAACCCCTCTAACTTTCCCAGAATTCCCATATTTGGAACTTTTTCCAACATTCCCAAATTTTTCCAAAAACAAAACAATTTTTTTTTCTTTTTATTAGGGAATTCTTTCCCGGACTAAATTTAGGAAATTTTATATCCCAGACGCAGACCCAATTTCGAGCCCACAAATCAATTGGACGAGCCCCTAATTTCTGTTACGTGGTCTTCCCTGACCTCCTAGTCTCGGTATACCTCCGAACCCCGGGAGGAGCCACGGCAGAAAAGTATACTATTCCGTGTCGCAATCAATAAGGAAACCACACCAATGGGGATGAACAAACCAATCATATATTATTATAAATCACACAGGAATCACGACACAGATAATTATAGCAATTCACCATACAATCCCTATCTTAAGATGGTACCACCTTATCTAGTCCGTTAACCCAAACTCACGGCACTCCCCCAATGTCTCTGTTCCCCTCCAAGGCGAAGTCGATTCGCTCCAGCGATCGTTGGATCAATGTCCGATCCAAAATCAATTGAGGCGGGGACGATCGAAGCGACCCAGAGGTCACGTGGTCCAACACCCAGCAAACTAGCAGTGCAATGGAAAACCTCCAAAGACGCGCTCTGACGTACATGTTTGCTGTTCAATCAGCGAGGCTCCGTATAATCCTCAAAAGCCACTTTCTTGCACAGCCGTCCCCGGCAAACCACCGGGGAATAATGCCAGCCGACGCGACAAAAACCTTTTCCACTGAAGGCAGCGCGCGTGGCGAAATGGCGGACGGCTCTCACTCGAGCCGGGGCTTCGAGGCAAGGATACTCCGGAACCTCAATGCCTACCCGACTAAGCAGGCTCCACGGTACTCCGGCGATATCACTTATCGCACGAACTTCCTTTCAGGGACTCAAAGTTCCCTCACACTGTACGCTCAACCGCTCGGTACGGATCTTCAACCAAGATCGTCTTTTCTTCTCCTCACGCCTCTTCTTCTTCTTCCTGCCTTACGCGCTCTTCCTCCTCCCTCGACCTCTTCCGGCGCAGTATGCCATTTCCGGTATTATTTTATCATGAGCGCTTTTAAACCTTTTAACTACAATAACCCATTCCCTTAAACCACCATCACCACAATACTTAGAACCAACAACAATAATCATCATAACCACAATAATTAGTGCCGAATCCATAACAATAGTGACTGTTCTCCAACTCTCAAACTTGTGAACATTTTTTAATACATGCAAAATACTTGCCAAGAAGATGTAGAAAAGTCATGAAGTGTATTTAACTGTCACCATGTTTCTTAAAACTCACCCTTTTGTGGCTTGTCCTTTTTCATTGTGTTCGTCTTAGGATTAGAATTTCTGCGTAAAAGAAGAGACAAGTGTTATTTTCTAAAGATGGAGTAACAAAACCATGTAAATCACAAATATATTAGAGAATCTTTATCTCAGAAGAATAGCAACTATTCGAAAACGGAAATGTTATAATGCATCTAAACTCGGACCCTTCTCACACAACTTTCGTGAATTTTTCACCTTAAGGAATGAGGCTTAGTGAAATTGACCGGACTTTTTGCCCACGTGATCACAATTCAAACGTTTTGCACAAGTGATCATAATTAACATTTTTGGGGCCATTCCAGGATAGTGGATGGGGAAGAGCAAAAAGCTCTCATCTTTGAATTGCTGATGTCATAGCAACTTGATTATACTTAATAGGATTGAATTACAGACCAATATTTTGAACACCGTTGGGAAAAGTGCAGGTTTAAATTCCGTTGTAAATTTTTTTTCTCGAATTTCTTGCAGAGCTTCATTAATTTGAACAAAATAGTATAATAATTTGCAGGGTATAGGTTGAGTTCTGACAGGTTGAGTGTGAGTTACAACTTTATGAGTCTGACTTCCATATTCTAAGTTCAAGTTCTGAAAAATAGGGATTTCAGTTCTGTCGCGGCAGTAATTCACCAAATGACTTTTTCCACACTGATTTCCCCCTAAAACTAGGCCGAGGTCCTTGCAGACTTTAATTTGAAGTGTACATTATCTTAAATTTAAGATTGAAATTTTAACACAGAAACTTTAAAGTGTATCTTGCATTGTATCTGGCTTTTAATCTTAACATTGAGTTCGAACTTCAAAGTTAAAATGTCATCGAACGTTACTTATACCTGGTTGAGACAAAAAGTCCAACATTTGAATGTAAGATTTATTCGTTTGGACTGAGTGTGCTGTTTTTTTGTGTGACTTCTTTCCTCCGTGTGCTTACTCTTAAATGTATCAACGAGCTGTGGGAATTTCAGAAGATCAAATTGCCAAGCAGATACCAGCCTTATATTATGCAACCGTGACCACAAGGGTTTTGGTGGTAACCATGATCATATCATAAAATGAGCACCAACTGTTAATCACAGTTTGGGTATTTTCTACAGAGCTAAGGCAATAATGAACCGCACCAGGTTCATCACACTATACTTGGCTTTTGCAGTGAGCTCCATGAGGTATGGCTCCCAATTCTGGGCTGCTGCTCCGGCTTCCCACCTTGCTCCTCTTTGAGTGGTCAAAAACAAGGTCTTCTACACCATTGGAATATCAAGACAAGACGTGAATTCCAAAGAACTGTCACTCTCCTCCATGTTGCAAGTTGATGGGCTCTCTATTGAAAACAAGCTTCATCTGGCTTTGCCTCTTCTGCCCTCTCCTACTTCTCATTGGCTCTTGTGCTTCATTTTGTTTACCATAGTCATGAATTCCTTGATGTAAGCAGATGACACACAAGATCCAACGACCACATTAAACACTTTCCTACAAGCCAGCCAACTATTATTTACCTGCAATTTTTTTCCAGATTGACTTTCCACCTTCCTTCTTTGATTGTTTTTGGCCTTCATTGGTAGCGGACGCCGAACTCACGAAGTTGCCCTAAAGAAAAAACAAGCAAATTTGAAAATATTAAATGGAATAAAAATGCATTGAAATGTATTTAACGTTATATATATATATATATTCATCTGCTTCAGCATGCATTTTAAGCCTTCAAAAATTCCAACATTCCCAACATCTGAAGTACCCTTGGAGTATAATACGTGACAAGGAATTAGTCATTTTAACTTTTCACTCATCCGAGTATTGTAATTGAACTAAATACACATTATCCCATTTATAACGAGACTCGGTGTGGTAATGGATAGAGCATCACCCCTAAGTCTGAGAGGTCAGCTGTTTGAACCCTGGTCGAGCCATACCAAACACTTAAAAAGTCTTTACATCTGAAGAGGCTTAACAAGTCATGTACGAGGTACATCCTTGCAGCATTTGAGAGGAAAGAGCATGGACAATCACAAGTTGACAATAATAATGTCGGCTTTGATAGGCCTAATGGCTTCCTGTGTTGAAGTTCCTTGGAAAGGATCTCCGTTTATTATACCAACGAGCAGAGTACCCACCCCACGGGCGATCTTGTTCCAAACGTGCAACACATTCTTCTGACACATCCCTTTAGTTGGGTGGTGTATAGGCAACAGACCGCTGTCACAATCACTCCCGAAAAAAAAATAATAACCCGGGTTATGTAGGTCTCAGGCCGACAAGTACTATTGCCTTCATAAGGTCCATAACACATATCAGCTCCAACCTTTCAATATTTAATGATCATTTTACACCAAACGGAGAACTTTGCTTTACACCAAATGGGGAACTTATCGGGAGGGCGTGGCATTTCTTAATAAGGCACTTCCAGACATCTTGGCCTGACCAAAATGGTGGACGTGTGATTTTTTTTTTCAGGATACAAATGTGAGTGGCGTCAGGCCAGCTGTCAAATCAATGGGTAAATGCAGACATGCAGACATAAATACACACACACACACACACAGTATATATATATATATAATTATGTATACATACATACAAATACATTTGCTCCATTATATACACAAAGAATTAAGTTAAGCACCCCTACACAACGAATTAAGGTAAGCACCCCCTAATATATATTCTTTGTGTATATGTATACATTGGCATATATTCTAAGGTATGTGAGATCAAATAATGATTGGTATGACATTAGCAATTATCCATTGATGAAATTGAGTGATCAAAGTGAAAAAAAGTGATTGGTTGAGTCAGTGATCCGATCACGTGGGTCCTACACACGTTATTGACGCAAAGATCGCTAGAGGTCTTCTCAGAACAATGACTGTACGTTAGAAAACATAAACGTCATCCACACTGTCCGTGATGGACCTATAGCTCCATACTTAAATTGAGGTGAAAATATGCCTAAAATTCCCAAAAAATTTCACCTTAAATTATTCAGAATAAAATATTGAAAACGGCATGATTGTTATGTTTTTATGTGACCATAATATCACTTCTCCAGAAAATATAGCAATATCATGGGTATATTACACTGTTTTGACGACAACAAACTTGTAATGTGCGAGGTTGTAAAAAACCTGGGGGGGTGCTTAACTTAATTCTTTGTGTATATATGGATGAGCATGAAAAATGCAATTATTAGGAAATCATTGATTGCATTTCACATAGAAAATTTTCTGTGTGCCCTGTTATTGTCTCAATCCCTCTATTCAAGTCTTGTTAACACCACCACCAAGGGTGGGCGGACGTTAACTTTTCACCTGTTTGTGTTGTCTGGTTGTCTGTCTGTCTGTGAGCAGAATACATTGAAAAGTTTTGAACGAATTCAGCCAAAATTTTGTGAACAGGTTTGGTGTGTGACACAGATTAATTGATGAGGTTTTGTGGAAATCCGGATCTGAATCCTAGAATATTTTAAAAGTGATTATTCACCATTGAGTGATCGAGCCACAAACAATATAGCCTACAGCACGATATCTCAAAAACTTATGGACAGGTTATGACAAAACTTGTTGGATGTGTTTTGGTCGGTGAAAGAACAAGCCAATTAGTTTTTGGTTAAGGAGAAATCTGGCCTATCAGTGGGATACAAAATGTAAACTGTTCAGCCTGGTTGAGGTATGTGCTCTATCGAGGAACGTTCTCCCTCCGCCACTGAAGCTGGACAGAGGTTATGTTTCATCCCTGTCTGTGTGCTTGTCTGCCTTTGAGCAGGCTATCTCAAAATGTTGTGGATGGATTTGGATGAAATCTGTCAGGTTGAGTGTGCGACAGGGACTAATTGAATATATTTTGATGAAAATTCAGATCTGGATCAGGATATCAGAATTTTAAAAGTGATTCTTCACCATTGAGAGATAGGGCCAAAATCTATATGTAGCACGATATGTCAAAAAGTTATGGACGGATTCGGACTAAACCTGCTGGACATGTTTGGTGTGTGTCAAGGACGAATTGTTCAATATTAGCAAAGATCTGGACCTGGATCCGAGGATTTTTGAAAGTGATTTTTCGCCATTGAGTGATAGAGTGTATGACAAGGACGAATTCAATCGATTTTGGTGATGATCCAAATACAGATCCGGATCAGAGAATTTTAAAATTTCTTCAGTGATTTTTCGCCATTGAGATGTGGCCAAAAATGATATGTTGCATGATATTTCAATACATTGTGCTGGAGTTATGACAAACTAGAGCAATGCGACTGTTGCCAATTTGCCTCCGCATCGTCCCACAATGGGTAGATGCCCTCGTTCACTGTGCTAAAAATAAACAAGTTTGATTTAAATCCCTTCAGCTGTTTTCAATTATCACATTTTCACCAGCCATGACAGGTTTCACATCGATCGGTGAAGCGGTTTCAGAGAAGGGATTTTTTTTTAATATTGGCTTTCAAGCTAATATGGCTGCCACACCACGTGACATATGACCTTTAAAAATGTACACTCTGCATATTTATGTGTCTGGGATGACATTTCTGAAGTTTCGTGTTGATCGGATCGGTTCGTTTTTCCATTCAAGATGGCTGCCAAACCACGCGACTTGTGACATCATCATTTTTAAACGATATGCAACAACGGTGTTAGATGATATTTGTAAAATTTAGCATTAATAGGGTAAGCAGTTCAAGACGTATAATTATTTAATATTTTCCTTCAATCCAATATGGCTGCCACACCATGTGACCAATGATATTTTCGTGGTCATCTTTTAATCACCATGCCTTGTCAATGACACACGTAAAGTTTTGAGTCAATCGATTTGGTGGTTTGAGAGAAGATGTTTTTTTGAGGTTTTCGGTAAAATCCAATATGGCTGCCAAACCATGTGACCAAAGATGTCATAAATTTAATATTTCAATACAAATGGGTCATAGATCATGTGCAAGCAATTTCAGATTTTTAGGACAAGCAACGGTACCCGCCCTATTGGCGGGGCTTCAATTGGGAAGCCCAAATGAAACGGCAAAATATCAGAAATTGAAGGTTTTTTAAATTTTTAAACGATTCATATAAACATCCGTTGAATCATATCACACGGAAATCATCAAAATCTAAACAGTATCTTTAGAATTTCAATAAAAGCCACATCACTGTTCATATCGGTAAATATTATTCCATCGCGTTTCAAATCGTGATCGATACACTATGATCATGATGATCGTGATCGTGAATCGTGATCGATAATCGTGTTCACAATCGCGATGTCGAAAGTACTCCCGATACGTGTACCAAATTAGCGATACGTGTAACTGTACCAAATCAACAGTTAAAAGGATTTTGAGCCGATAGGTGTTACGGCCTTGGCAAGATCGATGGAGACAGCGTTTGTGATACTTTTAATGAAGGACACTGCCTCAAGCCCCAGTCCCCATCACGGATGGGGCTCAGCGGTTTACCCGAGCCTGAAGGCGAAGGGCAAGGTACACGCTGGCCCGTCCAGTGTCGCGCGCTTGCGGCCACGGCCATCGAAGGGCATTAAACGTTCATTAAACATTGAACGTTCATTAAAGGATTACGAAACGAAAAACATTACGAAATTACGCTCACACCGTCACGTCAAACACTACCGTGAACACATACATCGTCACAATAAGAACATCGTCACAATGGACATTATGCGAACGTGAATGTTATGCGGGAGTCCAAACCTGAGAATACTGGAGACCAAAACTGAAATTGGAAAAACTAAATAGCATATTTTACTCCTGGAGATTCCAGGATTACCCACACAAAATATCGTTTCGATCGGTTGAGCCGTTTTTGCGGTACCTTCGAACAGACGGACGGACGGACATTTGGTGAATGATAGTAAGATAAGGAATTCGATTAAAACATTTTTGGCTGGTAAACCACTTCACATATGATGTCATCATTACCATGCTTTTGTTCCCCCATTGGGATTACTTGACAATGTGCCACGTTTCAAATTGTTACATTCAGCGGTTTCCGAGAAATAATTTTTTCATTATTTGCATTTAATCCAAGATGGCTGCCATACCACGTGCCCTATGACGTCACAATTATCATAAAAAACATTAGGCATCAGTGTCACTCCAACCCTGAAAGTTTCGTCTCAATTTGCCATGTGGTTGCTGAGAAAAACGAGGTTCAGCCCGGACGGATGGACGGACAGACTCGAAAACATAATGGCTCCGCCACCTTCGGGGGCGGAGCCATAAAAAACGATATATAGCAGGATATATTAAAAAGTTATGGACGAATTTGGAGGAAACGTGGTGGACATGTTGGGTGTGTGACAAGGACGAATTGATTCAATATTGGTGAAAATCAGTTTCTGGATCCGAGGGTTTTAAAGTGATTCTTCAACATTGAGAAACGACCCATGGTATGATTTTGTGGATGGATTATAATCAAACTTGGTGGATGAGTTGGGGAGGTGGAAACCAAGAACAAGTCGATTACATTTTGTTTATTAAGGTTGGTACACGCAGGATGGCCGAGAGGTGTGCACACTCGCCAATAAAAGATGTCCAGCCTGGGTTTGAATCCCGACCCTGTTATAAACTGTCATCCCAGTGTTTCACAGCCTGGTGTTGGCTTATCGGTTAGGGTGCCGGCTTGGGATCCCAGGATCCTGGGTTCGAATCCCGGTCATTGCTGAATTAACACCAGGGGGTTGACTCAGCCTGTCATACTTCCGAGGTCGGCAAATTGATCACAAGTTCACTGGTAATTCCCTGTGTGTTGCACGAGGCGAGGAATAGGGTTGGCGGCAGGAAGGGCATCCAGCCATAAAACATTGCTTCAAAAAGGGGACCAAGGTGCCCGAAAAAGGACCAACCCCTGCTCTGTGGGGGAAAATGGCCTCGAAAAACATTGCTTCAATGCAATTCCAGTGCTTCACAGGCAGGGCGAGGGAGGCATCAGTGTGTGTGTGTGTGTGTGTGTGTGTGTGTGTGTGTGTGTGTGTGTGTGTGTGTGTGTGTGTGTGTGAGACATCCCTCGGATGGACGGTAAAATAGACGTCCCTTCTGCCGATATTATAGTTGGTGGACGTTAAAGATCCCACAGTGATCTTCACGAAGAGTAGGCAAGCTATCTCGGGCATTGTGAACAAATTACAAATTATTTCTCGAACGACTGCTGGGAAGGCAATGGCAACCCACCCAGTACTGTAACCCTTACCAAGAAACAGCTTCAGCAGCGCCGACTCTCTGTAACAGCCGGCGAAGCCGACGTTGTCAATAAACGCGTACGTATTATGTCGAAAACCAGATTATGCTGTGTCCCTTGGCTTGAGAATCCCGATTCGCAATGGATGCGGAAGTATGCATAACAAATTGAAAAACGTTCAATAGGAGTTTCTTTCACCTGTCTTTCGTTTGATTCACAAATCTATGCACCTCCAATTTTGTATTAAAATACGTAAAGACCAACCTCGTTGTCTTCAACGAAAATCGTCACCAAACACCGGAACCAATGAGATTCGAGCATTTGAAAAAACAAAATTCAAAGCTTATGACGCGTTTCGGACGGTGAAAACGGCGTCAAATATTCTAAAATTGACGAAGAATTATTTTTTAGAAATCTCGCGGCCGTAAGGGATGCTTTTTCACGGCCGGAAATATCCGAAGTTGAGACGGAATTCACTGAATAAATCAAGAAGTAAATTTTATCAATTTTAATCTCATCCAGAATGCAAATGGTATCTACTACACCTACTACACCGACGGTACCTACTACACCTACCTACTACCAACTACCTAACCTACTGATGCCAGAGTGATGGGTAAAATAGTGGCAAGAGGCTTCGCCGGCTCATTGCGGCTTTGCAGTCGGGTACTCGTAGATTATACACGATGGTACATCAGAATCAGAAGGTCCACATCGGTGTGCTTCGGACTCGATACTCGTTCTTCGAACATTGCCAATGGCGCTCGTAAGCCCAACAAGTCAGCGCACGGAATCAACCTATTTTTCCATTCACCTTTGGAATTCAACTCGACGAATAACAAATATCATTCACACAAAAGAAGCGTAACCAGTTTTTACCATGATAATGAACTCAATCGACGTGCTCTCTGGAGATGCTCCAACGCGACACAACTCAAGAAACACAAATACTGAACAATCGTTGTCGCGTCCGCTTTATTGTTTCCACGGTAACCGGTAAACACATTTGGCTCCGCCCACAACAAACGATTTGTGCGATTGGTCAATCGTTCAGTTTTTACAATAGCGAAATTACAAATTTCAACCAAAAAATTAATTTCCATCTCTCCTTTTATATAACAAAACGAGATTTATCATGAATACACACAATATAAGGATGAAATAATGTGAACCTGAAGCGCGGTGTAACGCGCGCTGCTTGTAAGCAAGGAGGAAGCGGACAACGCGGTAAGTTGTAAGAGTCTTTATTCAAGAGCTCCACTGTAACACTGGAGCGTTCCGGGCTGCGCGCCCGGTGTATATCCCGCGGCCACGCCTACCCCTCGGGCGTGGCCGCCGCCCACTTGGTGCGCGGAATGATGTCATCACGCCAGTGAGCTTTCGTGTCCGCCACACGCGCCCCCCCAGAATTCCCGCGCACCTGGAGGGCCAGTTTGCGGGGCAAACGGATGACCGGGCCGAAGCGCCCTCTGGCGACTGGCGGCGTCCGGGGTGCAGGGATGCCAGCTGGGATGCCTCCGGCTGCACCCGGGATGGGTGCAGGCTCGGGGGGCGGCGTGCCGGCGGGGCCGGGTGGTGCCGGGGGTCCGCCCACCGGGGGGCGACCCCGACGTGGGGGCCGAGCCACCGGCGGTGGGTGGTCCACGTTGAGGTGGGCCAGCTCGAGGCGGTCTATGGAGACACGGTCAGGAGCTGCCGCCGATGTCCAAGGTGAAATGTTTCACCCCGGTCTCCAGCACGCGGAAAGGCCCGTCGTACAGGGGCCGCAGTGGTGTCCGGTGGGCGTCGTGCCGGACGAAGACGTATTCCGCGGTGCGAAGCTCCGGGGCGACGTGCGTAGGTGGGTGCCCGTGGTGCGCCGTGGGCACCGGGGCGAACCTCTGGGCGGTCTCCTGCAGCGCGGAGCGCCATGGTGCCGTGGAGTCAGGGAGGAACTCGCCCGGCACCCGCAGCGGTTGCCCGAAGACCAACTCCGCCGCAGATGCACGCAGGTCGTCCTTGGGCGCCGTCCGGAGGCCCAGCAGCACCCAGGGGAGCCTGTCGACCCAGCCGCCGTCGCGGAGGGTCGCCCAGAGCGCGGCCTTCAACGAGCAGTGGAACCGCTCGCACAGGCCGTTAGCCTGGGGGTGGTAGGCCGTGGTGCAGTGCAGCTGGACCCCGAGCCCCCGCGCGACCGCCCCCCAGAGCTCCGAGGTGAACTGGGGGCCGTGGTCTGACGAGATGTCCAAGGGGGGTGCCGAACCGGGCGACCCAAGTGGTGATGAACGCCTGCGCGACGTCCGCCGCCGTCGTTGACGCCAAAGGCACGGCCTCCGGCCACCGGGTGGTGCGGTCCATCATGGTCAGGACGTGGGTGAAACCCCGCGAGTGGGGCAGAGGTCCCACCAGGTCCACGTGAACGTGGTCAAATCGACGTTCCGGCACCGCAAACAGGGCCAATGGGGCCTGGGTGTGTCGGTGCACCTTCGCGCGCTGGCACGCGAGGCACGTCCTGGCCCAGCCGCGGACGGTCTTCCGGAGGCCATGCCAGATAAACTTGTCGGCGATCAACCTCTGGGAGGCCCTCGTGCCCGGGTGGGACAGGCCGTGGATGGCGTCGAAAATGTGGCGCTGCCAGCCCGCGGGCACGATGGGGCGAGGCCGCCCGAGGGAGACATCGCACCAGAGGGCCGTGCCCGCGCCGTCGAACGGCACCTCGGTGACGCGGAGGCCTGTAACGGCGGTCCGCAAGGCCTGGACATCGGGGTTGGCAGCCTGGTCCGCCGCCATCCGGGCATAGTCGATGCCGAGGTGGACCGCGTGGGCAACGGACCGGGAAAGGCAATCCGCCACCGGGTTGTCCTTCCCCGCGACGTGCCGGATGTCCGTCGTGTATTCGGACACGGCCGAGAGGTGACGCTGCTGCCGGGCCGACCATGGCTCGGCGACCTTGCCCATTGCGAACACCAGTGGCTTGTGGTCGATGAAGGCCGTGAACGCACGGCCCTCGAGCAGATGGCGGAAGTGCCTGACCGCCAGGTGGAGCCCGAGCAACTCGCGGTCGAAGGTACTGTACCGGTGTTCGGGTGGGCGAAGCTGCCGGCTGAAGAACGCCAGCGGTTGCCAAGCTCCACGCACCCATTGCTCGTGCACCGCGCCCACCGCGTAGTCGGAGGCGTCGGTGGTGAGGGCGATCGGTGCATCGGGCGCCGGGTGCGCGAGCATGGTGGCGTTAGCCAAGGCGAGGTTCGCACCCACGAACGCCGCGTCCATCTGCTCGGTCCAGGTAATGTCACCTTTGCCCGGCTTCCCTCGGAGGGCCTCGTGCAGGGGGCGCAGGAACCGATGGTAAAAGTTTACCATGCCCAGGAACTCCTGGAGCCCCCTGATCGTGCGGGGGCGCGGAAACCCCTTCACCGCCTCCACCTTGGCCGGTAGGGGGACGGCCCCGTGCCTGGTGACGCGGTGCCCCAAAAAGTCGATTTCAGTGACACCGAACCGGCACTTGGCGGGGTTCACGATCAAGCCATACTGGCCCAGACGTTCGAAGAGCGTGCGGAGATGGTGTCGGTGCTCTTCGCGGGACGCGCTTGCGACGAGGATATCATCCGGATAGACGTAGATGAAATCCAAGTCGCGCCAGACACTGTCCATGAGGCGCTGGAATGCCTGAGCCGCATTCTTCAAACCAAAGGGCATCCGAAGAAATTCGAAAAGACCGAATGGCGTGATGACAGCCATCTTCGGGATGTCCTCCGGCCTAACGGGGACATGGTGGTAACCGCGTATGAGGTCCACCTTCGAAAAGAAGGACATGCCCGCTGTTACATATTTATGTGAAGGTATGTGGATTACCATTCAGGTCTTTGCTTATCCGTGTGTAGTAGATTAAGGGTTGTTGTGATTGGAGGGTCAGGAGCCCTTCTGAACAAGTGGCCGGAAACGGAAGTGACCGGAAACGGAAGAGGAAAAGACACGAGGAAAAGGACGAGGTTTCTTCTTCCTCGCCCGCTCCGACAAAAGGTGGGATCGACCTTGCGCTGCGTGAAAAAGCGGCGTTCCGAAACCCGTCTGGCGAGAGGAGTTACCTGGACGTGTAACTACCTTTTGACACGGCAAGTCACCGTGAGTTCGTGCACGGAACCAAGCGTCCGGCACAGTTTGCCCCGTCTACAAGGACGCGTACGGGTCGCACGTTGGGCCTCGCGCGCGTTGCAACCCGCGCTTGGTTTTGCCCCGTCTACAAGGACGCGTACGGGTCGCACGTTGGGCCTCGCGCGCGTTGCAAACCGCGCTTGGTTTTGCCCCGTCTACAAGGACGCGTACGGGTCGCACTTTGGGGCCTCGCGCGCGTTGGAAGCCGTGCTGGGTTTTGCCCCGTGGCTTGGCAAGGAGGTGTGCGCTGCAGCAGCTGTCCCCGGTACGAGACGGCACGTTTGGAGCACGTCCGCCCGGGGTTCGTTCAACCGCCCGTGTGCGGAGAAGAGAGACATTGTGAGAGACATTGACCACGGAGGGAGTCAGGAGTGGGGCTCACGTGAGGAATGTATAAGATGGCCATCTTAGAGTTAGTGTAGATGACTGTACATCTTTGTGATATTGATTGCTGATGATTGCTCGGGGAATATATCATTGATTATTACGGATCCTTGGTGTGGGGTTTCCTTTTCATTGGAATTCCTATTGATTGCGTTACGAAAGCTCATATATATATAATACTACTTGCTGGCGAAGGTCCTCTCACGGTCCGGGGGTCACCGAGACCAGGTAGTCACCGAGGGGACCACGTAACAGAATTGGGGGCTCGTCCAAATTACGATTTGCGGTTTCGCAATTGGGTCTACGTCCGGGATTTAAAATTGTATAAAATAATAAAATAATAATTTTTATTAATTAAAATTTATTAAGTAATTATTAATTGGTAAAAAAAATTTTTTTGGAGAAATTGGGGTAAAGTCTGGGGTGAAGGTTAACAGGTGTTAACGATAGACACCATGGCGTTTGTGGCACAGAACTTTGGGGTAACCCCAAGTGAGGCACAGTTCCGAGCGTTGCTAAAGTCGGACCTCTTGAAATTGGCCAAACATTTTAACTTGGAGGTCCGAACTAATTTGAGGAAGGCAGAGTTGCAGGCCACGGTGATACAATCTATGGTGGGATTAGGAACATGGGACGAGTTAGCCTGGGAGTGGCTACCCGAAGAACCAGAAGACGTTGAGCTCCGGAAACTGGAGTTGCAATTACGGAGCCAGGAACGGATCAAAGAAGAAGAAAGGAAAGCAGAAGAGAGGAGAGAAGAGAAACAAGCAGAGGAAAGGAGAGTGGAACGAGAACTCCAGGAAAGGTTAAAAGAAGAAGAAAGGAAAGCAGAAAAGGAAAGAGCAGAAGAAGAAAGGAAAGCAGAAGAGAGGAGGGAAGAGAAACAAGCGCAGGAAAGGAGAGTGGAACGAGAACTCCAGGAAAGGTTAAAAGAAGAAGAAAGGAAAGCAGAAAAGGAAAGAGCAGAAGAAGAAAGGAAAGCAGAAGAGAGGAGGGAAGAGAAACAAACGGAGGAAAGGAGAGTGGAACGAGAACTCCAGGAAAGGTTAAAAGAAGAAGAAAGGAAAGCAGAAGCAGAGGAAAGGAGAGTGGAACGAGAACTCCAGGAAAGGTTAGAAGGGAGAAAAGCAGAGGAGAGGAGAGCTGCAAGGGACCTCGAAGCAGAGGAGAGAAAAGCGGAAAGGGAATTAAAGGAACGTGACATGGAGCTTCAGCAAGAAATCAAGTTCAAGGAGCTGGAGTTAATGAGAGAACGGGGAGAGGCACCACCCTTGCTGACGGGGTCGACACCTAACCAGAAAACCTGGGATGTGGGCAGACATGTGAGGCTGGTTCCACCGTTCAGTGAAAAAGAAGTTGCGAAATTTTTCCCACACTTTGAGAAAGTGGCTCGACAATTAAACTGGCCGGAGGAGGCCTGGACCATACTCGTGCAAAGTGTGCTGGTGGGGAAAGCTCAGGAAATTTATTCGGCGCTACCAATGGACCAATGTGCAGATTATGAGGTACTGAAGAAGCACATCCTCAAGGCCTATGAGTTGGTTCCGGAAGCTTACAGGCAAAAATTCAGGAATGCCAGGAAGAGGGAGAGTGAGACCCATGTGGAGTTTGCCAGAGTGAAAGAAAACATGTTTGATCGGTGGTGTGAGTCAAAAGGAGTCGGGAAAGACTTCGAAACATTGCGGGACTTGATCCTGGTGGAGGAATTCCAGCAGTGTGTCCACGAGGACATCAAAGTGTACCTGCAGGAAAAGAAAGTACCAAAGCTGTGGGACGCAGCCACCATGGCAGATGATTATGCCTTAACCCACCGAATAGGGGTCCACGAACCTAACTCCTCGCCTAGATCTACGCAGGGGAGGTGGGGAACAGCAGGTGCGGAGAACGACCATACATGGCGGCGGCCTCGAGATGATTATGGGGACAACTATGATACCCCACCTGTTCGAAATCAGAGGGATGCGGGCGCAAGACAAACTTATAGTTCGGGGGGCCCGAGGCAGACCACGAGTTTTTCCTCCGGGCCTACTTGCGCTTTTTGCAAGAAACCTGGACACTTGATGTCCAGTTGTTACCGCTTGAAAAGCGAAGACCCAGAGCGGAGTCCGACTACTACGACTCCAAACGCAATGGCCATTGTGAGAAATCGCCATCAAAAGGGTTACCATCCATTTATATCAGAGGGGTTTGTGTCACGGGATGGAGCCTCGACTAACCGGAAACCGGTTAGGATATTGAGGGACACAGGGGCACATCAATCTTTAATGCTTGAAGGCATTTTGCCATGGTCAGAGGAGACGGCAACGGGGGATAGTGTTCGTTTACAGGGGATCGGGGGCGGTGTTAGTGCTCCCCTTCATGTCATCCATTTGGAGTCCGATTTGGTGTCAGGACCGGTCACCGTCGGTTTACAAGCCACGCTTCCTGTAGAGGGTGTATCTGTGGTTATCGGGAATGATTTGGCCGGGGGTCAAGTTTATGGTAACCTGAGGGTTGGTAAAGAGCCCAGCAGGGAAAATAACGCCACACCAGCTCGGGATGGCGACAAAAGTGCCAAGTTATTTGTAGGGGGACTGAACTTCAAAACAGAGGAAGAAGTTCTGACCTCTGTCTTCAACAGATATGGGCCGCTGGTGGAAGTGCGGTTGGTAAGAGACTGGGAAACGCAACAGTCAAGAGGGTTCGGCTTTGTCACGTTTGCCAGCACAAAAGACGCCAGAGAGGCAGAGAAGAATTGGAATGGCAAGGATTTGGAGGGTCGGACCATAACAGTAGGGAAGGCATTTCGTAGGCGTCGAGAGGTCTACAGGAGAGGACAACTGGGCGGTAGTTTTGGTGGTGGCCGCAATCAATATTATTATGGAGGCTCCCTGAGTTATGGCCGCTCCCGAAGGAAGGATTGGAAAAATAGTGGCCGAGAAGGAGACCGCTATTCATGGGACTACAGGGACCAGTGGTCCCACCCTAATTATTAGGGAAGTTCTGAGAAGTTGAAGCACTGAAGGCGGCGGAGCCGCCGAGCCAAGATTCCTACACGAATTAACCGTGAACGCCGTTCCTAAAGGCGTCCATGTAGTGAACTTTCATGCACGGACTAACCGTGAACTCCACGTTCCTCAAGGCGCCCATGTAGAGAACTTTCCTGCACGGACTAACCGTGAACTCCGCGTTCCTAAAGGCATCCATGTAGTGAATACTCGGCTTGGCCTCCCGGAAAAAGTGCTATCGAGTTGCTTAACTTTGGGATCTTTGATCAACCCCTTAACCTTCATTCCCAAGAAACTGACGGTCAAAGTCAGAGGGTCATGAGATGGAGTTTGATTTGGCAGGGACAATGTCGTTGTTGGTACTTAGTCCAGAGGGAGTAATCTGGAGGGGTTGGGGTGAAATTTTGGTTGCTTTATTTTTAAGTGATAACTGTGCCCGGGGGGAACTGATAATGTGGGGGGGTTGAGTTATCTGGTTTGTTTCTCCAAATTGGCCGGCAAAGAAAGTTTTCGCTGGGTTCAAACTTTCTTTCTTGAAGGGGGGGAGTGTTACATATTTATGTGAAGGTATGTGGATTACCATTCAGGTCTTTGCTTATCCGTGTGTAGTAGATTAAGGGTTGTTGTGATTGGAGGGTCAGGAGCCCTTCTGAACAAGTGGCCGGAAACGGAAGTGACCGGAAACGGAAGAGGAAAAGACACGAGGAAAAGGACGAGGTTTCTTCTTCCTCGCCCGCTCCGACAAAAGGTGGGATCGACCTTGCGCTGCGTGAAAAAGCGGCGTTCCGAAACCCGTCTGGCGAGAGGAGTTACCTGGACGTGTAACTACCTTTTGACACGGCAAGTCACCGTGAGTTCGTGCACGGAACCAAGCGTCCGGCACAGTTTGCCTCGTCTACAAGGACGCGTACGGGTCGCACGTTGGGCCTCGCGCACGTTGCAAACCGCGCTTGGTTTTGCCCCGTCTACAAGGACGCGTACGGGTCGCACGTTGGGCCTCGCGCGCGTTGCAAACCGCGCTTGGTTTTGCCCCGTCTACAAGGACGCGTACGGGTCGCACTTTGGGGCCTCGCGCGCGTTGGAAGCCATGCTGGGTTTTGCCCCGTGGCTTGGCAAGGAGGTGTGCGCTGCAGCAGCTGTCCCCGGTACGAGACGGCACGTTTGGAGCACGTCCGCCCGGGGTTCGTTCAACCGCCCGTGTGCGGAGAAGAGAGACATTGTGAGAGACATTGACCACGGAGGGAGTCAGGAGTGGGGCTCACGTGAGGAATGTATAAGATGGCCATCTTAGAGTTAGTGTAGATGACTGTACATCTTTGTGATATTGATTGCTGATGATTGCTCGGGGAATATATCATTGATTATTACGGATCCTTGGTGTGGGGTTTCCTTTTGATTGGAATTCCTATTGATTGCGTTACGAAAGCTCATATATATAATACTACTTGCTGGCGAAGGTCCTCTCACGGTCCGGGGGTCACCGAGACCAGGTAGTCACCGAGGGGACCACGTAACACCCGCCAAGCGAGCGGAAAAGTCCTGAATATGGGGGACGGGGTAGCGGTCGGGGGTGGTGGCGTCGTTGAGACGGCGGTAGTCCCCGCACGGCCGCCATCCCCCGCCGGGCTTGGGCATGATGTGGAGCGGCGACGCCCAAGCACTCTCGGAGCGCCGCACGATGCCGAGATGCTCCAGCATAGCAAACTCGGCTTTAGCTACCGCGAGCTTCGTCGGCTCGAGGCGGCATGCCCGGGCGTAGACCGGTGGTCCGGCGGTGGAGATGTGATGTTCCACCCCGTGCTTGACGGTCCCCGCCGAGAAGGTGGGCCGTGTGAGGGCCGGGAAACGGGCGAGGAGGCGGGTGAATTCGTCCGCTGCGGAAGCGTACAGATGAACCTTCGCCGGAACCGAACCGCTCAGCAAGCTGCTCGGCGAGCCGCTCGATGAGCCGCTCCGTGAGCTGCTCAATGAGGCGGGCAGCGCACACGCGAGCGAGCTGAACGTCTCAGCCTGGACAAGCCTTCTGTGCTTTTCGTCGACCAACAGGCCATTGGCACAGAGGAAGTCCGCGCCGAGCAGTGCCATAGGCACGTCGGCAGTCACGAACGACCATCGGAAAACCTGCCCTCCGAACCGCAGAGAAAGGCAGCGTTTTCCATACGTGCGAATGGACGTACCGTTGGCAGCAAGCAGCGCGGGGCCCCGGCCCGCGGACTGCTTGTCGGACGTACCGGCGGGAACGACACTCACCTGCGCTCCCGTGTCGCACAGGTAACGGTGCCCGGATAAGGTGTCCGTTATGTACAGGAGGCTGTTTAATCGGCCGGCGCTCAGTGCCACTACCGAGGGCCAGCCCGGGCATTTCCCGACCTGCCGAATGAGCACGGCGGGCGACATTGCCGAGCCTCGTGGCCGAACCTGGCGTGGAAATGGCACCAGGTTTGCGGCGAAGCCGGAGGCCGCGGTTTCCGCGGTGGTGGTGGGCGAGGCGTGGCGGCCGCTACGAGGCACCCCTCGGAGTAGGGGTGGGCACCCGCAGGAGGTTCAGCGGCTACGCGGTGCGTCGCGTAGTAGGGGTGGGCACCCGCAGCAGTTTCGGGCTCAGGAGCCGCTACGACCGCACCGAAACTCGCCTGCGTGTCCAAAGCCGCGTAGAACTTGTCGGCCTCGGCCGCGAGCGCTCGGGGTTCCGTTGTCACAAAACCGGCCAACGTGAGGCGTACTCGTGCCGGCAGCTGGCGTCAAAATAACGCCCGGAATAGAGCGTTCGGGGTTTCGTCGCCCATGAGCGACAGCATATGGTCCATTCGGACCGATGGTCGCGTGTCACCGAGCTCGGGGAGGTCCAAGAGGCGATCGGCCCATGCGTCCACCGTGAGGCCAAACGTGGTGAGGAGGAGACGCTTGATCGCCTCGTACCTGTCGTCGGCCGGTGGGTTCCTTAGGACCGACACGACGCGGGCGGCCATGCCGGCCCCGAGGGAGGTGACCACGTGGCAGTAGCGTGTCTCGTCCGCCGTGATGCCTCGAAGCCTGAACTGGGCTTCGGCCTGCAGGAACCAGATCTCCGCCTGAGCTTCCCAGAACTCGGGGAGCTTTATCGCTACCGCGTTGGTTGCCATGGCTGTGGCGGGTTCGGGTGGTCAGTGACGACTGACCAGAACGTCGGAGGTCACTAATGAAGCACGGTGTTACGCGCGCTGCTTGTAAGCAAGGAGGAAGCGGACAACGCGGTAAGTTGTAAGAGTCTTTATTCAAGAGCTCCACTGTAACACTGGAGCGTTCCGGGCTGCGCGCCCGGTGTATATCCCATGGCCACGCCTACCCCTCGGGCGTGGCCGCCGCCCACTTGGTGCGCGGAATGATGTCATCACGCCAGTGAGCTTTCGTGTCCGCCACAAACCTGTATTTGAGTATTTAAAAGTAATTCGGTGTGTCTTTCTGGAGGTGGTTACACTTTAAATATGTATAAGGGTTTTGAGGGAAAAAGTTAATTTTCTGTTAACAGCGTTTAGTGCACAAATTTAGCATTCAACATTCACCCGATGTTGAATCGCAAAGTTTGGAAGGTAGCTTGCGTGTGGTCGGCCAGATGGATGATGATAATTGGTACCTGGTGTTGGTGTATCGCACAGACATGATGGGCCGAATGGCCTCCTGTTGCGCTGAAGTTCTTTCTGTGGCATAAATTCACGCTCTCATCGAGAGCGACTCGAGTAGTCCCCTTGAGACGGAGTGGTGACCTGCCCACCATAAATCCTCACTTCCAGGAGCATTCACAACCCATGTATAGGCACTATTTTCATGGCCTCCTGCCGCCACCCCACAGTGTTGACCTCAACGCTTTGTCCGAAATCTTACTTATTATAAAAACTAGTGAGATACCCGTGCTACACATGGGTGGGAGGCCAGAAGTAACCAGACAATGCTGATACGGCGAATGCTAAAGCATGAAACCAAGAAATTCGACATTCCTGTAGCACCTGCAGTCGCACATCAGACATGGACAGCAAGTTCGTGAAGGACTTCCATGAAAAACGTACCCGTTCGCAAACAAACGGGTATGTTCACGTGTAGAAACATCAATCGTGGGTCCGTGGCGAATCTGCATATGGCGATCCGCAAAGTTCACGTTCAGAAAGTAGAAACCGCCATGGCATGTCGTCATTCACTTGAACTCGATATCTCTTTTTTTTCATTCCAAACAACATAACTCAAATCACAAATTAATCACAAAATAAATTTTTAACAACATTGTTAATGTTTCCTTCATTGTAAAAACTACCAAGTCAACAGTTAAAAGGATTTTGAGCCGATAAGTGTTACAGCCTCGGCAAGAACGATGGAGACAGCAATCTGTTGGCTTATACACCGCCCAAATAGCTATGTGGAATTCTCTCATGCAGAGATTAAACCTACATCGTTTGAACTTTGGCCGAGGTCATTATTTACTTTTAATGATGTTTAAATACGAATCAAAAAGAAGGTAATTGGTTTTGGGTCGTCCTTTCCGCATATCTCATGGGATTGTGAGTTGGAGAGATGGCCGTGATGGCGGGGAGGGGGTTGGCATTCTCTCAAGCAGGGATTCAACCCATGTTCTGATAAAATGTTGTTGTGGTTTTGCCATAAAGGCAAACCCCCTTTAGTTAATTGCACGACAACATGTAGCCTGCAGTAGTTAGTTATTTCTTATTGAATGTAAACATTAGCCCTTTCCCATTGTGTCGTAATCAAGACCAATATGCGTTGAGAGTTAGGCAGGATTTCAAACCTTCGTGTAGTTAAAGGAGGACATTTTGATGAGCAGGAAGGCATGGCCAGAAGCACAGGCTCACATGACCAATGACGGGGCGGGAACACGTCGCCAGGATGCGACAAACCTCAGCCAATGGGAGGCTGTGGAACATTTTGGAGGCGTGGGCGGATCTGATAAAACCCCCGCCGATCGCATTTCGAGCCTCTTGCATTTCGCCTCACCGACGAGACCTCTCTTGCTCTTGCTCGTGGATTTTGCATCACCAAGGACTCCTGCTCCTGCTTTTGGGATTTTGCTGCGCCACGAGATCTCTCTTGCTTTTTGCGTCGACACACGACACTCATCGCTCTTCACCGATCTCTGGACTCTTCCTCTTCCTCTTGCCCAGACACTGCTCTCACCTTTGTGCTCTTGCCCGGACCCTCTTGCCTTTGTCTTTTGTCGATGACCTCTCTTGCTTTGTGCTTCGCCGATCCCTCACTTTGATTGCAAGCGTTGGCCCCTCCCATGACCCATCTTGGAGCTGGTCGTCCCACCTGCTTGGAATCTAGCCCAACCTGCGCTGAAGTTCATCTACCTGGACTGAAGTTCATCATCCAAATACCTCATCCAGGCTGCACGTCCAGCTCAATCTGCGCTGCGAACAGCCGCGGCCACCAGTGAGGCAATCCCAGCACATACATCGATCGGTACGAGAATAACCCGTGTGTCATTCTGTGTGTGTGAGTGTGTGAAGAAACCAGTAGGGTTTATTATTAGGTAAGAGTTGATAAGGTGCATCTTCGTCTTTTTCTCTGTGCCTTCAAAATAAAAGGCGGTACATTTTGTGTTACTTCAAACCGGTTCGGATATGTCTTTTCTCCATTGGCCAAGCATCATCCGAGACCGAATTTGGCTTGAATCAGGTCCGTAAATCACGTGAGGTAATGCCGCTTTCTACATCATGCAAATCCGCTTGGCACCCCATAAGGTGTGCGAAAGCGAGGGTTCGATCCCGGGTTTCTTCGGTTGCGTGTCTTGAAGGTATTTGGGATCAATTTGACCAGCAAACTCTTCGGCGCGTGGCTGGGAGGTTGGCGATCGGAATTGCTTAGCAATCCGTCAATCACGAACTTAGTCACTCATGGTCGGCGGCCTCAGTGGACCCGTAGTTCGAGGGGGAACGGGGTATAAACCCCCCCTTTGTACATCGACGAACCCGGGATCCGCAACAAGGTCTTTGTCCGAGGTCACCGAGTTCGATCAGTGCAGCTGTGCAGCGATCGGTGCAGCCGTTTGTGCAGCACCCGGGAAAATAACGTGAGGCGGGAGTCAAAACCTGAAAATGCTGGAGGCCAAAGCTGAAATTGGAAAAACAATATAGCCTCTTTTACTCCAGGAGATCCCAGGATTACCTACTCAAAATATTGTTGCGATTGGTTCAGCCGTTTTTGTGGTACCTTCGAACGGTTAATGTTACCACAGCCTGGGAATTCTTCTACAGAAACCTGCTTTCTCTCATGCACAGATTCAGCCAATGTCGTCTTCAATAATCCTTCCCTTCTTCACGCCCATGGTACACTGTTTCCTGTGATGAGGCAGTTGCTCTGAAACTGCTTTCCTTCTCTTCCTGGAGGGCTGATCCAGCCGGTGGTGATCTCAATGCATTCCGGGAGGTCTGTAGCAGGTGCGTGTCCACTCCCAGGGGAGCCAGAGGGCAGCATCTGCCCAGCCTCGGGAGTGGGCTTTCAGGCTTGTCTCCCTCCTCTAATGCCTGGTGACACCTTGTGGGTCTGTATCTGGAGTTGGCTCCACTTCCATCCCTTCCCTCTCTTCAAATAGCACCACAGCTGACTCCACTCCTGAGAAGACTGAGTGCCTCAGTTCTGTGTTTCCTTGCAGGTATTGTGTCCCCCTCCACTCACTCTTGATGTCCATCCTTCTCTGTCATAACCAGCTGCTCCTGGCCCATGTGTCTTTTGCACCTAAAAAAGTGGAAAAGGTTATTTCAACCCTCGACTCTGACTCGGCTACTGGATTGGACTGGATGGCATCAGCACACGTGTCCAAGAAACCTGCTCTGCTGCTCTTGCATGTCCCCTCTCCATCTGCTTGGTCGGCTTCCATCTGCTTGGAACTCCACAACATTGATGCACTACATAAGAGGGGTGCAGGGGCTAATCCCCTCAACTACGGACCTGTCGCCTTGCTTCCAATCATCAGCAAGGTAATGGAATCCATCATCACAGTTGATATTAAATCCTTCCTTTTCTCCAAGAACCTCATCTCTGATCACCAATTTGGTTTCAGACCAGGTTACTCCGCCTTAGAGATGCTGCTTCTGCTCGCCCAAAATTGGATAGAGGCCGTCAATATCAGACTTGAGATCAGGGATGTCTCTCTGGACATATGGTATGTTGTACCTTTGATACAATATGGCATCCCACCTTAGTCTCCAAACTCTCTGCCTGTGGCGCCCATCACCGCACATGGATTACTGACCCTCATAGCCTACATGTGGCACTCAACAGAATCCTTTCATCTCCTCTCCCTGCCGGGGATGGGATGTCCCGGGGCAACATTCTGAGCCCAGTCCTGTTCCTGGTCTTCATCAATGACCTCTGACTCTCTGGAAAGCCTCTGTTTGTTTTCTGGTGACCACCCCCTCTACCCTAGTGTCCCTCATCCTTCAGCCAGGCAGGCAGCAGCCTCTTCCCTCTCTTTGGACCTTGAAAATATCACAAGCTGTTCAAACACTTGGAATGTTGGAACCCATCTGTGGATCGGTCCCATCGGCCGATGGGTCTGCGCCATCTGCGGATGTGTTGTTCACCTTGAAGGAATGTGCAAGAAGCCCTCTACAAATACAAAGCTCCTCATCGCCAAATTCACCAACATTTCCCCAGAAAACCTCTCCATCAGTGATGAATGTTCATCGACAAACAAATGGCAGCGATTGTGGCATATTCGCCATTGCCTTTGTTAAAACCCTGTTGGAAGGTCAGGATCCTTGCCACCAAAACTACATTTACCCTCGCCATCACCTTCATCAGCACCTGCCACTCTCTACCCTGCCAACATTCCCCTCCGCCATTATCAGAAGAACACCTAATGTTTTGTATGAATGTTGAGTATGTTATGTAAAACTTTACTAAAACTGCCATGTATCTGTTAATTACAAAATGTATTGACAAAATGTATGAATAGATGGGTAGAAATAGATAATAAAACATTTAAAAATCATCTCTGTTAAATTCCTACCACATGTAATTCCAATGACTATGTACCTGATTGAAGAGCACCATTCTGTCAACACATTCCTTCAAGGTGAACAACACATCCACAGATGGCGCAGACCCATCGGCCGATGGGACCGATCCACAGATGGGTTCCAACAGGAATATGTCTTTCAATCCTGACAGATATCACACTCTTGCTGTCTCTCCCTGAAAGGACAGTCTGACAAACCGTCCTATCTACTTTATTGGCAGTCCTCTTGGGGGGTGGGATTCAGTCATTCAAGGTCTTGGGTCTCATTGTCGACTATAATCTTTCTTGGGTGGACCACATTTTGTGGTTGGCCTCCGTAGCTGGCCGCCGGGTGGGCATTCTACACTGTATGGGTCCATCCTTGGTGCACCCGGGTTCCTGTCGACATGCAGTGCCTTCATCTGCAGCTTGATGGAGTACCATACTGCTCTCCCCTCTGGGCTGGCTCCCTGCCTCGCCTCCTTCTCAGCTTAATGCCATGCCGTGGAAACCAAGGGCTTCAAGATCATTGGAATGACCTGCGCTGAAGCTAAGTCAACGTGCTTCTCACTGTGGCATCGCAGACAGGTTGGTGATCTCCCTTTCTTATATCACATCCTCTCTGGTCTTGCATCCGCTGCTGTTTCCATGCATTGCACCCCCCCCCCCCCCCTCCCACCCCCACTCACCTCCAGGGTTCTGCAGGACACACACGATCCATCATCAACCCCCTTCTGGTGAAACAATCTAAATCCAGGATCATTGCTCACCTTCACTCATTCATTCCTCTCTTTCCTCACCTGTGGAACAACTTCCATATCCCCTTCAGTATCATTCTGCCCTGCAGGCCTTCAATACAGCTGTTCACCACCAGATCATCACCAATCTAAAACAATGGTCTTTTCTACCTTCGTTAACCACACCCAAATCCCTCCTCCTTCCAGTTTTCCCTCCTTTAGTAAGGTTCTGATGTAGAATATATCACGAGGCGATGTCAAAGAGAACAATCATTTATTGCAGCACCCAGAATCAGGTTCATTTCGACGACCCCGCGCACACACCACCTGCCCCCTGGCCGGAACTCCACCATCACACTCCAAAACGCGAGCAAGCACTTCCGGTTCCACAACTGATGTAATAGCATTGCATCTCCCTTCCCACAACAAGAAAAGTAATAATGTAAAAACAGCAAACCCTTGTAATACCATCACATGTCTGCACTGTCATTAGATCATAACAACACCACACCAGCAACCCAGAGCAGTTAACACGAGATAACCAAAGTGTATAAATGCAAACATCAAATAAGCAAAGTGTTTTATAGAACAAGACGGCATGGCGCTTTCAAAGCTCGGCCAGACCTCGTATGGACAGTTGTCAGGTTCTGTGACGGAGGCAACCTGTGACTAAAACTGGCAGAACGCTGTGGGTCCTGAATGGTTTTCTCTCATCTCCTCTTCCTGTTCAGGCTGGAGTTCCCCAAGGCAGTGTTCTGGGCCCTGTGCTTTTTCTGGTCTTCATCAATGATCTCTACTCTCTGTCGCTCCATTCTTCATCCCTCAGATCGGCAGTCTGCAGCCTCCTCACTCTCTGCAGACCTGGACAAAATCACAGACTGGGCAAACAAGTGGAACATGTCTTTCAATCCTGACAAATCTCACTCTCTTCCGATGTCTCTCCGAAAAGACCGACTGGACAACCCTCCCATCCACTTTCTGAATAATCCTCTCCAAGAAGTTCTGTCACTCAAGCTTTTGGGTCTCACTATCTGCCATGATCTTTCCTGGGAAAACCACATTTCAAATCTGGCCTCCAAAGCCAGTCGCCGACTGGGCATCCTCAGACGTGCAAAGTCCTTCCTTGGCACACCTGAGCTCCTCACCACATACAAGGCTTTCATCTGCAGCTCAATGGAATACTGTTCTCCCCTCTGGGCTGGTGCTCCTGCCTCACACCTAGCTCGTCTTCACACGGTTGAAACCAAAGCATTCAGAATCATTGGAATCTCCCGCGATGAAGCTAACTCCAAGGGCCTCTCACTCACTCACTGCATGCAGGTTGGTGGTTTTTCCGTCTTCTACCGACTCCTCTCTGGCATTGCCCCCCCCCCCCCCCCAGCTCTCTCTGGGCTCTGTCCCACAAATATTCCTACAGGTCGCACAAGATCTGCCTGCCACCCTGTTATGGTTAAACTGCCAAAATCAAGACTCTCTACTCACCTTCACTCCTCTTTTCTCCCACCTCTGGAACAAACTCCCTCACTCTCTTCAATCCCACTCCACCCTCCAGGTCTTTAAAACAGCTGTTCACCACCATCTCTTATCTTCACCCATCCAAAACCTTGATCTTTTCTATCCCCACTAATTTCACCCCAATTCCACCTTTTTGAAATACCAACTTCTGTCCTGGAAGTCCTTGGTGTCCTTGTGTTTTATACTTCTCCCACCCCCCCACCCCCTTCCCACGCGTCCTCCCCCCAAGCCCTCTCCCTCCCACACATCTCCCTGCTCTTAAATGTTGTGTGCTCTCAAGTGTTTGTGTGCTTCCCCTTCTCTTTTTTTCCCGCTCCCTCTTTTTATATATTTTGTTTGTCTGGTTGATTTGTTTGTGAAGTAAATGTTAGCTCTTTCACGAGCCTCGATTCAGTATACAAAAAAAACAAAAAAAACAAAAACGCTGAGGAGATTGATGAACCATCTCTGCTCTGGTCGCACAAGTGACGTCACAGTCATGATTCATGGGTTCATTACCAGACCTTGCAGATGGTTCGCTGCTCCCACTCACTGTGGCTTCAGAACGCTTGTTTTGGCTTGAATATTGATGGGGCACCGCATCACACGCCGGGAGCTCCTGAATGTGAATTCGGTTGCGTCGGAGTGTTTGACCATTTGGTGATGCGAGCAAATATGACCATGGCTCTTCACACATGCCGAGAACAGTGGCCGACTCCCAACAATGGGTGTTGTGGTTCTGAACGCGAACTCGCTGTCCAGGGTATAGGCCCGACATTTCATGTGTCCGAGCATGCCTATCGTGGTAGAGCTTTTGGAAGTAGCGGCGCCTCTCCAGCTCCTCATGGGTGAGGTTGTCATCGCCGTGCACGTTGGTGATTCTGGTTGGTACCAGCGATTTTATTTTTCTGCCCATTAACAGTTGAGCAGGACTTGTCAAGCTGTAGCTCACCGGGGTGGACCGCCAAGCGAGCAGTGCCAGATGAAAATCGTTTCCCGCACTTTTTGATTTGCGGAGGATAGATTTCACTGTCTCGACTTGGCGCTCAATGCATCCATTAGATTTTGGGTATGTTGGGGATGAAGTGACGTGGTCAAAATTCCATTTCCCAGCAAATGAACGAAATTCTGCACTGGAGAAATGAGGACCATTATCACTCATAAACGTATCAGGAATGCTGAACTCAGAAAAAAATCTGTCCCAAGGTCGCAATAATCGTGCAGCTGGGAGCAGACTCGGGCATTTTGCGAACAATAGGAAATTTGGAATAATTTATAATCTGCGATGACGAGCCACTGAGCTGCATCAAAATCGAACAGGTCACATCCGACTTTGCTCCATGGTCTGAGCGGAATGTCATGTTGCTGTTGTGGTTCAGGCAGTTGAGATTTCCGGTGTCGTTAGCAGGTAGGACAGCATTCCACTAGCCAATCAATGTCCTGTCAACGTTATACCAGTACACAGTATCCATCGCCAGCAGTTTAGTTTTCCCATGTCCAAAATGTCCTGAGTGGAGTTTCTGCAGAAGCGTTTCTCATACTCTTAGGTTTAACGACTCTCTCTCCTTTTAGAATTATGCGATTTTCAATTGACAGCTCATCCCCAAAACTCCAGTATGTCCTAAGAGCCTCTGGGAGGTCCTTCAGATGGTCTGGCCATCCACTGATAATAAAGTCTCGAAGTTGACTCAGGTCAAAATCACGAAGTGTTTCCTCTTGTAGCTGAGACAACTTCTCAGCAGAAAAATGGACCAAGTCAACACGCAGGTCCAAGTCAATTGTCATTGTATTGAGTGGACTAGGAAGGCGGGATAGGCCATCGGCAAGCTGATTGTCTGCCCCAGGGCGGTACTCCGTTGTAAAGTTATACCCTTGGAGTCTGACAAGCATTCGTTGCAATCTCGGTGGGGCAGCAATCAATGGCTTGTTAATGATCATCAACAACGGTTTATGATCGGTGAGCACAATAAAACTCCGACCATACAGGTAGGTATGGAAATGTTCAATGCCAAACACGATGGCCAATACCTCACGTTCAATGCAAGTGTAACGTTGTTCAGTATCTGTTAGAGTTTTGTTTGCATACGCCACTGGCTTTAGCTGGTTTCCATGGGCCTGAAGCAATGCTGCACCAAGGCCTTGAAGACTGGCATCACATTGGATGGTCGATGTCGGAAGCATCACATTGGATGTAGACTGGCTCCTCTGGCTGATAGTAGTGGAGAAGAGATGCTTCCGACACCTCATTCTTCAGATGATCAAATACAATTTGATGGTGCGGCTCCCATAGGAATTCAGAATCCTTTTTGAGAAGGTCTCCAAGAGTCGCGGATTTCACACTGAAGTCCTTGATGAAGCGCGACAAATATGTCATGAGGCCGATGAAATGTCGAAGCTCGGCTTTGTTCTCAGGTTTTGGAACAGCTCTCAGATCTTCAACCTTCTGCTGGTGAGGCTGTATTTCTTGGCTACTATAAGTGTTACCGAAGAAAGAAATGCTGGTCTTTTTGATGTAGCAAGCTGATTGTCTGCCCCAGGGCGGTGCTCCGTTGTAAAGTTATACCCTTGGAGTCTGACAAGCATTCGTCTGACAAGCATTTGTTATTTTGAATTGAAAACGAGGCCTTTGCATTGTGCTGTTTTCATCAATTCCTCGAGGTGCCAGTCATGCTCCTCCTCGATGGCACCATAGACAGCGATGTCATCTGCTATGCCAACTGCACCTTTACAATTCTGGAGAATACGGTCCATTTCCATCTGGAAAATATCCTGGCTTACACACAGTCCAAATAACAACCGTTGGAAACAATACCGGCCCACTGGGGTCTGAAATGTAAGAAGTTGTTGGCTATCGTCATCGATTCTTACAGACCAACAACCTGACTTGGCATCAAGTTTGGAGTAGTATTTCGCTCCTGCAAATTTGTGATTGAGCTCTTCCGTTGTAGGTATTTTGTGATACGGGCGAATCAGGGCTCGATTGAGGTGCTTTGGGTCCAAACAAATCGGAATATTGCCATCTTTGTTGGTTACATATGTGAGAGAGCTCACCCACTCCGTTGGTTCCTTGATACGCCGTATGACTCCCTGTAGAACCATCTCATCAAGTTCTGATTGAATTTTGTCCCTGTGAGCAATAGGGGTTCCGCGTGGTGGATCGACATGTGATGGGACATTTAGGTCCACAACAAGCTTGTGCATCGTACTATAATTCACCATGTCCATCTGTGTCTGTCTGTCTGTTCGAAGGTACCATAAAAACTGCTGAACCGATCGCAAAGATATTTTGGGTGGATAATCCTGGGATCTCCAGGAGTAAAATTGGCTATTTAGTTTTCCCAATTTCAGCTTTAGTCTCCAGCATTCTCAGGTTTGGACTCCCGCATAACATTCTGATATGAACAGTGATGTGGCTTTTATTGAAATTCTAAAGAAACTGTTTAGATTTTGAAGATTTGCGTGTGATATGATTCAACGGATGTTTATATTGTTGCGGTTCTGAGAGTGTAAATATTGATCATTAAAGGTTAGAGGTTTGCCCCCATAGTTATGCCACAAGCAACACGTAGGCCACCTTAGAACATTAGTTATTGTGATGAAATCGTCATCCAAGTTACGACTCTAATGTTATTCTCCTCATTGCCGCTACGCGGCACCTTCGCGGCTCCTACATAAAAGAGACTGCCTTTCAGCGCAGACAGGAGATGTTCATCCATCATCGCAATGTAACTCTATAGCTTCTCTGGGCTTCCATAGAAAGGAAACGATTCTGCTATATATATCATCAGCTCATTTATAGTTATACCACCTGTACGCACCTGTATTCACCTGTAGTAATATGATTACAATGCTTATTGGTTTCTCTCTAGATGCTGTCGAGAACGAATTTCGATTAAACCTACTCTTGGGACAATGCTGTATCTTGATTTTTGAGCGATGGTTGGCGAATCCGGTTTAGCCGATCTTCTTCGTTCCGCCGAGCTTTACCTCTAAGTAAGGTACCAGAAGGACAATTTAGGTTCAGGTACACGTGACATCGCGTGCCGTGCGTGTCCGTCCGGGGTAATTACCGCTCCACAGAGCGCTGTACTGCAGGACGGGACGAGATATGCCGTTAGCAGGACGGGACGAGATATGCCGTTAGCAGGACGGGACGAGATATGCCGTCTGCAGGACGGGACGAGATATGCCGTCTGCGTTTCGAGATGAACGGGGGCCTCGGACCGTTCGGATGGACGAGTATGAATCGCGGAGGGTCTGCGCGCTTTGCATGACACCCCAGGATTAGTGTCGACCGTTTGCCGGGGCTGTCGCGACTGTGCTGTATGTGCGGAACTCAAACCACATTTTACAACCCTCAACCCTCAAGCAGGGCTACTAGACCGTGGGAGCGATGGGCGATGGATTTCAAAGGGGCCTCTGCCGGTGTCGAGTAACTCTCGTTATGACTCCAAATGGCTCTCATCGATTCTCTCTCTCCCTCGATGTGTACCCCTGACCTCGCTATTATTCAATGACGACCTGGACCTAACATGGATCGACCATGAACCCTTGGGAACCTAGTCAGGGACAGGCCGACGTGGAGGCTTACTGTAATGCGCTGTGCGACATATGGCAATTCGCTCTTCGACAAGGTTCGACTACCCCACTGGTACAAATTCGTCTCGGTTCGGTTCGACTACCCCACGACTACCCCACTGTTCGACAAGGTACAAAGTATCCAATCTAGCTACTGTGCCGACTACCCCACTGTTCGACAAGGTACAAATTATCTAATCTAGCTACTGTGCCGACTACCCCACTGTAAGACTACTGCGACCCATGGGCTCATCGTCTTCTCCCTGGGATGAACACTGCTTGCTCGGTTCGATATCTTCTTGTTTGGGATTTCCTCCTCGGTACATCTATATCTGGGAAATGATTGCTAACAGGCTACGAGTGCACGGTTGAAATGCAGTAACCCTGCAATCGGGATTGATGGCCCCTGGGCGTTCGACTGGCAGTAACATCCTTCCGATGTATTTCGTTCTTTGCATTCCTATGTATCCCTCTGCTGTTTATCAATATGTGTCTGCTGTTCATTACCGACTAGTTAAGTTCTAAGTTAAGTCCCAACCAGTGGGGAGAATGTGATGAAATCGTCATCCAAGTTACGACTCTAATGTTATTCTCCTCATTGCCGCTACACGGCATCTTCGCGGCTCCTATATAAAAGAGACTGCCTTTCAGCGCAGACAGGAGATGTTCAGCCATCATCGCAATGTAACTCTATAGCTTCTCTGGGCTTCCATAGAAAGGTAACGATTCTGCTATATATATCATCAGCTCATTTATAGTTATACCACCTGTACGCACCTGTATTCACCTGTAGTAATATGATTACAATGCTTATTGGTTTCTCTCTAGATGCTGTCGAGAACGAATTTCGATTAAACCTACTCTTGGGACAATGTTGTATCTTGATTTTTACAACAGTTATGTCATAGTATGTGTGAGAATAAGGCCATTCCCATTAGTGATACCTGCGTTGTGTAAAGAAATAAATAAGCTTCGGTCCCGTTCATTTTGCGGCCCACCCTCAAAATCGACCTCGTTGGGCAGCATCCATCCCGTGCCCTGATATGGCTAATCCACCTCCTTTGCCACAAGCGTTCGCTGCTGGCAAGGGTTTTCGCTCAAAACCAGCCAAATGCCACGAGGTAGGCCTGGAAAGGGGGAGGAGCGCGAGGTCGGGGTGTGGCCAGGTCAAGCAGCACGTAAAAGGCGGAGACGGTGAGAGCCAACAACCAACCAGGGCTCGATGGGCATGGCTTAAGGGGCGTGGTAAGAGCGTGGCTGGCAAGTTCCAGAGGGTTCGCTGGGCGGCGCTATATAAACGCGTGCACAAAGCCCTTCCACAGGACTGAAGGAATCACGCTTGGTAAAGAGGACTTGTGCGAGAGGACTTGAAGGAATTGCGCTTGACCAGAAGGACTCGCTGGGGAAGGTTGGCTTGGTAAAGGACTGGTCGAAGCGGAGGACTTATGCGACGTGATTGTGCAAAGAGGCCTCGTGAGGAAAGCACATTGGGGAGCGCCTATTGAGCGGCATTGGGAGCGCGTATAGTGCCAGTCCATCTAATACATACGTGGGGAGCCGCGAAGTAACCACCAGCCAGCCTTGCCTTTCGCCCTGTAAATGTCCACTCCACGTAAACCACCCGCGGGGAGCTTCTGATGCCCTGTCCGGCTGCTTTGTGGTACGAGTCGGGGACCGGAGCGACTGCCTGGACGCCATCATCCCTGGACCAGCACCCTGACCTTCTACATCCCCATGTGAGTGTGTCTGTGTGTGACGGGCCTGTTTGTCCAGGGATAAGTTAAGACTGTATAAGCTTCACTGTGTGTTCTTCTTCTCCTTCCTGTACAAATTATAAATAAACCAATCTGTTTTCCCTGTTTTTCCTGATTCGACCGTATCAGTCCTTTCCTCCATTGGGTAAGCGTGGCACGATTCGGAACCGCTCAGATCGGGTTTAGTTCCTGTTAACAGCTCGGAACACGGCTCGCTATCGCTCGGCGTTTCCACTACAACCATGATTCGGGTGGGGTTATTTCCTTGCTTCCTGGGAGGCGTTGGTAATTAGGTATTAGCAATTCGGCCTATGACCCTACTCAACGCTGACCAGAAGGAACGTCATAGCCCCGGATCACGTCGGCTAGTAAAAAGACAAGGGGATTAATCCCCCCTTGGTAAGGGGAAAGGCCGAAGTTGAGATCCGCAACATTTGGTGTCAGGAGTGGGATTGGACCGGAAGTGCGCCTCACGCACTCGAAATTACGAGCGGCCGAAATTTAATTAACATCCAAATTAACATCGTGCCATGGATAGACAAGACGGTCGGATGCCGGTGGGGGTAAATGATGAAGAGATAGAGGAGGAATTAGAAATAACCCAGGGCCCCCGGGTAGAATGGGAAGAAGAGGAGAGCATTGAGGAGGGTGCAGCAGTAGGGGTGGCAGGCGAAGAAAATGGCGGCGCCTCGCACATGGCGGCGAGAGCCGAGCCCGCGGTGCCAACGGACTGGGGCCTATTTATGGCACAAATGAGGGCCATTATGGTCAAGTCGGGTGAAGACATGAAAATAGAGGGGGACAAATCAAGGGCAGAAATGAGAAAAATGAAAGATAGGTTAAATAATTTGGACAAGCGTTACGCCTAGGTCCCCCGTCGGTGAAGTGATGCGAGTTGACAAAGTGGAAGACGCAAGGCGGCCATTTTGGATTTTGACGTGGTGACCCAATTTTCAATAGGGTTCTTCCTTATGCCTATATACACCCACACACCAGATTATAAGTTGGTACTTCGCTTATTTTTCAAGATATTTCGCTCACAAGGTTCAGACATATATATGGTGGCGGCCATCTTGGATTTTGACGTGGCCACCAAATTTTCAATAGCCTTCTTCCTTGTGCCTAGATACACCCACACACCAGATTAGAAGTTGGTACTTTGTTTATTTTTCGAGATATTCAGCTCACAAGTTTCAGACATACATGGCATCAGACATACATGACGGCGGCCATCTTGGATTTTGACGTGGGTTGCACCCACACACCAAATTTGAATGCGGTCCTTCGCTTACGCACGCATGCATGCACGCACGCACGCACGGTCGGACACACGGACGGAGGGGAAAACCATAGTCCCCCTTTCGCTCCGCGGTGTGACGGGGGACAAAAACAAAATGGGGGGCCAAATGAAGGAAATGGGTGGCCATATGAAGGAAATGGGGTGCCAATTGAAGGACATGGGTGGCCAAATGAAAGAAATGAAAGAGGGGTTAGTGGGGTTGGAAAACAGGATGGGCACCCAAGAGAATCAAATGAAAGGGTTGAAAGACGGGTTAAAAGGGTGTGGTAACAGAATAGGAGGCCAAATGAAAGTGATGGGGAAAGAAATAGATCGCAGGTCAGGCGAGAAGGTCGCATTGGTACGCGACGGGGTAGCGCGACTTGAGGAACGCGGGGAAAGCGAGGTTGAGCCAAGCACAGCCAGATGGACCGGGGTAGAAATCGCGACACGGGGTATGGAAAAGCGGACGGCCGCCGAGTTGGAAAATGAAATTTTATTGGCACCGGCGGTCGTCGAGGAAAAAGAAAAAGACATAATTATAATGGAAATTGGGGTTGAGGAGACCGCAGAGTTAGTACCTGAATTGAAGAAAGAAATGGAATGTACTCAAAGTCTGCATTCGCATTGTGATGTCGTGCTGCCTAACCCCAATGAGAATTTGCAGGCGCTGCTGCGGAAAAGGGTCCTGAAGGTAAGTAAGGTTGTATATGGCGCAAAAAGGTTTGGCGCGAAAGGATTTTTCTCGCGCTTGGGATCGCGACGTCACCGGGTGCTTGTGGAAGGTCCGTGGTGAGGTGTATGATGGTGAATGGCGCGTGTGTGCGAACAGCGCCGGAGCGCGAGTGTGTTAGAGTGCGAAGAAGAGTGTATGACGGAATGTATGTGGGAAGAGTGTGTTGAAGAAGAGTGTGGAGTGGAGTGTGACATGGAGTGTGAGATGGATGAAGAGAGTGTGCGAGGATGCACACCAGAGCATGTTGGAGAGAGTGTGTGGGCGTGCACACCAGAGCGCGTGATTGGGTGTGCGACAGGAGATTGCACACCCGTGGGTAAGTGTGTGCTGATTGTGTATGTGCAGGAGTGCACACCCATGGTTGTTCCAGAGGATGTAACGGGGGAGAGTGCACGAGAGGAGTGCGTGGAAGAAAGGTGTGTAACAGAGGAGTGTGTGATAATGGAGTGTGCGAATGGCGTGAGTGCACCTGGGTGGTATGCACAAGCGAGTGCAAGAACGGAATTAAGGGTGTGTATGGGATGTGTGAGTATGGGAAGGGTCGCGTGGTGTGAGAAAGCGACTCAAGCATCGACGCAGACCGGGACAGCGTTTAGGCCAACGTATAGCCGACGCGAGCTCTCGGGGCATGGTGCGCTTTGTGTGCTGCGGGAGCCGGCGGGGATTGTTGCCGCGGCGGTCTCGCAAGGAGCGCTGTGCACGATTTGTGCTGGGCCCCGCCCTGTATGCTCGGTGCCGCGTCGTAAAGGCGATCGGCATGGTTTGAGGGGAGGAAGAAGAGGTTGGACCTTCGCCCCCTGGCGGGCGCGATGCTCTGGCCGGGGGAGGTTGGGCCATCGTGCCGGAGACAGAAGGGCTCTGCGCCCGGATGGCGCCTGGAACCTCGGCCCGAGTAAGCCTCCTCTCCAGAATCGAAAATGCCGGACGGACCCAACCTACCGTAGACCAACTACCGCATGCATTGCTCAGCTTTTCGAAGCCGAGCGGTGAAAATGTATTTCCACCCCGAGAGGCTCCAGTATAGTGGACAGTCGTAAAGTCGCGTCGTAAAGGCGATCGGCATGGTTTGAGGGGAGGAAGAAGAGGTCGGACCTTCGCCCCCTGGTGGGCGCGATGCTCTGGCCGGGGGAGGTTGGGCCATCGTGCCGGAGACCAACTACCGCATGCATTGCTCAGCTTTTCGAAGCCGAGCGGTGAAAATGTATTTCCACCCCGAGAGGCTCCAGTATAGTGGACAGTCGTAAAGTCGCGTTGGAGAGTCTCGCGAGATCACGGCGAGGTCACGTCTTTTCGAAGCTGCTCCATGCGCTCACGCTTTCGAAGCTAAGTGATATTTCTCAATTGTGTTTTTGTCGAGACTGTATCTATCTTTCGGTGTATGTACCTACAGCGTATCTTTTGGAAAATTTTCGGTGCTAATTTTTCGTACATGTATACACAATCGTCGGTTAATGGTATCGAGTATTCTGCGGCCTAGTACTCATAGGCTTAGACTACCGTACCGTCTCCGACCTTGTGGTTTGTTTTTCTCTCAGCGATTCGTCGAATGCGCTGAAATTATTTTCGTTCTCTGTTTCGTACCAGTCGTTCACCCCGTACCTCCTTGTTTAATATCTGAACTCACAAAAAAAACAAAAAAAAAACCCAAAAAAAATATTTCCTTCCCAGGTCTTATTCGTTTATTTGTTGTTCTTTTTGTTCGTTCGTTCTTCGTTCACGATCACGCGGTTAGAAATGTATAATCTCTCCCCTGAACAACTATTTTCTCTCATATATTATAACACCCTTTTCTTCTTTTCCTACAAAAGGATGCTTTCGTCTTGCTCACCAAATCTATTCATTCCAAAAAATATATATAATACCATCTCTTACATTTCCTCCTTTCTACATTCCCTAAACTATCCAGAACTCCATCCCTCCTCCAGTGTCCTCAAACGTATTTTTGACTCGAAGGTCTCAAACTCATTTTGCAAAAAATGTTCGTTTCCCATGAATCGTACACTCTTCAAAATCCAATCTCACCCCTCCCCTCCAAATCCTCCCCATCACCCATCCCTTTCAAATCTCCCCCCTTGCCCCTTTCCTCCCCTCCCTCCCAAACTCCCCGCACACCCCTCCCCTCCGAGACTCTCCCTCGCACCTCCCCTCCTAGACTCCCCTCTCACCCCTCCTCCTCAAAGCATCCTCCCTGCTTCTTCCTCCTTCCAACTTTCACCTTCATCTCCCCAAACCTTCTGCCTTGCTCTTCCCCCTCCTCAAATAACACCTCACTGTGCCTCACCCAATCTCCATCAAACCTTTTGTCCGCCCCATTCTTCCCTTTCTCCAAGCTATTCTGAAATCTCTGACACACCTTCAACAGCTCTCCCTACCTCTTCCTCCTCTTCCACATCTTACCCTACCCCTCCCCCCCCTGTTCTGGACCCGATGCTCCCCCTTCCTCTTCATTAACGGTATGGACCTCAAACATCCGGGGCCTTCGCTCAAACTTGACTGACCTCTCCATACAGGTTGCTTCTGACAAACCAGATGTGATCTGCTTAACAGAAACTTTCCTCCCTCATGATGTCTCTGATGCCTTGGTATCTCTCCCAGGTTACTCCCTCCTCCGGTATGATAGACCTGAGCCTCGTCCTGGAGGTGGCGTTGCTATCTTTATAAAAAACTCTCTTCCTCACTCGCCCTCCACTGCCCTCTCTCCACCTCACCCCCAGGAATACCTTTGGCTACGGCTTCCCCTTCGCTCCCACCTTTTGTTCATATGTGTGTTGTACCGTCCACCAATCAGCGATGACTCCATCTACATCTCACTGTCTGATAATATGGACCAACTTCTATCTACCCATCCCAACTCTCTCTTCCTCATATGTGGTGATTTCAATTGTCACCATGCCAGTTGGCTGGGTGTGGGTACCTCTCTCACCTGCCATGGCTCTTCAGCAAAGGACTTCTGCGACTCACTGGGACTGACACAATCTGTCAATTTCCCGACCCGGATCTCAGTCAACGGAGCATCTTCTCTTCTGGATTTGGTTATGACAAACTTCCCTGAAAATGTCTGCTGCTCTTCTTCTGCTCCAATCGGCTCATCTGATCATGTGCTTGTCAAAGTGGACATCTCTCTGACCATTCTCAGAGAACCTCCTCAGCGTCGACGAGTCTAGCATTTCACTCAGGCCAACTGGCACGGTCTTCAAGCAGCCATCAATCATCTGGACTGGTCTCCCATCGCTACCACCTCTGACATCAGCTCATCCTGGGAATTCTTTCAAAGTAAATTGCTCTCTCTCATGCACAGATTTATACCATCTCGTCTTCAGTTGTCATACCCTTCCTCCCGTCCATGGTACACGGAATCTTGTGGTGAGGCTGTTGCCCTGAAACAACTTGCTTTCGTCTCCTGGAAAGCAAATCCAACGGAAGGAAATCTCATTTCCTTTCACAAAGCCCGAAACAAGTGTGTGTCCACCCTCAGGAGAGCCAGGAAACAATATCTCACCATTCTCAAGACCGAACTCTCTGATCTGTCTCCCTCTTCCAAATCCTGGTCAAATCTGTTTGTTGTGTTTGTTCCCCCTCCATCCCCTCCCTCACCTCAAACGGCTTAACGGCTGACTCCGCACGTGAAAAAGCTGAATGCCTCAACTCTGTGTTTGCCTCTAAATCTTGTGTCCCAAACCCATCCCTCTCTGTACCCACCGTACCCAGTCGTACCCAGCTGCTCCTGGACTCTGTGTCCTTTCCTCCTGACAAGGTGGAAAAGTTTCTGTCAACCCTCGACTCTGATTCTGCAACTGGTCCTGACGGCATCAGCCCACGGGTCCTAAAATCATGTTCTTCTGCTCTTTCACTCCCTCTTTCTGTTCTCTTCACCCTCTCTTTTGCTCAAGGTCATCTGCCATCTGCTTGGAAATCAGCCAACATCACCGCTTTGCACAAAAAAGGTGCAAAAACAGATCCCAGCAACTACAGACCAATCAGCCTTCTCCCAATTATCAGCAAAGTCATGGAATCCATCATTGCTTCAGATATTAAATCTTTCCTCTTCTCCAATGGCTTGATCTCTGATCATCAATTTGGTTTCAGACCTGGTCACTCTACTCTGGACATGCTGCTTCTGCTTTCTCAACAATGGATGGAGGTCCTCAACGCCAAACAGGAAATTAGAGCTGTCTCCCTTGACATTTCACGTGCCTTCGATACGGTCTGGCACCCTGCTCTGCTCTCCAAACTCTCCTCCTTTGGTATCCATGGAAATCTCCACGCATGGCTGGCGGACTTCCTCTCTGGTCGTAGTCAACGTGTGGCCCTGAATGGGTTTCTCTCATCTCCTCTTCCTGTTCAGGCTGGAGTTCCCCAAGGTAGTGTTCTGGGCCCTGTGCTTTTTCTGGTCTTCATCAATGATCTCTCTGACTCTCTTGAAAATCCTCTCTATCTCTTTGCTGACGACTCTACTCTCTGTCGCTCCATTCCTCATCCCTCAGATCGGCAGTCTGCAGCCTCCTCACTCTCTGCAGACCTGGACAAAATCACAGACTGGGCAAACAAATGGAACATGTCTTTCAATCCTGATAAATCTCACACTCTTACGATGTCTCTCCGAAAGGACCGACTGGACAACCCTCCCATCCACTTTCTGAATAATCCTCTCCAAGAAGTTCTGTCACTCAAGCTTTTGGGTCTCACTATTTGCCATGATCTTTCCTGGGAAAACCACATTTCCAAGCTGGCCTCCAAAGCCAGTCGCCGACTGGGCATCCTCCGTCGTGCAAAGTCCTTCCTCGGCACACCTGAGCTCCTCACCACATACAAGGCTTTCATCCGCAGCTCAATGGAATACTGCTCTCCCCTCTGGGCTGGTGCTCCTGCCTCACACCTTGCTCGGCTTCACGCTGTTGAGGCCAAAGCTTTCAGAATCATTGGAATCTCCTGCGATGTAGTCAACGCCGAGGGCCTTTCACTCACTCACCGCAGGCAGGTTGGTGGTCTTTCTGTCTTCTACCGACTCCTCTCCGGCCTTGCTCCCCCAGCTCTCTCTGTGCTCTGTCCCCCCAATATTCCTTCAGGTCGCACAAGATCTGCTTGCAACCCTCTTATGGTTAAACTGCCAAAGTCTAGGCTCTCTGCTCACCTTCACTCTTTCATTCCCCTTTTCTCCCGCCTCTGGAACAAACTCCCCCACTCCCTTCAATCCCACTCCTCCCTCCAGGTCTTTAAAACCGCTGTTCACCACCATCTGTTATCTTCCCCCATCGAAAACCTTGATCTTTTCTACCCCCGGTAATTCACCCCAGAGTCCTTGCAGTGTTCATATGTTTTAATCCTCTCCCAGCTCCCCCCAAGTCCTCCCGATGTCCCTGCTCTCAAATGTTGTGTTTGTGTCCTTCCCCCTCTTCCCCCTCTCTTTTGTGTCCTTCCCCCTCTCTCCCCATCTTGTCTGCCGCTCCCCTTGTTTTTTGTGTTTTGTGTGTCGGTTTGTCTTTTTGTGTGATTAATGTTAGCTCTTTCACGAGCCTCGATCTTGTATACAAAAAAAAAAAAAGAAGAAGAAGAATTTAGTAATGGCAGTAGTGATGGCGAATGGTAGCTTTACCATTCACCTCACATTCTTGGGGCAAAGGAGCAGTAGACTTATGGGGTTTGGCAGTGAAAGCTGGCCGAGGGCGGGCTTGGATAATGACAGGGATTTCGTGTGACTTTAGGAGACACAAGATTTAAGTAGTGACGTTGTTACCGGTAGAGGGGACGTAGTCAGATTAGAAGGATGATAATGACGAGGGATGTGCTTAGTATAACGGAAGACGGGGAAAGCAGGAGTATTAGGGGAAATAGTGAGTTAAATGATGCTGTGTGTGTGTGATCTTCCCCCATCCAAAACCTTGATCTTTTCTACCCCCACTAATTCACCCCAGATCCACCTTGTTTGAAATTCCAACTTCTTTCCTGGAAATCCTGGCAGTGTCCATATGTTTATACCTCTCCCACCCCCCCCCCCCACCCCCTTCACATGCCTCCCCCCCAAAGCCCTCTCCCTCCCACAGATCTCTCGATGTCTCCATGTCTCTCGGTCCCTGCTCTCAAATGTTGTTTTTGTGTCTTTCCCCCTCTCTCCCCATCTTGTCTACCGCTCCCGATGTTATTTGTTTTATGTGTCTGTTTGTCTTTCTGTGTGATTAATGTTCGCTCTTTCACGAGCCTCGATCTTGTATACAAAAAAAAAAAAAAAAAAAAAAAAAAAATTTTTTTTTAAAAATGAGGAATTGAGTGAAATTGTTTGTGGATGAACTTGGTGAAATGAGGCAATGGTCTGGGATGATCGGAGAAAGTGTGTGAGTGGTGTATTGAGGATGTGTGTAAGTGTTTTGAGTGATTGACTTGCATGGGGTGCAAGTGAATAAATGGTGTGGAATAAATGGTGTGGATTAAATGGTGTGTGGAATGAGTGGTGTGGTGTGCATGGTGCGAAGGAGTGGATGGGGGAAGATGGACCCCTTCACGAATACCCGGGGAGGGTAGTTTAAAGTTAGGTCGAGGGAGTAGGTAAATTAGTTGGATATTGACATCTGTGGTGCAGGGAGTAGCAAGTTCTTGCTTTGAGGGGTGCATGAGTGAGTGGAATGGCTGGGCGCGTTGATCGTGTTGGTGAGCATGGTTAAATGGGCACTCCGCCACTGGTAGTCTGTGGGCCAGGTGAGGCCACAGGTAGGCTCTGGGAGCCAGGTAGTGTTCAGTGTAGAGTTCAGTGGGGCCCGAGGATCCTAAGAGAGGACCCGGGTAGCCCAATGCCAGAGAGGGCATCAGCGGGGTGAGAGAGCCAGGAGGGGCCTTCCCCAAGTTAGGGTAGTTGAAGGAGCATGGTAAGCTCGGGTGGCGACTTCAGTGGCGGAGGTGCGCAGTTAAGTAGGACCTGCTGGTAGAGCCACACGACCCAGCCCCGAAATTGTGCGAGGTCACAGTAGGAAAAATTGGGGGAGTAAGAACCCAAATTGGAAGAGCACCACAGGATGGTCAATGGGAATTGGTTTTTAGAACCACATCGTGAAAAGACGCCAATTATTTGGCAGGGCAAGACCCCGGGTAGTGTAAAGTGAGTTAATGTCAAGTAGAGGATAGCTAGGATCAGAATCTCTTTGCACCATCCACATCCACTCACCAAGGTCACCAAGGTGAGACTCACCAAGTCACACCAGGTTTTGTGAACTATTTGGAATGAAAGACCCATCATGACGTGGCTGAGACATTGTGTGTAATTCCATCCCTTCCTTCTTGGGAGGGATTGGCTGACGAATTTGGTTTAGAGGGGATAGAAAAGACAAGACGGTAGAGACGGAATTTGTGAAGTGTAAATACGGGGAAGGGCAAGGGTAGTGTAGGTTTACATGGGGGGTGACGTACGGCTAGGGACGAGCTTTCTCCGCTCGCTCTCCCGCGCCCCTCATGTTGCATTGCCTTGTACCCTTGCGCCCTTGTCCCCGCTAACCTCTGCTTTGTCTTTCCTCCCCACCCATGGACCCATTATCTTTTGTTGAGGGGAGTGTGTAGGTACCCTGATCTGTGCGGCTGCACTTTTGCGCTGCACCCTGCTACCTGTTGCCTGCACCGGTACACCTATGGACCACACGTTCTGTGTTTACATTTTGTAGTCGATTGTATAATTTAAATAAACATAAATGCAAATTTCGCATGTGGAAAAAGTAAGTACACCCCTACATTTATCACTACTTCAAATATCTAAAATTAGAATCAGGTGCACCAGCTCAGGTGCAAATGATTAGAACATTGTCGTAGCGTGTCTCTCGAGCAAAGGCGATATATCGGGGCGAACGGTAGGGAGGACTTTTATGGCAAAGGGCGGGACGGCTTTTACGGCAAAGGGCGGTAACTCAGCCTCGTTCACTCGCTTGGCTGAAATGCGCAAGTTCGTTATAAACGTGCCTGGCTGCGCCTGCGTATATCTAGCGACCAACTCTTCTTCCTCAATTCACTGGGTGTTGGTTGGCGCGCGCGTTGTTATGCGATAGTCAAGTTCATCAAGCGGTACAATGCGAGTTCTCTCATCACAAGCTCCCCGATGCCAGTCCTCCGCTTCAGTCCTCCACACTGCTGCAGTCCTCCACTCTAGTCCTCTCCCTCTCTGCAAGTCCTGTCGAGGGCTTTGCGCAGCGGGTTATATAGGCACGCCCCACAAACCTTCTGGAACTCACCAGACTCTTCTCACCACGCCCTCTGACGCCACCACCTCTGAGCCCTGATTGGCGGCTCATGCTTACCGTCATCGCCTCTGCCGCTCTGCCTCGACTCCGCCCCGACCCTTCTCCGCCGCCGTCGTGTTACCTTGCCCAAAATGAACTGACGTTAACAAACTGTATTGAGGTTACGGACGTAGGATGATCAGTGGCGTTAGGGCCTATTTTCCTGGCTTTACACAACGCAGAATTAACACTGGAAAGGGCCTACTCTCACACATACTAAGAAATAACTATACAACAAACGAGGCTACATGTTGCTTGTGTGACCATCTATGGGTGGCAACCTTGAACCTTTATTGAGCTCACTGTACAAACCTCAAAACCCTATATATATATATATATATATATATATACATATATATATATATATATATATACAAAAGATCCACCGAGAAAGTCTTGGGCCAGGATGCCAGAGATAGCTACTCGGACAAAGTAAATCGACATGCAATTGTATGAATTACAGGTACTAGGGCATGCCCGTACGTGGGTGCCCGTTCCTTGCCAAAAAAAAAAAAAAACGCTACCCGTACGCTCTACCCCGCCCGTACGCCCGTACGCCCGTAAACAAAAAAAACAACGCTCTTCGCTTCCGCCCTTCGCTCTGACTGAATTGGGAGAAATAATGCGCATAAGAAATCGAGAAATTATTATTTTCTCCGGAAGAAATCGAATTACGAACCGTAATGGCGCACGTGCTCGGCTCGGCTCGCTCTCACATCGGCCACGCCTACGCAACAACGCGTTCTGTGATTGGCTGCCGGAAGTGCAGTCTTCACTGTCCGGAAGGTCGCATATCGCAGTTACGATGAATCGCAAATTAGTTTTAATTAGTTTTAAAACATAGTTGAACGCCAACATAGTTTGCCAACGTGAAATAAATGAATACGCTCTCAAATGTGCCGTCCGAGGCAGAGTCTGTTCGCCACGTTCGGCACACGTGATAGCTCGCTGCTCTCTGATTGGTTGAATCGTTTTTTGGACATAGCTCGGTAACTACTTCTCTGATTAATATGAAACCTTGAAAAGGCACATCCTCAGGTCCCCAGCAATATACCTGGCAAGTTTCAAGTATATCGGACCGGTAGTTGTCGAGAAACAGCGGTCACAGACAAACATACATACATACATACATACATACATACAAACATACACACAGAGATTACTGGAATTATAGATAGATATCATCTCCGAACCTTTGTTCAGTTTAGCTTTGCTTCAAAACTCAATATTGCACGCAATCTCAACTTGGATATAAAGAAAGGCGCACTGGACCCATCCCCCATAAGTAAGCGCAAAGCAAATCATCCACCTTCCATTGTCTAACGGGAACTCTTTGTCTAACTCTGCAAAATAGTTTCCAAGTATTTTGCATTCACTTATCAATACAATGTTAGCCGAGACTTCGCACTGAGTCAACCACTACAGCCACAATGAAAACAAGTTCGCCGGGCAAATGATTAGTTTTTTACCAAACAATGGGATTTGTAAAGCAGTTAAGTGAATGCTAACTACTTCAGACAACCTGGTCAGGCAACGTGGCACCAGCTGTCAATTGTATTATTTTACATTGAAAAACAATATCCTTCGACAACTTACTTACATAACTCAATAAAAACATTCTATAAAATATATTTGAGTATATTTTAAAGACATAACGTAACGAGATATCCTGAATCATTATTTGACATTTGTACAGAATTATTTTTCATTTGGGAAGACCCTATCCAACAATATATTTCAAAAACACCTTATCTGTAATTATATTACCCTCAGTCATAAAATGATTTTACCATGACAATATGTGGTCTACCATTGCCTCTACTAAGAATTTACTTTTCTCGACCAAACGAATTTGGTCAGAGTGTCGGAGATAATTTGCCTACTGGAGGAAATCTCAACTTCTGCATGGAAATCACAAAAACACTTGCACATGAGGTCAGCAGGTTGTAGCTCATAGAAATTACTTGCTTCATAAATTTTACACTTCCACATCGTTTAAATTCATTTTTTCACTCATCAATCAACACTCAATACCCCATAATGACAAAGAGAAAACAGAATTTTAGAAAGTTTTGCAAATTTATCAAAAAGAAAAAACTGAAATATCACATTGACGTAAGTATTCATAACCTTTGCTATGACACTTGAAATTTAGCTCAGGTGCCTCCCATTTCTCTTGATCATCTTTGAGATGTTTCTACACCTTGATTGGAGTCCACCTGTGGTAAATTCAATTGATTGGACATGATTTGGAAAGGCACACACCTGTCTATAATGTCTCACAGCTGACAATGCACATCAGATCAAAAACCAAGCCATGAGGTCGAAGGAACTGCCTGCAGAGCTCAGAGACAGGATTGTGTCGAGGCACAGATCTGGGGAAGCCTACAAAAAAGATTCTGCTGCATTGAAGGTTCCCAAGAGCACAGTGGCCTCCATAATTCTGAAGTGGAAGAAGTTTAGAACAACCAGGACTCTTCCTAGAGGTGGCCGCCTGGCCAAACTGAGCAATCGACAGAGAAGGCCTCTCCTCAGTGAAAGACACATGAAAGACTGCTTGGAGTTTGCAAAAAAGCACCTAAAGGACTCTCAGACTGTGACAAACAAGATTGTGTGGGCTTTCATGTGTCTTTGACTGAGGAGAGGCTTCCTTCTGGCCACTCTACCATAAAGCCCAGATCGGTGGAGTGTTGTAGTGATGGTTGTCCTTCTGGAGGTTTCTCCCATCTCCACACAGGATCTCTGGAGCTCAGCCAGAGTGACCATCGGGTTCTTGGTCACCTCTATTACCAAGGCCCTTCTCCCCCGATTGCGAGCCCTGCCAAACCTCTTGTGGAACGTTTTGGGGTCCCAGCAGATGTTGTAAAGCGGATGTTGTAAGGTCGGTGGGAGATTTCAAAAATTCCTCAATAAAATTATGATTTTGAAATGAACTCAATACGAACCTGCTGCGAATCCGGAAGTGGGCATGTGACAGTAATGAGCTGGTTTGATAATATCCCAATACAATCGTCATTTAAAACAGTATTTTGTTAAAGTATCAATTGATGATTGGAATGACGTTTGGAATTGAGTGAATACAATTAAAATTAAAATCACCCAACCCGTACGGAACTATTCCACATCCAGATTTAAATATTTGTTTATGTCACGAATGTTGGTAAAAGTTTATTTTTTTTATATTAATGCTATTTAATTTGTTATTGGAGTTATGCTGTTTGGAATGAAAATAGACATATTGAGTGCAAGTGAATGACGGAATCCCGTAAGGGTTTATACATTCTAAACATGACATTCACGGATCGCCATATGCAGATTCGCCATTGACTGGTTATAGAACCATTCAAACGGGCAAGTTTTCATGCAAGTCCTGCACGAACCTGCTATCCATGCTTGATGTTCAACTACAGGTGGCACAGGAATGTGGAATCTCTTGGTTCCATGGTTTCCGATTTACCGTTTCTGCATTGTCTGTTTGCTTACGGCCTCCCACCCATGCATGGGGACAGACACACACACAAACAGACACACACACAGACAAACATACACACACACACACACACACACACACACACACACACACACACACACACACACACCATTCAGACTCATGTGAAGTTACGAGGGGCGGCCATTTGACATCTCGCCTTGAGCATCATTTCTCCTCGATACTCCACTGCTCCAGTGTACTTGTGATCTGTTTTTGAAATTCCCTCTAGATGATGGACCCAGATTGCATATAACATATTCCCAGCAGGAAGCGACTCATTGTTACCCTGTCTCCAACCTTGTCGGAGGGATGGAGGTTCTCCCAACCTTAAGTCACCAGATTGACTGTATATCTCAGTCTTCAATTTACCCTTTCGATGAATCTTACAATTTCTTTGCATTTGTCTTGAAAATGCATCCAGTTCTCTTTTTCTCCTGCTCGTTGTCGGGCAGCCATTCCAAAATAGATTATTAATGATGCTGTGTTCCATAATGCAGAGGCAATGGCAATGTGATCCACCTGTGTGCTCCGAATGAATTCCTCCGCACCTTTGATACTCTCTAATCACGTGGTGCTCTCAGAAGCCTGTATCTCACAGAAAGCTGCCGGTGTTTCGGTCCGAGTAAGAGGACAGTTTGCATGTCGAGGAATTCATGCAGTTTAGTAATCTTTACTTCGGTGTCTCTTTCGTTCCCTATATTTTAGCTTCTGCTCAAATCAGACTTGTGTGGTTTTGGTAAGGTCCAAATTTAACAAACAAAAAAACCCCTAATCTTCATGTATTCATGTACCTTCATGTACATGAATGTACCGTATACCTTCATGTACCTACATGAATGTACCTTCATGAATACCTTCATGTATTCATGTACCGTATAATATTACTGTGCAAAAGTGGCCACCACCTTAAAGTGGTTTAAAAATAAACATTGTTAATGTCACACTGGCATATTATGATAAATTAAAGGTGGACAATGTGTGTGTATATACTGTATATGTGTGAATGTGTAAATGTGTGTGCATATATATGTGTATATGTGTGAATGTGTAAATGTGTGTATGTATATATATATATATATATATATATATATATATATATATATATATATATATATATATATATATGTGTGTGTGTGTGAATGTGTAAATGTGTGTGTGTATGTATATATATATATGTGTGTGTGAATGTGTAAATGTGTGTGCATATATATGTGTATATGTGTGAATGTGTGTATATATATATATATGTGTGAATGTGTAAATGTGTGTATATTTATGTGTGTGAATGTGTGTGAATGTGAATGTTTGTGTGTGAGTGTATACATATATACAGACTTGGCATTTAATATGGAATATTTTTTTTTCCTTGACTTGGGTTTACTTTCTGAACTCGGTATATCAATCTGGTGAGTTTCTTTTACGCTTCGGTGATTTCTTTGTTAAAAGACCCATGTCACTGATTGTGTGTCGCAGCAAGAAGTCAATAACAGGTTTATATCACAGGTGGCGTGATAAAATGTACGGACAGGTACATTTGACGATTGGCTTCACAATCGGGTATATAAGGGTTGTTGCGTTCTGTATTAGTGGAAAACAACTGCTGCACATCTACAAAAGTTATTGCCGCTTCCCCTGGAGATGGTCCGTCAACTCGACAATGCTGTTTGTCATTTAGTGGTGGCTTTACGAAATTCCGGCATGAAACAGCGTGCTATTGCTCAGCAGTATGGCATCACTCAAGGTCAGGTGTCAAAGGTTCCTGAAACGAAATGCTCAGAGGGGTGTCCCTACTCCAATACCGAGGTCAGGACGTCCCCGCAGAACCACAAGGAGGGATGATCGCCAGCTGCACCAGTTAGTCCGCAATGACCGTACCAAGTCAGCTAATCGGCTTAGGGCTGAGTGGCAGCAACTGACAAATGTGCCTGTATCCAGAAGGCTAGTCAACCAACGGCTGGTTCAAGCAGGCTATCGTGCCAGGCGTCCCCTGAGAAAGCCACGTCTGACCAGACAGCACCGCCAGCGCCGATTGCAGTGGGCCAGAGAGCACCGACAATGGCAGCCAGGACACTGGAATCATGTGATCTTCAGTGACAAGTCTAGATTTCTGGTCTATAATATGGCCGCGTCCGAGTGCGCAGACAAGTGCATGAAGCCTACAACGAAGATTGTATAGTGCCAAGAGTCCAAGCTGGAGGTGGTGCAGTGACCGTTTGGGCTGCTTTTCATGCAGGGGGCAAAACTGACCTGGTTGTTCTGAATGGAAACCTGAACCAGTTCAAGCACAGGGCCATTCTGGAAGAAACATTGCTTCCATTTGTTCGTGCAGCCTTTCGAGGAAAGTTTGTCTTCCAAGACGACAATGCACGGCCTCATTGTGGTCGCATGATCCAACACTTTCTTGCTGACCGTGGTGTGGAGCATATGGAGTGGCCTGCCATGTCCCCGGATATGAATCCGATAGAGAACTTGTGGGCAGAATTAACGCGTCAAATCGGCAACTTGGACCAGCAGCCTGCCTCTGTGCATGAATTGCAGCAGGGCTATTGTAACTGCATGGCAAGCGATTCCTGCCCAAACCTTGGCAAATCTCGTGAACAGCATGCCTCAACGTGTACGTGCTCTCCTGAATCCTCGTGGGGGTTACACGAAGTACTGAACTGTAATTTTACTCTCCGTAATCCCAGTCGTAATTTAACTTTTGTTTTTGTTAAAAAAAAATTTGGGCTCGTGTGCAAAATAAAGAGATACTTCTGGAAAACGCACAGAAGTTTAACACAGTACTGTCCGTGAATTGAGTTCGATATCAGTTTACATCACTTTCAAGGATCAATTTATTTGCTTCGAAATGTCAAATGTGGTTTTTGTTTCTTTTGAAGGTCACATTAACAAAATCTGGAATAATTTCAACATAATTCCAATGAACTTTTGGTTCTAAGTCATCTTGAAAAGTAAGTTCACCCCCACAAAAAAAATATTCCACATTAAATGCCAAGTCTGTATATATATCTGTGCAGCGTCTGTCCTGTCCTGCGTTGTGTTGTCATGTCTTGTCTTCTCTTGTCACTGAACTACTTTCTCAAACTTTTGTGAAATCGTACCAAACTTCTGGTATGCACATATCTCTCCCGTGGGTATGTCCTAAGGGTATTCTTTTGAAAAAATGTCCAATTTTTTTTTTTTTGGGGGGAATTTATCTGGGAAATTTTTTTTTTCAACTTAAGTTTTCAACTTCAATTGTTTATAAAATGTGATATCACGTATATTACAAATACATTTGTGCAAAATAATTGTTTGAATTATGATTGGTTTAAACCATGACAAAACGGCAACTCGGGTACAGTCATTTATCTACATATCTACACATCTGGGTCACTTAGTAGTCACTAAGTCACTACAGTGTCTGTGTAGTCACTTAACGGCTTCCTCAAACTTTTGTTTCCGTGGTTGTGAAGTGTTTTTAATGACGTTGTGGTGGTTTTGAATCACGTGGTGGTGAGGTATTTTGAATTATGTGGTGGTGAGGTGTTTTAAAATGACGTGGTGGTGAGGTGTTTTAAAATCACATGGTGGTGATGTGTTTTAAAATCACATGGTGGTGAGGTGTTTTGAAGTACGTGGTGGTGAGGTATTTATAATTACGTGGTGGTGAGGTGTTTTTACTTATGTGGTGGTAAGGTGTTTTGAATTAGTTCGTGATGAGGTGTTTTGAATTACGTGGTGGTGAGGTGTTGTGAATTACTTTTGGTGCGATGTTTTTAAATGACGTGGTGGTGAGGTGTTTTTAATTTCGTGGCTGTGAGGTGTTTTTATTATGTGTTTTATGGCTGTGAGGTGTTTTTAATTTTATGGTGGTGAGGTGTTTTTATTACGTGTTTTATGGCTGTGAGGTGTTTTAAATTACTTGGTGGTGAGGTGTTTTGAATTAGTTGGTGATGAGGTGTTTTTAATTATGTGGTGGTGAGGTGTTTTGAATTACGTGGTGGTGAGGTATTTATAATTACGTGGTGGTGAGGTGTTTTGAATTACGTGGTGGTGAGGTATTTATAATTACGTGGTGGTGAGGTGTTTTGAATTACGTGGTGGTGAGGTATTTCTAATTACGTGGTGGTGAGGAGTTGTGAATTACTTTTGGTGCGATGTTTTTAAATGACGTGGTGGTGAGGTGTTTTTAATTTTGTGGCTGTGAGGTGTTTTTATTATGTGTTTTATGGCTGTGAGGTGTGTTAAATTACTTCTTGGTGATGTGTTTTGAATTACTTGGTGGTGAGGTGTTTTGAATTACATGGCGGTGAGGTGTTTTGAATAACGTGGTGGTGAGGTATTTATAATTACGTGGTGGTGAGGTGTTTTGAATTACGTGGTGGTGAGGTGTTTTTAATTATGTGGTGGTGAGGTGTTTTGAATTAGTTGGTGATGAGGTGCTTTGAATTACGTGGTGGTGAGGAGTTGTGAATTACTTTTGGTGCGATGTTTTTAAATTACTTGGTGGTGAGGTGTTTTTAATTACTTGGTGGTGAGGTGTTTTGAATTACTTGGTGGTGAGGTGTTTTGAATTACTTGGTGGTGAGGTGTTTTGAATTACTTGGTGGTGAGGTGTTTTGAATTACGTGGTGGTGAGGTGGAATCGTCCCAAACTTCCAGTCTGCACCGACTCCTCCCCTATGTATGTGCTGAGGGGTTCTTTCTTGAAAAAAAAACATTCAACCTGGATCTTCAACATAAATTGCCTATAAAAATGTAATATCACAAACACAACAAATACATTTGTGCAAAATAATTGTTTGTATTATGATTGGTGTAAATCATGACAACACAGCAACTCAGGTACAGTCATTAGCCTCAGCTAAAATAAGCCCGTTCCTCAGTAACTACGCTCGCCTCACCAAGCTAGTATATATATACATATATATATATATATATATATATATATATATATATATACATACATATATATATATATATATATATATATATATATATATATATATATATATATATATATATATATATATATATATATGGTATCTGTAATCTGGTTCTCCAACCTAATGAGCGGACAACATGACGTCATCGCCATGCATGTCCGCATTGCCTGCAAAGCTCCAGAGGAACCATCTAGCAGTGCGTCATTACGGATTATAAATTCAGATACTGTCACAAGCACATGCAAAATTCACAGTTACCGACCTGGTTTCGCCCTTGTTGGGCTTCATCAGGGCAACGCAGTGAGGCTTCCATACACTTGCAACTCTGTGAACCTTTCGGTTTTTATATCAGTCACTATGCGACCTTCATATCATCAGTGGAGATACAGTCACGACCTTCATATATATATACAGTCACGTGAAAAAGGAAGTACACCCCATGTAAAGTTTTGACTTTTTCAACATATGTCAACATACAGCTATTTGATCTTCATTTCAACAATATTGATAGATAAAGGTGATAAAATATAACAAATATCATGAAACATTTACATTTTGTAGTCCATTGTATAATTTAAATAAACATAAATGCAAATTTCGCATGTGGAAAAAGTAAGTACACCCTTGGCTCTAAAAGGTGGTATTGCCCCCTTTGGCAGAAACAATCTCAAGTAGGCGTTTCTTATAACTGTCTAACAGTCTCTGACATCGACTGGAAGAAATTTTTGCCCACTCCTCCGTGCAGAATTATTTCAGCTGTGCGATGTTTGAGGGGTTTCTTGCATGCACAGCTCGTTTCAAATCCCCCCACAACATCTCGATGGGATTTAGATCCGGGCTTTGACTTGGCCATTCCAGAACCCTTCATTTCTTTCTTTTCAGCCATTCCTTGGTGGATTTACTGGTATGTTTAGGGTCATTGTCATGTTGCAAGGTCCACCTTCGGTTGAGCTTCAATGCTCCGACAGATGGCCTCACATTATCCTCAAGCACCCTCGGGTACAATGAAGAATTCATTGTGGATTATATGATGGTGAGCTGCCCAGGCCCTGATGCAGCAAAGCAGCCCCAGACCATAATATTTCCACCACCATACTTTACAGTTGGTATCAGGTTCTTGTGGTCAAATGCTGTCTTTGGTTTTCGCCAAACATGTCTTCTGGTTCTGTGGCCAAATAGCTCTACCTTTGACTCATCTTTCCAGAGCACATTGTTCCAGAAGTGCTGGTCTTTGCCTAGGAATTCATTGGCAAACTTTAGTCATGCCCTGATGTTCTTTCTGGACAGCAAAGGTTTCCTCCTGGCACACCTCCCATGTAGATCAAATTTGTGCAGCCTCTTTCTAATGGTGGACTCGTGCACTTTGACATCAACAGTGGCAAGAGCTACCTGTAGGTCCCGTGATGACATTCTGGGGTTCTTCGGGACTTCTTTCAGCATCTTGCGGTATGCTCTTGGGCTAAACTTGCTGGGGCGGCCTGGCCTGAACAAGTTGGCAGTTTGGAATCTTCTCCACTTGTAGATGATCTTCCGGACAGTCGAATGATTGATTTCAAATTGTTTGGAGATCTTTTTCAATCCATTCCCAGACTCGTAGGCATCTAAAACCTTCCTTCTGAAGGCCTCAGAGAGCTCTTTTGATCTCGGCATGGTGATGCCACACACTTCAACAACAAAGAGCAAACCAAACTAAATGTCTGAGGTTTAAATAAGACAGGTTCCTCCAAGATCCTCTCTGACGATGTTCTAATGATTTGCACCTGAGCTGGTGCACCTGATTCAAATTTTAGGTATTTGAAGTAGTGATAAATGTAGGGGTGTACTTACTTTTTCCACATGCGAAATTTGCATTTATGTTTATTTAAATTATACAATGGACTACAAAATGTAAATGTTTCATGATATTTGTTATATTATATCACCTTTATCTATCAATATTGTTGAAATGAAGATCAAATAGCTGTATGTTGACATATGTTGAAAAAGTCAAAACTTTACATGGGGTGTACTTCCTTTTTCACGTGACTGTATATATATATGAAGGTCGTGACTGTATCTCCACTGATGATATGAAGGTCGCATAGTGACTGATATAAAAACCGAAAGGTTCACAGAGTTGCAAGTGTATGGAAGCCTCACTGCGTTGCCCTGATGAAGCCCAACAAGGGCGAAACCAGGTCGGTAACTGTGAATTTTGCATGCGCTTGTGACAGTATCTGAATTTATAATCCGTAATGACGCACTGCTAGATGGTTCCTCTGGAGCTTTGCAGGCAATGCGGACATGCATGGCGATGACGTCATGTTGTCCGCTCATTAGGTTGGAGAACCAGATTACAGATACCATATATATATATATATATATATATATATATATATATATATATATATATATATATATATATATATATATATATGTATATATATACTAGCTTGGTGAGGCGAGCGTAGTTACTGAGGAACGGGCTTATTTTAGCTGAGGCTAATGACTGTACCTGAGTTGCTGTGTTGTCATGATTTACACCAATCATAATACAAACAATTATTTTGCACAAATGTATTTGTTGTGTTTGTGATATTACATTTTTATAGGCAATTTATGTTGAAGATCCAGGTTGAATGTTTTTTTTTCAAGAAAGAACCCCTCAGCACATACATAGGGGAGGAGTCGGTGCAGACTGGAAGTTTGGGACGATTCCACCTCACCACCACGTAATTCAAAACACCTCACCACCAAGTAATTCAAAACACCTCACCACCAAGTAATTCAAAACACCTCACCACCAAGTAATTCAAAACACCTCACCACCAAGTAATTCAAAACACCTCACCACCAAGTAATTAAAAACACCTCACCACCACGTAATTCAAAACACCTCACCACCAAGTAATTCAAAACACCTCACCACCAAGTAATTCAAAACACCTCACCACCAAGTAATTCAAAACACCTCACCACCACGTAATTCAAAACACCTCACCACCAAGTAATTCAAAACACCTCACCACCAAGTAATTCAAAACACCTCACCACCAAGTAATTCAAAACACCTCACCACCAAGTAATTAAAAACACCTCACCACCAAGTAATTTAAAAACATCGCACCAAAAGTAATTCACAACTCCTCACCACCACGTAATTCAAAGCACCTCATCACCAACTAATTCAAAACACCTCACCACCACATAATTAAAAACACCTCACCACCACGTAATTCAAAACACCTCACCACCACGTAATTATAAATACCTCACCACCACGTTATTCAAAACACCTCACCACCACGTAATTCAAAACACCTCACCACCAAGTAATTCAAAACACATCACCAAGAAGTAATTTAAAACACCTCACAGCCATAAAACACATAATAAAAACACCTCACAGCCACAAAATTAAAAACACCTCACCACCACGTCATTTAAAAACATCGCACCAAAAGTAATTCACAACTCCTCACCACCACGTAATTCAAAGCACCTCATCACCAACTAATTCAAAACACCTCGCCACCACGTAATTATAAATACCTCACCACCACGTAATTCAAAACACCTCACCACCACATAATTATAAATACCTCACCACCACGTAATTCAAAACACCTCACCACCACGTAATTAGAAATACCTCACCACCACGTAATTCAAAACACCTCACCACCACGTAATTAGAAATACCTCACCACCACGTAATTCAAAACACCTCACCACCACGTAATTATAAATACCTCACCACCACGTAATTCAAAACACCTCACCACCACATAATTAAAAACACCTCATCACCAACTAATTCAAAACACCTCACCACCAAGTAATTTAAAACACCTCACAGCCATAAAACACGTAATAAAAACACCTCACCACCATAAAATTAAAAACACCTCACAGCCATAAAACACATAATAAAAACACCTCACAGCCACGAAATTAAAAACACCTCACCACCACGTCATTTAAAAACATTGCACCAAAAGTAATTCACAACACCTCACCACCACGTAATTCAAAACACCTCATCACGAACTAATTCAAAACACCTTACCACCACATAAGTAAAAACACCTCACCACCACGTAATTATAAATACCTCACCACCACGTAATTCAAAACACCTCACCACCATGTGATTTTAAAACACCTCACCACCATGTGATTTTAAAACACCTCACCACCACGTCATTTTAAAACACCTCACCACCACATAATTCAAAATACCTCACCACCACGTGATTCAAAACCACCACAACGTCATTAAAAACACTTCACAACCACGGAAACAAAGGTTTGAGGGAGTCGTTAAGTGACTACACAGACACTGCCCAGATGTGTAGATATGTAGATAAATGACTGTACCCGAGTTGCCGTTTTGTCATGGTTTAAACCAATCATAATTCAAACAATTATTTTGCACAAATGTATTTGTAATATACGTGATATCACATTTTATAAACAATTGAAGTTGAAAACTTAAGTTGAAAAAAAAAATTTCCCAGATAAATTCCCCCAAAAAAAAAAAAAATTGGAAAATTTTTCAAAAGAATACCCTTAGGACATACCCACGGGAGAGATATGTGCATACCAGAAGTTTGGTACGATTTCACAAAAGTTTGAGAAAGTAGTTCAGTGACAAGAGAAGACAAGACATGACAACACAACACAGGACAGGACAGACGCTGCACAGATATATATACAGACTTGGCATTTAATGTGGAATATTTTTTTTGTGGGGGTGAACTTACTTTTCAAGATGACTTAGAACCAAAAGTTCATTGGAATTATGTTGAAATTATTCCAGATTTTGTTAATGTGACCTTCAAAAGAAACAAAAACCACATTTGACATTTCGAAGCAAATAAATTGATCCTTGAAAGTGATGTAAACTGATATCGAACTCAATTCATGGACAGTACTGTGTTAAACTTCTGTGCGTTTTCCAGAAGTATCTCTTTATTTTGCACACGAGCCCAAATTTTTTTTTAACAAAAACAAAAGTTAAATTACGACTGGGATTACGGAGAGTAAAATTACAGTTCAGTACTTCGTGTAACCCCCACGAGGATTCAGGAGAGCACGTACACGTTGAGGCATGCTGTTCACGAGATTTGCCAAGGTTTGGGCAGGAATCGCTTGCCATGCAGTTACAATAGCCTGCTGCAATTCATGCACAGAGGCAGGCTGCTGGTCCAAGTTGCCGATTTGACGCGTTAATTCTGCCCACAAGTTCTCTATCGGATTCATATCCGGGGACATGGCAGGCCACTCCATATGCTCCACACCACGGTCAGCAAGAAAGTGTTGGATCATGTGACCACAATGAGGCCGTGCATTGTCGTCTTGGAAGACAAACTTTCCTCGAAAGGCTGCACGAACAAATGGAAGCAATGTTTCTTCCAGAATGGCCCTGTGCTTGAACTGGTTCAGGTTTCCATTCAGAACAACCAGGTCAGTTTTGCCCCCTGCATGAAAAGCAGCCCAAACGGTCACTGCACCACCTCCAGCTTGGACTCTTGGCACTATACAATCTTCGTTGTAGGCTTCATGCACTTGTCTGCGCACTCGGACGCGGCCATATTATAGACCAGAAATCTAGACTTGTCACTGAAGATCACATGATTCCAGTGTCCTGGCTGCCATTGTCGATGCTCTCTGGCCCACTGCAATCGGCGCTGGCGGTGCTGTCTGGTCAGACGTGGCTTTCTCAGGGGACGCCTGGCACGATAGCCTGCTTGAACCAGCCGTTGGTTGACTAGCCTTCTGGATACAGGCACATTTGTCAGTTGCTGCCACTCAGCCCTAAGCCGATTAGCTGACTTGGTACGGTCATTGCGGACTAACTGGTGCAGCTGGCGATCATCCCTCCTTGTGGTTCTGCGGGGACGTCCTGACCTCGGTATTGGAGTAGGGACACCCCTCTGAGCATTTCGTTTCAGGAACCTTTGACACCTGACCTTGAGTGATGCCATACTGCCGAGCAATAGCACGCTGTTTCATGCCGGAATTTCGTAAAGCCACCACTAAATGACAAACAGCATTGTCGAGTTGACGGACCATCTCCAGGGGAAGCGGCAATAACTTTTGTAGATGTGCAGCAGTTGTTTTCCACTAATACAGAACGCAACAACCCTTATATACCCGATTGTGAAGCCAATCGTCAAATGTACCTGTCCGTACATTTTATCACGCCACCTGTGATATAAACCTGTTATTGACTTCTTGCTGCGACACACAATCAGTGACATGGTTCTTTTAACAAAGAAATCACCGAAGCGTAAAAGAAACTCACCAGATTGATATACCGAGTTCAGAAAGTAAACCCAAGTCAAGGAAAAAAAAATATTCCATATTAAATGCCAAGTCTGTATATATTGTTACAGACGTGGCTTTAGATGTTATATTGACCGAGCGGTGGTGTATTTAACCGCGTCCGAACAGTTACTCCCCGATTAGAACCCGATTTCACCCGACGTTGACCAGATCGCCCCAGAGATATTCAATCGGGAAATCTCTAAAGCGACCGCAAGAGAATGAAAAAGAAGAAGAAGAATACGGAGGAAGAACAGATTTATTATACACACACAAGCAATGGATGGAAGAAGCAGTAACACAGCGAATCGTTAACTTACACTATTCATTTTTACTTAACCCCAAGACAACGAGCAGGACAGGACGTTCACACTTACACAGGGGATAATGCAGGCAGGTAGGGCTTGAGGTGGATTGCTTGAGAGGGAGGCAAAGTCGGGAGGCAGCAGCTCGCAATTCCTCGCGGTTTTGGCGGGAAAATCCTCCGTCGTGTATCCGCTGCGGTAGACGTCACGCGCTGATTCGGCACACCTGCTCCTCTTCTTGTGGTGGAGCCGTCTCCCTCCTTTCAGCGCGTCTCTCCAAAGCTGGTTTCCTTGCCGAGTACCTCTCCTCTTTGGCTTGGAGCATTTCGCATCTCACCGCTCCTCTTCGTCCAGCCTCTTTGCTCCTCCCAGGTCATCTCCCAAGGCCTCTCTCAAGGCCTCTGGTAAAGCAGTCCCTTACAGTCGCTTTTATCACCTCGGGCGGAATCAAGCCACCGGCTGCGAGGGCGCGCCTACCGGGTCACTCACCGCGGTGCTGATTGGCCGTTAGGGCTGGTTCACTCCTTCCCTCTTATGACGAGGTGGAGACACGCCTTTCTTCTCCAACCCTACCTCGTGGCCAATGGTGGTTGAAGAAAACCGCCCAAAATGCGGAAGGCAAATGGAAGGGAGGTTTTGGGGAAATTGGAAGGGCCTACGCTTATTTTGTTTGATACAATGCAAAGTCAATCTAGTGGGAAACACATATTTAGCCTACATGGAATAAGGAAATACACTATTTAAAAGATATATCGTGACCTGCGTGTAAGTTTCATGGAATTAACTAGGAGGACGGCTGCGACCATTATTTACATTAACAGGGTGTCACCATACTTTTGTAACGTTCACATTGTAACGTTTTCACATTCGTTACACTTCCTCCAAAATTGTTACACTTCTCAAAAACCGTTACACTTCTCAAATTCGTTACACACTTCTCAAAATCGTTACACTGCACCCTCCTTTCTTCAGGCCCGTGCTCGGGCCTACTAAACTTTAACTTAGTGTGACACGTAGGTGTAATTCCCTCTACAATTAACCTGACCCTGAGTGTGACAATTTTAAAACACAAATAAGTATGTCCCCTTATTGCATTGCACCCTGTCTAACAGACTCAAGCCCACAGCTAACCGAATTACGGAATTATTCTCAAACTATACATTTACGGTGGGGAGCATTATTTACAATGACGTGATTTCTTATTTACAACGCAACCCAGGACCTGTGTTTTTTTTTTTCTTTTTAGGGAACAAGAAAAAGAAATTCCTGTTGGGAGGGAGGAGACAGCACGCATTGCATCGATGCACCAGTACCAATACCACCAAAGCACCCAAAAGCACCACAAAGCACCAAAAAGCACCACAAAGCACCACAAAGCACCACAAAGCACCACTCAGTGCGCAGTCACCATGGTTCATAATAAACACAACAAAACAACTGGTGGTGGTCTTCTCTTTCTCTGCTGGGCCGATGTTCTTCCCGACGTCTTCTGGCTTCATGCGGCCTAGTTGGAAATAATAAAAAGCACAACTTGTGTCCGTTTTTATTTAGGGCCTCAGGGGCCAACTAAGGGTGGTCCACCTGTTTGGCATAGGTGCCACCTTACCGAGGTCCGCAAGCAAGATTCCCTGGCCACTATGGCCGGTCTCCAACAGAGGTGCCCTGCCCCAGAACCTGGGGTCCATCAAGTGGTACTTGGCCGCAGAACAGCGGTCCATAAAGTGGTACATCAACGCAATGCATGCTGGTTCTGGGAATCTCGGGCGCACAATGGCCACCTCACGCACGCTCCCCTCGGCACCCAATGGCGCACAGGTCATGTGGGAGACAAAAGAAAGACAATTGCGCGAGGGGTAAGGTCACAAGGGTACACGTCAATAAGGCAATGCAAGGCGAAATGCGTACGGAGGGCGAAGTGAGAAAGCTCGTCCCTACCGTACGTCACCCCCCTGTCACCTACCCTACCTTTGCCCTTACCCCATCTGTACAAAATCTACACATTACCAATTCGTCACTACTGTCACGTCTTCCCCATATTTCCCCTATACCAAATTCGTCTCCACAATCCCTCTACTTCAAAAATTTGCCATCATCAATTCATCATCAATCCTCATAAGGAGGGAGAGATGGAATTACACACAATGTCACACCCACGTCATGATGCGTCTCACAATCCAAACATTTGCATCATAAAAAATAATCAAAACATGGCATGGTGTGGAGTACCTGTCACCTCAGGTGAGTGGATGCAGATGGTGCGAGGAGATCCTTCATCCTAACTATCCTCTAAATGACTTTAACACACTTTACACTACCCGGGGTCTTTCCCTGCCAATCCATTGGCCACTTACACTATTGGTTCTAACAACCAATTCCCATTGACCAAACTGTGGTGCTTCTCAATTTGGGGTCTCACTCCCCCGATTCATCTCCCGGTGCCCTCGCACAATTTCTGGGCCGCGACGTGTAGCTCTCCCAACAGGTCTACCCACCTGCACACCTGCCCCACTGTAGTTGCCACCCGAGCTTACCTAGCGCTCCTCACCCTAACCTAACTAACTGGGGACAGCCCCTCTCCTGGCTCTGTCACCCCATGGTGCCCTCTGGCACTGGGCTACCCGGGTCCGTCCTCCGGATCCTCGGGCCCCATCCACAACAACTACTACCGGCTCCCAGAGCCCACCTGCGGCCTCACCTGGCCGACATCCTCACAGTGGTGGAGTGCCCAAACCAACTACACACACTAACAGGCTACACGCCCAGCCATTTCCACAACACTAATGCACCCATCCACATACCATTCTGCCACCCGCACCACAGATGCCAATATCCAACCACAATTTACCTGTACCCTCTACCTAACACTTACACTACCCGCCCCGGGTATCCGTGATGGGGGTCCACTCTTCCCCCATTCACACCTTCGCACCATCCACTCCACTCCACAATTTCCACCATTCTCACTCCACGACCATCCATTCCAATACTCCAGATATTCCACACTACCATTTATTCCACACAGCCACATACACCTGTTGTTGCACACCTGTGCCCTCACACCTGGTGCCACCTGCACCCTCCTTTCTTCCTGGACCATTTGGTCAACACAACACGCAATCACCACTACTCCCTCATACACTGCTCCACACACCTGTTCAGTTGCACACCTGTGCAATCACACCTGTTCCATTCTCACCTGTTCAATCCTCACACACACGGCATCATCTCAGCTAACTACTCCCCTCTGAAACTTGCGCTTCCCAGTCGTCCCTTTAAACTATTGCGCTCCCACGTCATTATAATCCACACTAATCTACCTGCGTCCCCACTACAGGTATCAGTCACTAACTAAACTTAACGTTACCTAATGTCATCTTCGCTAGATCCCTACAATTATCCAAGCCCTCCCTGGCTCGGTTGTCATAGCCACCCCATAAACTATTGCGCATTTGCCCCCACCTGTGAGGGATGACAGCGTTGCCATCCCACCACATCGGGGAGGTCCTACTATCAATTTCGCACACCTAAATCCAACCAACCAAAAATTTGCCATTCATCTGCCATCATCAAATTTGGCTTCTTTCTAATTTCGGGGCCAAACCACTAACCTCATCACCCGTCTACTTATTACATCCTCTCGGTGCGCCAATTCCCTTCCAAAGCTCGGCTTCGTACAGCCGAGCAATGAATGCGGGTTCTTTTGTGCCCGCGGCTGGATACGTCCCGCATTCGGGGCAGGGACGGAGGCTTACCCGGGCCGAGATCCCATGCACCACCTCGGCGTGGAGCCATCCAATGTCCCGATCTCGACCTGCCGGCACGTCTCAACAAAAAGTGGTCGCCATGACGACCCTTCCTATCGAGCCGCCCGCTCCGCCTAGTGGAGCCCGGACGCGGCCGTTCCACGCGAGGCCCAGCGTGGATCGCGCACGGCGGTTCTTTCGAAACCGCCGTGGTTCGGATCCCCGCCGGTTCTCGCGGCACGCGAAGCCCGGCACGCACCGAGGGCCCGAGTCGGCTATAAGTCGTTCTAACCTTTAACCCGGTTACCGTCGACGCCTCACCTGGATGCTTACAAGCATACGCTACCCCTTTCTTGCTCATACATGCAGCCGTTTCCATGCTCCTCGTCGTACCTTCTCTTACACACCCAGGTACACTCATTCCGCTCACCGACTTGGTCACACACCTGACCACCGAACACTTTGGCACACATTCGTCGCTCGCACACCTCACCAACACACCTCTTCGCGCCCCTTTCTCGGTCACCTCCTTTGTGACAATCACAGGTGTGCTCTCACCCGCACACCCAACCGCGTGCCTCACGACCAACTCAAGTGTGCATCCCCACACACGCTCTACCATTCCAGGTGTGCATCCTTCCATTCCAGGTGTACATCCTCGCTCACCTGTCACAACCAACTCACGCTCCGTTTCACTCTCACTACTCTCACCTCCACTCTTGACAACGCACTCACCCTTCCTCTCGACAGCGCACTCTTTCCTCATGCACCCGTCCGTTACACACCCCTCTCGCGCATCCTCTCGCGCACACTTTTTCGTTACTTCCTCCGTAACACTCACCACACCGCGCTTCCATGTACCCCCTCGCACACGCGCTTCGACCAACTCACTCTTGACGGCACACTCACTCCTTGGCGTGCACTTTTTCCTCACACACCCCATGGTCGGACATTCTCACACACCTCTTTTTTCGCACACCAGACCTGTCGCACACTTCACCAACGGCCTTTCACGAACACCCAGATCCAAAGCAACCCCCAAGCCGACTGAAGCTTTCCTCACATCATATACATTGCCACTCACCTCCGTACTTCGTCGTCGCACCTCCTCTGCCACCTGCAAACTTTTTATTTGGTTAGTGAGCACCTCATCATGATTTGAACACAGACCTTGTACATATTCCATTACCTCCTCCTGGATTTCTCTCTTAGTTTCTGTCCGTCCCTTCTTAATTTCACTCACCTCTTCTTCCACTTCCTCTAGTTTTTGTTTAACCTCTTTTATTTCTCGGTGCGTCTCCTCAAGTTCGTCCTCTAGGGCTACCGTGACCGGCTCTATGTGCATCCTCACCTGCCGGTCCTTTGTCTCCATTATCTCTGTCACCTCGTCCACCCTCATTGTCAGTTCCTCACGTACCATCTGACATTGCCTCTGTGTCGCTATCAAGTCATTTTTAATTTCTTTTTGTGTCGCCTTTAAACCTCCTAGTACCGCAGTGTTCTTTTGAACCTGCTCCACTAGTTCTTTTTGTCCCTCCGTCAGCTGTTCTACCTCCTCCGTCAGACCCTCTATGCCCCCTTGTAACTTAGCCGTATTATTTCTCACCTCTTTCTCCATACGCTTCTCACCTCGCTTTACCTCCTCGCGTAGCCCCGAAACCTCCTCACTTACCCCTCGTCGTATTTCCTCCATCTCTTTTGTAGATGCCACCCTCATCTGTCCCAATTCATCCCTCTGAGCATCCAGTTTGGTTTCTTCCCCGATTTTCACCTCCTCTATCTGCTCTCCCATTTGTTTGATTTCTCGGGCGGATTGCTCCCCTATCTCCCGCAATTTGCCTTCCATCCTATTTTCTAACCCCATTAACCCATTTTTCACCCCCTCTAACCCATTGTCTAACCCCTCAAATTTCTTGTCTAATTCCTCAAAATTATTGTCTAACTTCCCACCGGTACCCCTCGCTTCGTCCCTCATTACCCCCATTTGGTTATTCTGAGCCTCCATCCGGTTCCCCATTACCCCCATTTTTGCTTCCAATCGCTCACTCTGAGCATCCATTTTTGCTTCTAGCCCCATATTTGCCATTAGTATGGTTGCATTAATCTGCGCCATGAGGTCCCGCACATCAATTCCCGCTATTTGCGCAGCGGGCGCGGCTACCCCACGCTCGTGCGAGCCGCCACTTTGTGCGTCTGATACCACATGCGCGAGAGCGCCATTTTGTGCGTCTGATACCCCCGCAACCACATTGCTATTTTTCTCCTCCTCCCTTTCCTCCACATACATTTCCCCGAGGTCCTGGGTCGATTCCACCCTGTCTATCTCTCCCACCGACATCCGATCGCCTTGATTGTCCATGGCGCGATCTCAAAATTCGGGTTTTGCTTTATAAAACAAAATAAATTTCGGCAGCTTGTAATTTTGAGCGCGTTAAGCGCACTTCGGGTCCGATCTCGGGTCCGATCTCCCTCCTCGACACCAATTGTTACTCTAATAGTACAATTGGTGTTCCAAAATTTGGGCCTAACAAATTTAGTCCCAGGTCCGAATCCAACTCCTCGACACCAATTGTTACAGACGCGGCTTTAGATGTTATATTGACCGAGCGGTGGTGTATTTAACCGCGTCCGAACAGTTACTCCCCGATTAGAACCCGATTTCACCCGACGTTGACCAGATCGCCCCACAGATATTCAATCGGGAAATCTCTAAAGCGACCGCAAGAGAATGAAAAAGAAGAAGAAGAATACGGAGGAAGAACAGATTTATTATACACACACAAGCAATGGATGGAAGAAGCAGTAACACAGCGAATCGTTAACTTACACTATTCATTTTTACTTAACCCCAAGACAACGAGCAGGACAGGACGTTCACACTTACACAGGGGATAATGCAGGCAGGTAGGGCTTGAGGTGGATTGCTTGAGAGGGAGGCAAAGTCGGGAGGCAGCAGCTCGCAATTCCTCGCGGTTTTGGCGGGAAAATCCTCCGTCGTGTATCCGCTGCGGTAGACGTCACGCGCTGATTCGGCACACCTGCTCCTCTTCTTGTGGTGGAGCCGTCTCCCTCCTTTCAGCGCGTCTCTCCAAAGCTGGTTTCCTTGCCGAGTACCTCTCCTCTTTGGCTTGGAGCGTTTCGCATCTCACCACTCCTCTTCGTCCAGCCTCTTTGCTCCTCCCAGGTCATCTCCCAAGGCCTCTCTCAAGGCCTCTGGTAAAGCAGTCCCTTACAGTCGCTTTTATCACCTCGGGCGGAATCAAGCCGCCGGCTGCGAGGGCGCGCCTACCGGGTCACTCACCGCGGTGCTGATTGGCCATTAGGGCTGGTTCACTCCTTCCCTCTTATGACGAGGTGGAGACACGCCTTTCTTCTCCAACCCTACCTCGTGGCCAATGGTGGTTGAAGAAAACCGCCCAAAATGCGGAAGGCAAATGGAAGGGAGGTTTTGGGGAAATTGGAAGGGCCTACGCTTATTTTGTTTGATACAATGCAAAGTCAATCTAGTGGGAAACACATATTTAGCCTACATGGAATAAGGAAATACACTATTTAAAAGATATATCGTGACCTGCGTGTAAGTTTCATGGAATTAACTAGGAGGACGGCTGCGACCATTATTTACATTAACAGGGTGTCACCATACTTTTGTAACGTTCACATTGTAACGTTTTCACATTCGTTACACTTCCTCCAAAATTGTTACACTTCTCAAAAACCGTTACACTTCTCAAATTCGTTACACACTTCTCAAAATCGTTACAATATGTATACACTCACACACAAACATTCACATTCACACACATTCACACACATAAATATACACACATTTACACATTCACACATATACAGTATATACACACACATTGTCCACCTTTAATTTATCATAATATGCCAGTGTGACATTAACAATGTTTATTTTTAAACCACTTTAAGGTGGTGGCCACTTTTGCACAGTAATATTATACGGTACATGAATACATGAAGGTATTCATGAAGGTACATTCATGTAGGTACATGAAGGTATACGGTACATTCATGTACATGAAGGTACATGAATACATGAAGATTAGGGGTTTTTTTGTTTGTTAAATTTGGACCTTACCAAAACCACACAAGTCTGATTTGAGCAGAAGCTAAAATATAGGGAACGAAAGAGACACCGAAGTAAAGATTACTAAACTGCATGAATTCCTCTACATGCAAACTGTCCTCTTACTCGGACCGAAACACCGGCAGCTTTCTGTGAGATACAGGCTTCTGAGAGCACCACGTGATTAGAGAGTATCAAAGGTGCGGAGGAATTCATTCGGAGCACACAGGTGGATCACATTGCCATTGCCTCTGCATTATGGAACACAGCATCATTAATAATCTATTTTGGAATGGCTGCCCGACAACGAGCAGGAGAAAAAGAGAACTGGATGCATTTTCAAGACAAATGCAAAGAAATTGTAAGATTCATCGAAAGGGTAAATTGAAGACTGAGATATACAGTCAATCTGGTGACTTAAGGTTGGGAGAACCTCCATCCCTCCGACAAGGTTGGAGACAGGGTAACAATGAGTCGCTTCCTGCTGGGAATATGTTATATGCAATCTGAGTCCATCATCTAGAGGGAATTTCAAAAACAGATCACAAGTACACTGGAGCAGTGGAGTATCGAGGAGAAATGATGCTCAAGGCGAGATGTCAAATGGCCGCCCCTCGTAACTTCACATGAGTCTGAATGGTGTGTGTGTGTGTGTGTGTGTGTGTGTGTGTGTGTGTGTGTGTGTGTGTGTGTGTGTGTGTGTATGTTTGTCTGTGTGTGTGTCTGTTTGTGTGTGTGTCTGTCCCCATGCATGGGTGGGAGGCCGTAAGCAAACAGACAATGCAGAAACGGTCAATCGGAAACCATGGAACCAAGAGATTCCACATTCCTGTGCCACCTGTAGTTGAACATCAAGCATGGATAGCAGGTTCGTGCAGGACTTGCATGAAAACTTGCCCGTTTGAATGGTTCTATAACCAGTCAATGGCGAATCTGCATATGGCGATCCGTGAATGTCATGTTTAGAATGTATAAACCCTTATGGGATTCCGTCATTCACTTGCACTCAATATGTCTATTTTCATTCCAAACAGCATAACTCCAATAACAAATTAAATAGCATTAATATAAAAAAAATAAACTTTTACCAACATTCGTGACATAAACAAATATTTAAATCTGGATGTGGAATAGTTCCGTACGGGTTGGGTGATTTTAATTTTAATTGTATTCACTCAATTCCAAACGTCATTCCAATCATCAATTGATACTTTAACAAAATACTGTTTTAAATGACGATTGTATTGGGATATTATCAAACCAGCTCATTACTGTCACATGCCCACTTCCGGATTCGCAGCAGGTTCGTATTGAGTTCATTTCAAAATCATAATTTTATTGAGGAATTTTTGAAATCTCCCACCGACCTTACAACATCCGCTTTACAACATCTGCTGGGACCCCAAAACGTTCCACAAGAGGTTTGGCAGGGCTCGCAATCGGGGGAGAAGGGCCTTGGTAATAGAGGTGACCAAGAACCCGATGGTCACTCTGGCTGAGCTCCAGAGATCCTGTGTGGAGATGGGAGAAACCTCCAGAAGGACAACCATCACTACAACACTCCACCGATCTGGGCTTTATGGTAGAGTGGCCAGAAGGAAGCCTCTCCTCAGTCAAAGACACATGAAAGCCCACACAATCTTGTTTGTCACAGTCTGAGAGTCCTTTAGGTGCTTTTTTGCAAACTCCAAGCAGTCTTTCATGTGTCTTTCACTGAGGAGAGGCCTTCTCTGTCGATTGCTCAGTTTGGCCAGGCGGCCACCTCTAGGAAGAGTCCTGGTTGTTCTAAACTTCTTCCACTTCAGAATTATGGAGGCCACTGTGCTCTTGGGAACCTTCAATGCAGCAGAATTTTTTTTGTAGGCTTCCCCAGATTTGTGCCTCGACACAATCCTGTCTCTGAGCTCTGCAGGCAGTTCCTTCGACCTCATGGCTTGGTTTTTGATCTGATGTGCATTGTCAGCTGTGAGACATTATAGACAGGTGTGTGCCTTTCCAAATCATGTCCAATCAATTGAATTTACCACAGGTGGACTCCAATCAAGGTGTAGAAACATCTCAAAGATGATCAAGAGAAATGGGAGGCACCTGAGCTAAATTTCAAGTGTCATAGCAAAGGTTATGAATACTTACGTCAATGTGATATTTCAGTTTTTTCTTTTTGATAAATTTGCAAAACTTTCTAAAATTCTGTTTTCTCTTTGTCATTATGGGGTATTGAGTGTTGATTGATGAGTGAAAAAATGAATTTAAACGATGTGGAAGTGTAAAATTTATGAAGCAAGTAATTTCTATGAGCTACAACCTGCTGACCTCATGTGCAAGTGTTTTTGTGATTTCCATGCAGAAGTTGAGATTTCCTCCAGTAGGCAAATTATCTCCGACACTGACCAAATTCGTTTGGTCGAGAAAAGTAAATTCTTAGTAGAGGCAATGGTAGACCACATATTGTCATGGTAAAATCATTTTATGACTGAGGGTAATATAATTACAGATAAGGTGTTTTTGAAATATATTGTTGGATAGGGTCTTCCCAAATGAAAAATAATTCTGTACAAATGTCAAATAATGATTCAGGATATCTCGTTACGTTATGTCTTTAAAATATACTCAAATATATTTTATAGAATGTTTTTATTGAGTTATGTAAGTAAGTTGTCGAAGGATATTGTTTTTCAATGTAAAATAATACAATTGACAGCTGGTGCCACGTTGCCTGACCAGGTTGTCTGAAGTAGTTAGCATTCACTTAACTGCTTTACAAATCCCATTGTTTGGTAAAACTAATCATTTGCCCGGCGAACTTGTTTTCATTGTGGCTGTAGTGGTTGACTCAGTGCGAAGTCTCGGCTAACATTGTATTGATAAGTGAATGCAAAATACTTGGAAATTATTTTGCAGAGTTAGACAAAGTGTTCCCGTTAGACAATGGAAGGTGGATGATTTGCTTTACGCTTACTTATGGGGGATGGGTCCAGTGCGCCTTTCTTTATATCCAAGTTGAGATTGCGTGCAATATTGAGTTTTGAAGCAAAGCTAAACTGAACAAAGGTTCGGAGATGATATACCTGTAATTCATACAATTGCATGTCGATTTACTTTGTCCGAGTAGCTATCTCTGGCATCCTGGCCCAAGACTTTCTCGGTGGATCTTTTGTATATATATATATATATAGGGTTTAGAGGTTTGTACAGTGAGCTCAATAAAGGTTCAAGGTTGCCACCCATAGATGATCACACAAGCAACATGTAGCCTCGTTTGTTGTATAGTTATTTCTTAGTATGTGTGAGAGTAGGCCCTTTCCAGTGTTAATTCTGCGTTGTGTAAAGCCAGGAAAATAGGCCCTAACGCCACTGATCATCCTACGTCCGTAACCTCAATACAGTTTGTTAACGTCAGTTCATTTTGGGCAAGGTAACACGACGGCGGCGGAGAAGGGTCGGGGCGGAGTCGAGGCAGAGCGGCAGAGGCGATGACGGTAAGCATGAGCCGCCAATCAGGGCTCAGAGGTGGTGGCGTCAGAGGGCGTGGTGAGAAGAGTCTGGTGAGTTCCAGAAGGTTTGCGGGGCGTGCCTATATAACCCGCTGCGCAAAGCCCTCGACAGGACTTGCAGAGAGGGAGAGGACTAGAGTGGAGGACTGCAGCAGTGTGGAGGACTGAAGCGGAGGACTGGCATCGGGGAGCTTGTGATGAGAGAACTCGCATTGTACCGCTTGATGAACTTGACTATCGCATAACAACGCGCGCGCCAACCAACACCCAGTGAATTGAGGAAGAAGAGTTGGTCGCTAGATATACGCAGGCGCAGCCAGGCACGTTTATAACGAACTTGCGCATTTCAGCCAAGCGAGTGAACGAGGCTGAGTTACCGCCCTTTGCCGTAAAAGCCGTCCCGCCCTTTGCCATAAAAGTCCTCCCTACCGTTCGCCCCGATATATCGCCTTTGCTCGAGAGACACGCTACGACAATGTTCTAATCATTTGCACCTGAGCTGGTGCACCTGATTCTAATTTTAGGTATTTGAAGTAGTGATAAATGTAGGGGTGTACTTACTTTTTCCACATGCGAAATTTGCATTTATGTTTATTTAAATTATACAATCGACTACAAAATGTAAACACAGAACGTGTGGTCCATAGGTGTACCGGTGCAGGCAACAGGTAGCAGGGTGCAGCGCAAAAGTGCAGCCGCACAGATCAGGGTACCTACACACTCCCCTCAACAAAAGATAATGGGTCCATGGGTGGGGAGGAAAGACAAAGCAGAGGTTAGCGGGGACAAGGGCGCAAGGGTACAAGGCAATGCAACATGAGGGGCGCGGGAGAGCGAGCGGAGAAAGCTCGTCCCTAGCCGTACGTCACCCCCCATGTAAACCTACACTACCCTTGCCCTTCCCCGTATTTACACTTCACAAATTCCGTCTCTACCGTCTTGTCTTTTCTATCCCCTCTAAACCAAATTCGTCAGCCAATCCCTCCCAAGAAGGAAGGGATGGAATTACACACAATGTCTCAGCCACGTCATGATGGGTCTTTCATTCCAAATAGTTCACAAAACCTGGTGTGACTTGGTGAGTCTCACCTTGGTGACCTTGGTGAGTGGATGTGGATGGTGCAAAGAGATTCTGATCCTAGCTATCCTCTACTTGACATTAACTCACTTTACACTACCCGGGGTCTTGCCCTGCCAAATAATTGGCGTCTTTTCACGATGTGGTTCTAAAAACCAATTCCCATTGACCATCCTGTGGTGCTCTTCCAATTTGGGTTCTTACTCCCCCAATTTTTCCGACTGTGCCCTCGCACAATTTCGGGGCTGGGTCGTGTGGCTCTACCAGCAGGTCCTACTTAACTGCGCACCTCCGCCACTGAAGTCGCCACCCGAGCTTACCATGCTCCTTCAACTACCCTAACTTGGGGAAGGCCCCTCCTGGCTCTCTCACCCCGCTGATGCCCTCTCTGGCATTGGGCTACCCGGGTCCTCTCTTAGGATCCTCGGGCCCCACTGAACTCTACACTGAACACTACCTGGCTCCCAGAGCCTACCTGTGGCCTCACCTGGCCCACAGACTACCAGTGGCGGAGTGCCCATTTAACCATGCTCACCAACACGATCAACGCGCCCAGCCATTCCACTCACTCATGCACCCCTCAAAGCAAGAACTTGCTACTCCCTGCACCACAGATGTCAATATCCAACTAATTTACCTACTCCCTCGACCTAACTTTAAACTACCCTCCCCGGGTATTCGTGAAGGGGTCCATCTTCCCCCATCCACTCCTTCGCACCATGCACACCACACCACTCATTCCACACACCATTTAATCCACACCATTTATTCCACACCATTTATTCACTTGCACCCCATGCAAGTCAATCACTCAAAACACTTACACACATCCTCAATACACCACTCACACACTTTCTCCGGTCATCCCAGACCATTGCCTCATTTCACCAAGTTCATCCACAAACAATTTCACTCAATTCCTCATTTTTTTAAATTTATTTATTTATTTATTTCTTTATATTTTTTTTGTATACAAGATCGAGGCTCGTGAAAGAGCGAACATTAATCACACAGAAAGACAAACAGACACATAAAACAAATAACATCGGGAGCGGTAGACAAGATGGGGAGAGAGGGGGAAAGACACAAAAACAACATTTGAGAGCAGGGACCGAGAGACATGGAGACATCGAGAGATCTGTGGGAGGGAGAGGGCTTTGGGGGGGAGGCATGTGAAGGGGGTGGGGGGGGGGGGTGGGAGAGGTATAAACATATGGACACTGCCAGGATTTCCAGGAAAGAAGTTGGAATTTCAAACAAGGTGGATCTGGGGTGAATTAGTGGGGGTAGAAAAGATCAAGGTTTTGGATGGGGGAAGATCACACACACACAGCATCATTTAACTCACTATTTCCCCTAATACCCCTGCTTTCCCCGTCTTCCGTTATACTAAGCACATCCCTCGTCATTATCATCCTTCTAATCTGACTACGTCCCCTCTACCGGTAACAACGTCACTACTTAAATCTTGTGTCTCCTAAAGTCACACGAAATCCCTGTCATTATCCAAGCCCGCCCTCGGCCAGCTTTCACTGCCAAACCCCATAAGTCTACTGCTCCTTTGCCCCAAGAATGTGAGGTGAATGGTAAAGCTACCATTCGCCATCACTACTGCCATTACTAAATTCTTTTTTTTTTTTTTTTTTTTGTATACAAGATCGAGGCTCGTGAAAGAGCTAACATTAATCACACAAAAAGACAAACCGACACACAAAACACAAAAAACAAGGGGAGCCGCAGACAAGATGGGGAGAGAGGGGGAAGGACACAAAAGAGAGGGGGAAGAGGGGGAAGGACACAAACACAACATTTGAGAGCAGGGACATCGGGAGGACTTGGGGGGAGGTGGGAGAGGATTAAAACATATGAACACTGCAAGGACTCTGGGGTGAATTACCGGGGGTAGAAAAGATCAAGGTTTTCGATGGGGGAAGATAAGAGATGGTGGTGAACAGCTGTTTTAAAGACCTGGAGGGAGGAGTGGGATTGAAGGGAGTGGGGGAGTTTGTTCCAGAGGCGGGAGAAAAGGGGAATGAAAGAGTGAAGGTAAGCAGAGAGCCTAGACTTTGGCAGTTTAACCATAAGAGGGTTGCAAGCAGATTTTGTGCGACCTGAAGGAATATTGGGGGGACAGAGCACAGAGAGAGCTGGGGGAGCAAGGCCGTAGAGGAGTCGGTAGAAGACAGAAAGACCACCAACCTGCCTGCGGTGAGTGAGTGAAAGGCCCTCGGCGTTGACTACATCGCAGGAGATTCCAATGATTCTGAAAGCTTTGGCCTCAACAGCGTGAAGCCGAGCAAGGTGTGAGGCAGGAGCACCAGCCCAGAGGGGAGAGCAGTATTCCATTGAGCTGCGGATGAAAGCCTTGTATGTGGTGAGGAGCTCAGGTGTGCCGAGGAAGGACTTCGCACGACGGAGGATGCCCAGTCGGCGACTGGCTTTGGAGGCCAGCTTGGAAATGTGGTTTTCCCAAGAAAGATCATGGCAGATAGTGAGACCCAAAAGCTTGAGCGACAGAACTTCTTGGAGAGGATTGTTGAGAAAGTAGATGGGAGGGTTGTCCAGTCGGTCCTTTCGGAGAGACATTGTAAGAGTGTGAGATTTGTCAGGATTGAAAGACATGTTCCACTTGTTTGACCAGTCTGTGATTTTGTCCAGGTCTGCAGAGAGTGAGGAGGCTGCAGACTGCCGATCTGAGGGATGAGGAATGGAGCGACAGAGAGTAGAGTCGTCAGCAAAGAGATAGAGAGGATTTTCAAGAGAGTCAGAGAGATCATTGATGAAGACCAGAAAAAGCACAGGGCCCAGAACACTACCTTGGGGAACTCCAGCCTGAACAGGAAGAGGAGATGAGAGAAACCCATTCAGGGCCACACGTTGACTACGACCAGAGAGGAAGTCCGCCAGCCATGCGTGGAGATTTCCATGGATACCAAAGGAGGAGAGTTTGGAGAGCAGAGCAGGGTGCCAGACCGTATCGAAGGCACGTGAAATGTCAAGGGAGACAGCTCTAATTTCCTGTTTGGCGTTGAGGACCTCCATCCATTGTTGAGAAAGCAGAAGCAGCATGTCCAGAGTAGAGTGACCAGGTCTGAAACCAAATTGATGATCAGAGATCAAGCCATTGGAGAAGAGGAAAGATTTAATATCTGAAGCAATGATGGAGTCCATGACTTTGCTGATAATTGGGAGAAGGCTGATTGGTCTGTAGTTGCTGGGATCTGTTTTTGCACCTTTTTTGTGCAAAGCGGTGATGTTGGCTGATTTCCAAGCAGATGGCAGATGACCTTGAGCAAAAGAGAGGGTGAAGAGAACAGAAAGAGGGAGTGAAAGAGCAGAAGAACATGATTTTAGGACCCGTGGGCTGATGCCGTCAGGACCAGTTGCAGAATCAGAGTCGAGGGTTGACAGAAACTTTTCCACCTTGTCAGGAGGAAAGGACACAGAGTCCAGGAGCAGCTGGGTACGACTGGGTACGGTGGGTACAGAGAGGGATGGGTTTGGGACACAAGATTTAGAGGCAAACACAGAGTTGAGGCATTCAGCTTTTTCACGTGCGGAGTCAGCCGTTAAGCCGTTTGAGGTGAGGGAGGGGATGGAGGGGGAACAAACACCAGAAACAGATTTGACCAGACGCCACCAGGATTTGGAAGAGGGAGACAGATAAGAGAGTTCGGTCTTGAGAATGGTGAGATATTGTTTCTTGGCTCTCCTGAGGGTGGACACACACTTGTTTCGGGCTTTGTGAAAGGAAATGAGATTTCCTTCCGTTGGATTTGCTTTCCAGGAAACGAAAGCAAGTTGTTTCAGGGCAACAGCCTCACCACAAGATTCCGTGTACCATGGACGGGAGGAAGGGTATGACAACTGAAGACGAGATGGTATAAATCTGTGCATGAGAGAGAGCAATTTACTTTGAAAGAATTCCCAGGATGAGCTGATGTCAGAGGTGGTAGGGATGGGAGACCAGTCCAGATGATTGATGGCTGCTTGAAGACCGTGCCAGTTCGCCTGAGTGAAATGCTAGACTCGTCGACGCTGAGGAGGTTCTCTGAGAATGGTCAGAGAGATGTCCACTTTGACAAGCACATGATCAGATGAGCCGATTGGAGCAGAAGAAGAGCAGCAGACATTTTCAGGGAAGTTTGTCATAACCAAATCCAGAAGAGAAGATGCTCCGTTGACTGAGATCCGGGTCGGGAAATTGACAGATTGTGTCAGTCCCAGTGAGTCGCAGAAGTCCTTTGCTGAAGAGCCATGGCAGGTGAGAGAGGTACCCACACCCAGCCAACTGGCATGGTGACAATTGAAATCACCACATATGAGGAAGAGAGAGTTGGGATGGGTAGATAGAAGTTGGTCCATATTATCAGACAGTGAGATGTAGATGGAGTCATCGCTGATTGGTGGACGGTACAACACACATATGAACAAAAGGTGGGAGCGAAGGGGAAGCCGTAGCCAAAGGTATTCCTGGGGGTGAGGTGGAGAGAGGGCAGTGGAGGGCGAGTGAGGAAGAGAGTTTTTTATAAAGATAGCAACGCCACCTCCAGGACGAGGCTCAGGTCTATCATACCGGAGGAGGGAGTAACCTGGGAGAGATACCAAGGCATCAGAGACATCATGAGGGAAGAAAGTTTCTGTTAAGCAGATCACATCTGGTTTGTCAGAAGCAACCTGTATGGAGAGGTCAGTCAAGTTTGAGCGAAGGCCCCGGATGTTTGAGGTCCATACCGTTAATGAAGAGGAAGGGGGAGCATCGGGTCCAGAACAGGGGGGGGGGGGAGGGGTAGGGTAAGATGTGGAAGAGGAGGAAGAGGTAGGGAGAGCTGTTGAAGGTGTGTCAGAGATTTCAGAATAGCTTGGAGAAAGGGAAGAATGGGGCGGACAAAAGGTTTGATGGAGATTGGGTGAGGCACAGTGAGGTGTTATTTGAGGAGGGGGAAGAGCAAGGCAGAAGGTTTGGGGAGATGAAGGTGAAAGTTGGAAGGAGGAAGAAGCAGGGAGGATGCTTTGAGGAGGAGGGGTGAGAGGGGAGTCTAGGAGGGGAGGAGCGAGGGAGAGTCTCGGAGGGGAGGGGTGTGCGGGGAGTTTGGGAGGGAGGGGAGGGAAGGGGCAAGGGGGGAGATTTGAAAGGGATGGGTGATGGGGAGGATTTGGAGGGGAGGGGTGAGATTGGATTTTGAAGAGTGTACGATTCATGGGAAACGAACATTTTTTGCAAAATGAGTTTGAGACCTTCGAGTCAAAAATACGTTTGAGGACACTGGAGGAGGGATGGAGTTCTGGATAGTTTAGGGAATGTAGAAAGGAGGAAATGTAAGAGATGGTATTATATATATTTTTTGGAATGAATAGATTTGGTGAGCAAGACGAAAGCATCCTTTTGTAGGAAAAGAAGAAAAGGGTGTTATAATATATGAGAGAAAATAGTTGTTCAGGGGAGAGATTATACATTTCTAACCGCGTGATCGTGAACGAAGAACGAACGAACAAAAAGAACAACAAATAAACGAATAAGACCTGGGAAGGAAATATTTTTTTGGGGTTTTTTTTTTGTTTTTTTTGTGAGTTCAGATATTAAACAAGGAGGTACGGGGTGAACGACTGGTACGAAACAGAGAACGAAAATAATTTCAGCGCATTCGACGAATCGCTGAGAGAAAAACAAACCACAAGGTCGGAGACGGTACGGTAGTCTAAGCCTACGAGTACTAGGCCGCAGAATACTCGATACCATTAACCGACGATTGTGTATACATGTACGAAAAATTAGCACCGAAAATTTTCCAAAAGATACGCTGTAGGTACATACACCGAAAGATAGATACAGTCTCGACAAAAACACAATTGAGAAATATCACTTAGCTTCGAAAGCGTGAGCGCATGGAGCAGCTTCGAAAAGACGTGACCTCGCCGTGATCTCGCGAGACTCTCCAACGCGACTTTACGACTGTCCACTATACTGGAGCCTCTCGGGGTGGAAATACATTTTCACCGCTCGGCTTCGAAAAGCTGAGCAATGCATGCGGTAGTTGGTCTCCGGCACGATGGCCCAACCTCCCCCGGCCAGAGCATCGCGCCCACCAGGGGGCGAAGGTCCGACCTCTTCTTCCTCCCCTCAAACCATGCCGATCGCCTTTACGACGCGACTTTACGACTGTCCACTATACTGGAGCCTCTCGGGGTGGAAATACATTTTCACCGCTCGGCTTCGAAAAGCTGAGCAATGCATGCGGTAGTTGGTCTACGGTAGGTTGGGTCCGTCCGGCATTTTCGATTCTGGAGAGGAGGCTTACTCGGGCCGAGGTTCCAGGCGCCATCCCGGCGCAGAGCCCTTCTGTCTCCGGCACGATGGCCCAACCTCCCCCGGCCAGAGCATCGCGCCCGCCAGGGGGCGAAGGTCCAACCTCTTCTTCCTCCCCTCAAACCATGCCGATCGCCTTTACGACGCGGCACCGAGCATACAGGGCGGGGCCCAGCACAAATCGTGCACAGCGCTCCTTGCGAGACCGCCGCGGCAACAATCCCCGCCGGCTCCCGCAGCACACAAAGCGCACCACGCCCCGAGAGCTCGCGTCGGCTATACGTTGGCCTAAACGCTGTCCCGGTCTGCGTCGATGCTTGAGTCGCTTTCTCACACCACGCGACCCTTCCCATACTCACACATCCCATACACACCCTTAATTCCGTTCTTGCACTCGCTTGTGCATACCACCCAGGCGCACTCACGCCATTCGCACACTCCATTATCACACACTCCTCTGTTACACACCTTTCTTCCACGCACTCCTCTCGTGCACTCTCCCCCGTTACATCCTCTGGAACAACCATGGGTGTGCACTCCTGCACATACACAATCAGCACACACTTACCCACGGGTGTGCAATCTCCTGTCGCACACCCAATCACGCGCTCTGGTGTGCACTCCCACACACTCTCTCCAACACGCTCTGGTGTGCATCCTCGCACACTCTCTTCATCCATCTCACACTCCATGTCACACTCCACTCCACACTCTTCTTCAACACACTCTTCCCACATACATTCCGTCATACACTCTTCTTCGCACTCTAACACACTCGCGCTCCGGCGCTGTTCGCACACACGCGCCATTCACCATCATACACCTCACCACGGACCTTCCACAAGCACCCGGTGACGTCGCGATCCCAAGCGCGAGAAAAATCCTTTCGCGCCAAACCTTTTTGCGCCATATACAACCTTACTTACCTTCAGGACCCTTTTCCGCAGCAGCGCCTGCAAATTCTCATTGGGGTTAGGCAGCACGACATCACAATGCGAATGCAGACTTTGAGTACATTCCATTTCTTTCTTCAATTCAGGTACTAACTCTGCGGTCTCCTCAACCCCAATTTCCATTATAATTATGTCTTTTTCTTTTTCCTCGACGACCGCCGGTGCCAATAAAATTTCATTTTCCAACTCGGCGGCCGTCAGCTTTTCCATACCCAGTGTCGCGATTTCTACCCCGGTCCATCTGGCTGTGCTTGGCTCAACCTCGCTTTCCCCGTGTTCCTCAAGTCGCGCTACCCCGTCGCGTACCAATGCGACCTTCTCGCCTGACCTGCGATCTATTTCTTTCCCCATCACTTTCATTTGGCCTCCTATTCTGTTACCACACCCTTTTAACCCGTCTTTCAACCCTTTCATTTGATTCTCTTGGGTGCCCATCCTGTTTTCCAACCCCACTAACCCCTCTTTCATTTCTTTCATTTGGCCACCCATGTCCTTCAATTGGCACCCCATTTCCTTCATATGGCCACCCATTTCCTTCATTTGGCCCCCCATTTTGTTTTTGTCCCCCGTCACACCGCGGAGCGAAAGGGGGACTATGGTTTTCCCCTCCGTCCGTGTGTCCGACCGTGCGTGCGTGCGTGCATGCATGCGTGCGTAAGCGAAGGACCGCATTCAAATTTGGTGTGTGGGTGCAACCCACGTCAAAATCCAAGATGGCCGCCGTCATGTATGTCTGATGCCATGTATGTCTGAAACTTGTGAGCTGAATATCTCGAAAAATAAACGAAGTACCAACTTCTAATCTGGTGTGTGGGTGTATCTAGGCACAAGGAAGAAGGCTATTGAAAATTGGGTGGCCACGTCAAAATCCAAGATGGCCGCCTTGCGTCTTCCACTTTGTCAACTCGCATCACTTCACCGACGGGGGCCCTAGGCGTAACGCTTGTCCAAATTATTTAACCTATCTTTCATTTTTCTCATTTCTGCCCTTGATTTGTCCCCCTCTATTTTCATGTCTTCACCCGACTTGACCATAATGGCCCTCATTTGTGCCATAAATAGGCCCCAGTCCGTTGGCACCGCGGGCTCGGCTCTCGCCGCCATGTGCGAGGCGCCGCCATTTTCTTCGCCTGCCACCCCTACTGCTGCACCCTCCTCAATGCTCTCCTCTTCTTCCCATTCTACCCGGGGGCCCTGGGTTATTTCTAGTTCCTCCTCTATCTCTTCATCATTTACCCCCACCGGCATCCGACCGTCTTGGCTATCCATGGCACAATGTTAATTTGGATGTTAATTAAATTTCGGCCGCTCGTAATTTCGAGTGCGTGAGGCGCACTTCCGGTCCAATCCCACTCCTGACACCAAATGTTGCGGATCTCAACTTCGGCCTTTCCCCTTACCAAGGGGGGATTAATCCCCTTGTCTTTTTACTAGCCGACGTGATCCGGGGCTATGACGTTCCTTCTGGTCAGCGTTGAGTAGGGTCGTAGGCCGAATTGCTAATACCTAATTACCAACGCCTCCCAGGAAGCAGGGAAATAACCCCACCCGAATCATGGTTGTAGTGGAAACGCCGAGCGATAGCGAGCCGTGTTCCGAGCTGTTAACAGGAACTAAACCCGATCTGAGCGGTTCCGAATCGTGCCACGCTTACCCAATGGAGGAAAGGACTGATACGGTCGAATCAGGAAAAACAGGGAAAACAGATTGGTTTATTTATAATTTGTACAGGAAGGAGAAGAAGAACACACAGTGAAGCTTATACAGTCTTAACTTATCCCTGGACAAACAGGCCCGTCACCCACAGACACACTCACATGGGGATGTAGAAGGTCAGGGTGCTGGTCCAGGGATGATGGCGTCCAGGCAGTCGCTCCGGTCCCCGACTCGTACCACGAAGCAGCCGGACAGGGCAGCAGAAGCTCCCCACGGGTGGTTTACGTGGAGTGGACATTTACAGGGCGAAAGGCAAGGCTGGCTGGTGGTTACTTCGCGGCTCCCCACATACGTATTAGATGGACTGGCACTATACGCGCTCCCAATGCGCTCAATAGGCGCTCCCCAATGTGCTTTCCTCACGAGGCCTCTTTGCACAATCACGTCGCATAAGTCCTCCGCTTCGACCAGTCCTTTACCAAGCCAACCTTCCCCAGCGAGTCCTTCTGGTCAAGCGCAATTCCTTCAAGTCCTCTCGCACAAGTCCTCTTTACCAAGCGCGATTCCTTCAGTCCTGTGGAAGGGCTTTGTGTGCACGTTTATATAGTGCCGCCCAGCGAACCCTCTGGAACTTGCCAGCCACGCTCTTACCACGCCCCTTAAGCCATGCCCATCGAGCCCTGGTTGGTTGTTGGCTCTCACCGTCTCCGCCTTTTACGTGCTGCTTGACCTGGCCACACCCCGACCTCGCGCTCCTCCCCCTTTCCAGGCCTACCTCGTGGCATTTGGCTGGTTTTGAGCGAAAACCCTTGCCAGCAGCGAACGCTTGTGGCAAAGGAGGTGGATTAGCCGTATCAGGGCACGGGATGGATGCTGCCCAACGAGGTCGATTTTGAGGGTGGGCCGCAAAATGAACGGGACCGAAGCTTATTTATTTCTTTACACAACGCAGGTATCACTAATGGGAATGGCCTTATTCTCACACATACTATGACATAACTGTTGTAAAAATCAAGATACAACATTGTCCCAAGAGTAGGTTTAATCGAAATTCGTTCTCGACAGCATCTAGAGAGAAACCAATAAGCATTGTAATCATATTACTACAGGTGAATACAGGTGCGTACAGGTGGTATAACTATAAATGAGCTGATGATATATATAGCAGAATCGTTACCTTTCTATGGAAGCCCAGAGAAGCTATAGAGTTACATTGCGATGATGGCTGAACATCTCCTGTCTGCGCTGAAAGGCAGTCTCTTTTATATAGGAGCCGCGAAGATGCCGTGTAGCGGCAATGAGGAGAATAACATTAGAGTCGTAACTTGGATGACGATTTCATCACATTCTCCCCACTGGTTGGGACTTAACTTAGAACTTAACTAGTCGGTAATGAACAGCAGACACATATTGATAAACAGCAGAGGGATACATAGGAATGCAAAGAACGAAATACATCGGAAGGATGTTACTGCCAGTCGAACGCCCAGGGGCCATCAATCCCGATTGCAGGGTTACTGCATTTCAACCGTGCACTCGTAGCCTGTTAGCAATCATTTCCCAGATATAGATGTACCGAGGAGGAAATCCCAATGAAGAAGATATCGAACCGAGCAAGCAGTGTTCATCCCAGGGAGAAGACGATGAGCCCATGGGTCGCAGTAGTCTTACAGTGGGGTAGTCGGCACAGTAGCTAGATTAGATAATTTGTACCTTGTCGAACAGTGGGGTAGTCGGCACAGTAGCTAGATTGGATACTTTGTACCTTGTCGAACAGTGGGGTAGTCGTGGGGTAGTCGAACCGAACCGAGACGAATTTGTACCAGTGGGGTAGTCGAACCTTGTCGAAGGGCGAATTGCCATATGTCGCACAGCGCATTACAGTAAGCCTCCACGTCGGCCTGTCCCTGACTAGGTTCCCAAGGGTTCATGGTCGATCCATGTTAGGTCCAGGTCGTCATTGAATAATAGCGAGGTCAGGGGTACACATCGAGGGAGAGAGAGAATCGATGAGAGCCATTCGGAGTCATAACGAGAGTTACTCGACACCGGCAGAGGCCCCTTTGAAATCCATCGCCCATCGCTCCCACGGTCTAGTAGCCCTGCTTGAGGGTTGAGGGTTGTAAAATGTGGTTTGAGTTCCGCACATACAGCACAGTCGCGACAGCCCCGGCAAACGGTCGACACTAATCCTGGGGTGTCATGCAAAGCGCGCAGACCCTCCGCGATTCATACTCGTCCATCCGAACGGTCCGAGGCCCCCGTTCATCTCGAAATGCAGACGGCATATCTCGTCCCGTCCTGCAGACGGCATATCTCGTCCCGTCCTGCTAACGGCATATCTCGTCCCGTCCTGCAGTACAGCGCTCTGTGGAGCGGTAATTACCCCGGACGGACACGCACGGCACGCGATGTCACGTGTACCTGAACCTAAATTGTCCTTCTGGTACCTTACTTAGAGGTAAAGCTCGGCGGAACGAAGAAGATCGGCTAAACCGGATTCGCCAACCATCCATCCATTCAATGCTTCCATTGAATGGCTCAGATCTAGCCGGATCGCTCCATGCACCGATGCCATGGAGTACCCCAATGCCCCGGATGGATTGTCCATCCATAGATGTCCCGGATGGATTGTCCATCCACGGATTTCCTATCGATAAATCCGAGAGAATGTTCTCATCTCACCCCCTCACTCATCCATACCCCCCCCCCCCCCTCTGAGATTGCAGCTGTGCGCTGCGTACTGAAGTCGAGCGACCTTCACAGTCTGGGTCAGAGGGAAATGGAAACAGGCAGCGGCCGGGCAAGGCGTCTCGCAGTCTCGAAATGTGTCGTGGAAACGAGCCAAGAGCTCTGTCCTAGAAATAACAAGCCAAGAGTCAAGGGCGATCAGGCAGGACGGTGCCTCCGTGGCTTGCTCAGGAGACAAGGGAGTCGGGCGCCACGCTCAATGTTACCATTTCATGAGGTCACCGTGACTCCCAGATGCACCCCCAAATGCCCCATGGTCTCAGCGAATAATGGCATGAGTCCCCGTTGAGTGCTAGACGCCCCGAAGGCCTATGGTCTCAGTGAATAACGGCTTTCGAGTCCCCGTTGTTGGCTAAACGGCGCGGGCGCGCGACCTCTAGGTAGCGCCATGTTTATGACACGCACGCATGTGCTGGGGCGGTCAGGTTGAGTATTTCCGCTTTCTGTGGAGTTACCAAGGTACATGGAAATTTGAGTAAACGTACTACCTCTAGATACCGTCACATTATGACACGCACGCATGTGCTGGGGCGGTCAGGTTGAGTATTTCCGCTTTCTGTGGAGTTTACCAAGGTACATGGAAAACTCGAGGAAACGAACCCCGATGACGAGAGCGCGTGAAGCATGCAATCACGTTAATGACGCCGTAGGGCAAACGCGTGATTAGCTGGTGACGTCATCAATTGGTTCGGGCGCGTGCGGGCGGGTTTGACGGCGATTCGCCCTGTCCTCGGATTCCCCGAGCGGAGTTCCAGCTGAGCGGTATCCCCGCATGGAGTAAAGTGGCAGTTCTCGCGCCCTGAATACGTGCAGGTGGGTTTGACGGCGATTCACCCCGTCCTCGGATTCTCCCGAGCGGAGTTCCAGCTGAGCGGTATCCCCGCATGGAGTAAAGTGGCGCACTGAAACTATAGTCTCACGTCCTGAATACGAACCCGGTCGACGAGTGGATTGTATTACCTAGGGCACACAGCGTTTGAGGGAAACCGAAAGTCGAACTCGGCCTGTCGAACCAGCGCGGCACGCTGAGGCGAGTGGGCGAGCACGCTGGGCACTGATAAATTGCACGGCCTGAAGCAGCGTCTCGTTCGATGGCTTTCGGGCCGGGTTTGTCCGGAGTTAGATGCGGGGAATAGCGTCAACAGTGCGGTAGTTTCTATATCTACAGTATCTAGCTTGATACGACAAATTCACATTCCCCTGTAGTGCCCGAGTGCCGTGAAAGTTTATGAAGATCCCGCTCGACATCCTTAGAAGCTGCCGCCAGACGAGGCTCGCTGCCTGTCCGTTAATCGGGTCAGAGATGACGGCGCCGACAAGCCGGACATCCGTGCTGTGGCGAGTCCTCGAGTGGTGCCAAACGAGCCTCAAGGGTTAAGGCGATTCCGGGTAGCGTAGTTCGCCGGCCTCGCTGAGTAGCCACACGTAGGTGGGATTCCGACCAGCAGCAATCGGGGCCGCCGGCCTCGCAGAGTAGGACCATCGCATGCGATTCGCGTGAAGAAGGGGTCCATCCAGCGAAGATGCAGCATGCGCAACTTGCGCGTCGTGCATAGTAGGGATTCCATCCAGCGATGGTGCAGCGCGTGCGATTCGTACGGAAGAGGGGTTCCATCCCGCGATGGGTGCAGCGCGCGCAATTCACGTGTAGGAGGTGATTCCGACGAGCAGCGATCGGAATCGCCAGCCTCACAGAGTAGTGCCCGCGATGGGTGCAGCGTGCGGCTTCGCATAGGAGGTGATTCCGAGCAGCGATCGGAATCGCCGGCCTCACAGAGTAGTGCCCGCGATGGGTGCAGCGTGCGGCTTTGCGTAGGAGGTGATTCCGACGAGCAGCGATCGGAATCGTCGGCCTCACAGAGTAGTGCCCGCGATGGGTGCAGCGTGCGGCTTCGCGTAGGAGGTGATTCCGACGAGCAGCGATCGGAATCGCCGGCCTCACAGAGTAGTGCCCGCGATGGGTGCAGCATGCGGCTTCGCGTAGGAGGTGATTCCGACGAGCAGCGTTCGGTCGGGTAGGCCGGCCGAGTGAGGCATGACAGACATGGGAGTCGTGAACACTCGCGTGGAAATCTCATCTCGTGCCGAGGCACGCAAGTCTGGGATGATTCTCTCAGACGAAGCCGTTAGCGTTTCCCGCAACTGAGGCTAGACTCGTACCTTCGGCTCCAAGCACGTCCGTCGACCCAATGGGGTTTCAGCCGCAGGACGTTTCCCAGTAGCATCGTTCTCCAGGCGTCTTGCTGGAGTTCGACACGCTTGCTCCGGCGTCACGCTTGCTCCGACCTCGGGAGAGCAGTTCGTGCTTTGTCGACGTAGTTCCGGAACAAAATGCTTGCGTGGTTCCAATGCATCCGGTCCCTTCGTGGCAGACCGGTAGCGAGAGTAGTTGGAGCTCCATGGCTTTCACTAGCTTGACGGGTCCTCCGCTGGCATCCTTCTCCGAGGCGGGCATCGCAGGAGCGTGGGCATCGTCTCGATTCCGAGCGATGTCAGGAGAGGAATTTCGATTAAGTGTTGTAAAAATCAAGATACAGCATTGTCCCAAGAGTAGGTTTAATCGAAATTCGTTCTCGACAGCATCTAGAGAGAAACCAATAAGCATTGTATTAATATTACTACAGGTGAATACAGGTGCGTACAGGTGGTATAACTATAAATGAGCTGATGATATATATAGCAGAATCGTTTCCTTTCTATGGAAGCCCAGAGAAGCTATAGAGTTACATTGCGATGATGGATGAACATCTCCTGTCTGCGCTGAAAGGCAGTCTCTTTTATGTAGGAGCCGCGAAGGTGCCGCGTAGCGGCAATGAGGAGAATAACATTAGAGTCGTAACTTGGATGACGATTTCATCACAATAACTAATGTTCTAAGGTGGCCTACGTGTTGCTTGTGGCATAACTATGGGGGCAAACCTCTAACCTTTAATGATCAATATTTACACTCTCAGAACCGCAACAATATAAACATCCGTTGAATCATATCACACGCAAATCTTCAAAATCTAAACAGTTTCTTTAGAATTTCAATAAAAGCCACATCACTGTTCATATCAGAATGTTATGCGGGAGTCCAAACCTGAGAATGCTGGAGACTAAAGCTGAAATTGGGAAAACTAAATAGCCAATTTTACTCCTGGAGATCCCAGGATTATCCACCCAAAATATCTTTGCGATCGGTTCAGCAGTTTTTATGGTACCTTCGAACAGACAGACAGACACAGATGGACATGGTGAATTATAGTACGATGCACAAGCTTGTTGTGGACCTAAATGTCCCATCACATGTCGATCCACCACGCGGAACCCCTATTGCTCACAGGGACAAAATTCAATCAGAACTTGATGAGATGGTTCTACAGGGAGTCATACGGCGTATCAAGGAACCAACGGAGTGGGTCAGCTCTCTCACATATGTAACCAACAAAGATGGCAATATTCCGATTTCTTTGGACCCAAAGCACCTCAATCGAGCCCTGATTCGCCCGTATCACAAAATACCTACAACGGAAGAGCTCAATCACAAATTTGCAGGAGCGAAATACTTCTCCAAACTTGATGCCAAGTCAGGTTGTTGGTCTGTAAGAATCGATGACGATAGCCAACAACTTCTTACATTTCAGACCCCAGTGGGCCGGTATTGTTTCCAACGGTTGTTATTTGGACTGTGTGTAAGCCAGGATATTTTCCAGATGGAAATGGACCGTATTCTCCAGAATTGTAAAGTTGCAGTTGGCATAGCAGATGACATCGCTGTCTATGGTGCCATCGAGGAGGAGCATGACTGGCACCTCGAGGAATTGATGAAAACAGCACAATGCAAAGGCCTCGTTTTCAATTCAAAATAACAAATGCTTGTCAGACGAATGCTTGTCAGACTCCAAGGGTATAACTTTACAACGGAGCACCGCCCTGGGGCAGACAGTCAGCTTGCTACATCAAAAAGACCAGCATTTCCTTCTTCGGTAACATTTATAGTAGCCAAGAAATACAGCCTGACCAGCAGAAGGTTGAAGATCTGAGAGCTGTTCCAAAACCTGAGAACAAAGCCGAGCTTCGACATTTCATCGGCCTCATGACATATTTGTTGCGCTTCATCAAGGACTTCAGTGTGAAATCCGCGACTCTTGGAGACCTTCTCAAAAAGGATTCTGAATTCCTATGGGAGCCGCACCATCAAATTGTATTTGATCATCTGAAGAATGAGGTGTCGGAAGCATCTCTTCTCCACTACTATCAGCCAGAGGAGCCAGTCTACATCCAATGTGATGCTTCCGACATCGACCATCCAATGTGATGCCAGTCTTCAAGGCCTTGGTGCAGCATTGCTTCAGGCCCATGGAAACCAGCTAAAGCCAGTGGCGTATGCAAACAAAACTCTAACAGATACTGAACAACGTTACGCTTGCATTGAACGTGAGCTATTGGCCATCGTGTTTGGCATTGAACATTTCCATACCTACCTGTATGGTCGGAGTTTTATTGTGCTCACCGATCATAAACCGTTGTTGATGATCATTAACAAGCCATTGATTGCTGCCCCACCGAGATTGCAACGAATGCTTGTCAGACTCCAAGGGTATAACTTTACAACGGAGTACCGCCCTGGGGCAGACAATCAGCTTGCCGATGGCCTATCCCGCCTTCCTAGTCCACTCAATACAATGACAATTGACTTGGACCTGCGTGTTGACTTGGTCCATTTTTCTTCTGAGAAGTTGTCTCAGCTACAAGAGGAAACACTTCGTGATTTTGACCTGAGTCAACTTCGAGACTTTATTATCAGTGGATGGCCAGACCATCTGAAGGACCTCCCAGAGGCTCTTAGGACATACTGGAGTTTTGGGGATGAGCTGTCAATTGAAAATCGCATAATTCTAAAAGGAGAGAGAGTCGTTAAACCTAAGAGTATGAGAAACTATTCTGCAGAAACTCCACTCAGGACATTTTGGACATGGGAAAACTAAACTGCTGGCGATGGATACTGTGTACTGGTATAACGTTGACAGGACATTGATTGGCTCGTGGAATGCTGTCCTACCTGCTAACGACACCGGAAATCTCAACTGCCTGAACCACAACAGCAACATGACATTCCGCTCAGACCATGGAGCAAAGTCGGATGTGACCTGTTCTATTTTGATGCAGCTCAGTGGCTCGTCATCGCAGATTATAAATTATTCCAAATTTCCTATTGTTCGCAAAATGCCCGAGTCTGCTCCCAGCTGCACGATTATTGCGACCTTGGGACAGATTTTTTTCTGAGTTCAGCATTCCTGATACGTTTATGAGTGATAATGGTCCTCATTTCTCCAGTGCAGAATTTCGTTCATTTGCTGGGAAATGGAATTTTGAGCACGTCACTTCATCCCCAACATGCCCAAAATCTAATGGATGCATTGAGCGCCAAGTCGAGACAGTGAAATCTATCCTCCGCAAATCAAAAAGTGCGGGAAACGATTTTCATCTGGCACTGCTCACTTGGCGGTCCACCCCGGTGAGCTACAGCTTGACAAGTCCTGCTCAACTGTTAATGGGCAGAAAAATAAAATCGCTGGTACCAACCAGAATCACCAACGTGCACGGCGATGACAACCTCATCCATGAGGAGCTGGAGAGGCGCCGCTACTTCCAAAAGCTCTACCACGATAGGCATGCTCGGACACATGAAATGTCGGGCCTATACCCTGGACAGCGAGTTCGCGTTCAGAACCACAACACCCATTGTTGGGAGTCGGCCACTGTTCTCGGCATGTGTGAAGAGCCATGGTCATATTTGCTCGCATCACCAAATGGTCAAACACTCCGACGCAACCGAATTCACATTCAGGAGCTCCCGGCGTGTGATGCGGTGCCCCATCAATATTCAAGCCAAAACAAGCGTTCTGAAGCCACAGTGAGTGGGAGCAGCGAACCATCTGCAAGGTCTGGTAATGAACCCATGAATCATGACTGTGACGTCACTTGTGCGACCAGAGCAGAGATAGTTCATCAATCTCCTCAGCGTTTTTTGTTTTTTTTGTTTTTTTTGTATACTGAATCGAGGCTCGTGAAAGAGCTAACATTTACTTCACAAACAAATCAACCAGACAAACAAAATATATAAAAAGAGGGAGCGGGAAAAAAAGAGAAGGGGAAGCACACAAACACTTGAGAGCACACAACATTTAAGAGCAGAGAGATGTGTGGGAGGGAGAGGGCTTGGGGGGAGGACGCGTGGGAAGGGGGTGGGGGGGGGGGGTGGGAGAAGTATAAAACACAAGGACACCAAGGACTTCCAGGACAGAAGTTGGTATTTCAAAAAGGTGGAATTGGGGTGAAATTAGTGGGGATAGAAAAGATCAAGGTTTTGGATGGGTGAAGATAAGAGATGGTGGTGAACAGCTGTTTTAAAGACCTGGAGGGAGGAGTGGGATTGAAGAGAGTGAGGGAGTTTGTTCCAGAGGTGGGAGAAAAGAGGAATGAAGGAGTGAAGGTGAGTAGAGAGTCTTGATTTTGGCAGTTTAACCATAACAGGGTGGCAGGCAGATCTTGTGCGACCTGTAGGAATATTTGCGGGACAGAGCCCAGAGAGAGCTGGGGGGGCAAGGCCAGAGAGGAGTCGGTAGAAGACGGAAAAACCACCAACCTGCATGCAGTGAGTGAGTGAGAGGCCCTTGGAGTTAGCTTCATCGCGGGAGATTCCAATGATTCTGAATGCTTTGGTTTCAACCGTGTGAAGACGAGCTAGGTGTGAGGCAGGAGCACCAGCCCAGAGGGGAGAGCAGTATTCCATTGAGCTGCAGATGAAAGCCTTGTATGTGGTGAGGAGCTCAGGTGTGCCAAGGAAGGACTTTGCACGTCTGAGGATGCCCAGTCGGCGACTGGCTTTGGAGGCCAGATTTGAAATGTGGTTTTCCCAGGAAAGTTCATGGCAGATAGTGAGACCCTAAAGCTTGAGTGGCAGAACTTCTTGGAGAGGATTATTCAGAAAGTGGATGGGAGGGTTGTCCAGTCGGTCTTTTCGGAGAGACATCGGAAGAGAGTGAGATTTGTCAGGATTGAAAGACATGTTCCACTTGTTTGCCCAGTCTGTGATTTTGTCCAGGTCTGCAGAGAGTGAGGAGGCTGCAGACTGCCGATCTGAGGGATGAAGAATGGAGCGACAGAGAGTAGAGATCATTGATGAAGACCAGAAAAAGCACAGGGCCCAGAACACTGCCTTGGGGAACTCCAGCCTGAACAGGAAGAGGAGATGAGAGAAAACCATTCAGGACCCACAGCGTTCTGCCAGTTTTAGTCACAGGTTGCCTCCGTCACAGAACCTGACAACTGTCCATACGAGGTCTGGCCGAGCTTTGAAAGCGCCATGCCGTCTTGTTCTATAAAACACTTTGCTTATTTGATGTTTGCATTTATACACTTTGGTTATCTCGTGTTAACTGCTCTGGGTTGCTGGTGTGGTGTTGTTATGATCTAATGACAGTGCAGACATGTAATGGTATTACAAGGGTTTGCTGTTTTTACATTATTACTTTTCTTGTTGTGGGAAGGGAGATGCAATGCTATTACATCAGTTGTGGAACCGGAAGTGCTTGCTCGCGTTTTGGAGTGTGATGGTGGAGTTCCGGCCAGGGGGCAGGTGGTGTGTGCGCGGGGTCGTCGAAATGAACCTGATTCTGGGTGCTGCAATAAATGATTGTTCTCTTTGACATCGCCTCGTGATATATTCTACATCAGAACCTTACTAAAGGAGGGAAAACTGGAAGGAGGAGGGATTTGGGTGTGGTTAACGAAGGTAGAAAAGACCATTGTTTTAGATTGGTGATGATCTGGTGGTGAACAGCTGTATTGAAGGCCTGCAGGGCAGAATGATACTGAAGGGGATATGGAAGTTGTTCCACAGGTGAGGAAAGAGAGGAATGAATGAGTGAAGGTGAGCAATGATCCTGGATTTAGATTGTTTCACCAGAAGGGGGTTGATGATGGATCGTGTGTGTCCTGCAGAACCCTGGAGGTGAGTGGGGGTGGGAGGGGGGGGGGGGTGCAATGCATGGAAACAGCAGCGGATGCAAGACCAGAGAGGATGTGATATAAGAAAGGGGGATCACCAACCTGTCTGCGATGCCACAGTGAGAAGCACGTTGACTTAGCTTCAGCGCAGGTCATTCCAATGATCTTGAAGCCCTTGGTTTCCACGGCATGGCATTAAGCTGAGAAGGAGGCGAGGCAGGGAGCCAGCCCAGAGGGGAGAGCAGTATGGTACTCCATCAAGCTGCATATGAAGGCACTGCATGTCGACAGGAACCCGGGTGCACCAAGGATGGACCCATACAGTGTAGAATGCCCACCCGGCGGCCAGCTACGGAGGCCAACCACAAAATGTGGTCCACCCAAGAAAGATTATAGTCGACAATGAGACCCAAGACCTTGAATGACTGAATCCCACCCCCCAAGAGGACTGCCAATAAAGTAGATAGGACGGTTTGTCAGACTGTCCTTTCAGGGAGAGACAGCAAGAGTGTGATATCTGTCAGGATTGAAAGACATATTCCTGTTGGAACCCATCTGTGGATCGGTCCCATCGGCCGATGGGTCTGCGCCATCTGCGGATGTGTTGTTCACCTTGAAGGAATGTGTTGACAGAATGGTGCTCTTCAATCAGGTACATAGTCATTGGAATTACATGTGGTAGGAATTTAACAGAGATGATTTTTAAATGTTTTATTATCTATTTCTACCCATCTATTCATACATTTTGTCAATACATTTTGTAATTAACAGATACATGGCAGTTTTAGTAAAGTTTTACATAACATACTCAACATTCATACAAAACATTAGGTGTTCTTCTGATAATGGCGGAGGGGAATGTTGGCAGGGTAGAGAGTGGCAGGTGCTGATGAAGGTGATGGCGAGGGTAAATGTAGTTTTGGTGGCAAGGATCCTGACCTTCCAACAGGGTTTTAACAAAGGCAATGGCGAATATGCCACAATCGCTGCCATTTGTTTGTCGATGAACATTCATCACTGATGGAGAGGTTTTCTGGGGAAATGTTGGTGAATTTGGCGATGAGGAGCTTTGTATTTGTAGAGGGCTTCTTGCACATTCCTTCAAGGTGAACAACACATCCGCAGATGGCGCAGACCCATCGGCCGATGGGACCGATCCACAGATGGGTTCCAACATTCCAAGTGTTTGAACAGCTTGTGATATTTTCAAGGTCCAAAGAGAGGGAAGAGGCTGCTGCCTGCCTGGCTGAAGGATGAGGGACACTAGGGTAGAGGGGGTGGTCACCAGAAAACAAACAGAGGCTTTCCAGAGAGTCAGAGGTCATTGATGAAGACCAGGAACAGGACTGGGCTCAGAATGTTGCCCCGGGACATCCCATCCCCGACAGGGAGAGGAGATGAAAGGATTCTGTTGAGTGCCACATGTAGGCTATGAGGGTCAGTAATCCATGTGCGGTGATGGGCGCCACAGGCAGAGAGTTTGGAGACTAAGGTGGGATGCCATATTGTATCAAAGGTACAACATACCATATGTCCAGAGAGACATCCCTGATCTCAAGTCTGACATTGACGGCCTCTATCCAATTTTGGGCGAGCAGAAGCAGCATCTCTAAGGCGGAGTAACCTGGTCTGAAACCAAATTGGTGATCAGAGATGAGGTTCTTGGAGAAAAGGAAGGATTTAATATCAACTGTGATGATGGATTCCATTACCTTGCTGATGATTGGAAGCAAGGCGACAGGTCCGTAGTTGAGGGGATTAGCCCCTGCACCCCTCTTATGTAGTGCATCAATGTTGTGGAGTTCCAAGCAGATGGAAGCCGACCAAGCAGATGGAGAGGGGACATGCAAGAGCAGCAGAGCAGGTTTCTTGGACACGTGTGCTGATGCCATCCAGTCCAATCCAGTAGCCGAGTCAGAGTCGAGGGTTGAAAGAACCTTTTCCACTTTTTTAGGTGCAAAAGACACATGGGCCAGGAGCAGCTGGTTATGACAGAGAAGGATGGACATCAAGAGTGAGTGGAGGGGGACACAATACCTGCAAGGAAACACAGAACTGAGGCACTCAGTCTTCTCAGGAGTGGAGTCAGCTGTGGTGCTATTTGAAGAGAGGGAAGGGATGGAAGTGGAGCCAACTCCAGATACAGACCCACAAGGTGTCACCAGGCATTAGAGGAGGGAGACAAGCCTGAAAGCCCACTCCCGAGGCTGGGCAGATGCTGCCCTCTGGCTCCCCTGGGAGTGGACACGCACCTGCTACAGACCTCCCGGAATGCATTGAGATCACCACCGGCTGGATCAGCCCTCCAGGAAGAGAAGGAAAGCAGTTTCAGAGCAACTGCCTCATCACAGGAAACAGTGTACCATGGGCGTGAAGAAGGGAAGGATTATTGAAGACGACATTGGCTGAATCTGTGCATGAGAGAAAGCAGGTTTCTGTAGAAGAATTCCCAGGCTGTGGTAACATTAACCGTTCGAAGGTACCACAAAAACGGCTGAACCAATCGCAACAATATTTTGAGTAGGTAATCCTGGGATCTCCTGGAGTAAAAGAGGCTATATTGTTTTTCCAATTTCAGCTTTGGCCTCCAGCATTTTCAGGTTTTGACTCCCGCCTCACGTTATTTTCCCGGGTGCTGCACAAACGGCTGCACCGATCGCTGCACAGCTGCACTGATCGAACTCGGTGACCTCGGACAAAGACCTTGTTGCGGATCCCGGGTTCGTCGATGTACAAAGGGGGGGTTTATACCCCGTTCCCCCTCGAACTACGGGTCCACTGAGGCCGCCGACCATGAGTGACTAAGTTCGTGATTGACGGATTGCTAAGCAATTCCGATCGCCAACCTCCCAGCCATGCGCCGAAGAGTTTGCTGGTCAAATTGATCCCAAATACCTTCAAGACACGCAACCGAAGAAACCCGGGATCAAACCCTCGCTTTCGCACACCTTATGGGGTGCCAAGCGGATTTGCATGATGTAGAAAGCGGCATTACCTCACGTGATTTACGGACCTGATTCAAGCCAAATTCGGTCTCGGATGATGCTTGGCCAATGGAGAAAAGACGTATCCGAACCGGTTTGAAGTAACACAAAATGTACCGCCTTTTATTTTGAAGGCACAGAGAAAAAGACGAAGATGCACCTTATCAACTCTTACCTAATAATAAACCCCACTGGTTTCTTCACACACTCACACACACAGAATGACACACGGGTTATTCTCGTACCGATCGATGTATGTGCTGGGATTGCCTCACTGGTGGCCGCGGCTGTTCGCAGCGCAGATTGAGCTGGACGTGCAGCCTGGATGAGGTATTTGGACGATGAACTTCAGTCCAGGTAGATGAACTTCAGCGCAGGTTGGGCTAGATTCCAAGCAGGTGGGACGACCAGCTCCAAGATGGGTCATGGGAGGGGCCAACGCTTGCAATCAAAGTGAGGGATCGGCGAAGCACAAAGCAAGAGAGGTCATCGACAAAAGACAAAGGCAAGAGGGTCCGGGCAAGAGCACAAAGGTGAGAGCAGTGTCTGGGCAAGAGGAAGAGGAAGAGTCCAGAGATCGGTGAAGAGCGATGAGTGTCGTGTGTCGACGCAAAAAGCAAGAGAGATCTCGTGGCGCAGCAAAATCCCAAAAGCAGGAGCAGGAGTCCTTGGTGATGCAAAATCCACGAGCAAGAGCAAGAGAGGTCTCGTCGGCGAGGCGAAATGCAAGAGGCTCGAAATGCGATCGGCGGGGGTTTTATCAGATCCGCCCACGCCTCCAAAATGTTCCACAGCCTCCCATTGGCTGAGGTTTGTCGCATCCTGGCGACGTGTTCCCGCCCCGTCATTGGTCATGTGAGCCTGTGCTTCTGGCCATGCCTTCCTGCTCATCAAAATGTCCTCCTTTAACTACACGAAGGTTTGAAATCCTGCCTAACTCTCAACGCATATTGGTCTTGATTACGACACAATGGGAAAGGGCTAATGTTTACATTCAATAAGAAATAACTAACTACTGCAGGCTACATGTTGTCGTGCAATTAACTAAAGGGGGTTTGCCTTTATGGCAAAACCACAACAACATTTTATCAGAACATGGGTTGAATCCCTGCTTGAGAGAATGCCAACCCCCTCCCCGCCATCACGGCCATCTCTCCAACTCACAATCCCATGAGATATGCGGAAAGGACGACCCAAAACCAATTACCTTCTTTTTGATTCGTATTTAAACATCATTAAAAGTAAATAATGACCTCGGCCAAAGTTCAAACGATGTAGGTTTAATCTCTGCATGAGAGAATTCCACATAGCTATTTGGGCGGTGTATAAGCCAACAGATTGCTGTCTCCATCGTTCTTGCCGAGGCTGTAACACTTATCGGCTCAAAATCCTTTTAACTGTTGACTTGGTAGTTTTTACAATGAAGGAAACATTAACAATGTTGTTAAAAATTTATTTTGTGATTAATTTGTGATTTGAGTTATGTTGTTTGGAATGAAAAAAAAGAGATATCGAGTTCAAGTGAATGACGACATGCCATGGCGGTTTCTACTTTCTGAACGTGAACTTTGCGGATCGCCATATGCAGATTCGCCACGGACCCACGATTGATGTTTCTACACGTGAACATACCCGTTTGTTTGCGAACGGGTACGTTTTTCATGGAAGTCCTTCACGAACTTGCTGTCCATGTCTGATGTGCGACTGCAGGTGCTACAGGAATGTCGAATTTCTTGGTTTCATGCTTTAGCATTCGCCGTATCAGCATTGTCTGGTTACTTCTGGCCTCCCACCCATGTGTAGCACGGGTATCTCACTAGTTTTTATAATAAGTAAGATTTCGGACAAAGTGTTGAGGTCAACACTGTGGGGTGGCGGCAGGAGGCCATGAAAATAGTGCCTATACATGGGTTGTGAATGCTCCTGGAAGTGAGGATTTATGGTGGGCAGGTCACCACTCCGTCTCAAGGGGACTACTCGAGTCGCTCTCGATGAGAGCGTGAATTTATGCCACAGAAAGAACTTCAGCGCAACAGGAGGCCATTCGGCCCATCATGTCTGTGCGATACACCAACACCAGGTACCAATTATCATCATCCATCTGGTCGACCACACGCAAGCTACCTTCCAAACTTTGCGATTCAACATCGGGTGAATGTTGAATGCTAAATTTGTGCACTAAACGCTGTTAACAGAAAATTAACTTTTTCCCTCAAAACCCTTATACATATTTAAAGTGTAACCACCTCCAGAAAGACACACCGAATTACTTTTAAATACTCAAATACAGGTTTGTGGCGGACACGAAAGCTCACTGGCGTGATGACATCATTCCGTGCACCAAGTGGGCGGCGGCCACGCCCGAGGGGTAGGCGTGGCCGTGGGATATACACCGGGCGCGCAGCCCGGAACGCTCCAGTGTTACAGTGGAGCTCTTGAATAAAGACTCTTACAACTTACCGCGTTGTCCGCTTCCTCCTTGCTTACAAGCAGCGCGCGTAACACCGTGCTTCATTAGTGACCTCCGACGTTCTGGTCAGTCGTCACTGACCACCCGAACCCGCCACAGCCATGGCAACCAACGCGGTAGCGATAAAGCTCCCCGAGTTCTGGGAAGCTCAGGCGGAGATCTGGTTCCTGCAGGCCGAAGCCCAGTTCAGGCTTCGAGGCATCACGGCGGACGAGACATGCTACTGCCACGTGGTCACCTCCCTCGGGGCCGGCATGGCCGCCCGCGTCGTGTCGGTCCTAAGGAACCCACCGGCCGACGACAGGTACGAGGCGATCAAGCGTCTCCTCCTCACCACGTTCGGCCTCACGGTGGACGCATGGGCCGATCGCCTCTTGGACCTCCCCGAGCTCGGTGACACGCGACCATCGGTCCGAATGGACCATATGCTGTCGCTCATGGGCGACGAAACCCCGAACGCTCTATTCCGGGCGTTATTTCGACGCCAGGTGCCGGCACGAGTACGCCTCACGTTGGCCGGTTTTGTGACAACGGAACCCCGAGCGCTCGCGGCCGAGGCCGACAAGTTCTACGCGGCTTTGGACACGCAGGCGAGTTTCGGTGCGGTCGTAGCGGCTCCTGAGCCCGAAACTGCTGCGGGTGCCCACCCCTACTACGCGACGCACCGCGTAGCCGCTGAACCTCCTGCGGGTGCCCACCCCTACTCTGAGGGGCGCCTCGTGGCGGCCGCCACACCTCGCCCACCACCACCGCGGAAACCGCGGCCTCCGGCTTCGCCGCAAACCTGGTGCCATTTCCACGCCAGGTTCGGCCACGAGGCTCGGCAATGTCGCCCGCCGTGCTCATTCGGCAGGTCGGGAAATGCCCGGGCTGGCCCTCGGTAGTGGCACTGAGCGCCGGCCGATTAAACAGCCTCCTGTACATAACGGACACCTTATCCGGGCACCGTTACCTGTGCGACACGGGAGCGCAGGTGAGTGTCGTTCCCGCCGGTACGTCCGACAAGCAGTCCGCGGGCCGGGGCCCCGCGCTGCTTGCTGCCAACGGTACGTCCATTCGCACGTACGGAAAACGCTGCCTTTCTCTGCGGTTCGGAGGGCAGGTTTTCCGATGGTTGTTCGTGACTGCCGACGTGCCTATGGCACTGCTCGGCGCGGACTTCCTCTGTGCCAATGGCCTGTTGGTCGACGAAAAGCACAGAAGGCTTGTCCAGGCTGAGACGTTCAGCTCGCTCGCGTGCGCGCTGCCCGCCTCATTGAGCAGCTCACGGAGCGGCTCATCGAGCGGCTCGCCGAGCAGCTTGCTGAGCGGTTCGGTTCCGGCCAGGTTCATCTGTACGCTTCCGCAGCGGACGAATTCACCCGCCTCCTCGCCCGTTTCCCGGCCCTCACACGGCCCACCTTCTCGGCGGGGACCGTCAAGCACGGGGTGGAACATCACATCTCCACCGCCGGGCCACCGGTCTACGCCCGGGCATGCCGCCTCGAGCCGACGAAGCTCGCGGTAGCTAAAGCCGAGTTTGCTATGCTGGAGCAGCTCGGCATCGTGCGGCGCTCCGAGAGTGCTTGGGCGTCGCCGCTCCACATCATGCCCAAGCCCGGCGGGGGATGGCGACCGTGCGGGGACTACCGCCGTCTCAACGACGCCGCCACCCCCGACCGCTACCCCGTCCCCCATATTCAGGACTTTTCCGCTCGCTTGGCGGGCATGTCCTTCTTTTCGAAGGTGGACCTCATACGCGGTTACCACCATGTCCCCGTTAGGCCGTAGGACACCCCGAAGATGGCTGTCATCACGCCATTGGGTCTTTTCGAATTTCTTCGGATGCCCTTTGGTTTGAAGAATGCGGCTCAGGCATTCCAGCGCCTCATGGACAGTGTCTGGCGCGACTTGGATTTCATCTACGTCTATCCGGATGATATCCTCGTCGCAAGCGCGTCCCGCGAAGAGCACCGACACCATCTCCGCACGCTCTTCGAACGTCTGGGCCAGTATGGCCTGATCGTGAACCCCGTCAAGTGCCGGTTCGGTGTCACTGAAATCGACTTTTTGGGGCACCGCGTCACCAGGCACGGGGCCGTCCCCCTACCGGCCAAGGTGGAGGCGGTGAAGGGGTTTCCGCGCCCCCGCACGATCAGGGGGCTCCAGGAGTTCCTGGGCATGGTAAACTTTTACCATCGGTTCCTGCGCCCCCTGCACGAGGCCCTCCGAGGGAAGCCGGTCAAAGGTGACATTACCTGGACCGAGCAGATGGACGCGGCGTTCGTGGGTGCGAAGCTCGCCTTGGCTAACGCCACCATGCTCGCGCACCCGGCGCCCGATGCACCGATCGCCCTCACCACCGACGCCTCCGACTACGCGGTGGGCGCGGTGCACGAGCAATGGGTGCGTGGAGCTTGGCAACCGCTGGCATTCTTCAGCCGGCAGCTTCGCCCACCCGAACGCCGGTACAGTACCTTCGACCGCGAGTTGCTCGGGCTCCACCTGGCGGTCAGGCACTTCCGCCATCTGCTCGAGGGCCGTGCGTTCACGGCCTTCGTCGACCACAAGCCACTGGTGTTCGCGATGGGCAAGGTCGCCGAGCCGTGGTCGGCCCGGCAGCAGCGTCACCTCTCGGCCGTGTCCGAATACACGACGGACATCCGGCACGTCGCGGGGAAGGACAACCCGGTGGCGGATTGCCTTTCCCGGTCCGTTGCCCACGCGGTCCACCTCGGCATCGACTATGCCCGGATGGCGGCGGACCAGGCTGCCGACCCCGATGTCCAGGCCTTGCGGACCGCCGTTACAGGCCTCCGCGTCACCGAGGTGCCGTTCGACGGCGCGGGCACGGCCCTCTGGTGCGATGTCTCCCTCGGGCGGCCTCGCCCCATCGTGCCCGCGGGCTGGCAGCGCAACATTTTCGACGCCATCCACGACCTGTCCCACCCGGGCACGAGGGCCTCCCAGAGGTTGATCGCCGACAAGTTTATCTGGCATGGCCTCCGGAAGGCCGTCCGCGGCTGGGCCAGGACGTGCCTCGCGTGCCAGCGCGCGAAGGTGCATCGACACACCCAGGCCCCATTGGCCCTGTTTGCGGTGCCGGAACGTCGATTTGACCACATTCACGTGGACCTGGTGGGACCTCTGCCCCACTCGCGGGGTTTCACCCACGTCCTGACCATGATGGACCGCACCACCCGGTGGCCGGAGGCCGTGCCTTTGGCGTCAACGACGGCGGCGGACGTCGCGCAGGCGTTCATCGCCACCTGGGTCGCCCGGTTCGGCACCCCCTTGGACATCTCGTCAGACCGCGGCCCCCAGTTCACCTCGGAGCTCTGGGGGGCGGTCGCGCGGGGGCTCGGGGTCCAGCTGCACTGCACCACGGCCTACCACCCCCAGGCTAACGGCCTGTGCGAGCGGTTCCACTGCTCGTTGAAGGCCGCGCTCTGGGCGACCCTCCGCGACGGCGGCTGGGTCGACAGGCTCCCCTGGGTGCTGCTGGGCCTCCGGACGGCGCCCAAGGATGACCTGTGTGCATCTGCGGCGGAGTTGGTCTTCGGGCAACCGCTGCGGGTGCCGGGCGAGTTCCTCCCTGACTCCACGGCACCATGGTCCGCGGCGCAGGAGCGCTCCGCGCTGCAGGAGACCGCCCAGAGGTTCGCCCCGGTGCCCACGGCGCACCACGGGCACCCACCTATGCACGTCGCCCCGGAGCTTCGCACCGCGGAATACGTCTTCGTCCGGCACGACGCCCACCGGACACCACTGCGGCCCCTGTACGATGGGCCTTTCCGCGTGCTGGAGACCGGGGTGAAACATTTCACCTTGGACATCGGCGGCAGCTCCTGACCGTGTCTCCATAGACCGCCTCGAGCCAGCCCACCTCAACGTGGACCACCCACCGCCGGTGGCTCGGCCCCCGCGTCGGGGCCGCCCCCCGGTGGGCGGACCCCCGGCACCGCCCGGCCCCGCCGGCACGCCGCCCCCCGAGCCTGCACCCATCCCTGGTGCAGCCGGAGGCATCCCAGCTGGCATCCCTGCACCCCGGACGCCGCCAGTCGCCAGAGGGCGCTTCGGCCCGGTCATCCATTTGCCCCGCAAACTGGCCCTCCAGGTGCGCGGGAATTCTGGGGGGGCGCGTGTGGCGGACACGAAAGCTCACTGGCATGATGACATCATTCCGCGCACCAAGTGGGCGGCGGCCACGCCCGAGGGGTAGGCGTGGCCGCGGGATATACACCGGGCGCGCAGCCCGGAACGCTCCAGTGTTACAGTGGAGCTCTTGAATAAAGACTCTTACAACTTACCGCGTTGTCCGCTTCCTCCTTGCTTACAAGCAGCGCGCGTTACACTGCGCTTCAGGTTCACATTATTTCATCCTTATATTGTGTGTATTCATGATAAATCTCGTTTTGTTATATAAAAGGAGAGATGGAAATTAATTTTTTGGTTGAAATTTGTAATTTCGCTATTGTAAAAACTGAACGATTGACCAATCGCACAAATCGTTTGTTGTGGGCGGAGCCAAATGTGTTTACCGGAATACCGGTTACCGTGGAAACAATAAAGCGAACGCGACAACGATTGTTCAGTATTTGTGTTTCTTGAGTTGTGTCGCGTTGGAGCATCTCCAGAGAGCACGTCGATTGAGTTCATTATCATGGTAAAAACTGGTTACGCTTCTTTTGTGTGAATGATATTTGTTATTCGTCGAGTTGAATTCCAAAGGTGATGGAAAAATAGGTTGATTCCGTGCGCTGACTTGTTGGGCTTACGAGCGCCATTGGCAATGTTCGAAGAACGAGTATCGAGTCCGAAGCACACCGATATGGACCTTCTGATTCTGATGTACCATCGTGTATAATCTACGAGTACCCGACTGCAAAGCCGCAATGAGCCGGCGAAGCCTCTTGCCACTATTTTACCCATCACTCTGGCATCAGTAGGTTAGGTAGTTGGTAGTAGGTAGGTGTAGTAGGTACCGTCGGTGTAGTAGGTGTAGTAGATACCATTTGCATTCTGGATGAGATTAAAATTGATAAAATTTACTTCTTGATTTATTCAGTGAATTCCGTCTCAACTTCGGATATTTCCGGCCGTGAAAAAGCATCCCTTACGGCCGCGAGATTTCTAAAAAATAATTCTTCGTCAATTTTAGAATATTTGACGCCGTTTTCACCGTCCGAAACGCGTCATAAGCTTTGAATTTTGTTTTTTCAAATGCTCGAATCTCATTGGTTCCGGTGTTTGGTGACGATTTTCGTTGAAGACAACGAGGTTGGTCTTTACGTATTTTAATATAAAATTGGAGGTGCATAGATTTGTGAATAAAACGAAAGACAGGTGAAAGAAACTCCTATTGAACGTTTTTCAATTTGTTATGCATACTTCCGCATCCATTGCGCCTCGGAATTCTCAAGCCAAGGGACACAGCATAATCTGGTTTTCGACATAATACGTACGCGTTTATTGACAACGTCGGCTTCGCTGGCTGTTGCAGAGAGTCGGTCGCTGCTGAAGCTGTTTCTTGGTAAGGGTTACAGTACTGGGTGGTTTGCCATTGCCTTCCCAGCAGTCGTTCGAGAAATAATTTGTAATTTGTTCACAATGCCCGAGATAGCTTGCCTACTCTTCGTGAAGATCACTGTGGGATCTTTAACGTCCACCAACTATAATATCGGCAGACGGGACGTCTATTTTACCGTCCATCCGAGGGATGGCTCACACACACACACACACACACACACACACACACACACACACACACACACACACACACACACACACACACACACACACACACACACATTGATGCCTCCCTCGCCCTGCCTGTGAAGCACTGGAATTGCATTGAAGCAATGTTTTTCGAGGCCATTTTCCCCCACAGAGCAGGGGTTGGTCCTTTTTCGGGCACCTTGGTCCCATTTTTGAAGCAATGTTTTATGGCTGGATGCCCTTCCTGTCGTCAACCCTATTCGTCGCCTCTTGCGACACACAGGGAATTACCAGTGAACTGGTACTCAATTTGCCGACCTCGTAAGGATGACAGGCTGAGTCAACCCCCTGGTGTTGATTCAGCGATGACCGGGATTCGAACCCAGGATCCTGGGATCCCAAGCCGGCACCCTAACCGATAAGCCAACACCAGGCTGTGAAACACTGGGATGACAGTTTATAACTGGGTCGGGATTCAAACCCAGGCTGGACATCTTTTGTTGGCGAGTGTGCACACCTCTCGGCCATCCTGCGTGTACCAACCTTAATAAACAAAATGTAATCGACTTGTTCTTGGTTTCCACCTCCCCAACTCATCCACCAAGTTTGATTATAATCCATCCACAAAATCATACCATGGGTCGTTTCTCAATGTTGAAGAATCACTTTAAAACCCTCGGATCCAGAAACTGATTTTCACCAATATTGAATCAATTCGTCCTTGTCACACACCCAACATGTCCACCACGTTTCCTCCAAATTCGTCCATAACTTTTTAATATATCCTGCTATATATCGTTTTTTATGGCTCCACCCCCGAAGGTGGCGGAGCCATTATGTTTTCGAGTCTGTCCGTCCATCCGTCCGGGCTGAACCTCGTTTTTCTCAGCAACCACATGGCAAATTGAGACGAAACTTTCAGAGTTGGAGTGACACTGATGCCTAATGTTTTTTATGATAATTGTGACGTCATAGGGCACGTGGTATGGCAGCCATCTTGGATTAAATGCAAATAATGAAAAAATTATTTCTCGGAAACCGCTGAATGTAACAATTTGAAACGTGGCACATTGTCAAGTAATCCCAATGGGGGAACAAAAGCATGGTAATGATGACATCATAGGTGAAGTGGTTTACCAGCCAAAAATGTTTTAATCGAATTCCTTATCTTACTATCATTCACCAAGTGTCCGTCCGTCTGTTCGAATGTACCGCAAAAACGGCTCAACCGATCGAAACGATATTTTGTGTGGGTAATCCTGGAATCTCCAGGAGTAAAATAGGCTATTTAGCTTTCCCAATTTCAGTTTTGGTCTCCAGTATTCTCAGGTTTGGACTCCCGCATAACATTCACGTTCGCATAATGTCCATTGTGACGATGTTCTTATTGTGACGATGTATGTGTTCACGGTAGTGTTTGACGTGACGGTGTGAGCGTAATTTCGTAATGTTTTTCGTTTCGTAATCCTTTAATGAACGTTCAATGTTTAATGAACGTTTAATGCCCTTCGATGTCCGGGGCCGCAAGCGCGCGACACTGGACGGGCCAGCGTGTACCTTGCCCTTCGCCTTCAGGCTCGGGTAAACCGCTGAGCCCCATCCGTGATGGGGACTGGGGCTTGAGGCAGTGTCCTTCATTAAAAGTATCACAAACGCTGTCTCCATCGATCTTGCCAAAGCCGTAACACCTATCGGCTCAAAATCCTTTTAACTGTTGATTTGGTACAGTTACACGTATCGCTAATTTGGTACACGTATCGGGAGTACATTCGACATCGCGATTGTGAACACGATTATCGATCACGATTCACGATCACGATCATCATGATCATAGTGTATCGATCACGATTTGAAACGCGATGGAATAATATTTACCGATATGAACAGTGATGTGGCTTTTATTGAAATTCTAAAGATACTGTTTAGATTTTGATGATTTCCGTGTGATATGATTCAACGGATGTTTATATGAATCGTTTAAAATTGAAAAAAACCTTCAATTTCTGATATTTTGCCGTTTCATTTGGGCTTCCCAATTGAAGCCCCGCCCATAGGGCGGGTACCGTTGCTTGTCCTAAAAATCTGAAATTGCTTGCACATGATCTATGACCCATTTGTATTGAAATATTAAATTTATGACATCTTTGGTCACATGGTTTGGCAGCTATATTGGATTTTACCGAAAACCTCAAAAAAACATCTTCTCTCAAACCACCAAATCGATTGACTCAAAACTTTACGTGTGTCATTGACAAGGCATGGTGATTAAAAGATGACCACGAAAATATCATTGGTCACATGGTGTGGCAGCCATATTGGATTGAAGGAAAATATTAAATAATAATACGTCTTGAACTGCTTACCCTATTAATGCTAAATTTTACAAATATCATCTAACACCGTTGTTGCATATCGTTTAAAAATGATGATGTCACAAGTCGCGTGGTTTGGCAGCCATCTTGAATGGAAAAACGAACCGATCCGATCAACACGAAACTTCAGAAATGTCATCCCAGACACATAAATATGCAGAGTGTACATTTTTAAAGGTCATATGTCACGTGGTGTGGCAGCCATATTAGCTTGAAAGCCAATATTTAAAAAAAATCCCTTCTCTGAAACCGCTTCACCGATCGATGTGAAACCTGTCATGGCTGGTGAAAATGTGATAATTGAAAACAGCTGAAGGGATTTAAATCAAACTTGTTTATTTTTAGCACAGTGAACGAGGGCATCTACCCATTGTGGGACGATGCGGAGGCAAATTGGCAACAGTCGCATTGCTCTAGTTTGTCATAACTCCAGCACAATGTATTGAAATATCATGCAACATATCATTTTTGGCCACATCTCAATGGCGAAAAATCACTGAAGAAATTTTAAAATTCTCTGATCCGGATCGAGCTGATATGTGTTATGGACCTTATGAAGGCAATAGTACTTGTCGGCCTGAGACCTACATAACCCGGGTTATTATTTTTTTTTCGGGAGTGATTGTGACAGCGGTCTGTTGCCTATACACCACCCAACTAAAGGGATGTGTCAGAAGAATGTGTTGCACGTTTGGAACAAGATCGCCCGTGGGGTGGGTACTCTGCTCGTTGGTATAATAAACGGAGATCCTTTCCAAGGAACTTCAACACAGGAAGCCATTAGGCCTATCAAAGCCGACATTATTATTGTCAACTTGTGATTGTCCATGCTCTTTCCTCTCAAATGCTGCAAGGATGTACCTCGTACATGACTTTTTAAGCCTCTTCAGATGTAAAGACTTTTTAAGTGTTTGGTATGGCTCGACCAGGGTTCAAACAGCTGACCTCTCAGACTTAGGGGTGATGCTCTGTCCATTACCATACCGAGTCTCGTTATAAATGGGATAATGTGTATTTAGTTCAATTACAATACTGGGATGAGTGAAAAGTTAAAATGACTAATTCCTTGTCACGTATTATACTCCAAGGGTACTTCAGATGTTGGGAATGTTGGAATTTTTGAAGGCTTAAAATGCATGCTGAAGCAGATGAATATATATATATATATAACGTTAAATACATTTCAATGCATTTTTATTCCATTTAATATTTTCAAATTTGCTTGTTTTTTCTTTAGGGCAACTTCATGAGTTCGGCGTCCGCTACCAATGAAGGCCAAAAACAATCAAAGAAGGAAGGTGGAAAGTCTACCTGGAAAAAAAATTGCAGGTAAATAATAGTTGGCTGGCTTGTAGGAAAGTGTTAAATCTTGTCATTGGATCTTGTGCGTCATCTGCTTACATCAAGGAATTCATGACTATGGTAAACAAAATGAAGCACAAGAGCCAATGAGAAGTAGGAGAGGGCAGAAGAGGCAAAGCCAGATGAAGCTTGTTTTCAATAGAGAGCCCATCAACTTGCAACATGGAGGAGAGTGACAGTTCTTTGGAATTCACGTCTTGTCTTGATATTCCAATGGTGTAGAAGACCTTGTTTTTGACCACTCAAAGAGGAGCATGGTGGGAAGCCGGAGCAGCAGCCCAGAATTGGGAGCCATACCTCATGGAGCTCACTGCAAAAGCCAAGTATAGTGTGATGAACCTGGTGCGGTTCATTATTGCCTTAGCTCTGTAGAAAATACCTAAACTGTGATTAACAGTTGGTGCTCATTTTATGATATGATCATGGTTACCACCAAAACCCTTGTGGTCAAGGTTGCATAATATAAGGCTGGTATCTGCTTGGCAATTTGATCTTCTGAAATTCCCACAGCTCGTTGATACATTTAAGAGTAAGCACACGGAGGAAAGAAGTCACACAAAAAAACAGCACACTCAGTCCAAACGAATAAATCTTACATTAAAATGTTGGACTTTTTGTCTCAGCCAGGTATAAGTAACGTTCGATGACATTTTAACTTTGAAGTTCGAACTCGATGTTAAGATTAAAAGCCAGATACAATGCAAGATACACTTTAAAGTTTCTGTGTTAAAATTTCAATCTTAAATTTAACATAATCTGCACTTCAAATTGAAGGCTGCAAGGACCTCGGCCTAGTTTTAGGGGGAAATCAGTGTGGAAAAAGTCATTTGGTGAATTACTGCCGCGACAGAACTGAAATCCCTATTTTTCAGAACTTGAACTTAGAATATGGAAGTCAGACTCATAAAGTTGTAACTCACACTCAACCTGTCAGGACTCAACCTATACCCTGCAAATTATTATACTATTTTGTTCAAATTAATGAAGCTCTGCAAGAAATTCGATTAAAAAAATTTACAACGGAATTTAAACCTATACTTTTCCCAACGGTGTTCAAAATATTGGTCTGTAATTCAATCCTATTAAGTATAATCAAGTTGCTATGACATCAGCAATTCAAAGATGAGAGCTTTTTGCTCTTCCCCATCCACTATCGTGGAATGGCCCCAAAAATGTTAATTATGATCACTTGTGCAAAACGTTTGAATTGTGATCACGTGGGCAAAAAGTCCGGTCAATTTCACTAAGCCTCATTCCTTAAGGTGAAAAATTCACGAAAGTTGTGTGAGAAGGGTCCGAGTTTAGATGCATTATAACATTTCCGTTTTCGAATAGTTGCTATTCTTCTGAGATAAAGATTCTCTAATATATTTGTGATTTACATGGTTTTGTTACTCCATCTTTAGAAAATAACACTTGTCTCTTCTTTTACGCAGAAATTCTAATCCTAAGACGAACACAATGAAAAAGGACAAGCCACAAAAGGGTGAGTTTTAAGAAACATGGTGACAGTTAAATACACTTCATGACTTTTCTACATCTTCTTGGCAAGTATTTTGCATGTATTAAAAAATGTTCACAAGTTTGAGAGTTGGAGAACAGTCACTATTGTTATGGATTCGGCACTAATTATTGTGGTTATGATGATTATTGTTGTTGGTTCTAAGTATTATGGTGATGGTGGTTTAAGGGAATGGGTTATTGTAGTTAAAAGGTCTAAAAGCGCTCATGATAAAATAATACCGGAAATGGCATAGTGCGCCGGAAGAGGTCGAGGGAGGAGGAAGAGCGCGTAAGCCAGGAAGAAGAAAAAGAGGCATGAGGAGAAGAAAAGACGATCTTGGTTGAAGATCCGTACCGAGCGGTCGAGCGTACAGTGTGAGGGAACTTTGAGTCCCTGAAAGGAAGTTCGTGCGATAAGTGATATCGCCGGAGTACCGTGGAGCCTGCTTAGTCGGGTAGGCATTGAGGTTCCGGAGTATCCTTGCCTCGAAGCCCCGGCTCGAGTGAGAGCCGTCCGCCATTTCGCCACGCGCGCTGCCTTCAGTGGAAAAGGTTTTTGTCGCGTCGGCTGGCATTATTCCCCGGTGGTTTGCCGGGGACGGCTGTGCAAGAAAGTGGCTTTTGAGGATTATACGGAGCTTCGCTGATTGAACAGCAAACATGTACGTCAGAGCGCTTCTTTGGAGGTTTTCCATTACACTGCTAGTTTGCTGGGTGTTGGACCACGTGACCTCTGGGTCGCTTCGATCGTCCCCGCCTCAATTGATTTTGGATCGGACATTGATCCAACGATCGCTGGAGCGAATCGACTTCGCCTTGGAGGGGTACAGAGACATTGGGGGAGTGCCGTGAGTTTGGGTTAACGGACTAGATAAGGTGGTACCATCTTAAGATAGGGATTGTATGGTGAATTGCTATAATTATCTGTGTCGTGATTCCTGTGTGATTTATAATAATATATGATTGGTTTGTTCATCCCCATTGGTGTGGTTTCCTTATTGATTGCGACACGGAATAGTATACTTTTCTGCCGTGGCTCCTCCCGGGGTTCGGAGGTATACCGAGACTAGGAGGTCAGGGAAGACCACGTAACAGAAATTAGGGGCTCGTCCAATTGATTTGTGGGCTCGAAATTGGGTCTGCGTCTGGGATATAAAATTTCCTAAATTTAGTCCGGGAAAGAATTCCCTAATAATAGAAAAAAAAATTGTTTTGTTTTTGGAAAAATTTGGGAATGTTGGAAAAAGTTCCAAATATGGGAATTCTGGGAATGTTAGAGGGGTTTACCGACATGGGGTTTACCGACAAAACAATTTTTTTTTCATTCCCAGAATTCCCATATTTGGAACTTTTTCCAACATTCCCAAATTTTTCCAAAAACAAAACAAATTTTTTTTCTTTTCTTGTGTGAAGGTTAACAGGTGTTAACAGTAGCAACCATGGTGTTTGACGCAGAGAAGTTTACGGTGACCCCTAGTGAAGCACAGTTCCGAGTGTTACTAAAATCGGCACTCTTGATATTGGGCAAACATTTTAGCTTGGAGGCTAAAATGAAGAAAACAGAGATGCAGACAGTGGTGATAGAATCTATGGTGGAACGAGGAACATGGAGAGAGGGAGTCTTGGATTGGTTACCAGAAGAACAAGAAAGTGTGGAGCTCCAAAAAACGGAGATGCAATTGAAGAGCCAGGAAAGGCTAGAAGAGAAAAAAGCAGAGGAAAGGAGAGTGGAACGAGAACGTCAGGAAAGCTTAGAAGAGAAAAAAGCACAAGAAAGAACCGAGGAAAGGAGAGTGGAAAGAGAACTCCAGGAAAGAAGAGAAAAGGAACAAGCAGTGGAAAGGAGAGCTGCAAGGGAACTCGAAGCAGAGGAGAGAAAAGCCGACAGGGAGTTAAAGGACCGTGAATTGGTGCATCAGCAGGAAATTAAAGTCAAGGAGCTGGAGTTAATGAGAGAACGGGGAGAGGTACCATCCCTGCTGACTGGTTCGACACCTAGCCAGAACACCTGGGATGTTGGCAGACATGTAAGGCAGGTTCCACCCTTCAATGAAAAGGAGGTAGCCAAAATTTCTTCACACATTGAGAAACTGGCTCAACTGCCAAAATGGCCTGAGGAGTCCTGGACCATATTAGTGCAAAGTGTTCTGGTGGGTAAAGCTCAAGATATTTATTCAGCTTTACCGATTGACCAATATGCAGATTATGAGGTATTGAGGAAAAACATTCTCAAAGCCTATGAATTGGTCCCGGAAGCTTACCGACAAAAATTCTGGGATGCCAGGAATAGGGAGAGTGAGACCCATGTGGAGTTTGCCAGATTGAAAGAAACCATGTTTGATAGGTGGTGTGATTCAAAAGGGGTTGGGAAAGACTTCGAACTATTGCGGCAATTGATCCTGGTGGAGGAATTCCAACAGTGTGTCCACGAGGACATTAAAGTACATCTGGATGAAAGGAAAGTACCAAAGTTGTATGAGGCAGCAACCATGGCAGATGACTATGCCGTAACACACAGGATATGGGGTTCCACAAACCTAACTTCTTGCCGAGACTTAAACAGGGGAGCTATGGTACATCAGGGGCGGAGAACGAAAATTCATGGGGGTGGCTTCGAGATGAAAATGAGGACCACTCTGATACCACGACTTCTAGAAATCAGAAGACAACAGTTCCCAGGCAGACATATCCTCCGGGGGGCTCGAGGCAGACCATGAGGTTCTCCGCCGGGCATACCTGCGCGTTTTGCCATAAACCTGGACATGTGATGTCCCAATGTTTTGCTCTGGGAAAGGAAAATCAGGAGCGGAGTTCGACTAGTACAACTCCGAATGCAATGGCCAATGTGAGAAATCGCCCTCAAAAGGGTTACCAACCATTTATTTCAGAGGGGTTTGTGTCACTGGATGGAGACTCGACGAACCAAAGACCTGTTAGGGTGTTGAGGGACAAAGGAGCACATCAATCTTTAATGCTTGAAGGCATTTTGCCATTGTCAGCGGAGACGGCAACTGGTGATAGTGTTCGTTTACAGGGGATTGGTGGCTGTGTTGGTGCTCCACTTCATGTCATCCATTTGGAGTCTGATTTGGTGTCAGGACCGGTCACCGTAGGTTTACAAGCTACTCTTCCTGTAGAGGGAGTATATTTTGTTGTAGGGAATGTTTTGACCGGTGGTCAAATTTCTGGTAACCCGATGTTTGTTGAAAAGCCGAGTAGGAAGCGCCCTGAAGAGAAGAGGAAGTACCCTGAAACTAGGTGTCAGCACACGCAAATCAGGGATGGAGGCAATATTGGCAAGCTCTTTGTAGGGGGACTGAACTTCAAAACAAAGGAAGATGTTCTGGAGTCTGCCTTCAGCAAATATGGACCCCTTTTGGAAGTGCTGCTGATAAAAGACAAAGAGACGCAAAAGTCAAGAGAGTTTGGCTTTGTCACATTTGATAACGCAAAGGACGCCAGAGATGCAGAAAAGGATCTGAATAGCAAGGAGTTGGACGGTCGGACCATAACAGTAGGGAAGGCATTTCATAGGTGTCGAGGGGGCTACAGAGGAGGACCACGGAGTAGGAGTTTTGGTGGTGAGCGCAATCGATATTATTATGGAGGCTCCCAGAGTTACGGCAGCTCCCGAAGGAAGGATTATCAGAGCAGTGGCCGAGAAGGAGACCGCTATTCATGGGACTGCAGTGACAAGCGGCCCAACCGTGATTATTATGAAAGTTCGGAAGATTTGAAGCACTGAATGCTGCGGAGCAGCCGAGCCAAGATTCCTACACGGATTAACCGCTCCTAAAGGCGTCCATGTAGTGAACTTTCCTACACGGATTAACCGTGAACTCCACGTTCCTAAAGGCGTCCATGTAGCAAATACTTCCAGGCCTAGCCACCCAACCATCATGGAACCTGGCTCTCAGCTCGGCCTCCCGGAAAAAGTGCTGTAGAGTTGCTTGACTTTTGATTTTTGATCACCACCCCTTAACCTTCATTCACAAGAAACAAAAAGTAAGATCAGAGGGTGCTGAGATGGAGTTTGGCTTTGCAGGGGTCCAACTGGGAAATTGAACAAGTAAAGGGCAGGACAATGTCGTGTTGTCCCTTTGTCCAGAGTGAACTAACATTGGAAATTCCTGTGTTTGTCCAGAGTTTATTTGGGATGACAAATGTCAAGCTGCCTTTGCCCACGTCAAAGCGATATTAATGAGCTCTCCTGTCCTAGCAGCCCCGGATTTTCAAGAACCATTCAAGTTGGCCATTGATGCAAGTGATGTGGGGGCTGGGGCAGTTCTATTACAGGAAGATGAGGATGGAGTGGATCACCCGGTGTGCTACTATTCCAATAAGTTTAACAAACACCAGGCAAATTATGCCACCGTGGAAAAAGAGACCCTTGCTCTCCTGCTAGCGCTTCAGCATTATGACGTGTATCTAGGAACTACTACCTTTCCGATAAAAGTCTTCACTGATCACAACCCCTTTACATTCATTCAAAAAATGAAAAATAAAAATCAGAGGTTGATGAGATGGAGTTTGGCTTTGCAGGAGTTCAACTTGGAAATTGAGCATGTAAAGGGCAGGGTCAATGTCGTTGCTGATGCTTTATCCAGAGTGAACTAACATTGGAAATTCCTGTAGGTTGTTTGGAAGTTTTGTTGCTTTATTTTGGGGAATATTAATTATTGTTGCTGACGTGAATTGATCATTTGGGGGTGAGTTTTACTTTTGTTTGTTTACAGGGTGTTGCCTCCAAAAAGTTTTCACTAGGTTCAAACTTTTCTTGAGGGGGGGAAGTGTTACGGATTCGGCACTAATTATTGTGGTTATGATTATTGTTGTTGGTTTTAAGTTTTATGGTGATGGTGGTTTAAGGGAAAGAGTTATTGTAGTTGAAAGGTTTAAAAGCGCTCATGATAAAATAATACTGGAAATGGCATAGTGCGCTGGAAGAGGTCGAGGGAGGAAGAAGAGCGCGTAAGGCAGAAAGAAGAAGAAGAGGCGGGAGGAGAAGAAAAGACGATCTTGGTTGAAGCTCCGTACCGAGCGGTCGAGCGTGCAGTGCGAGTGAACTTTGAGTCCTTGAAAGGAAGTTCATGCGATAGGTGATATCGCTGGAGTACCGTGCAGCCTGCGTAGTCGGGTCGGCATTGAGGTTCCGGAGTATCCTTGCCTCGAAGCCCCGGCTCGAGTGAGAGCCGTCCGCCATTTCGCCACTTGCGCTGCCTTCAGTGGAAAAGGTTTTTGTCGTGTCAGCTGGCATTATTCCCCGGTGGTTTGCCGGGGGCGGCTGTGCAAGAAAGTGGCTTTTGAGGATTATACGGAGCCTCGCTGATTGAACAGCAAAGGTGTACATCAGAGCACGTCTTTGGAGGTTTTCCATTACACCGCTAGTTTGCTGGGTGTTGGACCACGTGACCTCTGGGTCGCTTCGATCGTCCCCGCCTCAATTGATTTTGGATCGGACATTGATCCAACGATCGCGGGAGCGAATCGACTTCGCCTTGGAGGGGTACAGAGACATTGAGGGAGTGCCGTGAGTTTGGGTTAAGGGACTAGATAAGGTGGTACCATCTTCAGATAGGGATTGTATGGTGAATTGCTATAATTATTTGTGTCGTGATTCCTGTGTGATTTATAATATATGATTGGTTTGTTCATCCCCATTGGTGTGGTTTCCTTATTGATTGCGACACGGAATAGTATATTTTTGTGCCGTGGCTCCTCCCGGGGTTCGGAGGGATACCGAGACTAGGAGGTCGGGGAGGACCACATAACACGATACTTAAACACGAGTAGTTTTCAAACAAGGCCCTCTTTTGTTGCTGTGCAGACTGGAGATTAACTTTCATATGGTTGGCAAGCCCTTGAGAAAGCAGAGAGGTTTAACTTAAGGAGATGGACAATGAGTGAGTTGATCAGTGAAGTGTGTGATACAACAGAATGGAAAATGAAAGGACAAAAGGACAGGGATTCACGAGACCAAGTGAAATTCCAGGAGATGACTGTTACCTCATCAACACGAGCAAGTTCAGAACTTCTTTATATGGTGACTGGGCCATGCCAGGAGCAAGCTTTGAGTATGTCTCCATTTGCACTTCAAAAACATGGTCATACCATACTCACATATACTGTGGGGTTTTTTAAAACAGCTCTTAAATGGTCAAGGATTACATTGGTGTAGTCACTAATTCCTGGTGCATAAATCACCAGAAAAATACAATAGCATCCATCTGGTTAGAGTTGTATACATTTTCTTGGAGAGGAGAGTGGTAGCTGCTACAACTGTTCACAACTTCAACATGGCCAAACAGGTGCATACGGCATTTGAAGAAATTATATTTCCCCACGAGCCGGAGAGGCAAACACAATTTTGTTATGCAGACACTTGTTAATTCATGAATAGCACCTGTTTACTGTCTATAATGACAGAGTTATGTGACTTTTGTGAACCACAAAGTTGCCGTAGCTGTGGTTATGTTTTGTGCTGTCCAGTAAATTTTCAGAAGGTTTGCAGTCTGAAGGTATGACATGGAATATGGATTCTGCAAGTGTAAAGATGGGCATGAGAGGCCATTAGCTTGAACGAGGCGAGTCTACCTTGAGCCTCAAGTCTCGAGTAAACAGGGAAGTCTCAACTTCTTGTGAGATAATAATGCTTTTCTGAAATCAAAACATCAGAAAAGTGTTGAAGGTGAATGTGATATTGGTGAACTTTTCATTTTTTGAGGGAAATTACTGATGTAAACGAGATAATTACTAACCGCAGTTCTTATTTGTGCCGCAGTTAAATCGCAAGCAGCTGAAGCAGCAAATCATATTGAGGTAAGACTTTCACATACTGTATATATACACACAAACACAACACACACACACACACACACACACACACACACACACACACACACACACACACACACACACACACACACACACACACACATACACACACAGACACACACACACTAACACACACACACACACACACACACACACACACACACACACACACACACAGACACACACACACACACACACCCGCCGGGCGAATGCTAATTTTGTTGTGATCGATCGCTACTCTGGGTGCGAGCAATGGCGGACCAATGGAAGAAAAGACATTCACGGACAGAGAGAAAGTAAACATTTAACGATTTGATTTATTTACAAACACTAGTACACCCCCTCACTATGGGAGGGTCAGGAAGTGTCAATCCTCTTTAGGGTATATAGATTACAGTCGATCTACGGTCGGGTCTCAAGAACATTGGGTGTGTGTTCATTTACCAAGTTTCTTGTGGAGAGATCGCCAAGTGGTTTCAGCATTCGAGCAAGCACTCCCTTCAAAACCGTCAAGGAACGTCGAGCTTGGCAAGCACTAGCTAGCTGCTTGGAAAATGTGCACAACCCGGGCTTCCTCCCTTTCAGTTTCGCGTTGAAAAGCAGGAGCGAGTTCCAAAATTTTGCTATGAAAAACGCCACGGCATCAGCAGAAAGGGCCATGTTATTAACCCAACACTTGTGGGTTATGTTGAGTACAGTAGATCTTCGCTAAGGTCTGTAAGTAAAACTTACCTCACTGATGTCGGGGTTTCTCCAAATTTCCCTATTTAGTGTTATAAATAGCATTAGCGACTGTTTAAAAATCTAATCAAACGTGTTTGTGGTTCATAATATTTTTACTTCGGCAAGGAAATAGCATCATGATGTTATAACATTAATATGATGCTGTGGGAGCTGCGCTTGCACGATAAAGCCAGACAAAATGGACGACACAGGAACGAAGTTTCACCGAGCTATTTATTTCGCTCAAAACCAAAGAACTCAAAAGCACACTGAATCCGCCCCCCGAACGGGCGGCAATTTATATCGCAAACTGAACACACAAGAGCCACGCCTCTCAGGCGGGGCGTGGTATGCAAAATAGGTAAGTCACGCCTCTCGACGGGGCGTGGTATGCAAAATAGGTAAGTCACGCCTTTCGACGGGGCGTGGTATGCAAGGCAAGTCTTCGCCCGAGAAGGGCAAGTCTGGTGTCTGGACACGCCCGGGCGAGTCCGGACACGTGACCGCTCGCCGGTTGCGTCATCGGCCGATGCACGGTAATTGTATCATGCTTCCGGTAACCGCGACAATGCTATTCATCGTTCGTGTTGTTATTCGAAGCGGCCTTGGAAAAACTGCACAATAAAGCGAACTTCAGATGGATATACACCTCAACATGCAATCCCATTGACGGCAATGGTGGGGAAAACCCGCTCGGGGGAGAAAACCCCATTGGGGAGGGGGCAAATTAACGTGCTACAACCTTCAGAATGTAACCCTGAGTCATCCTGTCAAGTTTGGAATGTAAACCTCTTTGTGATTAATAGGTCTTTATACAAATATCTAAGCACAATCACATGCTTTTACAAATGGCTTGCTATTGACAACCTGTCCCATCTGATTCTTAATCTGACTATTGATTATCATCAGAGTGCATCACAGGAAAATAATTGACAAAAAGTATGTCCTCACCCTGTAAATGGGATGACCTTTGAAAACAATTCTTAAAAAGGCCTGACGTTTAAAAAGGCCTGGACATCCAGTTTGACGTCCATCCGAGGTACGGTACACACATTTATGCCTCGCCCTGCTTGAGAAATACCAGTATTCCAATTTATAGCTGCACATGAGATTCAAACCCAGGCAAGATACAGTAGCTCAGAGGTGAATGCGCATACCTCCATGTCATCCTGCCACCGTAAAATGCACGTTGTAATATTACTAAATGATGTCGTAATTTCTGATGGTTTCGATTTTTTTTGAAGAAATAATAAAGAAGAAATAAAGAAGAAACAAAACTTCCAAACAACCTACAGGAATTTCCAATGTTAGTTCACTCTGGATAAAGCATCAGCAACGACATTGACCCTGCCCTTTACATGCTCAATTTCCAAGTTGAACTCCTGCAAAGCCAAACTCCATCTCATCAACCTCTGATTTTTATTTTTCATTTTTTGAATGAATGTAAAGGGGTTGTGATCAGTGAAGACTTTTATCGGAAAGGTAGTAGTTCCTAGATACACGTCATAATGCTGAAGCGCTAGCAGGAGAGCAAGGGTCTCTTTTTCCACGGTGGCATAATTTGCCTGGTGTTTGTTAAACTTATTGGAATAGTAGCACACCGGGTGATCCACTCCATCCTCATCTTCCTGTAATAGAACTGCCCCAGCCCCCACATCACTTGCATCAATGGCCAACTTGAATGGTTCTTGAAAATCCGGGGCTGCTAGGACAGGAGAGCTCATTAATATCGCTTTGACGTGGGCAAAGGCAGCTTGACATTTGTCATCCCAAATAAACTTGGTCTCTTTCCTCAGCAAATTTGTTAAAGGGGCTACCACATCAGAAAAATTCCTGCAGAACCGCCGGTACCAACCAGCCATACCCAAGAATCTCATAAGCTCCTTCTTCCCTTTTGGAACTTGGAAGCGATCAATGGCTTCTATCTTGGCTGTCACCGGTTGCACCTGACCCTGACCTACTACATGGCCGAGGAACAGCACCTGTGCTTTTACAAACTCATTCTTAGATAAAGTTGATGTTCAACACTGCGTCGGTCAATTTCTTGAAAAATGCATGAATTTGTTTGACATGATCTTCCATGGTCATGGTGTGTATGATGACATCATCCAGATAAGCCTCCACCCCCTCAAGGTCTGCAATAAGCTTATTAATCAGCCGTTGAAATGTAGCAGGCCGGTTTTTCAATCCAAAGGGAAGAACCTTGTACTGATACAACCCATTTGGTGTGACTAAAGCCGAGATTTCCTTGGCTCTATCAGTAAGAGGAATCTGCCAATACCCTTTCAGCAAGTCAAATTTAGTTACAAATTTAGCTGGGCCTATTCTATCAATACAGTCATCAATCCTCGGGATGGGATATGAGTCGGTCTTGGTCACTGCATTAACCCGTTTTAAATCCGTACAACAGCGAAAACTGCCATCGAGTTTTGGAACCAACACACATGGTGAGCTCCATTCACTGCTGCTTGGCTCGATGATGTCATTATCCAACAAATACTGAACCTCCTTCCGAAGATAATCCATCTTCACAGGGTTCATCCGATCAGGGTGTTGTTTCACAGGAGTGGCTTCCCCCACCTCGATATCATGATATACCAAGTCAGTACGACCAGGTACACCTGTGAACAAATGTGCAAACTCAAAAATTACGCTGGATAGTTGTCCTTGTTGTTCCCTCGTCAAATGACCTAATTTCTCATCTAAATTGCTCAACACTTCCGTGTTCGTCAATCTGGGACAAGCCTGGTCATCAACGTTATCAAACTTCACACCGGCCTCAACCTCTGGATTCTCTGGCACCCCAATATACAGGCAAGACAGGTGAGACAGGAACCCTTTCTTCCACAGGCTTCCACTCATAATATTTCTTCAGTCGGTTGACATGACACAGCTGCCACTTTTTCCGTCGGTCGGGAGTTGTCACCATGTAATCCATTTCATTAACCCTCCTTTCGATTGTATAGAGACCAAAATACCTAGCCTGTAGTGGCTGACCTGGAACAGGAAGCAACACTAACACTCGGTCCTCAGGACTGAAATTTCTTATCTGAGATTTATTGTCATGCCTCACTTTCATTTTATCCTGTGTCGCTTTCAAGTTTCCCCTCGCAACTTCACAAGCTTTTGCCAATCTGTGCCTAATCGTTGACACATACTCTACCACTGTTGACTGCGACTCCTCCTGTAGCCACTGTTCTTTCACCAATTTCAATGGTCCTCGAACTGCGTGTCCAAACACAAGTTCAAAAGGACTGAATCTCAATGACTCCTGAACAGATTCTCTCGTAGCAAACAACAATAAGGGTATTCCCTCATCCCAATCCTTGTCACATTCAAAACAGTACGTTCTGATCATATTCCTCAATGTCTGCTGAAACCTTTCCAAGGCCCCTTAGCTCTCGGGATGGTAAGTACTTAATCTTACTGCTCCACTCCCAACAGGTGTACCATTTGCTGAAAAAGCGTTGACATAAAATTGGAACCCTGATCAAACTGGATCACCTTAGGTAGGCCAACCAAAGTGAAAAATTTACTCAAGGCCTTCGCAATAACTGCCGCAGTAATTTTTCTAAGAGGCACTGCTTCTGGGAACCTCGTGGAAGCGTACATGATGGTCAGTAAATACTGATGTCCAGCCTTAGTTTTAGGTAAAGGGCCTACACAGTCAATAATGACACGACTGAATGGCTCTTCAAAAGCTGGAATTGGTTTTAAAGGTGCAGAGGGGACTTTCTGATTAGGTTTTCCCGCAAGCTGGCAAGAATGGCAAGATTTATAGAACTCCGCCACATCATGTCACAATCCAGGCCAGAAAAAATGTACCAAAATTCTGTCACATGTCTTGTTCACTCCAAAGTGCCCGGCCAAAGGTGTCTCATGTGCCAAACTCAATATCTCCCTCCGGTACGGCTGTGGCACCACAATTTGGTAATGAACTTTCCACTCATCATTTGCTGGCACCTCCGGTGGTCTCCATTTTCTCATGAGTATTTCCCCTTTCATGAAGTAACCAACAGGTATCTTCTTAGCCTCTTCCTCTGTGACGGCTTTACCAATCAAACTCCGGAGCTCCGAATCTCTGTGTTGTTCTTCAACAAGTCTCTTTCGGACACGCCCCGTTTGTTCAGCCTCATTCCGAGATGTCTCCGACGGACACTCCATTTTCTCTAGTGGTCCAGATGCCACCATTTCCTTAGGTTCCTTGACGTCACTCCCTTTCCTATTATCTCTTCCAGACTTTTCCTCAAATATCTCTACGGAACACAAATCCACATCACCTTCCTTCTCCTTCTCTTCAGAGCACTTCCTACCCATAGCACGAGTCACTGCACAGGATGGAAAGATACCCGGAATCTCCTGCTCTAACTGTGCTGTATTATTTTCCATACTGGGCTTTTCAACCAACATCGGATTACCAGAAACTTGACCCCCGGCCAAATCATTCCCGATAATAAAAGAGATTCCCTCTACAGGAAGAGTGGCTTGTAAACCTACGGTGACCGGAACTGACACCAAATCAGAATTCAAATGTATGACATGAAGAGGAGCTTTAACATAGCCACCAACCCCCTGTAAGAGAACACTACCGTCTTCTCTGGCAATGGCAAAATGCCCTCAAGCATCAAAGATTGATGTGCTCCTGTGTCCCTCAATACCTTAACAGGTCTCTGGTGAGTTAAGTCCCCATCCAGTGACACAAACCCCTCGGAAATAAAAGGTTTGTAACGCTCTTGGACAAGGTCGTTCTGTGATGCCGTAACTTTGGCACGGGAACCTTCACAAGGCACTGTCCACCAAGGACGATTTCTCGCACTGGCCAACGCATTCGGAGTTGCACGAGTCTGACTCCGCTCCTGATTTTTCCTTTTCAGGGCGTAACATTGGGACATCAAATGCCCAGGATTCTTGCTAAAAGCGCAAGTCGGCCCAGAGGAAAAAACTCGTGGTCTGCCTCGGGCCCCCCGGAAGATAGCTCTGCCTTGGAACTGTAGTCTTCTGATCCCTACAAGTCACGGTATCAGATTTGTCCCCATAGTCCTCTCTAGGCCACCTCCATGAAAATTTGTTCTCCGAACCTGATTTGCCATAACTCCCCTGGCTAACTCAAGGCGGGATATTAGGTTTGTGGAACCCCATCCGGTGTGTCAAGGCATAGTCATCTGCCACTGTTGCTGCCTCATACAACTCCTGTACCTTTTTTTCATCCAGATGCATTTTAATGTCATCAGGTCTCTGGTCAACCACCGGATGGGGTTCCACAACTGGCACGGTCTTCAAGCAGCCATCAATCATCTGGACTGGTCTCCCATCTCTACCACCTCTGACATCAACTCATCCTGGGAATTCTTCCAAAGTAAATTGCTCTCTCTCATGCACAGATTTATCCCATCTCGTCTTCAGTTGTCATACCCTTCCTCCCGTCCATGGTACACGGAATCTTGTGGTGAGGCTGTTGCCCAGAAACAACTTGCCTTCGTCTCCTGGAAAGCAAATCCAACGGAAGGAAATCTCATTTCCTTTCACAAAGCCCGAAACAAGTGTGTGTCCACCCTCAGGAGAGCCAGGAAACAATATCTCTCCGTTCTCAGGACCGAACTCTCTTATCTGTCTCCCTCTTCCAAATCCTGGTGGCATCTGGTAAAATCTGTTTCTGGTGTTTGTTCTCCCTCCATCCCCTCCCTCACCTCAAATGGCCACACGGCTGACTCCGCACGTGAAAAAGCTGAATGCCTCAACTGTGTGTTTGCCTCTAAATATTGTGTCCCAAACCCATCCCTCTCTGTACCCACCGTACCCAGTCGTACCCAGCTGCTCCTGGACTCTGTGTCCTTTCCTCCTGACAAGGTGGAAAAGTTTCTGTCAACCCTCAACTCTGATTCTGCAACTGGACCTGACGGCATCAGCCCACGGGTCCTAAAAGCCTGTTCTTCCACTCTTTCACTCCCTCTCTCTGTTCTCTTCACCCTCTCTTTTGCTCAACGTCTTCTTCCATCTACTTGGAAATCTGCCAACATCACCGCTTTGCACAAAAAAGGTGCAAAAACAGATCCCAGCAACTACAGACCAATCAGCCTTCTCCCAATTATCAGCAAAGTCATGGAATCCATCATTGCTTCTGATATTAAATCTTTCCTCTTCTCCAATGGCTTGAGCTCTGATCATCAATTTGATTTCAGACCTGGTCACTCTACTCTGGACATGCTGCTTCTGCTTTCTCAACAATGGATGGAGGTCCTCAATGCCAAACAGGAAACGAGAGCAGTCTCCCTTGACATATCACGTGCCTTCGATACGGTCTGGCACCCCACTCTGTTCACCAAACTCTCCTCTTTTGTTATCCATGGGAATCTCCACGCATGGCTGGCGGACTTCCTCTCTAGTCATAGTCAACGTGTGGCCCTGAATGGGTTTCTCTCATCTCCTCTTCCTGTTCAGGCTGGAGTTCCCCAAGGCAGTGTTCTGGGCCCTGTGCTTTTTCTGGTCTTCATCAATGATCTCTCTGACTCTCTTGAAAATCCTCTCTATCTCTTTGCTGATGACTCTACTCTCTGTCGCTCCATTCTTCATCCCTCAGATCGGCAGTCTGCAGCCTCCTCACTCTCTGCAGACCTGGACAAAATCACAGACTGGGCAAACAAGTGGAACATGTCTTTCAATCCTGACAAATCTCACACTCTTACGATGTCTCTCCGAAAAGACCGACTGGACAACCCTCCCATCCACTTTCTGAATAATCCTCTCCAAGAAGTTCTCTCACTCAAGCTTTTGGGTCTCACTATCTGCCATGATCTTTCCTGGGAAAACCACATTTCAAATCTGGCCTCCAAAGCCAGTCGCCGACTGGGCATCCTCCGTCGTGTGAAGTCCTTCCTTGGCACACCTGAGCTCCTCACCACATACAAGGCTTTCATCCGCAGCTCAATGGAATACTGCTCTCCCCTCTGGGCTGGTGCTCCTGCCTCACACCTAGCTCGTCTTCACGCTGTTGAAACCAGAGCATTCAGAATCATTGGAATCTCCCGCGATGAAGCTAACTCCAAGGGCCTCTCACTCACTCACCGCAGGCAGGTTGGTGGTCTTTCCGTCTTCTACCGACTCCTCTCTGGCCTTGCCCCCCCCAGCTCTCTCTGGGCTCTGTACCGCAAATATTCCGGCAGGTCGCACAAGATCTGCCTGCAACCCTCTTATGGTTAAACTGCCAAAATCAAGACTCTCTGCTCACCTCCACTCCTTCATTCCTCTTTTCTCCCGCCTCTGGAACAAACTCCCTCACTCTCTTCAATCCCACTCCACCCTCCAGGTCTTTAAAACAGCTGTTCACCACCATCTCTTATCTACCCCCATCCAAAACCTTGATCTTTTCTACCGCCGCTAATTTCACCCCAATTCCACTTTTTTGAAATACCAACTTCTGTCCTGGAAGTCCTTGGTGTCCCTGTGTTTTATACTTCTCCCTCCCCCCCCCCCCCCCTTCCCACGCCTCCTCCCCACCCAAGCCCTCTCCATTCCACACATCTCCCTGCTCTCAAATGTTGTGTTTGTGTGCTTCCCCTACTCTCCTCATCTTGTCTTCCTCTCCCTCTTTTTATATATTTTGTTTGTCTGGTTGATTTGATTGTGAAGTAAATGTTAGCTCTTTCACGAGCCTCGATTCAGTATCCAAAAAAAAAAAAAGAAAAGAAGTTACATAAGTACATGGACACAGACTATAATGGTATTGCAACCAAATACTCAATTATCGTTCATTTGTTTGACTATAATAATGATGCTCAATTCATTGGTAGTATTATAAATTAGACCTGCAAAATATCAATTATACATTAAGCCACAATAACAAACATTCTGAGTATTGTGCTGCAATACATGTCCCCTACCGGCAGTCTGTTGTCCGGAAAACTGTTGGGGAAATTACCAAGGGATATTCACCCACAGATTCTGAATCGTTCCCAATTGCTAATTACCTCAGGACGGGCTCACCTGTGATTCGCACTCGGGACATCGATTTATGCACCTTGTGGACAGGTCAGAAGAAGCACCATGAATAAGTTGTTGATAAACAACCTTTCAAGTCGCTAAATATCAGTAATTTATTATATTTTCCGGTTCACGATCAATGATCGATGTGCATATATAAATGTTGCTCGGCTTGGCTCCGCCCTTCCCGAAAGCGCGCGCTGTGTCGCGCTGTTGACGTTTGCGAGACGAGGCTTCGGGCGCCCGGTGCGGCTTGAGGAGAACTCTGGAATAAACAAGAGATATCCATTTTTTTATACTTTCGTTTAATTAACGATATCTGCCAAACCACGTGCCCTATCGCAAATTCCAAAAGGAAATTTTAGTAGACTGACATGCTGAACAGATCTGTGAAGTTTCCCCTCGATTGGATCAAAAATGAGGGAGGGGCTCGGTTTTAAAGGTTCATGCTTAAAAACGTCACAACTCTGAAACCATGTGACGCATGACGTCATGCTCGCTGAATTTTTTGTTCGTCATGGGTATGCGATTCTGCCTGCAAAGTTTGGCCTCGATCTGTTCAGCCGTTACAGAGAAAAAGGGGTTTTCGTGTTTCCACGAAAAACAACATGGCGGCCGAACCACGTGACCCGTGACGTCATAATTACCATTAAAATATTGTACAGGCCGAGTCCCTCCTATGGTGAAAATTTGATCTCAATCGGTCCTATTATTGCAGAGAAATTGGTTTTTAAAGGAAATTAAAACTTAAAATGGCACTGAGTTAAGGATCATCAGAATTATCAGAATTCCCAAAGTTCAAAGTGCCATAACTTTGTCAAAAATGATCGAAACGTCGTGAAGTTCGAACTTGATCTGTAACTTATCATGAGGAAAGCATGTGCCAAGTTTGAAATCTTTAGCGTTAAGCGTTTAGAATAAAAGTCCGGAAAACTGTTTTTTGCATGACGGACTGACGGACTGACGGACGGAGGGACGGCGTGCAAACCTATAGTCCCCTCCGGTGTACACCGGTAGGGGACTAATAATGCAATTTTACGAAAGCATGCAAGGGTAATAGAGAACTTAATAATAGGGTGTGAGTCATCATAATGCCAAAGATGGACCAGAAGCGAAGAAGCAAGGATGAGAGAGATAAATAGGTAAAGAGTGGAGAGATGGATAATTTATTATCATCTGTCCTCTAGTCTTCTTTTCTGCAGTCTGTTTGCCTTCCTCATTAAGCAGGGACATACGGACAGGACAGTGTGACAGAGAAGGATTAATTAGATAAAAGACCATGTGATCAGACAATGAAAAACAACAAGAGATATATATGGGCAAAAAAATGCAGGTGGACTGGTCAGAGAAAGCAGAACATATTGTTCTGGAAATGGAGAACAATAAGAGATGTGGTGCATCGTTGAACGCAACGCAAAGCAAGTTAAGTTTTTTTGTTTTTGCACAAAGTTCCATTTGATATTAAGTTAAGATTTGCAAAGTTCAAAATTGAAGTTTGTAATACACTGGCAAAATACCCTAAACTAATAATATAATTACTAAACAATGTAATGTGGCGGGCACAAGGGGCAATAATTCCACGCACCAGTGGGTGGCGCGAGCGTCCAGGCGGGGAGCGAAAGCACATGCCCCGACTTTCGACCGATCGGCCACGCCGGGGACTAGGCGTGGCCTCGGCACATATATGCGGGCTCTAAGCTCGAGTCCGCCCAGTGCTGAAGTGCGAGCTTTGAATAAGGACTCTTTGTATTACCAACGCATTGTGGCCTACCTCTCTGGCAAACGAGTCGTGTGTGCGCAGCACCACACTGGTGACCCCGATTGGTTCAGCCGTTGCTGACCACCGAATGCGCCATGGCTACCAACACCATCGCAGTCAAACTCCCCGAGTTTTGGGTATGGCAAGCCGACGTTTGGTTTTTGCAGGCCGAAGCTCAATTCCAACTCCGAGGCATAACGGCGGACGAGACCCGGTACTACCACGTGGTCACTGCCCTCGGGCCCGGCACTGCCGCCCGAGTCGTGTCCATCCTTCGGCGCCCGCCGGGCAACAACAGGTATGTACGAGGTACAACAGGCGACAACAGGTACAACAGGTACGAGGCGCTCAAGCGTCTCCTCATCGCCACGTTCGGGCTCACGGAGATCGAATGGGCCGACCGCCTCCTGGACCTTCCCGCCCTCGGCGACACACGACCATCCGTCCGGATGGATTCCATTCTGTCCCTGCTTGGAGACCAGCCCCCGGATTTCTTATTCCGGGCGCTTTTCCTATGCCAGCTACCCGCACAGGTACGCCTCGCGCTGGCTGGTTCCAAAATAAAGGAACCCCGTGCCTGGCTAGAGAGGCTGACAAGTATTTTGCGGCCTGCGACACGCAGTCGGTGTACGGTGCTGCCGTAGCGGATCCCGGCGCGGAGGCTCCAGCGCTCCCGACTTCCCTCGTGGCCGCTGCTACGCCCCGTCCACTACCGCCGCCGCCACCACCACCGCCGCCGGCACGGCCGCCGCGGCCGTTACCGCTGCAAACCTGGTGCTACTACCATGCCAGGTTCGGCCGCCAGGCTAAATCGTGTCGCCGCCGTGCTCTTTTGTCGGGTCGGGAAACGACCGGCGCTCACTTGCGGCCATGAGCGTCGGCCATTCCGACAGCCTCCTTTTCATCACGGACACCTTGTCCGGGCGCCGTTTTATTTGCGACACAGGAGCGCAGGTAAGCGTCCTCCCCGCCTCCATGTCCGACAAGCAAACCACGGGCCGAGGCCCCACTTTGCTTGCCGCCAAGGGTACACCCATCCGCACATTCGGGAAGCGTTGCCTCTCCCTGCGGTTCGGAGGGCAGCGCTTTCAATGGTCGTTCGTGACCCCCAGCGTGCCAATGGCACTGCTCGGTGCGGACTTCCTATGTGTGAATGGGCTGTTGGTCGACGTGAAGCGCAGACGGCTCGTCCAGGCCGAAACCTTCAGCTTGCTCACTTGTTCGCTGAGCGGCTCACTGAGCGGCTCACCGAGCGGCTTGCTGGAGGGTTCCATCCCGGCGAGTTTAGTTTGCACGCTTCCGGCAGCGGACGACTTTACCCGCCTCCTCACCAGTTTCTTGGCCCTCACGCGGCCCACTTTCTCAGCGGTGGCCGTTAAACACGGGGTGGAGCACCATATCCCCACGGTCGGGCCGCCGGTCTATGCCCGGGCACGCCGACTCGAGCCCACGAAGCTCGCGGTGGCGAAAGCGGCGTTCGCCACGCTGGAGCGGCTGGGGATCGTACGGCGCTCCAACAGCGCTTGGGCTTCTCCTCTGCACATTGTGCCGAAGCCCGGCGGAGGATGGCGGCCGTGCGGGGACTACCGCCGGCTCAATGATGCCACCACCCCCGACCGCTACCCGGTCCCGCATATCCAGGACTTTTCCACCCGGTTGGTAAACACGACCGTGTTTTCCAAGGTGGACCTCATCCGGGGCTACCACCAGGTCCCCGTCCAACCGGACGACGTCCCGAAGACGGCCGTCATTACCCCTTTCGGCCTCTTAGAGTTCCTGAGAATGCCTTTCGGGTTGAAGAATGCGGCCCACGCGTTCCAACGGCTTATGGACAGCGTCTTGCGTGACTTACCTTTCCTGTTTGTCTTCCTGGATGACATCCTGGTCGCGAGTGCGTCCCGGGAGGAGGACCTGCTCCACCTCCGCACGCTCTTCGAATGCCTAGGCCAGCATGGCCTAATCATCAACCCCGCCAAGTGTCGTTTCGGCGTCGCCACCATCGACTTCTTGGGGCACCGCATCACCAGGCACGGGGCCGTCCCTTTACCGGCCAAGGTGGAGGCGGTCAGGGATTTCCCGCGGCCCCGCACGATCAAGGGGCTCCAGGAGTTCCTGGGCATGGTAAATTTTTACCACCGCTTCGTGCCCCACGTAGCCCAGCTCCTCCGCCCCTTGCACGAGGCCCTCCGGGGCAAGCCGGGCAAAGGTGACATCGCCTGGTCGGCGCCGATGACCGCAGCGTTTGCGGGCGCAAATCTGGCCCTGGCCGACGCCACTATGCTGGCGCACCCGGCGCCCGATGCACCGATCGCCCTCACCACCGACGCGTCGGACTACGCGGTGGGCGCGGTGCACGAGCAGTGGGTGCGTGGTGCTTGGCAACCGCTAGCGTTTTTTAGCCGGCAGCTTCGCCCGCACGAACGCCGCTATAGCACCTTCGTCCGCGAGCTGCTCGGGCTCCACCTGGCGGTCCGACACTTCCGCCATCTGCTGGAGGGCCGCCCATTCACGGCTTTCGTCGACCACAAGCCCCTTGTGTTCGCGATGGCCAAGGTCGCCGAGCCATGGTCGGCACGGCAGCAGCGTCACCTCTCTGCCGTGTCCGAGTACACGACGGACATCCGTCACGTAGCGGGTAAAGACAACCCGGTGGCGGATTGCCTTTCCCGGTCCGTCGTGCTCGCGGTCCACCTCCGGGTCGACTATGCCCGGATGGCGGAGGACCAGACCGCTGACTCCGGCGTCCAGGCCTTGCGGACCGCCGTCACGGGCCTCCGCATCACCGAGGTGCCGTTCGACACCGCGGGCACGGCCCTCCGATGCGACGTCTCCCTCGGCCGGCCTCGCCCCATCGTGCCCGCTGGCTGGCGGCGCCCAGTTTTCGACGCCATCCACGACCTGTCCCACCCGGGCATGAAGGCATCCCAGAAGCTCGTCGCGGCGAAGTTCGTCTGGCATGGCCTCCAGAAGGACGTCCGCGACTGGGCCAGGACGTGCCTCGCGTGCCAGCGCGCAAAGGTCCACCGCCACACCCAGGCCCCGTTGGCCCCGTTTGCGGTGCCCGAGCGTCGGTTCGATCACGTGCACATCGACTTGGTGGGACCTCTGCCCCCCTCGCGGGGGTTCACCCACCTCCTCACCATGGTGGGGTTCACCCACCCTCCTCACCATGGTGGACCGCACCACACGGTGGCCGGAAGCCGTCCCATTGGCGGCGACGTCTGCGGCTGATGTGGCGCAAGCCTTCATCGCCACTTGGGTTGCCCGGTTCGGTGCCCCCTCGGACATCTCGTCCGACCGCGGCCCCCAGTTCACCTCGGAGCTCTGGGCCGCGGTGGCGCAAGGGCTCGGGGTGAAACTACACCGCACCATGGCCTACCACCCCCAGGCCAATGGCCTGTGCGAGCGCTTTCATCGCTCAATGTAGGCCGCGCTCCAGGCCAGCGGGTACCGGGTGAATTTATCCCCGACTCCACGGCTCCTTGGTCCGCGGCGCAACAGCGCTCCGCCCTTCAGGAGACCGCCCGGAGGTTCGACCCGGTGCCGACGGCACACCACGGTTGCCCGCCTTCCCACGTCGCCCCGGAGCTTCGCACGGCAAAGTACGTCTTCATCCGGCACGACGCCCACCGGGCATCGCTACGGCCCCCGTACGACGGGCCCTTCCACGTGCTGGAGACCGGGGACAAATTTTTCACCATCGACATCGGCGGTGCCCCGGATCGCATCTCCGTGGACCGCCTCAAGCCGGCCCACCTCGATCCGGACCACCCCCCGCAAGCAGCTCTGCCTCCGCGTCGAGGCCGCCCCCCGGCGGTCGGCACCCCCCAGCCCCACCGTCCCGCTAACCCCCAGCCCTGCACCCATCGCCAGGGGGCGTTTCGGCCGGGTCATCCGGCTTCCCCGCAAACTCACCCTTCAGGTGCGCGGGAATTCTGGGGGGGCACGTGTGGTGGGCACAAGGGGCAATAATTCCACGCACCAGTGAGTGGCGCGAGCGTCCAGGCGGAGAGCGAAAGCACATGCCCCGCCTTTCGACCGATCGGCCACGCCCGGGGACTAGGCGTGGCCTCGGCACATATATGCGGGCTCTAAGCTCGAGCCCACCCAGTGCTGAAGTGCGAGCTTTGAATAAAGACTCTTTGTATAACCAACGCGTTGTGGCCTACCTCTCTGGCAATCGAGTCGTGTGTGCGCAGCACCACAGTAATTGTTTTTATGTGTCTAATACACTAAACAATGATTAAACTAAGCATTCAAAGTAAGCTGCCCCATCTGCCAAAATGTAGTTTATAATCTAATGTATTACCAGCTCACCATGTGCCGACTCCTTCTTGAGTGAAAACTATGAGTAGCCATTGCAGATTAAATTATCAGAAAAAAAGAAAACAAAAAACCCATCAGCTGATTAAGATGTTTCTTATTGAGTACGAGTAAAAATAGCCAGTTAAAAACGATGGGTTGGAACAGTTTACTCGACGGTGCAGCTTCGTGAGCGTGCCAAAGTCTGAAGCCTCAGCGCCGTGTCAGGTGTGCTTATATCTTCTTTATTTATTGGACATGATATGGATGTAAATAAACACTTGGTTTACTCTGTGTGCATTGCACATCATGTACTGTGCAGTGAATTTCACCTCCCAGCTCCTTGTATTTATTGTTATTTAAAAAATACGCTTCTGTACACCGCCCTTGAGGCTCCGTTTGCAAGCCACCGTCTACAATTCAAAAAGGAGAGACATAATTATTTCATTGGATGTGACTAACCTGAACCACCAAAGGTTTTTGTAATTTTTGGCATTGAATCCATGATCTTTCCACAGGTTTTGAGAGACATCATTACACAGCAGCAGAACAATGATGTAAAATCAACACCCAGACCCATTGTGACTGATGAGAGGGAGTGTCTGGTGGAGCATGTGGAGGAAATGAAGGAACAGGTATTGTAGAGAATAAAAAATAAATAAATAAAACACCGTTAGAGGCCATTTTTCTCCACAGAGCAGGGTTGGCCTTTTTTTGGGCACCATGATGCCCTTTTTTTGAAGCAATGTTATATGGCCAGATCCTTTTCCTGCCGCCAACCCTGCTAGTTGCTTCTTGCGACACACAGGGAATTACAAGTGAACTGGTACTCAATTTGCCGACCTCCGAAGGATGACAGGTTGAGTCAACCCCCCTGGTGTTAATTCAGTGATCGACCGGGATTCAAACCCAGGATCCGAGGATCCCAAGCCAGCACCCTAACCGCTAAGTCAACACCAAGCTTACTGTAGTGAATAATAAATGTTCATTTATTGCATAACACTCTGGCATGAGGAATTAGGCTGCTTCCAATTTTGAGACAAGATTTTCTTAAATTTATTCCAGAGTGAACATCGATTCAAAGATCGAGGATGTCACTAAATTTTGAGTTCACTTTTATTTTTTATATTTAAGGTTAACATACAAGAAAAAAATAGCTGTGCTCTTGTTAAAACTCTACCAAAATTTTTGCCATCAATAGTTTATCAGCACCAACTTCTATAAAGCATTGTGACAAAGTGAACATCAACTTTCATAAATTTCCTCTCAGCAACCAAGAGCTCTGAAGTTTTTGTGCCACATCACTGTATTCTTCTGTTTTCCCATGTGGTGTTTGTGGTGTGATTGCAGATAAAACGACACGACAGAGAGATTCAGGCAACAAAAGAAAAAGTTGGTGAATTGCAGACAGAATGTGACTTCAATAAGGACAAGTTACAGCGATTAAATCCACCGCCCAACAACTTACGTGGAAGACAAGACATTTATAATGTCAATGTCGATTCAATCCGCAAGGAGAACAGGCATGTACTGGTCTGATGATAAGATTTATTTGATTTTGATTTGTTCTTTTTTATGCTTAAAGCATCAGTTTCATGTAAACTATGTGGTCAAAACAACAATTTTGATGATTTTTTGCAGATAAATTATTCAATGAATTTCACAATTTTCAGAGCATTGATATTTTTACCCTCGCCAGAGGAGAGGGTGTTGCATTTCAGTCCGTTTGTTTGTTACTTGCCGGAAAGTATGTTGATCACTCCGGTTTGTGTGTTTTTTGTGTGTGTGTGTTTGTGTGTTTGTCTGTCCGCTCACTTATACTTGCCTATAGGTCACAATTTGAAAGCGATCTTCACGAAACTTCACCAAATGGTAGAGTTCGTGGTCTGACAAATCCTATATATTTTTGAGGTCAAAAGGTCAAAAGGGCAACATAGGCCAAGTCAACCACTTTTTTTCAAATTTTTAAAATCCTCAATTTTCATCCGATTGACTTGAAATTTGAATAGCATTTACATATCGGCTAACTGAATTCAACCACCAACTATTTTTGAGATCAGCATCGGCCAAAAGGTCAACATAGGCCAAAGGTCAACAACAATTTCACATTTCTAAAATCCTCAATTTTCATCTGATTGACTTGCAATTTGAATAGGATTTACATATCGCCTAACTTAATTCAACCACCAACTATTTTTGAGATCAGCATCGGCCAAAAAGTCAACATCGGCCAAAGGTCAACCATCTTTTCCGAATTTCTAAAATCCTAAATTTTCATCCGATTGACTTGAAATTTGAATAGGACTTACATATCGGCGAACTGAATTCAACCACCAACTATTTTTGAGATCAGCATAGGCCAAGAAGTCAACATCGGCCAAAGGTCAACCACTTTTTCCGAATTTCTAAAATCCTCAATTTTCATCCGATTGACTTGAAATTAGAAAAGGATTTACATATCGGCAAAATGAATTCAACCACCAACTATTTTTGAGATCAGCGTAGGCCAAAAGGTCAACATAGGCCAATGGTCAACCACTCTTTTTGCATTTCTAAAAGCCTCAATTTTCATCTGATTGACTTGAAATTTGAATTCGATTTTCATATCAGCTAACTGAATTCAACCTCCAATTATTTGTGAGGTCAAAAGGATTCTCTATTGAGTGCCATTCTGCTTTGTTGTTTTCCAAGTGTCGCTCTGTGAGTGATTTTTAATCTGTCTGTTTGTTACTTGCCGGAAAAGATTCCGGCAAGTATGTTGGTTGGTTGTCTGGTTGGTTGTCTGTTTGTCTGTCTGTTTGTCTGTTTGTGCGCAGTACTACGTCTACATCGTTGAACATAGAATCGCCATACTTTACACACATATTTGTCTTGCCCTGGAATAGACTCTGCCCAATTTTTAACTGTCTTGGCCCAAGGCCTCCATTATGACGTCATAATTGCTATTCGACTGAAACAAAGATTCTCCAATATATTTGTGATTTACATGGTTTTGTTACTCCACCTTTAGAAAACAACACTTGTTTCTTCTTTTACGCAGAAATTCTAATCCTAAGACGAACAGAGTGAAAAAGGATAAGCCACAAAAGGGTGAGTTTTAAGAAACATGGTAACAGTTAAATGCACTCCATGATTTGTTACCCATCAATGATTCTCTGACTCCTGGTTCATTTCCGCCTCTCTTTAAGCAAGCTCTTGTTAAACCACTTCTTAAAAAGCCCACCCTTGACCTTAACGACATGAAAAATTACCGTCCTATCTCCAACCTGTCTTTCCTGTCAAAGATCACAGAAAGAATTGTGATATCACAGATGAATGACCATCTAGTTTCAAATAATCTTTTAAATTCTCGCCATTTGGCATATAGACCAGGCCATAGCACCGAGACCGTTCTCCTAAGAATAACAAATCATCTTCTGACCTCTCTTGACTGTGGTAAGGTTTCCGTTCTTGCCCTTCTGGACTTGTCTGCCGCCTTTGACACGATTGGCCATAGTGTCTTAAGTTGTCGTCTTGAACTCACATTTGGTATAACTGGTACTCCCCTTTCTTGGCTGATGTCCTATCTTACTGATAGAGTGCAAACAGTTGTTGTCAATGGCCAGAAATCAGCCCCTTCTCCGCTTTCCTTTGGCGTTCCCCAGGGCTCAGTCCTGGGACCTATCCTCTTTATTTTGTACACTCAGCCTCTATTTGATCTTGTTGCCAGACATTCAGTTGATCACCACGCCTTTGTGGACGACAATCAGCTGTACAAAGGAAGCACGATTCAACAAATCGTGCCCACTGTTGAAGTGTTAGAAGGCTGTATTGCCGACGTGAAGGCGTGGATGACCCAAAACAAACTTCAACTGAACGATGCTAAAACAGAGTCTATGATTGTAAGATCGCACAGATGTCCTCTACAATGTTCACTTCCTACCACTATTCATGTTGATGAAACCGATGTAAACTTTGTTTCGTCGGCCAAGAACCTTGGTGTGGTTTTCGACTGTAACATGACATTTTCCAAGCAAGTACTTGAAACTTTCAAATCAGCATACTTTCAGCTGCGAAAGATCGCATCCATTTAGTCCAGTCAATCTACGCCATTTTGGGGTCGAACCCACCACAAATTGCAATAGTAATGAAACATGCATTTTTCAATGTCAAATTTAGTGGAGAATGACATACTAAAAGTCAAGGAGAATCGGAGCATTGGAACATTTCCAATTTTTGCAATCTTTAAGAGAAGGTTTTAAGCGAAAATCTGCATAAATTTTTCAGACCAAAAACTGTTTCCGTGCTAAATCCTTATGAGATCCTGCAATTTTATGTCCCTGAGGCCTGCAATGTAATGGCTTTATGTGAACAAGTTCATATCGTACTATATATACAAAAAAAATCGTTAAATAATATTGAAAATAATATTGAAAAAAATATATATATATTGAAAAAAAAAAAAAGTGTTTTATTTAATAATTGAATGAACTGCGATTCAAGCACCAACCTAAGAGCTTATTCTTCTTCTGGATCACTTTCTGGTTCTGACAAGGTCACATTAGAACAGTGAAGTCCTTTGCATTCACTGCATGTGTAAGAGCATTCCAGGCTGTACTTGCGACAGCTGCATCGTAGGGTGCTGCAGTCTGTTTTGCAGCCACAGTGGATGGCATCTAGAAGGTAATCTGGAGCAGGCTTCATCTCGGTCATCACGGGAACCATTCTCTCGTCACGGATAGCCCATCCCCAACCATTGGCATCCATGGCAACTCCTTGCCACTGCTGAACCTGAACATACACCCGTAGGCAATGTTGCTTTGCAGATGCTGATGTAGGGGGCAGGGTACGAGGCTCAACTCTGACAGTGCTTGTTGAAACCTTCTGGTGGAAGCGTTGAAGCCTCAGCATGTCCAGTGTTTCCCCGGGCTGGGCATTATACAAGCAAACCAGGGCATTCTCTCCAGCTGTCATGACATCCTCTTTTGACGCTCCAGGAGTGTTGAAGTTTGCCAAAAGCTCGGAGAAATACGCACTGGAGTTCAGCTTCTTCAAGGCTGTTGATTTGCCAATCGAGTAAATTCTTGATGTGGTATCACAACCCAGGAGTCCATGTGCAACAAGAAGCTTGTCACAAACATTGCGTCCAAGTGTCTTTTGCACTTGCTCGATATTCCAACATCTTGCTTGCCTCCTTGACGTCAGCTTAGGCTCAGGTCGGAAGAACAGGTTGTGAGATGTGGGCCCTGCACGACTGCAAAGGAGAACAAGAAGATCGGTGTCGTCGCCAACTATCACGGTGTCCTTGGTGTTTGCACATGCAATGGCTGTCTCCACTATGAGAACATCTGCATCTGCCCTGGCATGATGAACAGCGTTGTGCCGCCATTGAAGGTCATCACTCAGTAGATTGATGAAACGTTGTTTATTTGTTTGGTTGGCAAGGAAGTCATCTTTCTTCATAGTACATACCATGTCCGTTGTGAAGTTGACAAGGGGACTGCTGTGAGATCGAACGCGCCTGCTGTGCGCTACATCTTTGGTGGAGGGTGCGCTCACATATCCATCGAACACTATGACAGCGTTACCATACCTGTCTCCAACATATCGCACGTAGTGACTGGCGATTCCTCCATATGTCTCGCCAGAATTCCAAGGAATTCTGTGTAGCAATGCCCCACCATCCAGAACATATTGCACATTCTGTGGCAGCACTGTGTTGCGAACGTCAAGGGGGAGTTGTTTCCAAATGTCTTCGGCTGGCGCTGGCTTGTCGGCCTCAAGCAGGATATCAGTGGTCTTAAACAGTGCTGGTGGGAAACTGCTTAGTTCGTACTTGAAGACATCTTTGAGGTCATCACAGCGTGATCCTGCCGTACTCAGACGTTGGAACAACAGTTGTGGATCTATCAGAACGGATTGTCTGCCAGTTTTCAATGATGAACGTGTGTCAAGAGTCACAACCTGATCTTTCTTCTTGAACGTGTGATCAAGAACCTTTTTGTCAAGCATTCCATCTAAGATCTTCCTGCCGACTGACGCTGCTTGGTCAGCATTGACCGAATCTCCAGCTGTGATGCCAGTGTCAATGCTTTGCAGAGTTGGATCGTTTCCAAAGGGATCCTTTGATGACAGGTAGCGAATAAGTTTGTGCGTGTCATCTGTGTCCCGTCCTTGTCGAGCTGCGCTTTGTTCTTTGTGCTGGTCACTGGTCCCATACTGCACTGATGTGTACTTTTGCAAAGCCATGTTGACCTCTGCACATATGGGGGTGGACAGCAGCCACGTGATCCTAATTTATTATTTATTTATTCGGATTTATTTTATTCACCTAATTAGGCTTTGTTCACCTAATTAGACTAGAGTAAAATCTAATTTGATATAAGAATATGATAGACCATTATATTAGCTTTCAAAATTCATTGATATGTATATTTTCGAAAAAATTCAATTTTATTGGGATAAAGCTACCTTAAATGTCAATTATCTCAATATATATACCTTTACATGTCAAATGTATTGTAAAACCAGGGCATAAGGCCTGTCTTACACTCTTAAACACTTACATTTCTGACATCTTTTGAGAATGTGAACGAAATAACAAATTAAGTGCATTATTTTGTGCCATTTTTATTAGCTTATTTTCGTGCATAACTGTCAAAAAGTGGTTGCTCTAAATGAATGTGTTCCAATGCCTCGTTATTCCTTGACTTTTACTATGTTATTACATGGGTCAAAAGAAGCAAAAATGCCAAGTTTCATTACTATTGCAATTTGTGGTGGGTATATTCGTAAAATGACCGGCCTATTCGCCACTTTCTTACTCCTCAGGCTGCTCTAACTCTGGTCTGTGCCCTTGTCCTCTCAAGGCTAGACTATTGTAATTCTTTGTATGCTGGCTGCCCTCAGTTTCTCTTGGATAAGTTACAAAAGGTTCAAAACTCTGCCGCTCGTCTTGTCTGTAAGGCGAAGAAGTCTGACCATGTTACTCTGCTCTTTGAATCTTTACACTGGCTGCCTGTCTCTGCTCGTGTGCAACACAAAATTTGCACACTATGTTATAAATCATTGTGTGGAGCGGGACCTCACTCTCTCTCCGATTTGCTCACTCTCTATGTACCTCGGCGACGGCTTCGTTCAAGCGACGACTCTATGACCTCAGAGCCGCCGTGCACCAGCACCAAGTCGTTTGGCGAGAAATCCTTTTCTTTTGCTGCACCTCTGCTCTGGAATGACTTGCCTTCCTCTGTTCGACATGTTGACTCCCTTCCTGCCTTTAAAACCTCCCTCAAAACCTATCTGTTTCACAAGTCTTTCAAAGTCTAAGTCTTGTTTTCCCTTTGGTTTGAGGTGGGACGAAGATCGAGAGTATGTCTGTGTACGTGTGCGGGGGAGTGAGGGGGAAGAGGGGGAGAGTACACATCTGTGGGTTTTGAATGGGGAGGGAGAGGAATAGGATAAGAGTGAAGGTGTGTGTGTGCGTTCGCATGATAATGTAAAGTGCCACGAGAGTCGTTAACTCTGCTTGATGGGGCTATATAAGACTCCTTTATTATTATGATTATTATTATTATTATCATTATTATTATTATTATTATTATTATCTACATCTTTTTAGCATGTATTTTGCATGTATTAAAAAATGTTGACAAGTTTGAGAGTTGGAGAACAGTGACTATACTTGTTGTAAAAAGTCAAATCCACAACATTGTCCTAATGGTAGGTTTAATTCAAATTCGATCTCTGGCAACACCTGTAATATATAATCAAGCCATGTATCAGGATTACATAATCATGGAGTTGTCAAGCAATTAGCAATCAATGCAAGCAAGCCTGGAACATCTAGATATACGCACCATTTGAGTATATGCTGTCACACAGATTATATGTCACAGGAATGATTCAGAGCGATGTTCGTCCGAGTTCTTATGGACGCCTCTCAGTGGTTGGAGAGAGCATAACACCTGGGTTCAACTTGGATACAATTTCATTACATTCTCCCCGCCGTTAAAACTACACTTCCGCTCAGGCAGGAATCAAGCGAGCAGCATATAGCAGCAGAATAATAGCAGTGAGCAGCAGTTGTCCGTCCATGTCAGTCGGTCCAACCATAGCGGTTGGGGCGGCGAATCTCCCTCCCGGCACGGGTCCGGAAACTACCGGGTACTACATCCCCAAGACCGGAGTCCCCTGCGTCGGAGTAGCCACCTAAGTCAGGTGATGGCGGTGGCACCACAGGGCCTACAGGTTGGGGAGCGTTTAGCAGTGAGGATGCCGGCAGATACTCCATAGGCGGATCAACGGGAGAGTCCATTGTTACGTGGTCCCCTCGGTGACTACCTGGTCTCGGTGACCCCCGGACCGTGAGAGGAACTTCGCCAGAAAGTGGTATTATATATGCGCTTTCGCAAAGCAATCCCTATGAATTCCACCCAAGAGAAAACTGATTTTCAATGATATATTTCAATGGTAATAATACCATACAATTTCAATGATACAATCAAGGATATATTCCCCGAGCAATCCACCATCCACAATTCACACTCAACAATCACTCCCCTAGATGATTAAGATGGCCATCTTACATACGTGTGTCCCCTTTTGTACTCACGACCCCCTTTGGTCTCTGTCCCTCACAATGTCTCTGGGCCCCTCCTGACCAAGATGATGGTCGGCTTCGCCGCACTCGGGCGGTTGAACGAACCCCGGGTGGACGTTGTTCCACCGGGCATGTATCGTACCGGGAACCAAGGTTGCAGCCCCCTCTTGGCCACGCGAAGCGGGTACTGTACAGCAGGCAAAAGCCCCACGCCGCTTGCAATGCGTGTTAGGCCCCAACGTGCGACCCGTACGCGTCTTTGTAGACGGTGCCGCGAACGGTGCCAGACGCTGGGTCGGTGCACGGCCCCACGGCTGCTTGACGTGTCCACCGGGCAGGTATCCGTCCCGGTAACTCCTCTCGCCAGACGGGCTCGGGAACGCCGCTTTTCCACACGGCTTAATATCGATCCCACCTCTCGTCGGAGCGGGGCGAGGAAGAAGAATCCTCGTCGCTTCTCTCGACCTCGTGTCTTTTTCCTTCCGTTTCCGGTCTCTTTTTCCAGAAGGGCTCCTGACCCTCCAACCACAACAACCCTTAATCGACTACACATTGATAAGCAAAGACCTGAATAGTAATTCACATACATTCCCATAAATATGTAACACCATGGACTCGTAAACTGGTTCGTCAATGTCCCCGCATGGGGCCAGGTGGCGTACGGAGACTGTTGACTCGTGTCCATCAGACATCAACACACGAGCGTGCTCGGGATTAGCTTGGAGTACCTGCACCATATCCACTAGTGTGTCATACTTACTCATGCGAACTGCACGTTTGAGGAAAGCCGGTCCCGGCTCAGCAAGCCAACTCGGTAAAGATCGGGTACGACCCGAACTCCTCGGGTGATGAAACATCTGTTCGTGGGGAGTTTGATTGGTAGCCGTACACAATAAAGTCCTGATCGAGTTCAGTGCCACGGGTTGCGATCAAGCCCATTTGTCTAGGCCTCGGCCGAGGGACTTAAGACTCAGCGTAACGGCTCTCCATATAATACCATTGAAGCATTCGACCTGTCCATTCGCCTGCGGTCTATACGGAGTAGTATAACTAGAAGCGACATTATGCTGGGGTAAGAAGTTCCTCACTTCCTGGGACAGGAACACCATGCTTCGATCGGTATGCACATAGGCCGGATTCCAAACAAGTTCTGCAGGCACCGGATAACCGTGGCGGCTGTCATATCTACGCATGGGAAAGCAAAAGGGAATCTCGAGATCTCATCAACGATCGTGAGTAGATAACGAGAGTTACTCGAAGACGGTGACGCCGGCAGTGGTCCTTTGAAATCCATCGCCAATCTCTCCCACGGCCTAGTGGCTCGGACCAGCGTTCCCATAGGAGGGTTGTAGAAACGCAGTTTGAGTGCAGCACATACAGAACAAGTGCGACAGAGCTTTTTTTTTTGTTTTTTTGTATGCTGAATCGACGCTCGTGAAAGAGCTATCATTTATTTCACAAACAAATCAACCAGACAAACAAAAAATATATAAAAAGAGGGAACGGAAGACAAGATGGGGAGAGAAGTGGAAGCACACAAACACAACACCCGAGAGCAGGGAGATGTGTGGGATGGAGAGGGCTTGGGGGGAGGAGGCGTGAGAAGGGGGTGGGGGGTGGGAGAAGTATAAAACACAAGGACACCAAGGACTTCCATGACAGAAGTTGGTATTTCAAAAAAGTGGAAAGCTGACGAAAGTGAAAAAGAAGAGTAAAAGTGAAAAAGTGAAAGTAAAAGAGCGGACGTAAAAGTAAAAGTGAAAGAGTGAAAGTGAAAGAGTGAAAGAGTGAGTGAAAAAGTAAAAGAGCTGACGAATATCCTCTACAGAGTAGGGTAGGTTACAACTGCGCACAAAATGAGCGAAACGCGTCACCCCGGGATGGCACAAGGTGTCGTGCAAATCGTGCAAGTCCTCAAAAGAGGTGAGGCTCGCACACATCGCCGGCCGCGATAAAGCATTGGCAACCAGGTTATCCCGCCCAGGGCGATATTTGATTGTATCGCAGAAATCGGCGAGCTCGATCCGCCAGCGAGTGATTTTCTCATTCTTAATGTGTTGAGCATGCTGGGTGTCGTACATAAAAGCAACGCGCTGTCGGTCCGTGATAATTTGGAAGCATCGTCCGAGCAAATAGGGACGCCAACGCCTGATCGACTCGACGATGGCATACGCCTCCTTTTCGACAGACGAGTGTCTCCGCTCTGCGGAGAAGAGAGTCCATGAAAAGAAGGCCACAGGGCGCCCCCCTTGAGAGAGAGTTGCAGCTATCGCATGATCCGACGCATCGCTTTCCAAAACAAAGGATTTATTTTCATCAATCGTCGCCACAGCGGCACCAGTGACGTCGGACTTAAGGCTATGAAAAGCGGCATTGTCAGCAAGGCTCATAGGGAACGCTTCGCAATCCACAAGTGGGCGGAGCTTTGCGGATAAATTTTGAACCCACTTGGAATAATGAGCAAACAGCCCGAGAGCACGCTTCAACGAAGCACGATCGCAGGGCGGGGCCATGTCGAGCAAGGGTCGCAGACGCTCCTTATCCGGAGTGACAGAGCCGTGGGTCACGGTGTACCCCAGGAGATCTATCGTGCGAGCAGAGTAGCGGCATTTAGCCTCATTCATAGTCAAGTGATACCTCTGCGCGACCTCGAGGAAGCGCTTCAGATTAGCATCATGATGTTCCTGGTCATACCCGCAAACCGTGAGATTATCCAGATAAACGAAGACATCGGTCAAGTTCTCCTTAGCGGTGAGGTTGTCCATAGCCCTCTGAAAACACGCGACCCCGTTCGTGACCCCAAAAGGTAGCCGGGTGAACTGGTATAACCTCTGACCTGATTCAAACGCAGTATAGATGCGATCTGCCTCGGAGATGGGGATCTGATGATACACACTACGTAGATCGAGAGTGCTATAGAGCGAATACTGTGCCACCTGTCGAACCAGGGAGTCCATTCCCGGGAGTGGGTAGGCGTCCAACTGGGTAAACCGATTAATTGTCTGTGAATAGTCGATTACCATGCGTTTGCGATGCGATTCGCGACGTACCACCAGAACTTGGGCCCACCATGGCGACCGACTAGGTTATATGATACCTTCCTTTCGTAGCTGCGCCGTTTCTTCCGCAATGAATTGCGCGTCAGCTTGTGAGTAGCGTCGCGATTTAACCGTGACAGGTGTACAGTCCGTGGTCATATTGGGGAACAGCGACAGTGGCTCAATTTCCATCCCTGCAAGAGCACACACAGCAAGAGTATCAGTACCTCCAAATTCCATTTCCAAACGTCCATGTCGCTTCAGAAAATCATGTCCGAGCAAAACTTCTGCACATAATGCTGGTAAGACCATTAAATGCACATCCGGAAACATTCGACCCTTAATCACAAGCTTCAGTCGACATTCCCCTTTTGTGCTAAGCCATAGCCCCTGAGAGGCCATAAAGATTCTGTGTCTTGTCCCAAGAATCGGCCATCCATGTTTCTGCACAAGCCGAAGATCCACATAACTATCCGTTGATCCTGTGTCGATTAAAGCATTTGCAAAAATTCCTTCAATCATGAGTGGGATTATAGCACGAGACAGGCCAGGTGGCCCTGTAGTTATCGAGGCGTCGAGGGGAGGCGCTCGAGCCTCGCGTGTGGATCCGACGCTAGCTAATGTCTTTCATGCCGTTGAAGTCGCTTGTAGGTCCATCGCGCCACCTCCAGAGAGCGCTCGAGCCACGCGCGAAGTTCCCAGCTTTTGTGCGGTTAAAGTAGCTTGTAGGTCGATCGTGCCGCCTCCGGAGGGCGCTCGCGCCACGCGCGGAGTTTCGAAGCCAGCATTCACTGATCGGGTGGCCGATCCCGGAAGTTGGCAGGGTGTCGGAAGAATGCCTGTCAAGGACGGTCGCGCCGTGTACTGAAGTGATTGCGACACTTGTTTAGTTGGTGCGGCGAGTATCATCAAGGTCGAGCTCTCAGCTCTGGGCCCACGGAGAGGGGCGATCCCTATCAAAGCCGGGCGAGGCGCGCCGTGCGCCGTTCTGACCGTGGGCTCGGAGATAAGCACATTCATCGTCGAGCGAGGTCGCTTGCCTCGCGAGCGTTGGAAAATGTCCCGTCTTTGTGCACAAATGACACTTCGCATCCTTAGCTGGGCAAACTGACCTGGGATGATTCCGATTCCTGCAGAAATAGCACGTAGCGTTACTTCCTGACTTGGGTCCTGCTGCAGCAGCCACCGTCAAGCCCGGAACGGGATCCTCAAGAGTATCCGTGGTCCCCGATTCCGGCGGAGGTGTCGATGGGGCATCCTCGATCTCGGCGGTAGCTCTCTCCAGTCGGGTCTGTCGAGATATCCCTGCAGTGACGTATGGGCATTCATACGCATCGGATTGTTCCCGTGCTTCGGTGTACACGTGAGATAACTGAAGTGCTTCGGCTAGTTTCAATTCGGATGCTTCAAGTAGTCTTTGTCTGACGACCGGCGACCTTAGACCTGAGACGAAAGCATCGTGGACAAGGTCATCGCAGAATTGTTCATGGGTGCATACCACAGGGGTACTTTCCTTCAGTAGGCGTCGGAGGTCTTGAACAAATTCATCTAAGGTCTCCGTGGGCTGTTGTCGACGAGTCGCAAGCAAATGTTGGGAGTAGACCACGCTTCATTTTTTAATGTAGATACGCTTCAGCTCAGCCACAGCATCATGGAACGTCTCACATTGTTCGATGGTCATGTACACGGCATGGTGCACCTTAGATTGCAGCACAGCGAGCTTTGTTTCATTGGTGACGGCCTGCTGAGCATTGAACTGATTATTCAAGATCTTCAGGCAATGAGTCAGTCCGGTGGCCGCGTCCGTCGCCCGGGGATCTGCTCGGAAGACAGGCACTTGGATCATCTTATGAGCCATGTCGTACTCGTTCTGGTCTCGCACTCGTTCGGGACGAAGAGACGAATTTGAATTAAGTGTTGTAAAAAGTCAAATCCACAGCATTGTACTAATGGAAGGTTTAATTCAAATTCGATCTCTGGCAACACCTGTAAGATATAATCAAGCCATGTATCAGGATTACATAATCATTGAGGTGTCAAGCAATTAGCGATCAATGCAAGCAAGCTTGGAACATCTCGATATACGCACCATTCGAGTATATGCTGTCGCACAGATTATATGTCACAGGAATGATTCGGAGCGATGTTCGTCCGAGTTCTTATAGACGCCTCTCAGTGGTTGGAGAAAGCATAACACCTGGGTTCAACTTAGATACAATTTCATTACAATACTTAAACACAAGTCCTTTTCAAACAAGGCCCTCTTTTGTTGCTGTGCACACTGGAGATTAACTCTCATATGGTTGGCAAGCCCTTGAGACAGCAGAGAGGTTTAACTTAAGGAGGTGGACAATGACTGAGCTAATCAGTGAAGTGTGTGATACAACAGAATGGAAAATGAAAGGACAAAAGGACAGGGATTCACGAGACGAAGTGAAATCCAGGAGATGACTGTTACCTCATCTCCACAAGCAAGTTCAGAACTTCTTTATATTGTGACTGGGCCATGCCAGGAGCAAGCTTTGAGTATGTCTCCATTTGCACTTCAAAAACATGGTCATACCATCCTCACATATGCTGCGGGGTTTTTTAAAACAGCTCTGAAATGTTCAAGGATTACATTGGTGAAATCACTAATTCCTGGTGCATAAATCACCAGAAAAATACAATAACATCCATCTGGATAGAGTTGTATACATTTTCTTAAAGCAGTAGAGTGGTAGCTGCTACAACTGTTCACAACTTCAAAATGGCCAAACAGGTGCATACGGCATTTGAAGAAATTATATTTTCTCACGAGCCGGAGAGGCAAACACAATTTTGTGATGCAGACACTTGTTAATTCATGAATAGCACCTGTTTACTGTCTATAATGACAGAGATATGTGACTTTTGTGAACGACAAAGTTGCCTTAGCTGTGGTTATGTTTTGTGCTGTCTAGTATAGTTTCAGAGGGTTTGCAGTTTAAGGGTATGACATGGAATAGGGATTCTGCAAGCGGAAATATTGGCATGAGAGGCCATTAGCTTGAACGAGGCGAGTCGACCTTGAGCCTCAAGTCTCAAGTAAAGAGGGAAGTCTCAACTTCTTGTGAGATCATTATGCTTTCCTGAAATCAAAACATCAGAAAAGCATTGAAGGTCAATGTGAAATTGTTGAACTTTTCATTTTTTGAGGGAAATTACTGATGTAAACGAGATCATTACTAACCACAGTTCTTATTTGTGCCACAGTTAAATCTAAAGCAGCCAAAGCAGCAAATCATATTGAGGTAAGACTTTCACATACTGTATATATACACACACACACACACACACACACACACACACACACACAGACATACACACACACACACATACATACACACACACACACACACACACACACACAGACACACACACACACACACACACACACACATATATGTATATATTGTAACGGTTAGTAATTAAAATTACCGTTCGTACCCGCCGGGCGAATGCTAATTTTGTTGTGGCCGATCGCTACTCTGGGTGCGAGCAATGGCGGACCAATGGAAGAAAAGACATTCACGGACAGAGAGAAAGTAAACTTTTAACGATTTGATTTATTTACAAACACGAGTACACCCGCTCACTACGGGAGGGGCAGGAAGTGTCAATCCTCTTTAGGGTATATAGATTACAGTCGATCCATGGTCAGGTCTCAAGAACATTGGGTGTGTGTTCATTTACCAAGTTTCTTGTGGAGAGATCGCCAAGTGGTTTGAGCATTCGAGCAATCACTCTATTCGAAACCGTCAAGGAACGGTTAGCATGGCAAGCACTAGCTAGCTGCTTGGAAAATGTGCACAACCTGGGCTTCCTCCCTTTCAGTTTCGTGTTGAATAGCAGGAGCGAGTTCCAAAATTTTTCTATGAAAAACGCCACGGCATTGGCAGAAAGGGCCATGTTATGAACGCAACCCTTGTGGGTTATATAGAGTACCGTAGATCTTCGCTCAATTTTGTAAGTAAAACTTACCTCACTGATGTCGGGATTCCTCCAAATTTCCTTACTTAGTGTTATAAATAGCATTAGCGACTGTTTAAAAATAGAATCAAACGTTTTTGTGGTTCATAATATTTTTACTTCAGTAAGCAAATAGCATGATGAGCTATTTATAAACGTTGACTAAACGTTTGTTCAAGGAGGAAAACCCCCTTGGGGAGGGGGCAAAGTAATGTGCTACAACCTACAGAATGTAACCCTGAGTCATCCTGTCAAGTTTGGAATGTAAACCTCTTTGTGATTAATAGGTCTTTATACAAATATCTAAGCACAATCACATGCTTTTACAAATGGCTTGCTGTTGACAACCTGTCCCATCTGATTCTTAATCTGAGTATTGATTATCATCAGAGTGCATCACAGGAAAATAATTGACAAAAAGTATGTCCTCACCCTGTAAATGGGATGACCTTTGAAAACAATTCTTAAAAAGGCCTGACGTTTAAAAAGGCCTGGACATCCAGTTTGACGTCCATCCGAGGTACGGTACACACATTTATGCCTCGCCCTGCATGAGAAATACCAGTATTCCAATTTATAGCTGCACATGAGATTCAAACCTAGGCAAGATACAGTAGCTCAGAGGTGAATGCGCACACCTCTATGTCATCCTTCCACCTGTAAAATGCACGTTATAATATTACAGAGTTTCTGACAAAAGTTTGTAATTATTTGGCCCATTCCTTCAAATAATTTTGTTATTGGTTTGTCATATTTTGTCCATTGAATGAAACTAGACAGAAGGAACTCAGGGAATCTCACTACTTTGGCAAAGTCTCTACCACTGGTCTATGGAGTTATTGGGATGGAATCATTAAATCCTCGTATTTCTTACCTCTGCAGGTGACCATGGCTGAGGTCTTAGGTGCTTGCTCAGAAGTGCACTTTAATATAAGCATACCGACACGTGCATGGAAAAAAGGAAGAATAACCCCGCTTTTGTTTATTTGTGCCATGTACAAACTACCTTGTCTGCGCACGTTCTTTGTGAATGAGCATGCGCAGGCCAGTTATAACGGATCTGGAGTAGGAGCTCAGGATGGCTTCATCCAATACCATTTATCCAAGACTTTCCACATGCATTTGTGATACGTAGATTGTTCGTAATTTAATTTTCCAGCGACAGCAGAACTTTTCTTATGAGCAACACAATGACATGTCCTTGTAAAATTGTGTGTGTGTGTGTGTGTGTGTGTGTGTGTGTGTGTGTGTGTGTGTGTGTGTGTGTGTGTGTGTGTGTGTGTAATGGATTTTCTTCTTAGGTGGACTTAGCCAAGGCACTGAGGGAGGCAGAGGAGAAAAACAGGATTCAGGCACAGAAGATCATGCAATTGAAACAGCAAGATGCTAAGGATAAACTGGATTTCAAGGTAAATTTGTCACTATATCTTGTCCTGTGCAGCAAAGGCTTATTCAAAAAACTTGTCATCACCATGCAGTGAGCTGTTTAGTGCATTCAGCATGCAGTTGAAATGGGTTACTCTTTTCTGCAGTGTATTCATACTGTCCTGATATCCTTGATAATGCAGAACAAAAACATAACCTCCATCCACCTTTGGTGGCGGAGGCAACTAAAACGGCACTCAGTAGAGAGCATACAGTCACGTGAAAAAGTAAGTACACCCCATGTAAAGTTTTGACTTTTTCAACATATTTCAACATACAGCTATTTGATCTTCATTTCAACAATATTGACAGATAAATGTGATATAATATGACAAATATCATGAAACATTTACTTTTTGTAGTCCATTGTATAATTTAAATAAACATAAATGCAAATTTCGCATGTGGAAAAAGTAAGTACACCACAACATTTATCACTACTTCAAATACCTAAAATTAGAATCAGGTGCTCCAGCTCAGGTGCAAATGATTAGAACATCGTTAGAGAAGATCTGGAGGAACCTGTCTTATTTAAACCTCAGACATTTCATTTGGTTTGCTCTTTGTTGTTGAAGTGTGTGGCGTCATTATGCCTAGATCAAAAGAGCTCTCTGAGGCCTTCAGAAAGAAGGTTATAGATGCCTACGAGTCTGGGAAGGTATTTAGAAAGATCTCCAAACAATTTGAAATCAATCATGCGACTGTCCCGAAGATCATGTACAAGTGGAGAAGATTCCAAACAACTGCCAACTTGTTCAGGCCAGGCCACCCCAGCAAGTTCAGCCCGAGAGCAGACCGCAAGATGCTGAAAGAAGTCTCCAAGAACCCCACAATGTCATCACGGGACCTACAGGTAGCTCTTGCCACTGTTGATGTCAAAGTGCACGAATCTACCATCAGAAAGAGGCTGCACAAATTTGATCTACATGGGAGGTGTGCCAGGAGGAAACCTTTGCTGTCCAGAAAGAACATCAGGGCAAGACTAAAGTTTGCCAATGAACACCTAGGCAAAGACCAGCACTTCTGGAACAATGTGCTCTGGACAGATGAGTCAAAGGTAGAGCTATTTGGCCACAGTACCAGAAGACATGTTTGGCGAAAACCAAAGACAGCTTTTGACCACAATAACCTGATACCAACTGTAAAGCATGGTGGTGGATATATTATGGTTTGGGGCAGCTTTGCTGCATCAGGGCCTGGGCAGCTCACCATCATAGGATCCGCGATGAATTCTTCATTGTACCAGAGGGTGCTTGAGGATAATGTGAAGCCATCTGTCGGAAAGTTGAAGCTCAACCAAAGGTGGACCTTGCAACATGACAATGACCCTAAACATACCAGTAAATCCACCAAGGAATGGCTGAAAAGAAAGAAATGGAGGGTTCTGGAATAGCCAAGTCAAAGCCCGGATCTGAATCCCATCGAAATGTTGTGGGGGGATTTGAAATGAGCTGTGCATGCAAGAAACCCCTCAAACATCGCACAGCTGAAAGAATTCTGCATGGAGGAGTGGGCAAAAATTTCTCCCAGTCGATGACAGAGACTGACTGGTAGACAGTTATAAGAAACGCCTACTTGAGGTTGTTTCTGACAAAGGGGGCAATACCACCTATTAGAGCCGAGGGTGTACTTACTTTTTCCACATGCGAAATTATGCATTTATGTTTATTTAAATTATACAATGGACTACAAAATGTAAATGTTTCATGATATTTGTTATATTATATCACCTTTATCTTACAATATTGTTGAAATGAAGATCAAATAGCTGTATGTTGAAATATGTTGAAAAAGTCAAAACTTTACCTGGGGTGTGCTTACTTTTTCACGTGACTGTACCTCTGCCAATTTGTCCATGCCACTCCATGGTGAAGAATCACCAAAAAATTCTTCTCGCTGGATCCGGATCCAGATCTTCACCAAAATTGAATTGATTCTTCCTTGTTACACACACAACCTGTCCAACAAGTTTCGTCCAAATCCATCCATAACTTTTGTTAGATATCCCGCGATGTATCGTTTTTGGCCCTATCTCCCAATGGTGAAGAATCACTCAAAAAATTAAATAATTCTCATATCCGAATCCATATTCAGATCTTCACCAAAATCGAATCGAGTCGTCCATGTCAGACACCCAACCGGTCAACCATGTTTCTTCCAAATCCGTCCACAACTGTTTGAGATATCCTGCTACGTGTAGTTTTTGGCCCGATTTGGTGAAGAATCACTATAAAAATTCTATTATCCGGATCCGAATCCGGATCTTCACCAAAATCTAATCATTTTGTCCGTGTCACATACGCTACATCTCTGCCAAATTTCCTCCAAATCTGTCAACAACATTTTGAGGTATTTTGTTCACAAACGGACAGACAGACAGACAGACAAACGGACAGACATACAGGGGTGAAAACATAACCTCCATCCACCTTTGGTGGCGGAGGTAAAAACGGTCTTCATAAGGTCTCCAGTGTCTGTATAGGTTGCAAAAATATATGGACAACGATTTTTTTCAACCAAATGCTCACAGAAATGTGAAATCTGAATTTGTTTTTATTTCTCCAGTCAGCATACCTCTGTCAACACTTGGTTGAGAAAATTCATGTTATTCGTAATTAGTAAACAGCCTTTCTTTTCTAATTCTGCCAATTTTTACCGAAATTAATTTCATAATATTTTCTGTGGTATGTTTTGTAGGATTCTCTTGCATGAAACGTTAGATTTTATGGGTTGATTACTTGCATAGTCAGTCGTGGTTTTCACCATCTCATGTTTTTCACCATTTCACCTCTTTTGATATGCTGCCATGGCAACCAACATTCTTATGGCTTGGATGGAGCTATTGACATCGGTAAGCCCCCATTGTACTTGATTATCATCAGAGAGCATCACAGGAAAATAATTGACAAAAAGTATGTCCTCATCCTGTAAATGGGATGACCTTTGAAAACAATTCTTAAAAAGGCCTGACGTTTAAAAAGGCCTGGACATCCAGTTTGATGTCCATCCGAGGTACGGTACACACATTTATGCCTCGCCCTGCATGAGAAATACCAGTATTCCAATTTATAGCTGCACATGAGATTCAAACCCAGGCAAGATACAGTAGCTCAGAGGTGAATGCGCATACCTCTAAGTCATCCTACCACCGCAAAATGCACGTTATAATATTACTAAATGATGTCGTAATTTCTGATGGTTTCGATTTTATTGAAGAAATAATTTTCCTGAGTTCTGACAAAAGTTTGTAATTATTTGGCCCATTCCTTCAAATAATTTTGTTATTGGTATGGCATATTTTGTCCATTGAATGAAACTAGACAGAAGGAACTCAGGGAATCTCACTACTTTGGCAAAATCTCGACCACTGGTCTATGGAGTTATTGGGATGGAATCATAAAATCCTCGTTTTTCTTACCACTGCAGGTGACCATGGCTGAGGTCTTAGGTGCTTGCTCAGAAGTGCACTTTAATATAAGCATACCGACACGTGCATGGAAAAGAGGAAGAATAACCCCGCTTTTGTTTATTTGTGCCATGCACAAACTACCTTGTCTGCGCAAGTTCTTTGTGAATGAGCATGCATAGGCCAGTTATAACGGATCTAGAGTAGGAGCTCAGGATGGCTTCATCCAATACCATTTATCCAAGACTTTCCACATGCATTTGTAATACGTAGATTGTTCGTAATTTAATTTTCCATCCACAGCAGTACATTTTTCATAAGCAACACAATGACATGTCCCAGTAAAATTGTGTGTGTGTGTGTGTGTGTGTGTGTGTGTGTGTGTGTGTGTGTGTGTGTGTGTGTGTGTGTGTGTGTGTGTGTGTGTGTGTGTGTGTGTGTGTGTGTGTGATGGGTTTTCTTCTTAGATGGAGGTCACCAAGGCACTGATGGACGCAAACGAGAAAATCAGGATTCAGGCACAGGAGAACATGGAACTGAAAAAGCAAGATGCTAAGGGCAAAACTGATTTAAAGGTAAATTTGTCACTATATCTTGTCCTGTGCAGCAAATGCTTATTCAAAAAACTTGTCATAACCATGCAGTGAGCTGTTTAGTGCATTCAGCATACAGTTGAAATGGGTTACTCTTTTCAACAGTGTATTCATGCTGTCCTGATATCCTTGGTAATGCAGAACAAAAACATAACCTCCATCCACCTTTGGTGGCGGAGGCAACTATAACGGCACTCAGTAGAGAGCATGCCTTCTCCAATTTGGCCACACCACTCAATGGTGAAGAATCACTTTATAATTCTACGAGCTGGATGCGGATCCAGATCTTCGCCAAAATTGAATCGATTCTTTCTTGTCACACAAACAACCTGTCCAACAAGTTTCGTACAAATCCGTCCACAACGTTTTGTGATATCCTGCTATGTATCATTTTTGGCCCTATCTCCCAATGGTGAAGAATCACTTTAAAAATTCTACGAGCCGGATCCGAATCCAGATCTTCACCAAAATCTTATCATTACATCCTCGTCACATACACTACCGAGTTGCCAAACTTTGTCCGAATCTGTTCACAACTTTTTGAGATATCCTGTTCACAGACAGACAGACAGACACACAAACAAATGAAAAATCACGCAGAGAGCGACACTTGACAAAAGAGAAGAAAACAGAAAGGCACTCAGTAGAGCATCCCTTTGACCTCGCAAATAATTTGTGGTTGAATTCATTAAGCTGATATGAAAATCCACTTCAAATTTCAAGTCAATCGGATGAAATTGGCTCGTTCTTGATCTTGAGGAAGATCTCGCGAGATCTTTGTCAGCGAGGTCACGTCTTTTCGATGCTGTCCACGCTCTCACGCTTTCGAAGTTATGTAATTGTTCACAATTGTGTTTTTGTCGAAACTGTATTTATCGTTCGGTGTGTGTACCTATGGTGTGTCCCAAGGAGGATTCTCGGTGTTAATCTTTCATACATGTATAGAAAATCGTTGGTTAATTCGTGCCGCGTCTTTTGAGGCCTTCCTTGTACCGTGTCCTACCTTGAGGCTTTGTTTTTCTCTCAGCTTTCCATCGATTGTGCTCCAATTACTTTCGTTCTCTCAGTTTTTCCCAGTCTTTTCACCCCATACTTCCTTGTTTAAAATCTCAACTAAAAAAAAAACAACCAAAAAAGCATTTCCTTCTCTGTCCTTATTCGTTGTTCTTATTCGTTTATTCATTGTTCTTATTCGTTTATTCGTTGTTCTTATTCGCTCGTTCGTTCTTCGACCACGTGTTTCACCCCTATTTCCCCAGATAGTTTGCACTGTTAAATTTTAAAATGTTTTAACTTTCCCCTGAAGTACTGTATTCTGTCGTATCTACTTCTCTTAAGGAGATCTACTTCTACTTCTCTTAAGTAGATCTCAGCTGCTTTGATGGTGCCCAGTTGGAATTTCGAGGTCAACACAGAACTTGGTCGACTCCGTCTTCTTGGCACCAAAGCCCATCTGGTTTCTATTATGGAGCCACTAAGAGGTTTACAAAAGATGCCTATCACGGGAAGAAGAGAACAGGGTCACTGTTTGGGCCGAAAAGGTCAATACTCTCTGGCAATTTAATCTCAGTCAGTTGACTCTTTCATTCAAATCCAGGCTAAGTCAACACTTTGCCCTGAGCCTTTCACTAAAGGACAAAGGTTCAATCTTACAGATGGCCGCTTATCGTCTTGGTTCCATTTCCAGCGCATTGCTCAAACTACGAGCTTTGAAAGCACATTGAAGTACAATTTAACTAATATTTATAAATTGTATTATAAATATGCATTATATAATTTATCTATAATCCACATTGGTCAGGGACAAGTTTGAATTTGACTACCTGCGATAACTCGCTGACCCTATCAAATATAGAGGTCTTCTAGAATTCCTCAATTTTTTCTTTTGTTTAAATTAAAACAATTAATTTAAAAAACTGCCCACAAAATACTCAAACCACAAATTTGGTAATCCAATTTTGAATACCTAAGGCATACACCGTCATCCTGGAAGAATCTGATCATAAAACATTTCTTTGTTCATTGACTCTTTCCATGTTGATAATTCAGTTCATTTCATTTGCATCACAAATATCTCTGCAAACAACACTTCACCTTCACCAAGACACAACAAATTTTAAAACATTTCTTTCCAAAATAATAAAGCATCTGCAACATTTGGCAATTATTCTTCGAAAATACGTTTTGCTTCAGAACAAATGTTGACTTTCTATTTGAAAAGAAGAGGCTGATCACTTGTGTTTGAAATTCAAATATGAAACATTTTCTTCTGATGTTTTCATCGCACCTACACATTTTCGCGTAGGATTTTCCGCTGTTCTGATAGCTGGGCGGAGTCATAAACTGACCCTGCTCTGCATGTAGCATCCTTGCCACTCTTGCTGTGAGCCATAGTAGATTTGAACAAGGCCTTCATCCAGTTGAAGTTGACTTGCCTCCTCACTCATCGTGAGTGGGCAGCAAATATTGATGTGATGTTGGTTGACCAGCAAGATGTGGAACAGAGATGCCAGATGCATCCACAACGATGTTAGGACCATGGTGTTCAATTTGTCCATGGTCCATACCAGGAGAAACCAGCAGAATCGTGCACAGCCGTTGTAGAGGAAGAAGCACAGCCGTCCACTTACAGCTCCCGCTAGTTCCCCGGAAGTTGGTGGAGCAATGACACAAGTCACTGCATCCAGTAGAAGTTGCAGGTAAGATGTCGTCGTCCCGCAATTGCTGACGTGATGAATGTTCGAGCCATTCGAACAAAAGCAAGTGATCGCCTTTCTTCCATACGTTGCAGTGTGATCCAGGCAAATGGTCACATAAATTTTCCTTGGTGAAGGTAAGCATCGTCTCCAATCTTGCAAAGGAGAATGCCTTCATCATTCTTTGAGAAGGAGGGTGTATGCCAAGATTAACTTCATTTTTTGCCACAAATTTTCTTTCTCGAACTTCTTCCCAATGCCGTTATCACTCCATTTGAGATGTGATCTGGCCTTATTCTTCACTCAGCCACATCTATATCTGCTTTCCACACACACTGAATCAGATAGGGTACATCTTGACATGAAATTACCATGTTCATGTATATCTTATAACAGCTTCACATTTGACAATTTGTTGTTTTCCTCAAAACATTCAAAAAGTTATATTCATTTATATACTTCACACAAATAATATCCAAATCAGGTATGTATTTTATACTACTAAACTAAGAATAGCATTTACAATTGCTTTCAGGTTAATATAGTTTAAAAAATAAACTCATGCAGTTTTTTTTTAAGACTACTCAAAGAAAATAAATGCATTAATAATGAGTACATATGATTAAAATCACAAACAGGAATATCTAATTCCCAACAAATTTTGCAAACAAGCAAACTACGCATAATGTATGAATTATCATTGTTCCTCCCCCCCCCCCCCTTTTTTTTATTTTATAAAATGAGTAATTAATGCTATAGTGTGAACTACTAGAATGTGATTTTCAAATGGTACCCTTCATCACTTTAATTTGCATGGTGTGTAGCTTGTGGTGATATGAGTTTACTGATTTTGTAAAACTGACACAATTCATAACATTTTCGTTATGCCATTATCTTTAACTCTACTGTACTCATTTGCAACATTACTTGATTCAATCTTTTTATCTCAGTGTTCATATCATCATAAAAGTCTTTCTATCTTGGTTCCATATTTGTTTCTATTCTCATCAGCATCCTACGATTTATCAATTTGTTCCAACACACTGTAACGAAGGGTTTTAACCAAGCCTCTACCAAACTATTTCCAATTTGAACTCAAAATGCTAGTTAAACAAAAATTCGAAGAATTAACTTCAAAGGGTCAACAAATTCATTTTATAAACAGTGTGTGTCCACCCTCAGGAGAGCCAGGAAACAATATCTCTCCGTTCTCAAGACCGAACTCTCTTATCTGTCTCCCTCTTCCAAATCCTGGTGGCGTCTGGTCAAATCTGTTTCCGGTGTTTGTTCCCCCCTCCATCCCCTACCTTACCTCAAACGGCTGCACAGCTGACTCCGCACGTGAAAAACCTGAATGCCTCAACTCTGTGTTTGCCTCAAAATCTTGTGTCCCAAACCCATACCACTCTGTACCCACTGTACCCAGTCATACCCAGCTGCTCCTGGACTCTGTGTCCTTTCCTCCTGAGAAGGTGGAAAAGTTTCTGTCAACCCTCGACGATGATTCTGCAACTGGACCTGACGGCATCAGCTCACGGGTCCTAAAATCCTGTTCTTCCGCTCTTTCACTCCCTCTCTCTGTTCTCTTCACCCTCTCTTTTGCTGAAGGTCATCTGCCATCTGCTTGGAAATCAGCCAACATCACCGCTTTACACAAAAAATGTGCAAAAACAGATCCTAGCAACTACAGACCAATCAGCCTTCTCCCAATTATCAGCAAAGTCATGGAATCCATCATTGCTTCGGATATGGATTCTTTCCTCTTCTCCAATGGCTTGATCTCTGATCACCAACTTGGTTTCAGACCAGGTCACTCTACTCTGGACATGCTGCTTCTGCTGTCTCAACAATGGATGGAGGTCCTCAATGCCAAACAGGAAATTAGAGCTGTCTCCCTTGACATATCATGTGCCTTTGATACGGTCTGGCACCCTGCTCTGCTCACCAAACTCTCCTCCTTTGGTATCCATGGAAATCTACATGCATGGCTGGTGGACTTCCTCTCTCGTCGTAGTCAACATGTGGCCCTGAATGGATTTCTCTCATCTCCCCTCCCTGTTCTGGCTGGAGTTCCCCAAGGAAGTGTTCTGGGCCCTGTGATTTTTCTGGTCTTCAGCAATGATCTCTCTGACTCTCTTGAAAATACTCTCTATCTCTTTGCTGATGACTCCACTCTCTGCCGCTCCATTCCTCATCCCTCAGATCGGCAGTCTGCAGCCTCCTCACTCTCTGCAGACCTGGACAAAATCACAGACTGTGGTGGAACAAGTTGAACATGTCTTTCAATCCTAAACAAATCTCACACTCTTACGATGTCTCTCCGAAAAGACCGATTGGACAACCCTCCCATCCACTTTCTGAATAATCCTCTCCAAGAAGTTCTGTCACTCAAGCGTTTGGGTCTCACTATCTGCCATGATCTTTCCTGGGAAAACCACATTTCAAATCTGGCCTACAAAGCCAGTCGCCGACTGGGCATCCTCCGTCGTGCGAAGTCCTTCCTTGGCACACCTGAGCTCCTCACCACATACAAGGCTTTCATCCGCAGCTCAATGGAATACTGCTCTCCCCTCTGGGCTGGTGCTCCTGCCTCACACCTGGCTCGTCTTCATGCTGTTGAAACCAAAGCGTTCAGAATCATTGGAATCTCCCACTGTTACGTGCTCCTCCCCAAACTCCCTGGTCACGGTGTATCTCCGAGCCCCGAGAGGAGTCATGGCAGAAAAATGTGTTATTCTGTATGTGAATGATCAATGGTGAAGCCACACCAATTGTTACCACCCAACAAATATTGTGTTAAGATCATACAAGAATAACAACACAAAAACAATAGTAATCAATTGTACAACAAATAGCATATCATTCCCATGATGGTACCATCAGGTTCGTACAATATAACTCACTGTGCTCCAAGTGAGCGAAAAGAAGAAGATTCCCAATGTCTCCATTCCCGCATCAAGCCAAAGTCGTATTCCGGCATCCAGCCAAAGTCGTATTCCGGCATGAAGCCAAAGTCATATTCCGGCATCAAGCCAAAGTCGATCCGCTCCAGCGATCGTCAGAACGATGTCTAATCGAGACCAGAATCCTGTTCGGATGACTGCAAACAGCCACGTGGCCAAAGCTGTGCAAAGGTGCCCTCAAGGCGATGGGGAAATCCAAAGGCGCCCTCCAGGCGACTGAGAATCACACCCTCGAGTATGGACGTTTGAATATATGAATGAATGACCGTTTTAAGGCCATTTTCCCCGCTGGAGCGGGGGTTAGCCTTGCGGGCCCCATGACAATCATCATGGTTCCCTGTTTGAGGCAATGTTTTTATGGCCAGATGCCCTTCCTGACGCCAACCCTTGGTCACGCTCTTACAATGCACAGGGATACGATGTACCTATTCTAAATCGAGGTACACACCGTGGTCATTCATCCCAGCAAGCTGGTACTCAATTTGCCGACCTCGGAAGGATGACAGGCTGAGTCAACCCCCCTGGTGTTAACTCAGCGATCGACCGGGATTCGAACTCAGGATCCTAGGATCCCAAGCCGGCACCCTAACCGCTAAGCCAACACCAGGACGTTTCACGGCTCCAGATCGGCGACCCGCAGATTTACCTTCAAAATCCACGTTACACACACACCAGATAAACGTCTGAATGCGGTGAAAACGGCTGAAGCGAAGCAAAGAAACCCAGCGCGACGCGCCAGGCGTGCGAGTCAAAATGGCCGACGGCACGTTCTCGAGGCGTAACGGCCCGACCATGATTCTCCTCGGAATCCACCGCATAACCTGACATGCAGGTTGATCTGTCACAGCAATAACCACTCTGTCGCAGGAAGCCCTTTCCTGGGAAACCCAAAGTTCACTCGTGACTCTTGCTCGCCAACGTTCGCTCCAGACAGCAAAGCAACTATGCTTCTTCTCCGACTCACTCGCTTCACCTACTTTTTCTCCTCTCTTCGTCATTGATCGGTTCCGGTTTCATTTAAAACATTAACTTTTTTACCTTTTGAAAATAGCAATATCTATTTCTCTTAAACGACAACAATAACAGTACATGGAATCAAAAGTGTTCACAGTGGATGAAAACCACACCAACGGAAGTAACGAATCCGTAACACTTCCCCCGCCCAAGAAAGAAAGTTTGAACATAGTGAAAACTTTCTTTGCAGGAAAAAACTCTTTTAACAAACAAAAGTAAAACTCACACCCAAATCATCAATTCCCGTGAGCAACGATAATTAATATTTCCCAAAATAAAGCAACAAAACTTCCAAACAACCTACAGAAATTTCCAAAGTTAGTTCACTCTGGACAAAGCATCAGCAATGACATTGTCCCTGCCCTTTACATGCTCAATTTCCAAGTTGAACTCCTGCAAAGCCAAACTCCATCTCATCAACCTCTGGTTTTTATTTTTCATTTTTTGAATGAAGGTTAAGTGGTTGTGATCAGTAATCCAAAGCAAAGCCAATCTATCGCACTTTTTGAAGGAGGCCGAGCTGAGAGCCAGGTTCCATTGTGGTTGGGTGGTGAGGCCCGGAAGTACCCACTGCATGGACGCATTTAGGAACGTGGAGTTCACGGGTTAATCCGTGCAGGAATCTTGGCTCGGCTGCTCCTGAACACCCAGCGCTTCCAACTCTTCTCTTGATCATAAAAATCATAATCACAGTTGTAGAGTCGGGTGCTGTAATCACGTGAGTAGCGGTCCCCATCTCGGCTACCACCGCAATAGTCATCCCGTCGAGAGTTGCCAAAACTGCGCTGCTGCTGCTGGGAGCCTCCGTAGTAATCATGACTGCGGCCGCCACCAAAACTACTACTCCCACCCCGGGAGCCATAGCCACCCCTGAAACGACCTCCACGTTTTCCTCCTCTGTAGCCCCCTCGACTCCCATGACCTGCCTTCTCTACTGTTATGGTCCGACCATCCAAATCCTTGCCATTCAAACCCTTTTCTGGATCTTTGGCATCCTTTGTGTTTTCAAACGTGACAAAGCCAAACCCTCTCGACTTTTGCGTCTCTCTGTCTTTTATCAGCCGCACTTCCAAGAGTGGTCCATATTTGCCAAAGATAGAGTCCAGAACATCTTCACTTGTGTCAAATTTCAATCCACCTACAAAGAGCTTGCCAACATTGCCTCCATCCATGACTTGTGTGTGCTGACACTTAGTTTCAGGGTACTCGACAAGAAGTGACTGTGCAAAGCCTGACGTCAGTTCCTTCTCCTTCTCTTCAGAGCGCTTCCTACCCATAGCACGAGTCACGGCACAAGTAGGAAAGATACCCGGAATCTGCCGCTCCAACCGTACAGTGTTATTTTCCATACTAGGCTTTTCAACAAACATCGGATTACCAGAAACTCGACCACCGGCCAAATCATTCCCGATAAAAGAGATTCCCTCCACAGGAAGAGTGGCTTGTAAACCAACAGTGACCGGTCCTGACACCAAATCAGACTTTAAATGGATGACATGAAGTGGAGCTTTAACAGAGGCACAAACCCCCTGTAAAAGAACACAAACACCAGTTGCCGTCTTCTCTGACAATGGCAAAATGCCCTCAAGCATCAAAGATTGATGTGCTCCTGTGTCCCTCAATACCCTAACAGGTCTCTGATTCGTTAAATCTCCATCCAGTGACACAAACCCCTCTGCAATAAATGTTTGTAACCCTCTTGAACAAGGTCGTTCTGTGATGCCGTAACTTTGGCATGGGAACCTTCACAAGGCACTGTCTTCCAAGGACGATTTCTCGCATTGGCCAATGCATTTGGAGTTGTACTAGTCTGTCTCCGCTCCTGATTTTTCCTTTTCAGGGCATAACATTGGGACATCAAATGCCCAAGTTTCTTGCAAAAAGCGCAAGTAGGCCCGGAGGAAAAACTCGTGGTCTGCCTCGGGCCCCCCGGAAGATAAGTCTGTTTTGGAACTGTAGTCTTCTGATCCCTAAAAGTCACGGTATCAGATTTGTCCCCATAGTCATCTCTAGGCCGCCTCCACGAATATTTGTTCTCCGCCCCTGATTTACCATAACTCCCCTGGCTAACTCTAGGCGGGAAGTTAGGTTTGTGGAACCCCATCCTGTGTGTCAAGGCAGAGTCATCTGCCACGGTTGCTGCCTCATACATCTCTGGTACTTTCTTTTCATCCAGATGTACTTTAATGTCCGCGTGGACACACTGTTTGAATTCCTCCACCAAGATCGATTGTCGCAACAGTTTGAAGTCTTTCCCAATTCCCTTCGAGTCACACCACCGATCAAACATGGTTTGCTTCATTCTGGCAAACTCCACATGGGTCTCACCCTCCCTCTTCCTGGCATTCCTGAATTTTTGCCGGTGAGCTTCAGGGACCAATTCATAGGCTTTGAGAATGGTTTTCTTCACTATCTCATAATCTGCACATTGGTCAATCGGTAAAGCCGAATAGATAGCTTGAGCTTTACCCACATAAACACTTTGCACTAACATAGTCCAGGACCCCACAGGCCATTTCAGCATTTGATCCACTTTTTCAAAGTGTAAAAAAAACTTGGCTACCTCCTTTTCATTGAAGGGTGGAACCAGCCTCACATGCCCACAAACATCCCAAGTGTTCTGACTTGTTGACGAACTAGCCAGCATGGATACTACTTCTCTCCGTTCTCCCATTAATTCCAGCTCCTTGAGTTTAAGTTCCTTCTGATACTCCATGTCACGTTCCTTTAACTCCCTTTCGGCTCTCCTTTCCTCTGCTCTTTCCGCTGCTCTTCTTTTTTCTTCAGCTCTCTTTTCCTCTGCTCTACTCTCCTCGAGTTCTCATTCCTGTTCTACCCTTCTTTCCTCGAGTTCTCGTTCCTGTTCTGCTCTTTCCTTTTCTGCTTTCCTTTCCTCTGCTTTTAACCTTTCCTGGCTCTGCAGTTGCATCTCCATTTTCCGGAGCTCCACATTTTCTTTTTCCTCGGGTAACCAATCCAAGGCTACCTCTTTCTATATTCCTTGTCCCACTAGAGATTCTACCACCAATGTCTGCATCTCTGCTTTCTTCACATGAACTCGGACCTCCAAGTTAAAATATTTGGCCAATATCAATAGTTCCAATCTTTTTAACGCTTGGAACTGTGCCTCATTAGGGGACGCCGCAAACTTTTCTGCATCAAACACCATGGTGACTTTTAGTTAACACCTGTTAACCTTCACACAAAAAATTTTCCAGTTTTTTTTTTTGGAAAAATTTTGGAATGTTAGAAAAATTCCAAATTTAGGAATTTTGGGAATGTTAGGGAATTCTATTCCAGACGGGCCCCCAATTTCTGTTACGTGCTCCTCCTCAAACCCCCTGGTCACGGTGTACCTCCGAGCCCCGAGAGGAGTCACGGCAGAAAAATGTGTTATTCTGTATGTCAAAGATCAATGGTGAAGCCACACCAATTGTTACCAACCAACAAATATTGTATTAAAATCACACAAGAATAACAACACAAAAACAATAGTAATCAATTGTACAACAAATAGTATATCATTCCTATGATGGTACCATCAGGTTCGTACAATATAACTCACTGTGCTCCAAGTGAGCGAAAAGAAGAAGATTCCCAATGTCTCTATTCCGGCATCAAGCCAAAGTCATATTCCGGCATCCAGCCAAAGTCGTATTCCGGCATCAAGCCAAAGTCGTAATCCGGCATCAAGCCAAAGTCGATCCGCTCCAGCGATCGTCAGAACGATGTCTAATCGAGACAGAATCCTGTTCGGATGACAGCCAACAGCCACGCGGCCAAAGCTGCGCAAAGGTGCCCTCAAGGCGACGGGGAAATCCAAAGGCGCCTCCCAGGCGACTGAGAAATCACACCCTCGGGAATGGACGTTTCAGGGCTCCAAATCGGCGACCCGCAGATTTACCTTCAAAATCCACGTTGCACACACACACCAGATAAACGTCTGAATGCGGTGAAAACGGCTGAAGCGAAGCAAAGAAACCTTGCGTGATGCGCAAAGCACGTGAGTCAAAATGGCCTACAGCCCGTTCTCGAGGCGTAACGGCCCGACGATGATTCTCCTCGGAATCCACCGCAAAACCTGACACGCAGATTGATCTGTCACAGCGATAACCACTCTGTCGCAGGAATCCCTTTGCTGGGAAACCCAAAGTTCACTCGTGACTCTTGCTCGCCAATGTTCGCTCCAGACCGCAAAGCAACTATGTTTCTTCTCCGACTCACTCGCTCCACCTACTTTTTCTCCTCTCTCTTCATCGTCGTTCGGTTCCGGTTTCATTTAAAACATTAACTTTTTTACCTTTTGAAAATAGCGATATCTATTTCCCTTAAACGACAACAATAATAGTACATGGAATCACAAATGTTTGCAGTGGATGAAAACCACAACAACGGAAGTGACGAATCCGTAACACCACGATGAAGCTGTCTCCGAGGGCTTTTCACTTACTCACCGCAGGCAGGTTGGTGGTCTTTCCGTCTTCCACCGACTCCTCTCCGGTCTTGCTCCCCCAGCTCTCTCTGGGCTTTGTCCCCCAAATATTCCTACAGGTCGCACAAGATCTGCCTGCAACCCTCTTATGGTTAAACTGCAAAAATCAAGACTCTCTGCTCACCGTCACTCGTTCATTCCTCTTTTCTCCCACCTATGGAACAAACTCCCTCACTCTCTTCAATCCCACTCCTCCCTCCAGGTCTTTAAAACAGCTGTTCACCACCATCTCTTATCTTCCCCCATCCAAAACCTTGATCTTTTCTACCCCCACTAATTTCACCCCAAATCCACTTTTTTGAAATACCAACTTCTTTCCTGGAAGTCCTTGGGGTCTTTGTGTTTTATACTTCTCCCACGCCTTCCCACGCCTCCTCCCCCCAAACCCTCCCACAGATCTCCCGATGTCGCTGCTCTCAAATGTTGTGTTGATGTGTTTCCCCTTCTCTCCCCATCTTGTCTACCGCTCCCCTTTTTATTTACTTTGTTTGTCTGTTTGATTTGCTTGTGTGATAAATGTTAGCTCTTTCACGAGCCTCGATTCTGTATACAAAAATAAATAAATAAATAAAAAATGAGGATTTTAGAAATTCAAAAAAGGTGGTTGACATTTTGACCTTTTGACCTCAAATATATTTCGGATGCTGTCAGACCACGAACTCTACCTTTTGATGAAGTTTCGTGAAGATCGTTTAAAAACTGTGACCTGAAGGCAAGTATACACTACTCACAATAAGTTAGGGAAATTGTGGGAGTGTTTATTTTTATTTTTATAGGGGTTAGGGTTAGGGTATTGAAATCAAGAATGCAGTGTTTTTTCACACATTAATAACCATAGAATTAGGACCAACAACTTTTTTCAACATAATTAATACACAAAATTAACCACACCGAAGAACCTGCCAAAATCCCTAACTTATTGTGAGAAGTGGAAGTGAGCAGACAAACAAACACACAAACACACACACAAACCGGAGTGATCAACATAATTTTTTTTTTTTTTTTGCCAAGTAACAAGCAAACAGACAGACAGGGGTGGAAACATACCCTCCATCCACCTTTGGTGGTGGGGGTAATGAAAAAACGAGTACTTATGAAATGTCACTTCCAACTTTTAGGGAACTGCACCAAACTTCCTAAAAACGCTTCTGGCGAGACACGATAACACTACATTCTCTTATATGGAGAGAGTGCTCAAAATATGTATTGACCCAAACTTGTTGGAAGTGCAGACAGTTGGTCAATGGATGGAATGTGAGTTTGGTACTTGGATCTATGGCCATCTTTATCCTTAACGTTTTCAACTCCATCTCCATGGAGTCCATCGGCATAATTATACAGGGAAAGTCTTTCATTTACTGTCTTCAATCTCATGTTCTCATACCCATCATCCTTTGACATTCTTGGATGCTCAAAGCAGAGTAATAAGCCCATTGTCCAGTAAAGTGACATAAGTACATGGACACAGACTATAATTGTATTGCAATCAAATACTCAATTATCGTTCATTTGTTTGAATATTATAATGACGTTCAATTCATTGGTAGTATTATAAATTAGACTTGCAAAATATCAATTATACATAAAGCCACAATAATAATGCAATTTTACGACAGCATGCAAGGGTAATAGAGAACTTAATAATAGAGTGTGAGTCATCATAATGCCAAAGATGGAGCAGAAGCGAAGAAGCAAGGATGAGATAGACAAACAGGTAAAGAGTGGAGAGATGAATATTTTCCTGTCATCTGTCCTCTTTTGAGTATGAAGTATGGACGTATGAAGTGTGGACGGTTTTGAGGGAGTTAATGGGGGTTACGGATATGGTGTGAGAAATGGAGAAGGTGAAAGGATTTTGGAGTTTGCGGATGGAGCTGATTTGTTGATTTGTAATACTCAGTCCCACAAAGAGGATAATAAGCTTGTTACATACACGTCAGGTTGGTCGACGACAACCGTTGACATCCCACCTGCTGGTGCGTAGGCGAGATAGGGGGCACCTCCGGGACACAAAGGTGATCCCGGGGAGGAGGCTGTTTCACAGCACCACTTGGTTGTCTGCGACATAAGGGTGAAAGGTGCGAGGAGAGCTCGGCGGGTGAAGTACCAACCGAGAATGAAGGTGTGGAGGTTGAAAGAGGTGACAGTGAGGGAGGCATTAAAAGAGAGGCTGAGTATGGTCGAGGATGATGTGGTTGAGCTTGAAAGTGGTTGGATGTCAATGAAAGATAGTTGGGAGCCATTGGTGAGGTATGTGGATGCACAAAAGGACCACCGAGGCACTCGGAAACATGGTGGTGGGATGATGAAGTTGGAAAGAGGATTGACGAGAAGAGGAGGAAGTTCAAGGAGTGGCAGAAGGCGAAGGGTATGGGGGCAGAAAAGGCAGAGCATGGAGGTTATAAGGCAGCCAAGAAGGCTGCAAAGAAAGAGGTAGCAAAGGCGCAGGAGACATGTAGGAAAACGTTCGGAGAACGCTTAGATTCGGAAGAGGGTCAGAAAGCAGATTCAGGATTGCAAAGCAGATAGCGAAAGAGAGGTGTGATGTGATGGGGGTGAGTTGCTTGAAGGATGAAGTGGGACAAATCGTTGTGGACCCAGATGGAATTAAAGGAAGATGGAAAAGATATATGGAAATGCTGTTGAATGCAGAAAATGAATGGGATGGCAACATAGAGAGTAACCCAGTTTTAGGACCGGCAGAGAAGATAACCGAGAAGGAAGTTGAGGAACGGATAAAAGCAATGAAGAGTAGAAAAGCGGGAGGGCCGACAGGAGTTGTGGGAGATACGTTGAAGGCAGCGGGAAATTGGGGTGTGAAGAGAATGACAGAGATCTGTAATCTGGTGGTGAAAGAGGTCCGCATTCCAGTGGATTGGGAACTGAGTACCCTCGTCCCTCTATACAAGGGGAAAGGTGACCCTCTAGAGTGTGGCTCGTACCGAGCGATAAAGTTATTGGAGCATGGAATGAAGGAATTGGAAAGGGTGTTGGAGAGGAGGATAAGGAAGAAAGTGAAGATTGATGAAATGCAGTTTGGATTTATGCCAGGAAGAGGAATGACAGACGCACTTTTTATGGTGCATCAGTTGCAGGAGAAGTACATGGAGAAGAGGAAGAAGTTGTTTCCTGGGTCATGGAGACGGCATGAAGCTGGAAGGTGTGAAAACATTTTGTTACCTAGGAGACATGCTGAATGGAGAAGGTGGATCAGACTCGGCAATGGATGCTAGAGTGAGATGTGCATGGAAGAAGTTTCGGGAACAGAGTGGCGTGCTGATGAGGAGGGGAGTGTCGTTGAAGCTGAAGGGAAAGGTGTATGCTGCAATGTGTGAGAAGTTATGATTTATGGGAGCGAGACATGGGTAATGAACGTAGAGCAGCAACGAAGGCTGGAAAGGGTGGAAATGCGAATGGCTCAGTGGATGTGTGGAGTATTGTTGAGAGAGAGGAAGACAAATGATGAATTGCGAAAGATGATGGGAATAGAGCCTGTGATAGATGCTGTGAAGAGAAACAGTTTGAGATGGTTTGGTCATGTGTTGAGGAAGGATGAAAGTGACTGGTTGAGAAGAGTGATGGAAATGAATATAGTAGGAAGTAGAGGACGGGGAAGACCGAGAAAGACTTGGCTGAAGATGGTGGAAGAAGAAATGCGGGCAAGGGGGTTAACAAGGAGAGATGCAGAAAATAGGGCAAAATGGAGAAGATGGTCATGGGGTCCACAAGGCTAACCTCCGCTCTAGCAGGGAAAATGGCCTTAAAATTCCTGTTGTTGTTGTTGTTGTATTGCAAACTTTGTGGTCAAAACATCAATTTTGATTATTTATTGCAGATAAATTATTCAATGAATTTCACAATTTTCAGAGCATTGATATTTTAAATGTTATGTGGCCTAACTATTCTGTGTTCTTCTGTTACAGAGATTTGCGAGAAATAATATGACATATAAAAGACGTGAAACTCCTCTTTGACAATTATTGCAAGGTACCTATGAACACAATATGAACACACCTATGAACACAATATTATGCGGAGTGTTTGTAGTCATCATTGTACATAATCATTGTATTGCAAATTACTGCACGAGTACAATTGCTCCTTGTGTTACAAATCCGTACTTTTGCTTTGTCAGGAATTACAAATCATCTCAATGGTACATATTGTGCCAACTCAGTGTCACACAGTTAGAGCTGAAGCACCTGTGAACCCAATTTTTCACCTATTTGAACCAATACCTTTAGCCCATGGACAAACTCCATCTGTTCTTTTGAGTTGAAAGAAAAATTGTGTTCCGTGCTTTTTTATTTCCAAAGTGTGCTTCATCTTGGAGTGCAATTATGAACCAGAACAAGAAACATTTAAGTGATTGTGGATTTTGGAATGAGAATCGTTGTCCTCAGTAGATGTACCACATGGCTGCTGTTGCTATACTCGATGGAAAGTGGCAAGAATTTGGAATTTGCCCAGGCGGTATGCCAGTGATAACTTTCCTCCTTTTTTCAAAAGACACAAAGGGATCTTTAAAATCTACAAACAACCAATGCTCGCAGAAAGGTCTTTTGGGTTAATGTCCTTCCAAGGACGCCAGGGTGACAATTTATAGCTGGGTCGAGATTTGAACTCAAGCAAGACTTAAAGGCAAGTGCACATATCTTGAGGCTATTCTGCCAGCCAAGGAGGGGAAGATTAATGAGCACCTGTCGAGAATGAAGGAAGAAGAGGAGTTTTATGTTCTCAAAGTCTAAAATCATTTCAATATTCGTGTAAAAATAGTGGTGTTGGTTACAATGACTATTAATAGTCCATTTAGTTATTTTTTTCAACTCAACTGGACTATGTCCAGCTGAATTTTGTCGACACCCAGTGTCCGTCGTCCGTCTGTCGTCTGTCTGTCTGTCTGTCTGTCTGTCGTCTGCAAACAATTCGACGTCTACGCTCTAAAAGTCACAAATATTGATTAAATTTGATGAAACTTGTTATGCAGCATCTTTAAGACATAAACTAGTTTGGGATTGCATTTGGGCGTTGCACGCCCAAAAATTGGCGTGGCAGGGCGGCCACATTGAAAAATCAATTTTTGTCAATCTGGTACTTCCTAATGCAGCTCGAAGGCTGAAACTTGGTGTGTAGGCAGTATGTAACAAACCTCAACACATATATTACGGGTTTTGACGATGTCCGAAAAATGACCTCGTCGTAACCTATGACATGACTTGACCCATACACATCAGTTTGGACGACGTTCAAGCTCTAAAAGTCACAAATACTGATCAAATTTGATGAAACTTGTGCGTTTTGCGAGTTAAAAATATTTGAAAATTTTCATTTTTCTGGTTTCCATGGAAACAAGTTGGACATCGTGCATTTTGTTATACATTTCGTTTCCGGAGCAGAACTCAAAAACCGTTCAATACATCTTGACTTAACTTTGTACACATATTAGTTAGGTGCTGACCTGGTGCCTTTTGCCACTTAGAGATTTTAAAGAAAATTTATTTTTCTGCTTTCCATGGAGACAAGTTGGACTTAGTGGATCTCATCAATGATTATTACAGACAAATTCCTGTACTTCGTCCGCAACGTGTTCAATGCATCACTCGTCAATGGCTTTGCTTCATAACCTTGACTGACTGGCAGTTTTAAACTTGTGTGAATTGTTGATCCATTAATGAGGAATGCTGCTTTTCCTGTTTGTGCACACAATAGTATCCGGCAGTCATCTGGATTTTCTCCAGCTTCTTTAGATAGGTGTCTATTCAGTGCTTCGTAGAGAGCTTTGATAACAACAGACTTTCCAACCCCTGCTCCTCCTGTCAAGTCTGAAATCTGAGAAAAGTAATTGTAGTTTTACTTTTCATGCCTCACTGAAAACTCATTTTTTTCTAGTTTCTTGTTTAAACATGAGAAACCTTCAACGTTACTGGACCTCTTTAGCACATATAAACTATATACAGTAGTTTGCGGTTCTATTCTGCATATTCTAACCATATTGATATAGACCAGTTGAGTTCAGGTTCCCTGGAACCTCCAGTTTTATGTGGAGGCATTATGTTTTTGGGTTGCTCGTCTGGCTGTCCATTCATCCATCTGTGCATTCGTCCGTGTGTCTGTCTGTCCGTGCGTCTATTGTAGGTTTTTTTGCCACGATAACTTAAGAATGGCTGAAGGGATCCAAGTCAAACTTACAGTATAACGATGCAAAGATGAACTGATTAGATTATGAGGTCAAAGGTTAGAGGTCCCATTTGATAAAAATTCTGTTAACGAGCTAACCTGTGAACCAGCGATGGGATTTTGACCTTGGTACAAGTACGCATTATGATGCAAAGATGAACTGATTATATTTCGGCATCAGGAGGTCAAAGGTCAAATGTCAGGTAAAATACGATACTTGAGAACAGCTGAAGGAATTTGTTGTTTCGTGTGCAGCCTCTGGCTGCAGTTTGCATCATTTTCTGGAAGCGTGACTGTGTCTTTGATGCAGTGCCCCTATTACCAGTCAGCTGGTGCTCATTTTGCCGATGTCGGAAGGATGACAGGATGAGTCAACCCACCCTGGTGTTATTTCAATGGCATGACAAGGGCTCAAACCCAAGACCCTAATATATTCAGCCAGCCACCTTAACTGTGAAGCAAACACCACGCTTAGCGTCGTTTTTTTTGTTCCCCGCACCTCCGACAGGGTCGGATACGGGAATATTGAAATGAGCTCCGATCGACCTTCCATCCATGTTCTTTTGTGAACGTGATATTTAAAAAACGGTTGAACATTTAGGTTTCATATTTCAGCTATATATTCCTCATGACATTATCTCAACTGAATTGGATCACAGCTGTGATTGGCTGAATTCTGTTGCCACGGTGACAATCTCAGTAGCTTGGCTTGTGTACGAGATATTTCAAAAAACGTTCAAGATTTATGTTTCATATTACACATTTCGATTCCTCATACCACTCAAAAGGGAGGAGACCTCGAATATCAGCTCCTTGGTTCTTCCTTATCATTGGTGATGCTGAGGTTGATAATAAAGATTGAATAAAGAATATGTCTTCCTCACTTGTGATTTTCAGGAAGGCGATCAAGAGATGAGATGGAGGTGTGCAGACACAAGTGACTTCATGAGACTCCGTTTTACAAAACAAGGTGTGATTGTTGCACTCCATGCCATTCCACCTCATGTGTACGAGCTAAATCACACCAGTTAATCTCATAGTAAACCCAACATGTTGAGATCTCACTGGATGTTGTTGCGAAATCAGACCTCAGCATTTTAAAACTCCCCTAAAGCATATTAGACTTTTATATTTTGAGTTTTATATTTGAGTGTTTTTTATCTATAAGTGGAAATGTGACTGTGATGTGTTGCCTGTATGCAGTTTGTGACGTGCTGTGAGAGAAGGGAGCACAGAACCTACCGGTTACAAAGAAGTCTGTTTCAGACCTTCACTCGCTTTGTTTGACACCATAATTGACAATAATATTGCCCTGCATCACCAAAGAAAGACAATGAGGTGGGTGTGATAGTAGGGTTAAGTCTTGAAATAAAAATGGTCACAGTTACCTTTCAATGAAGACCAGTCCTCATGTAAGGTTTTACTGTTCAAACATCTTACAGTGTCTGTTTTCATAATGACTGAAGAAAAATGTGATTTTTCTAAACATTTCGGCAATCATTCGATTCTGCATTCTGAAAATGCTTCCCTTACTTACAGGATCCTCAGCACAAGGGTGGTTCAACTGGAAACAATGCTGAAAACATAGGAAACTTTTGGACTCTGAAGGGTGACAGGTAGTTTGGACTTCATTTCGTTTTTTATTTATTTAACTCGTCATCAATTTGCTTCCAGTAACTATGTACACATACATAATCTTTCTATTCAAGTGATTCTTCACCATCGAGTGATCGGGCAAAAAGCGACATCTAACATGATATTTAAAAAAACTTATGGACGAGTTATGACAAAACTTGGTGGATGAGTTGGTTCGGTGACAAGAACAAGCCAATTAGATTTTCGTTCAGGTCCGAATCCAGATCCGGCCGATCAGTGGGATTCAAAACAAACTGTTCAACCTGGCGGAGATATGCGCCCCACCAAGTGCCGTTCTAGCTGAGCATGCGTATGAAAGTAGCATCTGAATATTATTGATAGAAAACTATCCTTCAGTAACCACGTCATGTCGTCATCTCGCCATCTGGCCTGCATGGGGAGATAAAGAGACGTAGACGCATGTTTATCCTTCTTCGTGACGAGATGAGCACTGAGAAACACGATTTTAGTCGTGGAGATGGGGACTGGCAACATAGAGAGGAGGTTGTTTCACAGCACCCACAACAAAGGGTGGCTGAATACGTGCGCGTCAAAAAGATTTGAAATTTAAGCATGCGATACGACATCAAATGCAAATGATGCCGATATATAGCAGCTTGCAATGCTGGGCATCAAATGAGCCAAGAGCTGTGAAAGGGTTAATAAAAAAGTTCAAAATTCTGATAAACGTAGCTTCACTTCGCGGCATGTTTGGGAAATGCAGTCAATGCAAATGTCCTGTCTCGCTAACTGTGAGCTCGTTACCAATATAAAAGCAATGAATGAGTAATATGAAATCAAATTGATAACTGGTCAACAGGCAAATTGGTTCTGACTTATTTTCAACTGTTTCTAACTAATTTGGTGCCCACAAATCCGAATCTGACCTTAAAATTTCGCTATCACGTAACCTTGACGTAGTACATCATAAGTGTGGAAAAAATCTTTGGAGCATGCGCATTTCTTGATTAAGTCTCAATAAGTCTATTTATTGTCACAAAAAATAATATGAACTTTAAGTTTTTATTTACATCACATTAAAAGTGCTTCTGAACTTTACTTTTGCGTTTGTCGGAGCAATCCCTTTCACGCTGTAAAGTCCAACAGTAGTTGCCCATCATGTTTGAATTGAATCGGCCTTGATATCGAGTCTCCATGATGGCAATTTCCTGGTGAAACCTTTCTCCGTGTTCATCACTGACATCGCCAAGATCTTGTGGAAAGAAGTCCAGATGAGAATAGAAGAAATGTATCTTGAGTGACATTCGAGCACCGAGCGCCTGGTAACTCTTCAACATCTTGTCCACAAGCTCTTCATAATTTTGTGCTCGAAAATGTCCAAGATAATTGTTAGTAAGACCCACAAAGTTATCCAAGCAACGCTTTCCAGCTCAGATAGTCTCGTTACAAAGTCCTGATTAACGGGTCCAAGACGAATTTCGGCAATTGTCTCATATTCCTATGGTATACTGGTTCTCAAAAACTGGATATGCGATAGAAAAAGGGATATGATGATCGAAGTCTACAGGTTCATGTTGGTTAGAATCACCTCAAGATATACGAGAACCATAAAACGTTTAAAATTTTGCTAACCAGTGTAATTTAAAAATAATCAAAATAAATTGATAATCAAATATAATATGGAGTGAAAAGGCTGCAGCCTGCACACAATTCTTTCAAAGTAAATTGCTCTCTCTCATGCACAGATTTATCCCATCTCGTCTTCAGTTGTCATACCCTTCCTCCCATCCATGGTACACGGAATCTTGTGGTGAGGCTGTTGCCCTGAAACAACTTGCTTTCGTCTCCTGGAAAGCAAATCCAACGGAAGGAAATCTCATTTCCTTTCACAAAGCCCGAAACAAGTGTGTGTCCACCCTCAGGAGAGCCAGGAAACAATATCTCACCGTTCTCAAGACCGAACTCTCTTATCTGTCTCCCTCTTCCAAATCCTGGTGGCGTCTGGTCAAATCTGTTTCTGGTGTTTGTTCCCCCTCCATCCCCTCCCTCACCTCAAACGGCTTAACGGCTGACTCCGCACGTGAAAAACCCGAATGCCTCAACTCTGTGTTTGCCTCTAAATCTTGTGTCTCAAACCCATCCCTCTCTGTACCCACCGTACCCAGTCGTACCCAGCTGCTCCTGGACTCTGTGTCCTTTCCTCCTGACAAGGTGGAAAAGTTTCTGTCGACCCTCGACTCTGATTCTGCAACTGGTCCTGACGGCATCAGCCCACAGGTCCTAAAATCATGTTCTTCCGCTCTTTCGCTCCCTCTTTCTGTTCTCTTCACCCTCTCTTTTGCTCAAGGTCATCTGCCATCTGCTTGGAAATCAGCCAACATCACCGCTTTGCACAAAAAGGTGCAAAAACAGATCCTAGCAACTACAGACCAATCAGCCTTCTCCCAATTATCAGCAAAGTCATGGAATCCATCATTGCTTCAGATATGAAATCTTTCCTCTTCTCCAATTGCTTGATCTCTGATCATCAATTTGGTTTCAGACCTGGTCACTCTACTCTGGACATGCTGCTTCTGCTTTCTCAACAATGGATGGAGGTCCTCAACGCCAAACAGGAAATTAGAGCTGTCTTCCTCGACATTTCACGTGCCTTCGATACGGTCTGGCACCCTGCTCTGCTCACCAAACTCTCCTCCTTTGGTATCCATGGAAATCTCCACGCATGGCTGGCGGACTTCCTCTCTGGTCGTCGTCAACGTGTGGCCCTGAATGGGTTTCTCACATCTCCTCTTCCTGTTCAGGCTGGAGTTCCCCAAGGTAGTGTTCTGGGCCCTGTGCTTTTTCTGGTCTTCATCAATGATCTCTCTGACTCTCTTGAAAATCCTCTCTACCTCTTTGCTGATGACTATACTTCTTTGTATACAAGATCGAGGCTCGTGAAAGAGCGAACATTAATCACACAGAAAGACAAACAGACACATAAAACAAATAACATCGGGAGCGGTAGACAAGATGGGGAGAGAGGGGGAAGGACACAAACACAACATTTGAGAGCAGGGACCGAGAGACATGGAGACATCGAGAGAACTGTGGGAGGGAGAGGGCTTTGGGGGGGAGGCATGGGAAGCGTGAGGGTGGGAGAGGTATAAAACATATGGACACTGCCAGGACTTCCAGGAAAGAAGTTGGTATTTCAAACAAGGTGGATCTGGGGTGAATTAGTTGGGGTAGAAAAGCTCAAGGTTTTGGATGGGGGAAGATAAGAGATGGTGGTGAACAGCTGTTTTAAAGACCTGGAGGGAGGAGTGGGATTGAAGAGAGTGAGGGAGTTTGTTCCAGAGGCGGGAGAAAAGAGGAATGAAAGAGTGAAGGTGAGCAGAGAGCCGAGATTTCGGCAGTTTAACCATCAGAGGGTTGCTGGCAGGTCTTGTGCGACCTGTAGGAATATTTGGGGGACAGAGCACAGAGAGAGCTGAGGGAGCAAGGCTGCAGAGGAGTCGGTAGAAGACAGAAAGACCACCTACCTGCCTGCGGTGAGTGAGTGAAAGGCCCTCAGAGATAGCTTCATCGCGGGAGATTCCAATGATTCTGAAAGTTTTGGATTCAACAGCGTGAAGCCGAGCCAGGTGTGAGGCAGGAGCACCAGCCCATAGGGGAGAACAGTATTCCATCGAGCTGCGGATGAAAGCCTTGTATGTGGTGAGGAGCTCAGGTGTGCCTAGGAAGGACTTCGCACGACGGAGGATGCCCAGTCGGTGACTGGCTTTGGAGGCCAGCTTGGAAATGTGGTTTTCCCAAGAAAGATCATGGCAGATAGTGAGACCCAAAAGCTTGAGCGACAGAACTTCTTGGAGAGGATTGTTGAGAAAGTAGATGGGAGGGTTGTCCAGTCGATCTTTTCGGAGAGACATAGTAAGAGTGTGAGATTTGTCAGGATTGATAGACATGTTCCACTTGTTTGACCAGTCTGTGATTTTGTCCAGGTCTTCAGAGAGTGAGGAGGCTGCAGACTGCCGATCTGAGGGAAGAGGAATGGAGCAGCAGAGAGTGGAGTCATCAGCAAAGAGATAGAGAGGATTTTCCAGAGAGTCAGAGAGATCATTGATAAAGACCAGAAAAAGCACAGGGCCCAGCACACTGCCTTGGGGAACTCCAGCCTGAACAGGAAGGGGAGATGAGAGAAATCCATTCAGGGCCACACGTTGACTACGACCAGAGAGGAAGTCTGCAAGCCATGCATGGAGATTTCCATGGATACCATAGGAGGAGAGTTTGGTGAGCAGAGCTGGGTGCCAGACCGTATCGAAGGCACGTGATATGTCAAGGGAGACAGCTCTGATTTCCTGTTTGGCATTGAAGACCTCCATCCATTGTTGAGACAGCAGAAGCAGCATGTCCAGAGTAGAGTGACCTGGTCTGAAACCAAATTGATGATCAGAGATCAAGCCATTGGAGAAGAGGAAATATTTCATATCCGAAGCAATGATGGATTCCATGACTTTGCTGTTAATTGGGAGCAGGCTGATTGGTCTGTAGTTGCAAGGATCTGTTTTTGCACCTTTTTGTGTAAAGCGGTAATGTTTGCTGATTTCCAGGATGCTGGCAGATGACCTTGAGCAAAAGATAGGGTGAAAAGAACAGAGAGAGGGTGAGATAGAGCAGCAGAGCAGGATTTTAGGACCCGTGGGCTGATGCCGTCTCGTCCAGTTGCAGAATCAGAGTCGAGGTTTGACAAAAACTCCTCCACCTTGTCAGGCGAGAAGGACACAGAGTCCAGGAGCAGTTGGGTTCGACTGGGAAGGGTGGGAACAGAGAGAGATGGGTTTGGGACTAAGGATTTTGAGGCAAACACAGAGTTGAGCATTCGGCTTTGTCACGTGCGATGTCAACTGTGTGGCCATTTGAGGTAAGGGAGGGGATGGAGGGGGAACAAACACCAGAAACGGATTTGACCAGACACCACCAGGATTTGGAGGAAGGAGACAGGTTTGAGAGTTCATTCTTGAGTGAGGAGAGATAGTGCTTCCTGGCACTCCTGAGGGTAGACACACACTTGTTCCGAGCTTGGTGGAAGGAACTGAGATTGCCTTCAGTTGGATTAGCCTTCCAAGAGGCAAAGGCAAGTTGTTTCAGGGCAACTGCCTCACCACAAGATTCAGTGTACCACGGACGGGAGGAAGGGTAAGACAACTGAAGGCGAGATGGGATAAATCTGTGCATGAGAGAGATCAGTTTGCTTTGGAAGAATTCCCAGGAAGAATTGATGTCAGAGGCAGTGGAGATGGGAGACCAATCCAGACGATTGATGGCTGCTTGAAGACCGTCCCAGTCGGCCTGAGTGAAATGCCAGACTCGTCGACGCTGAGGAGGCTCTCTGAGAATGGCCAGAAAGATGTCCACTTTGACAAGCACATGATCAGAAGAACCGATTGGAGCAGAAGAAGAGCAGCAGACATTAGCAGGGAAGTTTGTCATAATCAAGTCTAGAAGAGAAGATACTCCATTGTCTGAGACCTGGGTCGGAAAATTGACAGATTGTGTCAATCCCAGTGAGTCACAGAAGTCCTTTGCTGAGGTGCCTTGACTGGTGAGAGAGGAACCCACACCCAACCAGGTGGCATGATGACAGTTGAAGTCACCACATATGAGGAAGAGAGAGTTGGGATGAGTGGATAGAAGTTGGTCCATGTTGTCAGACAGTGAAATGTAGATGGAGTCATCACTGTTTGGGGGACGGTACAGAACACATATGAACAAAAGGTGGGAGCGGAGAGGAAGCCGTAGCCAGAGGTACTCCTGGGGGTGAGGAGGAGAGAGGGCAGTGCAAGGAGAGTGAGGAAGAGAGTTTTTGATAAAGATAGCCACCCCACCACCAGGCCGAGGCTCAGGTCTATCATACCGGAGGAGGGAGTAACCAGGAAGAGATATTAAGGAATCAGAGACATCTTGAAGGAGGAAAGTCTCTGTTAAGCAGATCAAGTCTGGATTGTCAGAATCAACCTGTATGGAGAGATCAGTCAGGATTGAGCGAAGGCCCTGGATGTTTGAGGTCCATACCGTTAATGAAGAGAGAGGGGGAGCATCGGGTACAGGACAGGGGAGGGGAGGAGTAGGGTAAGATGAAGGATGAGAGGGGGAGGTAGGGAGAGCAGTTGATAGTGTGTCAGAGATTGCAGAAGAGTTCCAAGAAAGGGAAGGATGAGGAGGATGAAAGGTTTGATGGTAAAGGGATGAGGCACAGTGAGGGGTTGTTTGAGGGGGGGCAGAGGAAAGTAGAAGGTTGGGGGGGGGGGTGGAGGTATGAGATAGAAGGGAGACGAAGTGGGGAGGAGGCAGCTTTGAGGAGGAGGGGGGAGGAGGGAGAATTGGAGAGGAATGGTATGGGGGGAGATTTCAATGGGAGGGGTTGGGGGGGAGTTTTGAAGGGGAGGAGTGAGGGGGGAGTTTAGGAGGGGAGGGGCAAGGGGGAAGTTTAGAAGTGGAGGGGCAAGGGGGGAGTTTAGGAGTGTAGGGGCGAGGGGGGGATTTGGAGGGGAGGGGCAAGGGGGGAGTTTAGGAGGGGAAGGGCAAGGGGGGAGTTCAGGAGTGGAGGGGCAAGGGGGTGATTTGGAGGGGAGGGGCAAGGGGGGAGTTTAGGAGGGGAAGGGCAAGGGGGGAGTTCAGGAGGGGAGGGGCAAGGGGGGAGTTTAAGAGTGGAGGGGCAAGGGGGGAGTTTAGGAGTGTAGGTGCAAGGGGGGGGATATGGATGGGAGGGGCAAGAGGGGAGTTTAGAAAGTCGATGATTAATGAAAGACGAACATTGAAAACAAATTGGGTTTGTTGTGATTTTCAAGTTTGCAATCCGATTCAGAACGATGGAGGAGGGATGGAATGAATGTGAATTTAGACCATGTAGTGAGGGAGACGTATAAGATATTGAATTTCTTTTTTTTGAAGTGGAATTAGTTGGAGAGGAAATTGAGAAAAGCCTTTTAAATAGGAAGAAAAACAGCGTGTTGTAAAATACCACTGAGTAAAACACTGAAGGGGAAAGGTTAAACATATTTAAATAATATTTAAACAGAACCGTGAACAATCTTATATGCACAAAATACCAACGGGGGGAGAGCCGAGAGGGACCACCACGAGTCACGTGAACAGGGCAAACGGTGGATGGCAAGGAGATAATGGGGGCGGGGCGAACAGCACACCTGGACAGAAAATACAGGATGAGACAACAGTACACGTGGAGAAAGGAAAATAAATGTTTTTGGTTTTTTTTTTTGGTTTTTTTGGGGGGGTGGGGGGGGGTGGGGATTTAGAACGTTAGACAGAGTATTATGTTCGGGGTAGAAGGGAAAAAACTAAGAGCCAAGCAAAACACGCTTAAGTTAACAAACACCGACGGGGGTACAACTACAAGGCCGCACACGAGGAGCAGAACACGATTAATTAATTATGAGTTACAGGAAATTCAAACCAAAACTAACTATAATCAAACAATAACGCATGGACGATAAAATAACGAGTTGAAATTTGACAATCTATCTGGGGAAATGGGGGAGAAACACGTGGTCGAAGAACGAACGAACGAATAAGAATGAATAAACGAATGAGAACAGAGAAGGAAATGTTTTTTTTGGTTTTTTTTGAGTTGAGATTTACATAAGGAAGTAGGCTATGGGGTGAAAAGACTGGGAAAACAGAGAACGAAAGTTATTGGATCACAAACGACGGACCGCTGAGAGAAAAACAAAGCCTCAAGGTTGTACAGTGTACACTGTACAAGGCCTCAAGACATGACACGAATTAACACGATTTTCAATACAGGTGTGAAAGATTTGCACCGAAAATCTTCGTTGGGAGACAATATATACACCATAAAATAAATACAGTTATAACGAAAATACAAATGGAAACAATTACTTAACTTCGATTTCGATGAGAAGCGTGGAGAGCTGAGAATAAACGAACCCTCGCCAGCCAATATGTCGCAGACTATACCACTTGCAACTATAACCATCATTATACCAAGCATATGGCTTCGCTTTCAGACCAAATAATTATGGTTAGGAAACAAAGTGTAATTTTCCCAAAATAAATAATGGAAAACGAGCTCCCACATAAGAAAGGTTCGCAACAACGAAGGGGTATACAACAACAACAACAACAACAACATGCATTTTAAGGCCATTTTCCCTCCTAGAGCGGGGGTTAGCCTTGCGGTCCCCATGACGATCTTCTCCACTTTGCCCTATTTTCTGCATCTCTCCTTGTTAACCCCTTTGCCCGCATTTCTTCTTCCACCATCTTTAGCCAAGTCTTTCTCGGTCTTCCCCGTCCTCTACTTCCTTCTACATTAATTTCCATCACTCTTCTCAACCAGTCACTTTCATCCTTCCTCAACACATGACCAAACCATCTCAACCTGTTCCTCTTCACAGCATCAATCACGGGCAATATTCCCATTATCTTTCGCAATTCATCATTTGTCTTCCTCTCTCTCAACGATACTCTGCACATCCATCGAACCATTCGCATTTCCACCCTTTCCAGCCTTCGTTGCTGCTCTACGTTCATTACCCATGTATCGCTCCCATAAATCATAACACTTCTCACACATGCAGCATACACCTTTCCCTTCAGCTTCAGCGACACTCTCCTCCTCATCAGCACGCCACTCAGTTCCCGAAACTTCTTCCATGCACATCTCACTCGAGCAACCGTTGCCGAGTCTGATCCACCTTCTCCATTCAGCATGTCTCCGAGGTAGCAAAATGTTTTCACACCTTCCAGCTTCACGCCGTCCCCAAGATCCAACTCAACATTTCCTCCATCTGCAGCTCCCTCTGTGCACACCTTACATTTGAATGTAGCTGCCACACTGGTAAATGACCCTCTCAGACCACTACATTTTTGATGAACCCACTCAGCGCACATTGTACATTGAATGGAGTTCACTCCGACACCCTTCCTGCACACAGCACATGGCCACTTCCCAGTTCTTTCCACCTCACCACATGCTTTACCACTTGCCATCACCTTCGTCTTTCCGATATTCACCTTCAGACCTTTTGTCTCCATACATTCCTTCCACTTGTTCATCTTTTCCTTCAGTCCATCCATACTTTCCGCAATCAACACCAGATCATCTGCATACAACAACTCCCACGGTAAACCCTCCTTTACGTTCTGAGCCAGCACCTCCATCACAGCTACAAATAGTAGTGGACTTAGTACCGACCCCTGATGCACTCCCACCTTCACCTCAAACTCACCACTGTTCCCGTCCTTCGTCCTTACAGCTATGCGCGCTCTTTTGTACATTGCCATCACTACTCTGATCAACCATTCCTCCACTCCTAACTTCCTCAATGCCCATGCCAATACTTTGCGTGGAACCCTATCGAATGCTTTCTCCAGATCAACAAACCCCAAAAAGAACTTCTTCCTCTTCTCCATGTACTTCTCCTGCAACTGCCTCACAATGAAAAGCGCGTCTGTCGTTCCTCTTCCTGGCATTAATCCAAACTGCATTTCGTCGATCTTCACTTTCTTCCTTATCCTCCTCTCCAACACCCTTTCCAATACCTTCATTCCATGCTCCAATAACTTTATCGCTCGATACGAGCCACACTCCAGAGGGTCACCTTTCCCCTTGTATAGAGGGACGAGGGTACTCAGTTCCCAATCCACTGGAATGCGGCCTTCTTTCACCACCAGATTACAGATCTCTGTCATTCTCTTCACACCCCAACTTCCTGCTGCCTTCAACATATCTCCCACAACTCCTGTCGGCCCTCCCGCTTTTCCACTCTTCACTGCTTTTATCGCTTCCTCAACTTCCTTCTCAGTTATCTTCTCTGCCGGTCCTAAAACTGGGTTACTCTCTATGTTGCCATCCCATTCATTCTCTGTATTCAACAGCATTTCCATTTATCTTTTCTATCTTTCTTTAATTCCATCTGGGTCGACAACGATTTGTCCCACTTCATCCTTCAAGAAACTCACCCCCATCACATCACACCTCTCTTTCGCTATCTGCTTTGCAATCCTGAATACTGCTTTCTGACCCTCTTCCGAATACAAGCGTTCTCCGAACATTTTCCTCCATGCCTCCTGCGCCTTTGCTACCTCTTTCTTTTCAGCCTTCCTGGCTGCCTTATAACTTTCATGCTCTGCTGTTTCTGCTCCCGTACCCTTCGCCTTCTGCCACTCCTTGAACTTCTTCCTCTTCTCGTCAATCCTCTTTCCAACTTCATCATCCCACCACCATGTTTCCGAGTGCCTCGGTGGTCCTTTTGTCCATCCACATACCTCACCAACGGCTCCCAACAGACAAGCTTTCATTGACATCCAACCACTTTCAAGCTCAACCACATCATCCTCGACCATACTCAGCCTCTCTTTTAATGCCTCCCTCACTGTCACCTCTTTCAACCTCCACACCTTCATTCTCGGTTGGTACTTCACCCGCCGAGCTCTCCTCGCACCTTTCACCCTTATGTCGCAGACAACCAAGTGGTGCTGTAAAACAGCCTCCTCCCCCGGGACCACCTTTGTGTCCCGGAGGTGCCCCCTATCTCGCCTACGCACCATCAGGTAGTCAACGGTTGTCGTCGACCCACCTGACGTGTATGTAACAAGCTTATTATCCTCTTTCTGGAACTGAGTATTACAAATCAACAAATCAGCTCCATCAGCAAACTCCAAAATCCTTTCACCTTCTCCATTTCTCACACCATATCCGTAACCCCCATGAACTCCCTCAAAACCATCCATACTCCTTCCCACATGTCCATTCAGGTCTCCTCCCACCACAACAACTTCCTCATCTTTCACGTTTTCCATCAGCTTCTCGATCGCACACCCGAACTTGTCCCCCTCTTCATCGCTTCGACCAATCTGCGGAGCATATCCCTATCACTAGCAGATGACGTTCACCAAGAGCTTTTCAATCATCATTTTCACCATAATCAACCTATCACTCACTCTAGCCACACTCACCACACTGTCCACAAACTCTTCAGAAAACAGGACACCAACACCATTCACGCCCTCCGGGCACCCTTGCCACACAAACTTATATTTCTGTCCCTGCCTACCCTTCACCATTCTCACACCACTTCCCTTCCATCTCGTCTCCTGCACACAACATATGTCCACTCTTCTTCTGACCAATACTTCCACGACTTCTCCTGATCTCCCTGTCATTGTCCCTACATTCCTTGTCCCAAACCTCAGAAACCGATCTCCACTTCGGGCTGCACCCTGCCCATATGTAGTTGTAATTGTCATGGTTCTCTTTTTGAGGCAATGTTTTTATGGCCGGATGCCCTTCCTGACGCCAACCCTCTTAGTCGTCTCTTACGACACGCAGGGATACGGTGTACCTATTCTGACCAGGGTACACACTGGGAAACGTTTAAGACATGGAAATTCTGGGGGGGGGGGGGGGGCGTCAGCATCACGGCTGCGGTTTAAACATATTCCAACAATATCCAAACGAGATACAGGGGGTGGGGCACAAGTCGAGACGAGGAGGAGAGCGAACAAGCACGTGTCCGGGAGGCGAGAAAGAATCAATATATAATTATTTGTCTATCCGTTTGTCCTGTTTTTAAAAACGCCGGACAAAGGGTAAAATGCCTGCGAGAGGCTGGGGGGAGAAAAGAAAATCAAAGAAACAAGCAAATACTGTGAAGGAAAGAACTTACACTCACAAAACACCGACGGGGGGAAGGGAGCCCAGAAAGACCAGGCCGCGCACGACGCGCGAATAAAAAACGACCAATCATACACAAATCCGCAACAACCACAAAACCAAAACTAAACAGAAACACACACACAACAACACACACACAACAAAACAACCAGCGGAAACCCGACAAAGACACGAATGGGAAAACACTCAAACTTCGATGCCGTGGAGAGCTCGAAGCAAGCCTCGTCGCCCGAGGGACCGGAAGTCTGACAAATCGAAGGGGTATAAAGGTACATAACCTCAAAAGTGTAATTCGTCAAGATGTTTGTGTTGTAAGGTTTTTAGAACTAGTGAAACTTTTGTTACTCATGTTACAGGAAAGACTTTTGTTGTTTATTGTGAAGGTTTGTTTGAATGTAAATCAAGGTAAGTTATTTATCTTCTCACCTGTGGAGATTGTGGCTTGCAATATGAAGGTAAAACTTTACAATGTTTCCATTAATGTTTGAATGGGCATAGGTCTGGTGTGTCTTCTGGTGTTGAGACGTATTTATTTAATTACTCGCGTGGACAGGCTCACTACACTCGCTGCACCACTCGTCACTACAGAGACCCAAGCTTGTTTTAACTGAGGATAATGACTTTATGTGAATTACTATGTTGTCCTGATTTACACCATTTATAATAAAAACATTTATTTTGTACATATTTATTTGTAATATTGCTGATATTATTTATTTATAATTTATTTGTAATCTAAAAACGTCCAAGTGGTCTAAAGCTCGAAATAGTCAAGGGTCCAAGCTGTCTAATATGTCTGAACGGTGTGAGGGTCTAACTGGTGTTGAGGTCAAAGGGGTTGGAGTGGACTTAAGGGGTGTAAAGGTCCAAAGGTTCGAGTCTTTGGGGTCTTTAGGGGTCCTCGGGGACTTTTCGGTTTTCTGGGTCTTTGGGGTAGTAAAGGGTCCTTGGAGATTTGGGTCTTCAGGGTCTTCAGGATCATTAAGGCTCTTCAGGGTCTTTTGTATCTTTAAGGCTCTTCCGATTATTTTAGGTATTTGGGGCATTTTGGGTCTTCAGGGTCTTTTGGGGTATTTTGAGTACCTGGGTCTTCAGGGTATTTAAGGGTCTTTTGAGTCCTATGTGTCATTGGGGGTATTCAGGGTATTTTGGGTCTTCAGGGTGTTTAAGGCTCTTCGGGCTTTTTGGGGTCTTCAGGGTATTTTGAGTCCTCTGCATCTTCAGGGCATTTAAGGGACTTTGGGGTATTTTGAGTTCTCTGGGTCCTTTGGGTTTTTGGGGTCTTTAAGGGTCTTCTGTGGCTTTTTGGTCTTGAGCGTCTTTTGTGTCTTCCGTGTATTTTGGGTCTTTGGGGCATTTTAGGTCCTCTTGGTCTTCAGTGTATTTAAGGGTCTTTTGAGTCTCTGGGTCATTTATGGGTCTTCTGGGTCTTTGGGATCATTAAGGCTCTTTTAAGCATCTTTGGATATTTGTGGGTCCTCAGGGTCTTGTCGGTCTTCAGGGTCCTCAGGGTATTTTGTATCTTCGGGGTCTTTAAGGGTCTTCTGGTTGTTTGGAGTCTTTATCGGTCCTCAGGTCTTTTGGGGTCTTTGGGGTCGATAAGGGTCATTAAACATCTTTGGTTCTTTAGGGGTCTTCAGGGTCTTTGGGTAATTAAAGTCTTTTGGGATCTTCAGTATAATTAAGGGTCTTTAGTGGTCCTTGGGGTCTTTTGGGTCCTCTGGGTCTTTTATGTCTTCTGGGTATTTTGAGACTTTAATGGTCTTCAGTGTCTTTTGGTTCTGCTGGGTCTTTTGGGTCTTCATAGTCTTTTGTGTCTTTGGGGTATTTTTGGTCTCCAGAATCTTTAAGAATCTTCAGTGTCTTTTGGGTCTTCTGGATATTTGAGGTATTTAAGGGTCTTTTGCATCTTCGGGGTCTTTATGGGTTTTTGGGGTCATTAAGGGTCTTTGGGTCTTTTGTCTTACACTTGATCTTTTGAGTCTTCAGGGTATTGGAGGGTCTTCAGGGCGTTGGGGTCTTCGGGGTCTTTGTGGGTCTTCAAGGTTTTTTTTGGGTCCTTGGGTCTTTCGGTATTTAATGGTCGACAGGATATTTTGGGGGGTATTTTGGATCTTTGCGGTCGTAATATCTGGACACCATTTTGAAGCAACATTGAAAAAAAGAATAACAACAACAGCATGATCCTGAGGAGGTTATAGGAGCTCTATTTTGGGGTCAATGATCATCCAAAGGATAGCGATATCCATCTAATTTCTTCCCAACCAAGCTCTTCTGTCTCTTCCCTCTCCTTTCCCCATTGCACCATACGTAATACATAGATGATGCCTTCTAACGCCTCTCTACTCTCACACGGAATACAAAGATTCTGCAAAAAGGTGTCTGGAAAGTAAGAGAACGCTAAATATATTTGGAATATTTGATTAATTTATTCTCAGTAATAAATTAGTATAATTGCATTTTAAAGATTTGATTTTTTTCAACCTTTCATCGCACAACCATTTGCAAGGCTTCTGCATTTAGATATTTATTTAATAATCTCTTGTTGCAGTTACCACGTTGTCGTCCATTCCATTTCAGTTCAACAAGCCGATGAAGCCTTTGTTGCTCCTGTGTGAAGCGGGCCCATCGCCGTGAGAAAATAAAACACACAGGAAATGGCACTCTGTGCTGAGGCGCGGCGGTGATGGCTAATTGCTCACCCTCAGCCAGGAAAAGGTCCCGGAGGGTGAAATCGCACGGTGTGCATGTATTCTGGGGTTTCATCTGAATTTATAGCATCTATTGTTTTCAGTCTCCATTTTGGGTGTACATTGAAATGATACATCGTTTCAATACTCGAGATGAACACTATTTCAACAGCGGGGTTAAGTTACCAATGTAGACCATGAGGAACAAGAACAAGAACCACCTTTGGAGGCCATTTTTCCACGCAGAGCAGGGGTTGGCCTTTTTTCGGGCACGGTGGTTCCCTTTTTTGAAGCAATGTTTTATGGCCGGATGCCCTTCCTGCCGCCAACCCTGTTAGTCGCCTCTTGCGACACACAGGGAATTACCAGCGAACTGGAACTCAATTTGCTGACCTCGGAAGGATGACAGGCTGAGTCAACCCCCCTGGCATTAATTCAGGATTCGAACCCAGGATCCGAGGATCCCAAGCCCCACCCGAACTGCAAAGCCAACACCAGGTAAGAACATGATACAGCTAAAATAATTACGGTTACAAGGTATTGTTGCGGAAATGGCTTCTAGAGGTTAAAATTGTATCGCCTTATTAAATGTCGCTAACTTAAATGCAATTAATCATGTCTCGATCATCGCGGCCAATTCATCCAAGAGTTTGTTGAAATCATATACATTACAACCATGTGGTTTACTGATGCTTATGTGATGGTTGGTATTGGTGTTCTAACATATTTAATATTCAATTTTCTTTAGGTGATGGTATTGGTGTTCTAACATATTGTCAAGTCCGTGGCCGATGAACACCAGCCTTGGACGAATAACCGGATGGTCTTTAATTCCGAGGGAACTCCGAATAATGGCGGTACTTTTTGGCGCGCGTGGGATGGAAGGCAGCAAGGTGCTGTCCTGAACGAAACGCAAGGGTTTATTCTCGAACCCACAAAACATGCGAACACGACTAAGAAATTCAACAATACAACAAATAAAATGCCACAATAATGAATTTTATACAAATAAATGCAAGACGATAAAATGGCGAAATAAAGGTTGAGGTAAAAACTAATATTTACCCTCGCCTGAGGAGAGGGTATTGCATTTGAGTCCGTTTTTCTGTTTGTCTGTTTGTCTGCACAGAATAAATATGATTTTCTCTGCAACCGTTGGTCCGATTGACAGGTAATTTTCACCATAGGTGCAACTTAAATGATAATTATGACGTCATAGGTCACGTGGTTTGGCTGCCATCTTTGAAAAACCAAAAAACTTTGCACCTCGATATCTCCGAAAGCGCTGAATAGAAAAAATTGGGACATGGCTCATTCTAAAGAACTCTTCATGGGGATGAAAATATGTTAATGATGATGTCATAGGTGCCTCCATTTTGACGTCATAATTTGACAAGTACAAAACGTCATCCGCTCAAGATGAAATTTCTTGAGCATAATCTAGGAATAAATTAGTTTAGAAAAAAATTAATGATGACGTCATCAGTTAGATGGTTCGGCCGCCATATTTGTTTGAACACAAAAGCCTTAAAAACCACTGAAAATACATCTGGCGAGGGTTGCAATCTCTGATTGCTCTTTCTTGTTAATAAATGTCAGCTCGAGCCTCGATCTTGTATACAAAAAAAAAATTGAAAGATTATAATTCCTTAAAATATACCATAATCACCATTTAAGTTCAATACATAGATTCCAGACAAATAGAAAAGTAGCTAATACACATATTTAAAACTAAATTTTCTCACCAATACATTCCAAGAGCGTCACCAACAAAATTGGGATATAGTCACGTTTGTGTGCTTTCCCTTCTCTTGTCTTCCGCTCCCTCTTTTTATATATTTTGTTTGTCTGGTTGATTTGTTTGTGAAGTAAATGTCAGCGCTTTCACGAGCCTCGATTCAGTATACAAAAAAAAAAAAAACCTTATCAATCCTATTATATTGTGAATAGCAGGCAGTCCAGCATAGAAAATGAACATGGAACCAATCATGGAAAAACTTCCAAGTAGATTTTTTGTCAGAAATGGATTTTTTAATTCTACAGATATTTCTACCCCAGAAACAACTTTCAGACCTTTTGGTAAATAAAAGTCAAATAAAACCCCTGTTACGGAGTCCTCTACAATCTCCTGGTCTCGGTAACCTCCGAACCCCGAGAGGAACTCCGGCAGAAAAATATATATTACTCCGTGTCAAAAGCAAGATCGAAACCACACCAATGGTTATCAACAAAAAGAATATATTAAAAATCACACAGGAATAATGATACAACCATGATAGCCAGCCAGCCACCATACAATCAATATCTTAGGATGGTACCATCTGTTAAAGTAATCGAACTCGCTGTTCCCAGTACATGGAAAGAACCTCTTCAATGTCTCTATAACCTTCAAGGCGAAGTTGATTCGCTCCGGCGATCGTTGGAACAATGTCCGATCAAGAGCAATCGAGGCGTAGACAGTCAAAGCGACACAGAAGTCACGTGGTCCAACACCCAGCAAACTCGCGGTAGAATGGACACTCTCCAAAGACGCACGCCAACTTACTGCTTATACGTGACCACATCACCCCCGTCCTTTACAAGCTTCACTGGCTCCCCATCCCCCAGAGAATCCAGTACAAAATCCTCCTCTTGACATACAAAGCCCTCCATAACCTGGCCCCATCCTACCTGGCTGACCTCCTCTCCAGACACACTCCCACCCGCAACCTCTGCTCTGCTGGTACCAACCTCCTGACCCCCTCCATCCGGACCAAATTCAGATCCTGGGGGGACAGGGCCTTCTCCATCGCTGCTCCCACCCTCTGGAACTCACTACCTCACACCATCAGAGACTCCTCCTCACTCACCACATTCAGAACATCACTAAAGACCCACCTGTTCAACACTGCATTCAACATTCAACCCACAGCATTTAACCCCTGACTATCTCTTCTCCTTCTCCCTCCTTTTGCTTTAAATATTTCCCTATTGATTCTTGTCTTTTTGCAATTGTTGTTTTCATGTATTGTTATGCATTATGTTTTCCACTCTGTCAAAAAGCGCCTTTGGACTTCTGGAAAAGCGCTATACAAAATAAATGAATTATTATTATTATTATTATTACACGTTTGCCGTTCAATCAGCGAATCGCCGTGTACTCCTCAAACGCCGCTTTATTGCACAGCCGTCCCCGGCAAACCACCGGAGGATAAGCCCAGCTGACGCGACAAGGACCTTTTCCGATGAAGGCAGCGCGCGGGGCGAAATGGCGTACGGCTCTCACTCGAGCCGCGGCCTCGAGGCGAAGATTCTCCGGAATCTCACCCCTGTATCTGGTCTGGCTTCGCAGGCTTTTCCACAACTCCAGCGATAACACCGATCGCACGAGTTTCCTTTCAAGGACTCAAAGTTCACTCGCCATGTACTCTCGACCACGCTAGGTACGGAGCTTTTTCAGAACACGTCGTTTCACCTCTGCCTCACGCCCTCTTCTTCCTCATTCCTTTTCTTCTGGGTCGGTTTCCTGCATCATTATACGTTAACCTTTTTAACTTTAGATAGCTGTTCCTGAATACTAAACCTTTTGAGATTAATAATAATTATACATGATATCAGAAACATGTCAAGTGGGTGAAAACCACAACAGCGGAAGTGACGAATCCATAACACTTCCCCCCCATAAGAAAGAAAGTTTGAACACAGCGAAAACTTTCTTTGCATGCAAACTCTTTAAACAAACAAAAATAAACTCACAACCCCAAATCACCAATTCCCGTGAGCAGCAATTAATATTTCCCGAAAATAAAGCAACAAAATTTCACACAACCCACAGAGATTTCCAACGTTGATTCACTCTGGACAAAGCATCATCAACGACATTGTCCCTGCCCTTTACATGTTCAATTTCCAAGTGGAACCCCTGCAAAGCCAAACTTCATCTCATCCACCTCTGAATTTTACTTTTAGTTTCTTTTGAATGAAGGTTAAGGGGTTGATCAAAAATCCAAAGTCAAGCAAATCGATAGCACTTTTTTCCGGGAGGCCGAGCTGAGGGCCAGGTTCCATGGTGGTTGGATGGTGAGGCCTGGACATATTCACTACATGGACGCCTTTAGGAACGTAGAGTTCACGGTTAGTCTGTGTCGGAAAGTTCACTACATGGACGCCTTTAGGAACGTGGAGTTCACGGTTAATCCGTGTAGGAAAGTTCACGACATGGACGCCTTTAGGAACGTGGCGTTCATGGTTAATCCGTGTAGGAATCTTGGCTCGGCTGCTCCGTAGCATTCAGTGCTTCAACTCTTTCTAACTTTCCTAACAATCACGGTTGGACCACTTGTCACTGTAGTCACATGAATAGCGGTCTACTTCTCAGCCACTGCTCTGATAATCCTTCCTTCAGGAGCTGCCATAACTCTGGAAGCCTCCATGATAATATCGATTGCGGCCACCACCACTACTACTCCGTGGTCCTCCTCTGTAGCCCCTCAACACCTAGGAAATGCCTTCCCTACTGTTATCGTCCGACCCTCCAACTCCTTGCTATTCAGATCCTTTTCTGCAACTCTGGCGTCCTCTGAGGTTTCAATCGTGACAAAGCCAAACCCTCTTGACTTTTGTGTCTCCCTGTCTTTTATCAGCAGCACTTCCAAAAGCGGTCCATATTTGCTGAAGGCAGACTTCAGAACATCTTCCTTTGTTTTGAAGTTCATTCCCCCGACAAAGAGCTTGCCAATATTGCCTCCATCCCTGACGTGCATGTGCTGACACTTAGTTTCAGGGTATTTCCTCTTCTCTTCAGGGCACTTCCTACTAGGCTTTTCAACAAACATCGGGTTACCAGAAACTTGACCACCGGCCAAATCATTCCCGATAATAAAAGATACTCCTTCTACAGGAAGAGTGGCTTGTAAACCGACGTTGACCGGTCCTGACACCAAATCGGACTCCAAATGGATGACATGAAGTGGAGCACTAACACAGCCACCAATCCCCTGTAAACGAACACTATCACCAGTTGCCGTCTCCTCTGACAATGGCAAGATGCTTTCAAGCATTAAAGATTGATGTGCTCCTGTGTCCCTCAATACCCCAACAGGTCTCCGGTTCGTCGAGGCTCCATCCAGTGACAAACCCCTCTGAAATAAATGGTTGGTAACCCTTTTGAGGGCGATTTCTCACAATGGCCATTGCATTTGGAGTTGTACTAGTCGAACTCCGCTCCAGATTTTCCTTTCCCAGAGCATAACAGTGGGACATCAAGTGTCCCGGTTTATGGCAAAAAGCGCAAGTAGGCCCGGAGGAGAACCTCGTGGTCTGCCTCGAGCCCCTCGGAGGGTAAGTCTGCCTTGGAACTGCTGTCTTCGGATTTCTAGAAGTCGTGGTATCAGAGTGGTCCTCAGATTAATCTCGAGGCCGCCCCCATGAATTTTCGTTCTCTGCCCCTGATGTACCATAGCTCCCCTGGCTAGGTCTAGGTGAGAAGTTAGCTTTGTGGAACCCCATCCTGTGGGTTAAGGCATAGTCATCAGCCATGGCTACTGAAACTCATGCAACTTTGGTACTTTCCTTTCCTCCAGATGTATTTTAATGTCCTCGTGGACACACTGCTGGAATTCCTCCACCAGGATCAATTGTCGCAATAGTTCGAAGTCTTTCCCAACCCCCTTTTGAATCACACCACCTATCAAACATGGTTAGGAGCTGCAATTACTGGGAGAATGGAGAGAAGTAGTATCCATGCCGGCTAGTTCGACAACCAGTCAGAACTCTTGGGATGTTGGCAGGCATGTGAGGCTGGTTCCACCCTTCAATGAAAAGGATATAGCCAAGTTTTTTTTGCACTTTGAGAAAGTGGCTCAAATGCTAAAATGGCCTGTGGGGTCCTGGACTATGTTAGTGCAAAGTGTTCTGGTGGGTAAAGCTCAAGATATATTTTCGGATTTACCGATTGACCAATGTGTAGATTATGAGAAAGTGAAGAAAGCCATTCTCAAAGCCTATGAATTGGTCCCTGAAGCTTACTGGCAAAAATTCAGGAATGCCAGGAAGATGGAGAGTGAGACCCATGTGGAGTTTGCCAGAATGAAGGAAACCATGTTTGATAGGTGGTGTGACTCGAAGGAGATTGGGAAAGACTTCAACCTGTTACGACTGATCTTGGTGGACGAATTCAAACAGTGTGCCCACGTGGACATTAAAGTACATCTGGATGAGAAGAAAGTACCAGAGTTGTATGAGGCAGCAACCGTGGCAGATGACTATGCCTTGACACACAGGATGGGGTTCCACAAATCTAATTTTCCACCTGGAGTTAGCCAGGGGAGTTATGGTAAATCAGGTTCGGAGAACAGATTTTCATGGAGGCGGCCTAGAGAGGACTATGGGGACAGATCTGATACCGTGACTTTTAGGGATCAGAAGACTGCAGTTCCAAGACATACCTATCTTCCGGGGGGCCCGAGGCAGACCACGAGTTTTTCCTCCGGGCCGACTTGCGCTTTTTGCAAGAAACCTGGGCATTTGATGTCCCAATGTTACGCCCTGAAAAGGAAAAATCAGGAGTGGAGTCAAACTAGTACAACTCCGAATGCATTGGCCAATGTGAGAAATCGTCATTGGAGGACAGTGCCTTGTGAAGGTTCCCATGCCAAAGTTACGGCATCACAGAAGGACCTTGTTCAAGAGGGTTACAAACCTTTTATTTCAGAGGGGTTTGTGTCACTGGATGGGGACTTGATTAACCAGAGACCTGTTAGGGTATTGAGGGACATGGGAGCACATCAATCTTTGATGCTTGAAGGCATTTTGCCATTGTCAGAGAAGATGGCAACTGGTGTTAGTGTTCTTTTACAGGGGGTTGGTGGCTATGTTAAAGCTCCACTTCATGTCATGCATTTGAAGTCTGATTTGGTGTCAGGACCGGTCACCGTAGGTTTACAAGCCACTCTTCCTGTAGAGGGAATCTCTTTTATTATCGGGAATGATTCGGCCGGTGGTCGAGTTTCTGGTAGTCCAATGTTGGTTGAAAAGCCCAGTATGGAAAATAACACAGCACAGTTAGAGCAGGAGATACCGGGTATCTTTCCATCCTGTGCAGTGACTCGTGCTATGGGTAGGAAGTGCTCTGAAGAGAAGGAGAAGGAAGGCGATGTGGATTTGGGTTCCTTAGAGGTATAGGAGGAAAAGTCTGGAAGAGATAATAGGAAAGGGAGTGACATCAAGGAACCGAAGGAAAAGGTGGCATCTGGAACAAAAGAGGGAATGGAGTGTCCGTCGGAGACATCTGGGAACGAGGTTGAACAAACGGTGCTGGTCCGAAAGAGACTTGTTGAAGAACAACACGGAGATTCGGAGATCCGGAGTTTGATTGATAAAGCCATTACAGAGGAAGAGGCTATGAAGATACCTGTTGGTTACTTCATGAAAGGGGAAATACTCTTGAGAAAATGGAGACCACCGGAGGTGCCAGCAAACGATGAGTGGAAAGTTCATTACCAAATTGTGGTGCCACCGCCGTACCGGAAGGAGATATTGAGTTTGGCACATGAGACATCTTTGGCTGGGCACCTTGGAGTGAACAAGACGTGACAGAATATTGGTACATTTTTTCTGGCCAGGATTGCGACGTGATGTGGCGGAGTTCTGTAAATCTTGCCACTCTTTGCAGTTGGTGGGAAAACCTAATCAGAAAGTCCCATCCGCACCTTTAAAACCAATTCCAGCTTTTGAAGAGCCATTCAGCCGTGTCATTATTGACTGTGTAGGCCCTTCACCTAAAACTAAGGCTGGACATCAGTATTTACTGACCATCATGTACGCTTCCACGAGGTTCCCAGAAGCAGTGCCTCTTAGAAAAATTACTGCGGCGGTTATTGCGAAGGCCTTGATTAAATTTTTCACTTTGGTTGGCCCACCTAAGGTCATCCAGTCTGATCAGGGTTCCAATTTCATGTCAACACTTTTTCAGCAAGTGGTACACCTGTTGGGAGTGGAGCAAGTAAGATCAAGTACTTACCATCCTGAGAGCCAAGGGGCCTTGGAAAGGTTCCACCAGACATTGAAGAATATGATCAGAACGTATTGTTTTGAATGTGACAAGGATTGGGATGAAGGAATACCTTTATTGTTGTTTGCTACGAGGGCATCTGTTCAGGAGTCATTGGGGTTCAGTCCTTTTGAACTTGTGTTTGGACACTCAGTGCGAGGACCATTGAAATGGGTGAAAGAACAGTGGCTACATGAGGAGTCACAGTCAACAGTGGTAGAGTATGTGTCAACGGTTAGGCACAAATTGGCAAAGGCTTGTGAAGTTGCGAGAAGGAACTTGAAAGTGAGACAGGATAAAATGAAAGTGAGACATGACAAGAAATCTCAGATAAGAAATTTCAGTCCTGAGGACTGAGTGTTAGTGTTGCTTCCTGTTCCAGGTCAGCCATTACAGGCTAGATATTTTGGTCCCTATGCAATCGAAAGGAGGGTTAATGAAACAGATTACGTGGTGACAACTCCCGACCGACGGAAAAAGCGGCAGCTGTGTCATGTCAACCGAATGAAGAAATATTAGGAGAGGAAGCCTGTGGAAAAAATGGTTCCTGTCTCACCTGTCGTGCCTGTAGTCGGGGTGCAAGAGAATCCAGAGGTTGAGGTGGGTGTGAAGTTTGATAACTTTGATGACCAGGCTTGTCCCAGATTGACGAACACGGAAGTGTTGAGCAATTTAGATGAGAAACTAGGTCATTTGACGAGGGAACAACAAGGACAACTATCCAGCCTAATTTTTGAGTTTGCACATTTGTTCGCAGATGTACCTGGTCGTACTGACTTGGTGTATCATGATATTGAGGTGGGGGAAGCCACTCCTGTGAAACAACACCCTTATCGGATGAACCCTGTGAAGATGGAGTATCTTCGGAAGGAGGTTCAGTATATGTTGGAGAATGACATCATAGAACCAAGCAGCAGTGAATGGAGCTCACCATGTGTGTTGGTTCCAAAACCCGATGGCAGTTTTCGCTGTTGTATGGATTTAAACGGGTTAATGCAGTGACCAAGACCGACTCATATCCCATCCTGAAGATTGATGACTGTATTGATAGAATAGGCCCAGCTAAATTTGCAACTAAATTTGACTTGCTGAAAGGGTATTGGCAGATTCCTCTTACTGATAGAGCGAAGGAAATCTCGGCTTTAGTCACACCAAATGGGTGGTATCAGTACAAGGTTCTTCCCTTTGGATTGAAAAACGGGCCTGCTACATTTCAACGGGTGATTAATAAGCTCATTGCAGACCATGAGGGGGTGGAGGCTTATCTGGATGATGTCATCATCCACACCATGAACATGGAAGATCATATTAAACAAATTCATGCATTTTTCAAGAAACTGACCGAGGCAGGGTTGACCATCAACTTATCTAAGAGTGAGTTTGTAAAAGCACAGGTGGTGTTCCTAGGCCATGTAGTAGGTCAGGGTCAGGTGCAACCGGTGACAGCCAAGATAGAAGCCATTGATCGCTTCCAAGTTCCAAAAGGGAAGAAGGAGCTTATGAGATTCTTGGGTATGGCTGGTTGGTACCCACGGTTCTGCATGAATTTTTCTGATGTGGTAGCCCCTTTAACGAATTTGCTGAGGAAAGAGACCAAGTTTGTTTGGGATGACAAATGTCAGGCTGCCTTTGCCCACGTCAAAGCAATATTAATGAGCTCTCCTGTCCTAGCAGTCCCGGATTTTCAAGAACCATTCAAGCTGGCCATTGATGCAAGTGATGTGGGGGCTGGGGCAGTTCTATTACAGGAAGATGGTGATGGCGTGGATCACCCGGTGTGCTACTATTCGAAAAAGTTTAACAAACACCAGGCAAATTATGCCACCGTGGAAATAGAGACCCTTGCTCTCCTGCTAGCGCTTCAGCATTATGAGGTGTATCTGGGAACTACTACCTTTCCTATAAAAGTCTTCACTGATCACAACCCCTTAACCTTCATTCAAAAAATGAAAAATAAAAATCAGAGGTTGATGGATAGAGTTTGGCTTTGCAGGAGTTCAACTTGGAAGTTGAGCATGTAAAGGGCAGGGACAATGTCGTTGCTGATGCTTTATCCAGAGTGAACTAACGTTGGAAATTCCTGTAGGTTGTTTGGAAGTTTTGTTGCTTTATTTTGGGGAATGTTAATTATTGTTGCTCACGTGAATTGATCATTTGGGGGTGAGTTTTACTTTTGTTTGTTAAAAGAGTTTTTGCATGCAAAGAAAGTTTTCACTATGTTCCAACTTTCTTTCTTGAGGGGGGGGGGGGGGGGGGGGAAGTGTTACGGATTCGTCAATTCCGTTGTGGTGGTTCTCATCCACTGTGAACATTTTTGGTTCCATGTACTATTATTCGTATCGTTTAAGTGAATTGGAGATCTGTTTTCAAAAGGTAAAATAAATTAGTGTTTTAAAAGAAACCGGAAACCGGATCGAAAACCGGAAGAAGAGGAAGAAGAGGAAAAGGAGGCAGAGCCAGTGAGGTGGACAAGGAGCCGAGCTGCTTTGAGGTTTTGAGCAAACGCTGGCGAACGAGGGTCACGAGTGAACTTTGGGGTTTCCTGGGAAAGGGATTCCTGCGACAGAGTTGTTATCGCTGTGACAGATAAACCTGCGTGACAGGTTTTGTGGTTGATTCCGAAAAGAATCATTGGAATGCCGTTACGTCTCGAGAACGGATCGTTGGCCATTTTACCTCGTGCCTGATTTCGGATCGCACCAGGCTTTTCATCTCGCTTCAACCATTTCACCGCATCCAGACGTAACCTGGTGTGTGTGTGTAACGTGGATTTTGAGTGGGAATTTGCGGTTCGCTGTCTGTGAGCCGTTGAACGTCCATACCCGAAGGTGTGATTTCTCAGTCGCCTCTTGAGGATACCTTTGCCTATCTTTGGCAGTGTGACTGTCAACCGAACGGGATTCTGGTCTCGATATGACATTGTTCTTACGATCACTGAAGCATGGATCGACTTTGGCTTGATGCCGGGATAGAGACATTGGGAATCTTCTTCTTTTCGCTCACTTGGAGCACAGTGAGTTATATTGTACGAAACTGATGGTACCATCATAGGAATGATATATATTGGTTGTACAATTGATAAATATTATTATTGTGCTGTTATTCTTGTGTGACCTTAATACAATACTTGTTTGTTGGTAACAATTGGTGTGGTTTCACCATTGATCTTTGACACACAAAATAACACATCTTTCTGCCGTGACTCATCTCGGGGCTCGGAGGTACACCGTGGCCGGGGTTTGGGGAGGAGCACGTAACACTTCCTCTAAATGCACAGTATGATCCAGGCAAAAGAAAGAACAACAAAACAAGGATTAGATAAAAAAAGAAAACTGGAATCTCATTGAGCAAGCACGTCAAATCAAATCAAACAACACAACAACAACAGGCATTTTAAGGCCATTTTCGCTGCTAGGTTAGCCTAAATCGAATCAAAAAATGGTTTTATTTCTTCCACTGTATCGCGACAATAAGCCGAACTGCACATGGGTTACATAAAATGAACTTGTAGAGTATAAAAAGGTAGAAAAATCTGAAATGTGCATAAAAAAATAGTGCAAAACATAAAACGTTGCGAAAATTGCATCTTGTTATCTATATATTGTTGCGGATATGGGATTTGGCCTCCATCCATATCCGCTTGTAAATATTCCCCTATTTCCCCAATACTCCCCAACTATCCCCAATCCCCCATTCCCTAGTCCCATTGTCTGTAAACAACACTGTAGAACCGACCTTCCCCTTTTTCCCCCATTAAATGTCGTGCCCAGGTTCACCGCATCTCACGTAGACAACTATAGGACATCTTGCTAGTTATTCTTAGTCTATGTCAGTTAAGGACTCGTTTCCATTAATTCTGACTCTTCGTTGCACCAGAATGTGATTGTATGGCACCAGTAGTGAGTTTAGGACCTCCCAATACCTCCCCACAACCTCATCTCCGCATCCTCCCATCATCTCATGAAACAACAACAACAACAACAACAGCGCGCGGGGAGTGCGCGTCCTCACTCCGGCTTGGTTAGCCGCCATTGACCATGCGCTCCGACAGGGTTACCACGAAGGGGCTCACTGTCAGCTCCTCGTCGTGGGCGGAGCCCGGTAACCCCCCCCCCCCCCGCACCCAATAAGAAGCGGCGGGCCGATTCCATCTGGGGCGGAGCTAACGAGCCGAGGGCGTGTCACTCCCCGCGGGATATACGCAGCCACTTACCGGAGGTGACGTCAGAGATGCGCCCCCAGCTTGAAGAGAAAGAGACGCCACCTCCAGCGCGACGATACCTCCCCGCATATCTGGACCGGACCGTGTGGATCCTGTCGTTGAGCCAAGGTGCACCTTGTGCTGTCCATCGACTACCTGCCCTTCCTTGCCATCAATCCCTGTGTGAGTCAGTTTTGTCCTGTTTATCTGTGGTCTGTCGGGGCTACTATAAGACCGTGATTAAGTGCCCATCTTCCTATGCTGTACCTCTTGTCCTTGTAGTCTAAACGTTCTGCATACAAATATTATAACCTCCTCCGGAGGTCTTGAGAACTGTACCCCTGGTGTCGTGTCATCTAACCCAGCCGTTGTGTCCTTTCCTTCATTGATCTAGCGTAGCGCGACTCGGCCAACGTTCGAGTATAATCGGGTAAACTGTGCAGACGCGGTCATACCAAACCGCTCGGTAAACTAACATCCAAAACGGCGTCTGTAACAATATATATAAATGCGAGTGGTCTTGCGAGTTATAAAGGGGAGGGGGGAAGGAGGGGAAGGGAGGGGAGGTGATGGAGTGGAAGGGGAGCAGTCAGAAGTGGAGGCTCTTTTACAGAGAATTTATATCTTAAAGGGGAGGGGGGCAGGGGAGTGGGAGGGGGAGGGGGGAAGGGTGGGGAGAAGGGGGAGGGGAGGGGAGGGTGGAGGCAGGAGAGGAAGGGGAGTGGCTCATGTTTCTGAGTGAATGTGGCTCACGTTTCTGAGTGAATGTGGCTCACGTTTCTGAGTTACGTGTGATGCCAATCAGGAAGAAGAAGAAGCTGTGCTACCAAATTCATACACTTCCGGAATTGTTTGATTTATTTGTATTCAAATGTCTGGTAATTGTTTTGTATTTATTTATGTGAATGTGTATTTGAATATAACTGTCATTCATTAAAAAAGGCTTTGGCACTATCGAGCGTTTTTTTTTTTTTTTTTTTTTTTTAAACTGTTGGTGTTTCCAACAGTTAAATAAAACGCAGACGCACACACAGTCAACTCGCGTTTTATATATATAGCGTTTTATTCAGAGATGGCTGAACGGATCTTCATCCAACTTTCAGAGGTTCATCAGCGAGTGCCTGGGAGTGTTTTAGGCAAAACAAATTTTTTTTTTTTAAAGTTCCTTTTTTATGGAGTTAAAAACAAACAAACCAAAAAAAAAACGCTCGATAGTGCTGAAGCCTTTTTTAATGAATGACAGTTATATACAAGTGCACATTCGCATAAATAAATACAAAACAATTGGCAGACATTTGAATACAAATAAATCAAACGATTCCGGAAGTGTATGAAATTGGGTACGACAGATTCTTCTTCTTCCTGATCGGCATCACACTTAACTCAGAAACGTGAGTCACATTCACTCAGAAACGTGAGCCACATTCACTCAGAAACATGAGCCACTCCCCTTCCTTCCCCCCCTCCCTCCCCTCCCTTCCCCCCCTCCCTCCCCTCGTCCTCCCCTGCCCCCCCTCCCCTTTAAGATATAAATTCTCTGTAAAAGAGCTTCCACTTCTGACTGCTCCCCTTCCTCCCCTCTCTTCCCCTCCCCTCCTTCACCCTTCTCCCCTCCCCTCCCCCTTCTCCCCTCCTTTCCCCCACCCCGCCCGGCAACGCCGGGTACTTCTGCTAGTTCAATATAAATCATCAAATTAAAATATAAGAATTATACATAATAATTCAACAACAAAAAACAAAAACCACAAATAAATTCGATAAAATAAATCTACATTCTGCACACAAAATCCACAAATCAGATCACACTTAAATAATTAACCCCGAGCACGTAACATGACGCCCAATCAATCCAAGGTGTCTTCGACTCGGTTACAGGTTTGAGGTAATGAAGAACATATCATGCGCAAGTTTTACAAATTTATCACATCAAAAGAAAGGGAATAAAATCGAATGATAATGTTTCTCCTATTACGACCACAGTACTGTATTATTTTTCGGTCATCAGATCTGAATTGCGGAAGAGATGACGTTATAAAATGGGTCGTGATATCCAAATGTCTATCCATCTGTCCGGTCCTCCGTCCTTCCGTTACTTTTTGCTTTTTTTGCTATTTCTCCCTTATCACCAAGCTGATTAGTCCGAAACGTGACATATAAACACAAGACAGTATCCCGCACAATCGCCTCGGCTTTGATTTTTCTATTTCAGATCATGGGGGATTGGGGGGAGCAAAAGGTGGTTACCCCCTGAAACCTCGGAACCCTACACGCCCCTCATTTATTGACCGATTGCTCAGAAACCCGATACAGACCTACAGTCACGTGAAAAAGTAAGTACACCCCATGTAAAGTTTTGACTTTTTCAACATATTTCAACATACAGCTATTTGGTCCTCATTTCAACAATATTGTAAGATAAAGGTGATATAATATAACAAATATCATGAAACATTTACATTTTGTAGTCCATTGTATAATTTAAATAAACATAAATGCAACTTTCACACGTGGAAAAAGTATGTACACCCCTACATTTATCACTACTTCAAATACCTAAAATTAGAATCAGGTGCACCAGCTCAGGTGCAAATGATTAGAACATCGTTAGAGAGTATCTTGGAGGACCCTGTCTTATTTAAACCTCAGACATTTAGTTTGGTTTTCTCTTTGTTGTTGAAGTGTGCAGCGTCACCATGCCGAGATCAAAAGAGCTCTCTGAGGCCTTCAGAAAGAAGGTTATAGATGCCTATGAGTCTGGGAAGGGAGTTAAAAAGATCTCCAAACAATTTGAAATCAATCATTCGACTGTCCGGAAGATCATCTACAAGTGGAGAAGATTACAAACAACTGCCAACTTGTTCAGGCCAGGCTGCCCCAGCAAGTTCATCCCGAGAGCAGACCGCAAGATGCTGAAAGAAGTCTCTAAGAACCCCAGAATGTCATCATTGGACCTACAGGTAGCTCTTGCCACTGTTGATGTCAAAGTGAATGAGTCTGCCATTAGAAAGAGGCTGCACAAATTAGATATACATGGGAGGTGTATGAGGAGGACCCTTTGCTGTCCAGAAAGAACATCAGGGCAAGACTAAAGTTTGCCAATGAACACCTCGGCAAAGACCAGCACTTCTGGAACAATGTGCTCTGGACAGATGAGTCAACGGTAGAGCTATTTGGCCACAGTACCAGAAGACATGTTTGGCAAAAAACAAAGACAGCATTTGACCACAAGAACCTGATACCAACTGTAAAGCATGGTGGTGGAAATGTTATGGTTTGGGGCAGCTTTGCTGCATCAGGGCCTGAGCAGCTCACCATCATAGAATCCACTATGAATTCTTCATTGAACCAGAAGGTGCTTGAGGATAATGTGAGGCTATCTGTCGGAAAGTTGAAGCTCAACCGAAGGTGGACCTTGCAACATGACAATGACCGTAAACATACCAGTAAATCCACCAAGGAATGGCTGAAAAGAAAGAAATGGAGGATTCTGGAATGGCCAAGTCAAAGCCCGGATCTAAATCCCATCGAGATGTTGTGGGGGGATTTGAAACGAGCTGTGCATGCAAGAAACCCCTCAAACATCACACAAGTGAAATAATTCTGCATGGAGGAGTGGGTAAAAATTTCTCCCAATCGATGTCAGAGACTGGTAGACAGTTAAAAGAAACGCCTACTTGAGGTTGTTTCTGCCAAAGGGGGAAATACCACCTATTAGAGCCAAGGGTGTACTTACTTTTTCCACATGCGAAATTTGCATTTATGTTTATTTAAATTATTCAATGGACTACAAAATGTAAATGTTTCATGATATTTGTTATATTATATCACCTTTATCTATCAATATTGTTGAAATGAAGATCAAATAGCTGTATGTTGAAATATGTTGAAAAAGTCAAAACTTTACATGGGGTGTACTTACTTTTTCACGTGACTGTACTTGATGATCTGCAGGATCACCCGGTCTTAGATTGTTCAATTTCCTATTAGGGAGCCTCTAAGGGATCGGGAGGCTCCCAGGGGATCAGCAGAGGTCTGACCTCCAACCTCAAGAGATGACCGTCAGCCCACTCGGGAATAATTTTATAGTTATCAGCACTCAGAAAAGAGATAGAAGGTTGCATTAACGATACAATGTTCAGAGGTAATTTTTTTTATTTTAACATTTGTACAAAATCGAGGCTCATGAAAAAAGCAAGATTAAAGAGCAGGAAATCTAACGCACCGACAGTGGGACAACGCGGCATCAATCAGCGGAATGAGCAAATAGGAAAAGATGAGGAGAGGGAACATCAACAGAGCCAAACGAGGGACATGAGCATGCTTAGGATAGCAAAGAGGAAATCGTCAGGATTCTTCGACTCCTTTCCCAAACTGTTATTGTCTGACAGTGCAGCTGCACTTGTGCATTGTTAAAAAGCGAATTGCTGCAAAAGATATATTAGCCACCAGAGAAAGAAAATTCGTAAATGAGTGAGTGGGCAGTGATTAATTTCAATGAATCAAATAATATAATGACATACACAACTGGTTCAGTCTCTTTTTCAACCAGTAGAACTCACCACTGCGATATTCTGCATTCTCAGAAGGTCATTCACAGCTTCTTCTGCCTCCTTTCCCTGGAACTTGACTTTTATTTGAGCTTCTGCCCAATTCTCCTGCATGGGATGGGAAAGATAAATGTATCACACGAGAAAGAACCTGCTCTTTATATGAGATGTCCTGCTAGCGATTGGAGGTATTAAAGGAAGGTGGGAAGGTCAAGTAAACTTGCAGTACCTGCAAACAATAAATAAACACATGTAAAATTGTACATAGTCGCAAATTAAAATACCTTACAAAGTCCAGAACTCACCTACATGAAGAGAGTCCTGTGCAAAAGTATTAGGCCACCATGTTTTTTTTCCACTAATTTGTAATTTCTCTCCAGCAGGTAATATAAACCCACACCTTTCCCAAGATATAGAAATCCATGACAATCAAAATAATACTGTCGTGCAACCGCCGAAATTAATATTTGGCAGTCGCGGATGCCGATCACGAAGGCTTTAACTTCCGAGGCGAAAACTCAATGGCAGAATCCAAAACCAAAAGCCCCATGCGCGCGGAATGGAGGGGAACGGCGAGAGCCCCCTCAGCCTTATCTATTAAAAGCAACCAGGAAACTGCATTCAGCTATTTGTACAAGAAAATAATGCAAGGGTTTATTCAATGAAAGCAAGGACAGGAAAAAGCACGCGCCGGAAAATCTAATGCCTAATTTGGGATCCCACACACACAGATATCAGATACAACACAAGGGGATCTGAATTAAAGAAAAGAACACGTCATGTAAAATGTATACGCGGAGCTCGGCTTATCTGTCTTTGTCGTTGGCTCTGGCCGCCCTCCAACTCCGCCCCGTTCGGCGTCCCACGCGGCCCTCTCCGACTGCTCTGAGCACCACAGCAACGCGAAGGCCCGAGCCAACGCCCACTCCGTTCGCACACGAGGCCCCAAAGCAGGACAGCAAGCTCCACTCGGGCTCTGAACTCGTCTCAGGATCTTCGATCTGAACTGCCTGAACTATGGTTATGGCGCTCGTCACTCAACTCCGCGTCGGATCTCCGATCTCAACTGCAACTCGTGCGCACCTCGTCTCTCTACTCGGGATCAGATCTCCCCTCTCTTCTCGACTCCCCAAATGGCGTCTGGCCCCCGTTAATATCCCGGCCGATGACGTCAGCTTTGGCGCGCTGTCAACCAATCAGAGCCTCCACCGACTCGCCAGCTCACCCCGGTGCACGCCCACTGCGTCATTCTCACTCCCGTCCCCTACTCCGTGGTCACAGCACGTGCTATGCGAGGTGGATAGGCCTCTCGGAGGTGTAAATGGTGGCGACCATTATCGGCGGTGTCCTGGCCTGATTTCTTCTGAGGTCATGTCGGGGGGGGGAGGGCGTTTTTAGTGTTGTACTAAGGGATCCTAACTAAGTGTTTAAGTGGTGTGCAGTGCCAAAATGGACAAAGGTTTGGCTAACCAGGTGAGACATACATTAACCTATGAACATTAACATATAGATTATTAACATATAGATTATTATTATTATATTATTAACATATTATATATTAACATATATATTATTAAGACAAATAGATTAACATTAACATATAGACATTAACCTATGAATGCCCTCTATACTCGGGCTCTACTCATTAAACCCTCCACTACCTATCACCCGAATCTCCTGGTAGATTCACAATTATACACCTTAACCGACAAAACGCCTACACATGGACTTATTACAGGTCGTGTTCCTTACCGCGACATCTCTAACAATGGTACCTACTCAGATCTATTCTGCTCTATATATCACTACCCAAATTCATAACAATACTTTTACACCAAGAAGGCAATTCCGACAGAGGAATATCCTGAAAAACAGGCATTCCCAGATGTGGCATTCAAGCAACAATATAGAAGCTTAATGAGACTGGAGAAGTTAAAGGAAGAAAATGGATTGGAAGGCCAAATAAACTTAACAAAACAGATGAGCATTATTTAAATAAAAGTTCCTTAAGGAATAGAAAACAAAATCAAGTGTGGAACTCACACAAGAAATGGCACAGACATCAGGGGTTCAAATGGACTCATTTACTGTCAGAAGGCCTCTTGTCAAATGTGGTCTCCATGGACGAGTTGCTGTCAAAAAGCCCTTTTCTAGGAAAAGGTTAAAGAAAAGCCAATAAACTGAAATATGCCCAAGAACGTCAGAGTTGAGATGCTAATCAGTGGGGAAACCTGCTTTGGAGTGACGAGTCAAAGTTTGGAATTCTTGGAGGACAGAGAAGCCAATATTTCAGAAGTGGGGTTGGTAAGAAGTACATATAAAAGGATCCGTGCCGACAGCCAACTGTGGAGCATGGTGGAGGTCTGTTCAGCTTTGGCGATGTATTTGTGTTGCTGCTGTTGGTGATTTGGTGAGAATTGAAGAAACAATGAATGTTGCTAAGTGCAAAACAGATCCTAATATATCATGGTAGGCCCTATCGGGTCAGGAACAAAGCTAATTGGCGACAACATTGTTTTCTAGCACGACAACGACCCCAAACACACTGCAAATCATCATACTAAAATACGCCATTTTGTGTCTGTCTTCTTCATGCTGTCTGTCTGTCTGATGAATTTTTGACGCCAATACATTCCGTCATTACTTATCCATTCACAACCAAACTTGACAGGATGACCAAGGGTTACATAATGAAGGTTGTAGTGCATTCATTATCCCCCCTCCCCAAGGGGGTTTTCTCCACCAAGCAGGTTTTCCCCGCGCCAATTCCCGTCAATGGCGTTGCGTGTTGAGGTGTATATCAATGTTAAATTAGCTTTATCGTGGCGTTTGTCCAAATAAGAAGAGTTATCGTGGCGTTTTTCCAAAGATGCTTTTAATAACAAAATTAATGATAATCGCATATTGTTGATGTTATTACAAAACAAAATTAATACGAATAATGTCCCACTTCCCCAAGGCGTTTTTCCTGCAGTGATAACGTGTATAAATCACGGAGGTATATAATAAACTGGAGAGCCAATGACGGCTGTCGGCTGAAGCTAGCGGAAGTTGCTTGGCGGCCATATTGGGAAGCCGATTGTGTCTGCGTCCGTGTTTGATCTCACGATCGTTTGAGTTTTATGGAGAACAACTCAGTTGCTTTTTAAAAGATTTAGAGCTGAGCCGAATCCCATTTTGTACACTTTCTTGGCATTTCCCCCCCCGAAGCTTTGTTGTAATAATATTTAACAAAATGTTTAGTCTTTGAAACAATGTTACAATACGTCCAACGCAGTCACATCTATTTCTAATTAGAACCCCAATCTAATGAACGAAGCTTCTAAGCATTCGGCTCAGCCCTAAAAACAACTTAATGAGTATTAATGGTTCACCTTTTCTTTTCTTTCCAAATAGGTTACAGCTTTGAGGAAAGCGCCAGTGGCCAGGTCTGTCATCCAAGAAGATACACCAGAACCTCAAGCCACTACTCAAGATCCTGAACCTGAGGTGGGACCCTCATTTCAGACCACAGATCACTCCTACTCCGTCACAAGTCCACTGGTATTGAAGCACAAGCTCGATGAAGCAGTCCACAAGCTGGACAACTTTCGAAAAAAATTAAAAGTGAGTCAGCAACACAACAGAAGGTTAGCCAGAAAAGTGGAGTCCCTGAATACCATCGTGGAAGACCTGAGGGAGAATGGGATGGTCACCGACAATTGTATTGAAATGCTCAACACAACATTCTCTGGTGTGTCAAAAGCTATTGTGAGCAGAATGCTGAAGAACAAAGGCAGCGGCAAACGCTCGAGAGATGAATACGATCCAGTCATCAAAGCTTTCGCACTCACTCTTCAATTTTATTCTGCTAAAGGATACGACTATGTTCGAGAGACATTCGACTTGGCACTGCCAAGTCCATCCACAATCCGGAAATGGTACAGCGCAATTGATGGTTCACCTGGTTTTAGTGCAGTTGTATTCCAAGCACTAGAGAGCCGGTTTAAAGCAGAGAAGGAGACTGGCAAGAGAACACTGTGTAGCCTGATGTTAGACGAGATGGCCATCATGAAGGCAATTGACTTTTTAGGGGACAAGGTATTGGGGTACGTCGACATCGGAAACGGAGTCCAAGATGACAGTGCTCCCCAGGCCAGCAACGCACTGGTTTTCATGCTGGTTGCACTGAATGACAGTTGGAAAGTGCCTGTAGCATACTTTATGATAAATGGATTGTCGGGGAAGGAACAGGCGAATTTGGTGACACAATGTCTACTAAAATTGCATGATATCGGTGCAGAGGTGGTTTCCTTAACTTGCGATGGACCGTCCGCTCATTTGACAATGTTACGTGAGCTAGGTGCCGACATCACGCCGCAGAATGTGAAACCAACATTTCCCCACCCAGCAAATCCCGAAAAGAAAATTTGTGTTGTACTCGATGCATGTCACATGCTTAAACTTGCAAGAAACTGTCTTGGATCCATGAAAATGATGGAGGATGGCAACAAAAAAGTCATCGCGTGGAAATACATCCAGGCACTCTTTGATCTGCAGAAGAGGGAAGGCTTGCGTCTGGGAAATAAGCTCTCCCGGAAACACATCGAGTGGAAGAGCAATGTCATGAAGGTGGACACAGCTGCTCAGACATTGAGCACTAGTGTGGCAGATGCAATTCGGTTTTGCAGGGACACTTTGCAACTATCAGAATTTCAGGGCAGTGAGGCTACCTGCCAATACATTGAAACATTGGACAAACTGTTTGACATTCTAAATTCTCGCAATCCATTGGCACGAAACTACAAGGCACCACTCATGACATCACGAGAAGGACTTTTCCTGCCATTCCTGGATACTGCCTACAGTTACTTGTCCAACATCAAAAACATGAATGGTCAAGTTATGACCAATACGCGTTTGAAAACCCCCTTCATTGGTTTCATGATCTGCATAGAGAGTGTCAAAATTTTGTATTTCACATATGTCAAACCTGCCTCATCTCCCCTGCGATACCTGCTCACGTACAAAATGAGCCAAGACCACATTGAACTTTTCTTTGGAGCGGTCCGCATTGCATGTGGAAGTGGGAATAACCCAACGGCCCGGCAGTTTGTTGCCGCATATAAGCGCCTCTTGATGCGACATGACATCAAGTCTGCAAGTGGGAACTGTTCTGCACAGGACTCAACCAGAATCCTGAATGCGGCTTCCTTCAAGTGCGTTGCAAAGCAGGCTGTGCGCTGTGCCTGACGAGAGTCACGACATGTTGGTGGCCAGACGATACGACCTGGAGTTGAGATCGCCGGCAAAAGAGGACCACGACTATGCGGATATTCCAAATTTTGAGCAACTTTCCATCTTTACAGAGTCATGTGTTGGCTATATTGCCGGCTATGTGGTGAGGATGGTGAGGAAGACTCTGAAGTGTAGCCAATGTCTTTCTGCATTGACCAGTAACAACGAAGAATGGCAAACCACACCAATGTACAGCCTGATTGTTACCAAGAACAGGGGTGGCCTCATAGTTCCCTCGCACAGTGTTGTTCGTGTCTGTGAGGCGACTGAACGCTGTGCCAAGAGGCTCCTGGCTGTAAGCAATGGCAAAATGCCTCGTGAAAGTGGGATAAGAGTGGCAATTTCCACTTCTGTCCTTTCTGAGGTCGGTCGGTCTACATTTGCTTCCTTGGATCGGCACATGTTTGACTGTGAGGCAGACAGCAACCATGTGTTTGCTTTAATACATTCTGTATCACAATCATACAGCAAGATACGTTTCCATCATGTTGTGAGAACACTCGATGATGACATGAAGGAAGAGCGCATCAGGAAAAAATATTGCAAACTGGTCCTGTTTGCTCACCAGTGAGGCAACACCAGAGCAAGCTGAAATATAAGAGCGACCTCATCTCTACATGGTGTGGGTGTGTTTTGTGGGTTAACTGTGAATTGTGTGGGTTAACTACATGACAGCGTTTCATGTCATTTATGTGACTGACTCACTGTTGATGTGTTGCTGACCCATGTCAGTGTAGAATAAACTCTGGTTATCATTATATCTGCGTGGTTTCTAACATCTCGGTAATAGAAACATACACATCTTAGTTACAATATAATGACTGAATTAAGTAACATCATATAACATGACAACAAATCAGATCTTTATATTGAGGAATATTATAGAACAAGCCAAAGAATGGCAAACGACGATGTACCTCAATTTTATAGATTTCTAGAAAGCTTTCGACTCCTTGCCCAGAGAAAGTCTGGGTCATAATGAAGAAATACAGCATACCTGGAAAATTAGTGAACCTTGTAAAAGCCCTTTACCAAGACTTTCAATGTGCGGTCGTCGACCAAGGTGAAACAACAGAATGGTTCAAGGTGAAGACAGGAGTTAAACAGGGGTGTAACATGTCAGGATTCTTATTCCTACTAGTGGGTGATTGGGTCATGAGAAGAACGATAAAGAACACCGAGCGGTAATTTTGGGCACTTTTTTTTCAAACAAGCTCTAAACCATTGGATTCCCCAGGAAAAATGCGTCTAGAACCAACTTCAAACTTAATGAACACCATTTCCTTAAAGAACGGGATTCTGAGCCCGAATATCAGTTCAAATATTAGTATTCTATATTAATTAAATAGTCGGCGGTCCTAAAATTCGCTCCAGCTGCATCATCAGTGCGCCACGCCTTTGCTTTGACAGGCTTACGATCGGCTTCCCAATATGGCCGCCAGACTATTTCCGGTGGCTTCACGGCGGCTAATGCTGCGAGGTGGCCAATTGGCTCTCCATATTATATACCTCCGTGGTATAAATAGCCTATAGTTGTAATGGCGTTTCCGTGGGAGCAACAGCTTCTACAGGAAGTAAAAATATTATACATCACAAACACGTATGATTAACTTTTTAAACAGTCGCTAATGCTCTTTATAACACTAAATGAAGAAATTTGGAGGAATCCCGACATCCGTGAAGCAAGGTTTACTTACAGAACTGAGTGAAGATCTACGGTACTCTATGTAACCCACAAATATTGGGTAATAACATGGCCCTTTCTACCACTACTGTGGCATTTTTCGTAGCGAGCTTTTGAAACTTGCTCCTGCTGTTTGATATGAAAATGAAAGGGAGAAGCCCGGGTTGTGCTCCTTTACCAAGCAGCTAGCTAGCGCTTGCCAAGCCAGCCGTTCCTTAATGGTTTTGAATGGAGTGCTTGCTCGAATGCTTAAACCACTTGGCGATCTCTCCACAAGAAACTTGGTAAATGAACACACCCAATGTTTTTTTTTTTTTTTTTTTTTTTTGTATACAAGATCGAGGCTCGTGAAAGAGCGAACATTAATCACACAGAAAGACAAACCGACACATAAAACATATAACATAGGGAGCGGTAGACAAGATGGGGAGAGAGGGGGAAGGACACAAACACAACATTTGAGAGCAGGGACCGAGAGACATGGAGGCATCGAGAGATCTGAGAGAGGGCGAGGGCTTTGGGGGGGGGGGGGGCGTGGGAAGGGCGCGGTGGGAGAGGTATAAAACATATGGACACTGCCAGGACTTCCAGGAAAGAAGTTGGAATTTCAAACAAGGTGGATCTGGGGTGAATTAGCGGGGGTAGAAAAGATCAAGGTTTTGGATGGGGGAAGATAAGAGATGGTGGTGAACAGCTGTTTTAAAGACCTGGAGGGAGGAGTGGGATTGAAGGGAGTGAGGGAGTTTGTTCCAGAGGCGGGAGAAAAGAGGAATGAAAGGGGCTATGTTCTTAATATCCACCCATAGACCGACTGTAATCAACATACTCCAAAGAGGAATGACCCTTTTTTCCGCTCCCGTATTGAGCGGGTGTGCTCGTGTCGTTAAAACATATTTACAAAGTAAAGTAACGTCAGGAACTCTTCGCCTATTAGAATAGCCCCTTTAAAGTTTTGACTTCAATACCATCAAAGCTGTCTAGGATTATTTTGACAGGAAAAAAACGAAAAACAAACAAAATCAAACGTGAACTAGAACGGCACTCGGTAGAGCGCATCCCTTCGCCAGACTGAACAGTTTACTTATCCCACTGATAGGCCGGATCTGGATTCGGACCTGAACCAAAATTGAATCAGCTTGTTCTTGTCACCTACCCAACTCATCCACAAAGTTTCGTCATAATCCGTCCACAACTTTTTGAGACATCCCGCTCACAAACAAACAGGGGTGAAAACATAACCTCCGTCCACCTTTACGGGAAACATTTCAGAATGTACGAAACATGGGATTTCAACCTGGGATTTTTCCATGAATTGCAGCAAAGCATTCCATAATTGATATCTGCCGTGGTCACACTAAACCTTGCAATTCCATGCATCAATATTGTAAAAAATACAATTCATTTTTGTTTATTTAATAAAACACGAGCAGAGGGACCCAGCGTTGCTAGGATCACAACATCCTGATCTATATTCTACACATTCACACACAACATCCTGATTCACACATATTTATTCGGTTCACATTTACACACACACACATATATATATATATATATATATATATATATATATATATATATATATATATATATATAAATATATATATATAGATAGATATACAAACAAATATACATACAGTCACGTGAAAAAGTAAGTACACCCCATGTAAATTTTGACTTTTTCAACATATTTCAACATACAGCAATTTGATCTTCATTTCAACAATATTGAGAGATAAAGGTGATATAATATAACAAATATCATGAAACATTTACATTATGTAGTCCATTGTATAATTTAAATAAACATAAATGCAAATTTCACGTGTGGAAAAAGTAAGTACACCCTTGGCTCTAATACGTGGTATTGCCCCCTTTGGCAGAAACAACCTCAAGTAGGCGTTTCTTATAACTGTCTGACAGTCTCTGACATCGACTGGAAGAAATTTTTGCCCACTCCTCCATGCAGAATTCTGTCAGCTGTGCGATGTTTGAGGGGTTTCTTGCATGCACAGCTCGTTTCAAATCCCCCCACAACATCTCGATGGGATTTAGATCCGGGCTTTGACTTGGCCATTCCAGAACCCTCTGTTACGGGGTCAACCTCGAGGCGAGCCCCGGCAGAAAGATGTATGGTCCTTGGGTGAAAATAAGTCGATCAATAACGAGTCCACACCAAGGGTTACGAACAAACCCCAATATATTCCCAAATCCCGCACAGGAATCACAATGCGTTTACAGCACTTCCATACAATCCTTATCTATAGTATAGGTGGCGCCACCTTAACCCACAACAGTGTTGGCAACACTCACGGCCCTTGCCCCCTATGTCTCTGCATGCCTCCCAGGTGACGTCGAGTCGATCCAGCGATCGGGGAAGCAATGTCCGATTCCTGCACGCCTCCCAGGTGACGTCGAGTCGATCCAGCGATCGGGGAATCTATGTCCGATTCCAATCCGGGGCTGGGAGTGAGGATACTCGACAACCTCAGCGAGGATACCCGACTTCGCAGGTTCCGCAGTAATCTGGCGCTCTCCTGACGCGCGGACTTCGGTTCACAGAGGCACGGTTCCCTTGTCCTTCACGTTCGGCGGCTCGGTCTCGAGCTGCAGTCTCAACTCTCAACCGTCTCCTTCCAATCTCTTTCGCGCGCCAGGCCCAAGGTGCGACCCGTACACGCCCTCGTAGGCGTCGAGGTGAACAGCGCCGGGCGCTTGGTTCCTTCCAGGACCACACGGCACCTTGACACGTAACCGGCAATCAATCACCCCGCGCAGGTAACTCCTCTCGCCAGACGGGCTTTTCCAACTCCGTTCCAAAGTAGGTAACGATCGCCTCCGCTCGCGTCGGAGCTCTCGAAGCTTAAGATGGCCGCCCTTTCTCCTCCTCCTCCTCTTCTTCACGATCCCGTTTCCGGTCTCGTTTTTCCCAGAAGGGCTCCTGACCCTTTAATCACAACAACCTTTAATAGAATATACCTTAATAAGAAATGACCTGAATTGTAACCTCCATAAACCCGGAATTCGTAACACTCCCCCCCTTCAAGAAAGAAAGTTTGAACACCGCGAAAACTTTCTTTGCAGGCCAACTTTGATAAACAAACCAAAATAACTCACACCCCAAATCATCAGTTCCCCCCGGGCACAATTATCACATCTCAAAAATAAAGCAACAAACTTTCACAAAACCCCCAGAGATTCCAAAGGTAATTCCCTCTGGACCAAGCGTCAACAACTTCTAGTTTCTCTTGGATGACGGTTAAGGGGTGGTGACCAAAGCCCCAAAGTTAAACCTCTCGATAGCACTTTTTCGGGAGGCCCAGCTGAGTATTCATTACATGGATGCCTTAAGGAATGTGGAGTTCACGGTTAGTCCGGGGAGGAAAGTTCATTACATGGACGCCTTTAAGAACGTGGAGTTCACGGTTAGTCCGTGCAGGAAAGTTCACTACCTGGACGCCTTTAAGAACGTGGCGTTCACGGTTAGTCCGTTTAGGAGCCCAGGCTCGGCGGCTCCACCGTATATAGTGCTTCAACTTCTCCGGACTCCTAACAGTTACGGTGGGACCCCTTGTCCCAGCCATTACCTGACTGGCGGTCTCCTTCTCGGCCAGTGCTCTGACAATCATTCTTTCGGGAGGTGCCGTAACTCTGGGAGCCTCCATAGTAATATTGGCTGCTGCCAACCCCAAAACTACTGCCAAGTTGTCCTCTTCTGTAGACCTCTCGACCCCTACGAAATGCCTTCCTAGCGTCGGAGCTCTCAAAGCTTAAGATGGCCGCCCTTTCTCCTCCTCCTCCTCTTCTTCACGATCCCGTTTCCGGTCTCGTTTTTCCCAGAAGGGCTCCTGACCCTTTAATCACAACAACCTTTAATAGAATATACCTTAATAAGAAATGACCTGAATTGTAACCCCCATAAACCCGGAATTTGTAACACCTCCATTTCTTTCTTTTCAGCCATTCCTTGGTGGATTTACTGGTATATTTAGGGTCATTGTCATGTTGCAAGGTCCACCTTCGGTTGAGCTTCAACTCTCCGACAGATGGCCTCACATTATCCTCAAGCACCCTCTGGTACAATGAAGAATTCATAGTGGATTATATGACAGTGAGCTGCCCAGGCCCTGATGCAGCAAAGCTGCCCCAAACCATAATATTTCCACCACCATGCTTTATAGTTGGTATCAGGTTTTTGTTGTCAAATGCTGTCTTTGGTTTTCACCAAACATGTCTTCTGGTACTGTGGCCAAATAGCTCTACCTTTGACTCATCTGTCCAGAGCACATTGTTCCAGAAGTGCTGGTCTTTGCCAAGGTGTTCATTGGCAAACTTTAGTCTTGCCCTGATGTTCTTTCTGGACAGCAAAGTCCCATGTAGATCACCCTCCCATGTAGATCAAATTTGTGCAGCCTCTTTCTAATGGTGGACTCGTGCACTTTGACATCAACAGTGGCAAGAGCTACCTGTAGGTCCCATGATGACATTCTGGGGTTCTTCGAGACTTCTTTCAGCATCTTGCGGTATGCTCTCGGGCTGAACTTGCTGGGGGGGCCTGGCCTGAACAAGTTGGCAGTTGTTTGGAATCTTCTCCACTTGTAGATGATCTTCCGGACAGTCAAATGATTGCTTTCAAATTGTTTGAGATCTTTTTCAATCCATTCCCAGACTCGTAGGCATCTATAACTTTCTTTCTGAAGGCCTCAGAGAGCTCTTTTGATCTCGGCATGGTGATGCCACACACTTCAACAACAAAGAGCAAACCAAACTAAATGTCTGAGGTTTAAATAAGACAGGTTCCTCCAAGATCCTCTCTGACGATGTTCTAATGATTTGCACCTGAGCTGGTGCACCTGATTCAAATTTTAGGTATTTGAAGTAGTGATAAATGTAGGGGTGTACTTGCTTTTTCCACATGCGAAATTTGCATTTCTGATTATTTAAATTATACAATGGACGACAAAAAGTAAATGTTTCATGATATTTGTTATATTATATCACCTTTATCTATCAATATTGTTGAAATGAAGATCAAATAGCTGTATTTTGAAATATGTTGAAAAAGTCAAAACTTTACATGGGGTGTACTTACTTTTTCACGTGACTGTATGCTCACTACTGAGTGCCGTTTTAGTTGCCTCCGCCACCAAAGGTGGATGGAGGTTATGTTTTTGTTCTGCATTATCAAGGATATCAGGACAGTATGAATACACTGCAGAAAAGAGTAACCCATTTCAACTGCATGCTGTTTCACCCATTTCACTTTTTCACGTGACTGTATATATATAAATATATATACAAGCTTGGTGAGGCGAGCGTAGTTACTGAGGAACGGGCTTATTTTATCTGAGGCTAATGACTGTACCTGAGTTGCTGTGTTGTCATGATTTTCACCAATCATAATACAGTTGTCCCTGTTCTCTGCTGTTGTACTTCTGTGCTTCCCTCTCTCTCCTCATCTTGTCTCCCGCTCCCTTTATTGTATGTTTTGTGTGTCCATTTGTTGTTGTTTTCTTGTGATTGATGTTAGCTCTTTCACAAGCCTCGATCTTGTATACTGTAGTGAAATCGTATTAATGCTGAACCCAGGTGATGCTCGCTGCTCGCTGACACTGCTAGGGGGGTGCGGCTATAAGACCCGATGCAACCGTTGCTCTGGGCAACTTCTCCTGTGACATGTTACATTGACTAGTAGACTCGCTAACGGTACGTACCGCATATAATATTACGCTTGCTTTCATTGAACTATATTATGGATTGACCTATGTGATGCCAAACCTTATTTCTATTGCATCCCTGTATTTGCAGAATGATGTCAAAGGTCTTAATGGAATTAAACCAACAGATGGACTAAAGTTGTGGTCTTGAATGATTTCCACAACACTCAATTCCATTAAAATCTACGGACATGGCGGGAAGCAAGATGCTGGCGGTTTCGCAATTCTGCGCCGACCCGCAAGCCCCGGATGCTGGTTTGCAACTGACTCACTGGTTGAAAACTTTGGAGAATCAGTTCGCTGACCAGGACACCGAGCCGACAGCTGCCGCGAAGCTAGCAGCGCTCCAGTCCAGAGTCGACTACAAGGTGTACAACAGTATTGCACGATGTGCGACGTACGACCTCGCTGTCGCGGAGCTCAAGCGATTGTACATAAAGCAAAAGAGCGTGATATATGCTCGACATTTGCTGTCATCACGACGCCAGCAACCAAACGAGTCGATGGATCACTATGCCCAGGAGCTCCGGCAACTCCCGCTAGACAGCACGCAAGAGCCACGGACTCACGAGCAGGTTCAAGATGACCTTCTCCTAGACGCTTTAGTCTCCGGAGTCTCCTCTCAGGACCTCCCGCTCAAGCTCTTGGAGAAGACCGACCTGACCTTCACGGCGGCTCTAGAACAAGGAAAAGTATATACCGAAGCGCGGCTGCAGTCGAACGACTATGATCGCACGCACCTCGTGGCGGGGACCTCGCTACACGCACGGCCGGAGAGTGCTACCGCCGACGAACCGGGAGCAGACCCGCTCGTGGAACTCCAGGTAGCCCCGGCGGAGGATCTGGGGATCCTGACGGCTGCCGCTACGGTCAGACCCAAGGCCTTACGCGGAGCCGCATGCTACTTCTGTGGGGGTCAACGACATCTCCGGTCAGTGTGTCCGGCCCGTGACGCAATATGCCATATGTGCTCGCAGAAGGGGCACTATGCAAAAGTGTGCCGGAAAACCGCACGTGGTTCGCGGCCGCGCGCGACCTTGAATGGGCTTATTGCAGAGCCTACGGGCCGAGCACGGAACACGGCGCCTTACCCGGCTTTGATGGGCAGTGCCCCTCCTTGCGGGCCCCTGGTCGCCCAATCGACCTTGACGAGAGCCACCGACCAGCCACAACAGTCTCCTCCTCAATCGGACACAGAACGTGCGTCCTTGACTAGACTCCGGGCAACGCGAGGGGCTTTGGGGCCTCGCCAAACCCCTACGGAGGCCCATACTCGTCAAACGGCGATTTTGAATGGCAAGAATACGGAGGCCCATACTCGTCAAACGGCGATTTTGAATGGCAAGACTACGGAGGCCCATACTCATCAAACGGCGATTTTGAATGGCAAGATCAAAATGGCAATGGCAATGGCAAAAAATCTCTGAGGGCCTTTCACTCACTCACCGCAGGCAGGTAGGTGGTCTTTCTGTCTTCTACCGACTCCTCTCCGGCCTTGCTCCCCCAGCTCTCTCTGTGCTCTGTCCCCCAAATATTCCTACAGGTCGCACAAGATCTGCCAGCCACCCTCTGATGGTTAAACTGCCGAAATCTCGGCTCTCTGCTCACCTTCACTCTTTCATTCCTCTTTTCTCCCGCCTCTGGAACAAACTCCCACACTCACTTCAATCACACTCCTCCCTCCCGGTCTTCAAAACAGCTGTTCACCACCATCTCTTATCTTCCCCCATCCAAAACCTTGATCTTTTCTACCCCCACTAATTCACCCCAGATCCACCTTGTTTGAAATTCCAACTTCTTTCCTGGAAGTCTTGGCAGTGTCCATATGTTTTATACCTCTCCCACCCCCCCTCCTTCCCATGCCTCCCCCCAAAGCCCTCTCCCTCCCACAGTTCTCTCGATGTCTCCATGTCTCTCGGTCCCTGCTCTCAAATGTTGTGTTTGTGTCCTTCCCCCTCTCTCCCCATCTTGTCTACCGCTCCTGATGTTATTTGTTTTGTGTCTGTTTGTCTTTCTGTGTGATTAATGTTCGCTCTTTCACGAGCCTCGATCTTGTATACAAAAAAAAAAAAAAAAAAAAAAGACTACGGAGGCCCATACTCGTCAAACGGCGATTGTGAATGGCAAGACTACGGAGGCCCATACTCATCAAACGGCGATTTTGAATGGCAAGACTACGGAGGCCCATACTCGTCAAACGGCGAGTTTGAATGGCAAGACTACGGAGGCCCATACCCGTCAAACGGCGATTTTGAATGGCAAGACAGCGGAATGCATGGGAAGGCTCTCTGACAGCTTTAACGGATGCCCCATGCACATCGAATACTCCGGCAACGACCGCAACACTGCTGATTGCATGGGAACACTCCCTGACAACTTATACGAAACTCCACGGGCACCCTCTGACGCCCGGAAAACTGCGGCTGGCATAGGACCCACCCGTGAGGCGCCACCGACTCACGCGGGAGGTTCGGTCCCACTCCCAGCGGGCTCGTCCGGCCTGGCTCAAAGCCGTTATTTCCCTCATGGTCGAGGGCCATTGTGTGCGGGCCTTGGTGGATACAGGGTCTACGGATAGTTTTATCGATCAGCGACTGGTGCACAGGCATGGTTGGCAGGTCTTGGGGACTACGAGACGGATCTTCATGGCTTCCCAGGGACTTCGGCTCAGCACGAAGGGGGAATGTCGATTGAAACTCGTGATAAAGGGATGGGTTTTCCCAGATGTACACCTCATGGTCTTACCTGCTATATGTGCGGATGTTCTGTTAGGACACGATTTCCTTGAGCGACATGGACGACTGGAAATGGAGTTTGGTGGGCCAGACACGCTTGCTGTTGGTGGGACTGACACGCTTGCTGTGTGTGCCCTAGCGAAAATGGACATCCAGCCACTTTCGCTGTTCCCCAATTTAACCTCCGACTGTACACCTGTAGCGGTAAAATCACGGCGCTACTCTTGAGCAGACATGCAATTCATTGCGGGAGAGACGGCTCAGCTCTTGAAAGACAGCATCATAGAACCCAGCCGGTCGCCGTGGCGGGCCCAGGTCTTAGTGGTGCGAAGCGAAGCACACCGCAGATGCATGGTAATCGACTATTCCCAAACGATTAACCGTTTTACACAGCTGGATGCCTACCCCCTTCCGGGGATGGACGCGCTGGTGCGACAGGTGGCCCAATACTCGGTCTACAGCACTGTCGATCTCCGTAGTGCGTATCATCAGATCCCTATCTCTATGGCAGATCGTATCTATACCGCTTTTGAGTCGGGGCAACGGTTGTACCAGTTTACTTGATTGCCTTTTGGGGTGACGAACGGGGTCCCCTGTTTCCAGAGGGCCATGGATGACCTCATTGTGAGGGAGAACTTGACCGATGTTTTCGTCTATCTAGACAATCTCGCGGTTTGTGGGTATGACCAAGGGCACCATGATGCTAATCTGAAGCGCTTCCTCGAGGTCGCGCAGAGGTATCGCTTAACCATGAACGAGGCTAAGTGTCAATACTCCCTATGCAAGATAGATCTTCTGGGGTACACCGTGACCCATGGCTCTGTCGCTCCGGATAAGGAGCGTCTGCGACCTCTGCTCGACATGGCCCCTATGTGGCCCCGTCCCTGAAGCGCGCTCTCGGGCTATTCGTCCATTACTCCAAGGGGGTCCAAAATTTCTCCGCGAAACTTCGCCTCCTTATGGCCTGCGACACATTCCCTCTGCGTCCGGCCGCTTTGGCGGCCTTTGGAGGCCTTAAGGCCGACATCGCCAGTGCCGCTGTGGCGACGATCGACGAGAGCGGATCTTTCGTCCTAGAAAGTGATGCCTCAGATCATGCCATAGCGGCGACCCTCTCCCAAGGTGGGTGCCCGGTGGCTTTCTTTTCACAGACTCTTACCTCCGCTGAGCGGAGACATTCATCCGTCGAAAAGGAGGCATACGCGATCGTCGAGTCGATTCGGCGATGGCGCCCGTACTTACTCGGACGATGCTTTCAAATAATCACGGACCAACAAAGTGTTGCGTTCATGTACGACACCTTACACGCCCAGCGCATTAAGAATGAGAAAATCACTCGCTGGCGTATAGAGCATGCCGACTTCTGCTACACTATCAAATACCACCCGGGGAAGGATAACCAGGTCGCCGACGCCTTATTGAGACCGGTTACGTGCGCAGGTATCGTCACTCTAGAGGGCCTACGCGCTTTGCACGAAACTGCGGGGCATCCGGGCGTGACGCGTTTCGCTCAATTTGTGCGACGTGGCAATCTATCGTACTCGATTGACGATATCCGCCGTATCTGTCGCGACTGCGCTATATGCACCGAAATAAAACCGCGTTTCTATAACCCTCCCATGGGGACGCTGGTTAGGGCTACGAGGCCGTGGGAAAGATTGGCGATGGATTTCAAGGGCCCGTTGCCGGTGTCGAGTAACTCTCACTATCTGCTCACTATCGTCGATGAGTACTCGCGATTTGCTTTTGCTTATACGTGCGTGGATATGACGGCAGCCACTGTAATGCGATGCCTGCAGAATTTGTTCTCCATGTTTGGGTACCCGGCCTATGTACATACTGATCGGGGTGCGGTCTTTTTGTCTCAGGAAGTGCGAGGCTACTTGCTCAAAAATAACGTCGCTTCTAGTTATACCACGCCGTACAGACCCCAAGCGAATGGGCAGATCGAACGCTTCAATGGGATTATATGGAGGGCTGTCGTGCTCAACCTCCGGACCCTCGGCCGGGGCCTCGATAAATGGGCTTGGTCGCTACCTGCGGCGCTGAACTCGATTAGGGCTCTCCTATGTACGGCCACCAACCAGACTCCCCACGAGAGACTTTTACACCACCCGAGGAGCTCGGGGTGTATCCGGTCATTACCCAGTTGGCTCGCTGAGCCCGGGCCAGCCTATCTCAAACGGGCGGTCCGCACGAGCAAGTACAACCCCTTAGTGGACAAAGTGCAGGTACTCCAGGCTAATCCCGAGCATGCATGTGTGATGACGGCAGATGGGCGTGAGTCCACTGTCTCCGTACGCCATCTTGCCCCATGCGGGGTCACCGACCCTTATATGGAATCAGACGAGCCAATCTATGAGACTATGGACTCTTCCGACACTTCCGTCACTGAATGTCTGCCGGCCCTCCCTTCACCACAGCCACCCTTGCCTGAAGGCTTGGCGGTACCCCCTTCGTCACCTGACTCCGGCAGCTATTCCGACGCCAGGGTCTCTGGGTTACGTGATGCCGTACCCGGGGAATTTCGGACACGTGCTGGCAGGGAAATTCGCCATCCGGACCGGTACGGTTGGGCCGACTGATACCATGATTCCGCACCCTGTTAATGCTGATGCCTCACTCGATTCTAGCCGCACGGCAGTGTAATTCTAACGATGGGGAGAATGTAGTGAAATCGTATTAATGCTGAACCCAGGTGATGCTCGCTGCTCGCTGACACCGCTAGGGGGGCGCGGCTATAAGACCCGATGCAACCGTTGCTCTGGGCGACTTCTCCTGTGACATGTTACATTGACTAGTAGACTCGCTAGCGGTACGTACCGCATATAATATTATGCTTGCTTTCATTGAACTATATTATGGATTGACCTATGTGATGCCAAACCTTATTTCTATTGCATCCCTGTATTTGCAGAATGATGTCAAAGGTCTTAATGGAATTAAACCAACAGATGGACTAAAGTTGTGGTCTTGAATGATTTCCACAACATATACCAAACAATTATTTTGCACAAATGTATTTGTTGTGTTTGTGATATTACATTTTTATATGCAATTTATGTTGAAGATTCAGGTTGAATGGTTTTTTTTCAAGAAAGAACCCCTTAGCACATACATGGGGGAGGGGTCGGTGCAGACTGGATGTTTGGGACGATTACACCTCACCACCACGTAATTCAAAACACCTCACCACCAAGTAATTCAAAACACCGCACCACCACGTAATTCAAAACACCTCACCACCACGTAATTCAAAATACCTCACCACCAAGTAATTCAAAACACCTCACCACCAAGTAATTTAAAACACCTCACAGCCATAAAACACGTAATAAAAACACCTCACCACCACGAAATTAAAAACACCTCACAGCCATAAAACACATAATAAAAACACCTCACAGCCACGAAATTAAAAACACCTCACCACCACATCATTTAAAAACACCTCACCACCACGTAATTCAAAACACCTCATCACCAACTAATTCAAAACACCTCACCACCACATAATTAAAAACACCTCACCACTACGTAATTATAAATACCTCACCTCCACATAATTCAAAACACCTCACCACCATGTGATTTTAAAACACCTCACCACCATGTGATTTAAAACACTTCACCACCACGTCATTTAAAAACACCTCACCACCACATAATTCAAAATACCTCACCACCACGTGATTCAAAACCACCACAACGTTATTAAAAACACTTCACAACCACGGAAACAAAGGTTTGAGGGAGTCGTTAAGTGACTACACAGACACTGCCCAGATGTGTAGATATGTAGATAAATGACTGTACCCGAGTTGCCGTTTTGTCATGGTTTAAACCAATCATAATTCAAACAATTATTTTGCACAAATGTATTTGTAATATACGTGATATCACATTTTATAAACAATTGAAGTTGAAAACTTAAGTTGAAAAAAAAAAATTCCCAAATAAATTCCCCCCAAAAAATAAATTGGAAAATCTTTCAAAAAAAATACCCTAAGGACATACCCACGGGAGAGATATGTGCATACCAGAAGTTTGGTACGATTTCACAAAAGTTTGAGAAAGTAGTTCAGTGACAAGAGAAGACAAGACATGACAACACAACACAGGACAGGACAGACGCTGCACAGATATATATATATATATATATATATATATATATATATATATATATATATATATATGTATACACTCACACACAAACATTCACATTCACACACATAAATATACACACATTTACACATTCACACATATATACACAAAGAATTAAGTTAAGCACCCCTACACAACGAATTAAGGTAAGCACCCCCTAATATATATTCTTTGTGTATATGTATACATTGGCATATATTCTAAGGTATGTGAGATCAAATAATGATTGGGAATGGAACAACCTGCCACAGCAACGCATACGACGGCTTACAGGGTCTATGAGACGTAGGGTTGAGTCAGTGATCCGATCACGTGGGTCCTACACACGTTATTGACGCAAAGATCGCTAGAGGTCCTCTCAGAACAATGACTGTACGTTAGAAAACATAAACGTCATCCACACTGTCCGTGATGGACCTATAGCTCCATACTTAAATTGAGGTGAAAATATGCCTAAAATTCCCAAAAAATTTCACCTTAAATTATTCAGAATAAAATATTGAAAACGGCATGATTGTTATGTTTTTATGTGACCATAATATCACTTCTCCAGAAAATATAGCAATATCATGGGTATATTACACTGTTTTGACGACAACAAACTTGTAATGTGCGAGGTTGTAAAAAAACGAGGGGGGGGGTGCTTAACTTAATTCTTTGTGTATATATACACACATTCACACATATACACATATATATGCACACACATTTACACAGTCACACACACACACACACACACACACATATATATTGTTACGGACACGGCTAGGATGTTGTTTGCCGAGCGGATGGCCGCCGCGCCCGAACAGTTTCCCCGACTAACCCGATTCCTGAACGTTGGCCAAAATCGCGCCACAGATATTCAATAGGGAAAAGACAAAGGCGACACGGATGTGAAGAAGAAGAAGGAGACAAAAAGGTTTGAAATACGATTATTATTTATTACTATTTACAGGATTGAAAGAAACCAAGGAAGAAGGAAAGATAAGAAAATAAAGCAGAAAGAGGGACGGACCAGAAAGACACAGTGAAAATACTAGCTTATCTATTACAGTCTTACTTAACCCAGGACAGAACACACAGAACAAACTCACGTACACGAATGGGGAAATTGCAGGCAGGAATGACAGGAGGTGGGTGGCTGGAGGGGGAGGAAGGCACGGAGCTGGCTGGAGCTTGATCCCACACGGGACGTCGGGCTGGACCTCGACGGTCGCCGATGCCACCGATCCTGTGGTGTGCACGGGGTAACGGGTCGGAGCTGCCTGGTGGAGCCAACGCTGCTGGTGGGGGGTCTGGCGTGATGGGCTCTCTCTCAGGACGTTCCTCTCTTGCTTCGCCCTCGTGCGCACTTCTTTTCTCTCTCTTAGTCCAACTACTTCTTTTCTCTCCCTTAGTCCAACTCAGTCCAACCACTTCTAGGCTTTCGTGCGCGCTCTTTATAGTGCCTCAGGCGATCAAGTCGCTGGTGTCCAGAACACGCCCATCGGTGAGCTCGCCTTGGCCCTGATTGGTCGGCACGGCCCTCTGGCTCCGCCTTTGATGACGATGGGCAGGCACGCCCAGGATTCGGCAGCTCCTCCCCCTTCTTCTCCGAGCCGACCTCGTGGTGAATGGAGTCGCGGAGGGAACAGTTGGCAATTGTTGGAAGGGGAATGTGAAGGGAATCTACTCTTATTTAACTTGGTGCAATGGAGTATTTAAATTAATGGAAGACACAGCCTTACACTAATACACATAATAAGGATATAACTACTGAACAGGGATATATGGTGTCCTTCGTGAGTAGTGTATATATGTTGCTTCTGGGACACTCTCATTTTCCCATTGACTTACATGTTAATTTTTCCCCTCCCTCATTGCCCCTAAACACCTCTATTTCTCTCACCCTGTTCTTTACGAACCTTCTAACCTTTTGACATGTTATCCTTATTCATTAGACCACTTAAACAATGGTCCTTGTGTGTGAACCTGTGATCCTTCTGACCTTATGGACCTTTTAACCTTTTACTCTTAATATCATCTGGTGAATCATCTTTGCCCCACTCAAACAACGACCCTACAAATATTTGTTTATGTGTGGAAAATAATTTAATTCTCCTACAACTCTCCTCACCGTCTAATACATTAACAAAAAAGATGTTTGAGTTTGGTTCTTTATTAAGATATTTTAACTGAGCTAAGATAAAATGGTAAACCTCCCTCAATGTTCTTGTTTGAGCGCCTCCAGTGCCACATACCATTTTAAAATTAAAGTATATATTTTCCTGGCAACCATCAAAGTTTTCCGTCCACTCAAAAATATTTCCATCTTTTTTACCCAATTCACCGGTATTTAAATTAATTCTCTTATTTGTTTTGTAAATTTTTTTACCAGTTGTCTTTTCAATTATACCTATTTCATATTTTTCACATTCGTTATGTTTACCATTTATATACCAAGGTTGATTACACCTCCACTCTTTAGTCTGGTTGGTACTTGGTTCTATCATTTATATAATAGTAAAAAGGCGGCGGTAGCCCGTTAAAATCCCTAACCCCCCTTTTTAACTTATCACTTATATACTTATATAACCATAAGGGAGACTATCAATTCCATTTTCTAAAATAAACCTCTTATCATCAAAAGCCCCCAATGCTTTCTTATTCACCTCTTCTGAATATAATTTATGTTTATAACTTCTTATTCCATTAATCTTTCTAAACTCTTCTTTCTTTGTTGTTAAACAGTTATAATAATCCTTAAAGTTTATTGTTTCTTTAATGACATTTTTCTTTATGCCTTTTAACTTCTTATCAGTTTTTTCAACGTTATTCACAATGTATTTATAAGCATAAGCCTTAGACCTCAATCCCACAAATTCACTCATGACATTTCCTCCTAATTCATCCTTAAACTTTCCAATCACCTTTTTATTTTTAAAAGAGAACAACTCACTCTCTGGACTGTAATTACTAGTGTCATAGATATTAATGTCCTTTTTCATGTCTGAATAAACATCATCAGTATTAATTTGCAAAATAAAACTATCTGTATCCATATAAAGTAGATTAACATCATTTTGATATTTCTTCCTCAAATTATTATAAAAGTAATCATACATTAATGACTTTGATAAATCAAGAATTGATGTTCCAATATAAATAGGTTTGTTCATTTCAATACTCTCTTTAATCAAATGGATCGCACAAAAGTTCTCAGTAAAGACCTCAGCTCTAGTAAAACTCGGTCTATTAATTAATTTTGATGCTTGTTCCCAAGATGTTGATAGTCTGATATTTTGTCTTTTCCTCACATTCTCCATGGTCTTACCAAAGACCGCATTATTCATCAATTTATAAAAGTCTTTCTCAAAATCTGTTTTTGACTCTGTTCTTCTTTGTGTATTAAAATCAATGTACCGATTCAACCAATGACTTTGATTGAACTTTAGAACCCTATGGATCTTCTCTACTCTTAGACCTTTTGATAAATATTGTCGCAAATTTCTTTGGTGTAGAACATAATTTTTCTTGTTATATAATGTAGTAAGTAATTTTTCTGTTGATTCACCTATATTAAATGATTGTTGATAATCACTTAACCACTCCTTCTTTGGACTTTCCTTTTCACAAGCAAATGGGAGATCTTTGTGTAGGTTATGAAGTTCCTCTGGATATTTCAAATCGACCTCAAAATAATAACCAACCTTTGAATCATCCAATTCTTTTTGTGTAGAGATACATACATCTTGTAAAACCTTTTTGTAATCTTTTTCCTTTACCCATCTAAGTTTTCCATAAGGAAGAGCCTGAGACATTGCCCAGCCATACAGGTTGTTCGCATCATAATACATCAAGTAGGAGCTCTCTACCGATGGATCATAATTTGGAATGTACTTGTTATTTGCTTTAGCATATCTCTTTGAACAGACTTGTGAAATTCCTCCTCTCTTTGCCTTTTCAATCATCAAAAGCATATCAACATCGGTTATCAAATCCAAAGCTTGTTTTGTCATTTTTAACATCGCGCTCCAAGCCAATCCAGGAGCAGTGTAATAGTGAGCAGGATCCAATCCATATCCAGAATGACAGATTGTTCTGAAAGCCTCAAACACATCAGCCAACAAAAGCACATCAGTTTTGAGGTACAAATCGTGATACTCACCAAGATTCTTAATGTTATATTTTTTCCAAACATTTTGTGCGTGTACATAATCTTTATCAGATATATGACTATTATTTAATTTGTTATAGAAATTTTCTTTTAAAGGAAGTTGTGTTTCATTGAATCTCTCAAATGAGTCCATATAGTCATAGGGGTAAATTCCCTTTTGTGTTAGAAAATCTTTATCTAAAAAATACTCTGAAAGACATGGAAACTCTTTTAGATTTTGAACCAAGTTAGCCAATGGACTTGCCATGAATTTAAATGTATCAAGAAATCTGATATGAGTAATAGGAGATGTGTGAATTGTTTTTGTGAATGAAATGTATTTCTGATCCGTGTTTGGAATTTCTGAGATACTTCCAGAAGTCTTTGAGAGTTCCTTGATAAATAGATGTGTATCATAATGAGCGTTGTTATGAAGAAAGACAGGAATGAAAGAGGGGAGTTGATAATTAATATTACAACTTTGATGAGCCGGACCTCTATATTTACCAGTGAGATGACAATGGTCTCTAACCTTTCGACCTTTACCAATTTTCTCCTCACAAATATGACAGACATTGTTTTTTATAAATTCCCTTTTTTCTTTACTTGTTAAGGACATTGGTTTATTGGTTTCTCTCATTATCTTGGTTAATCGAACACAGTCTTTTTCTAGTCGTTTCACAAACTCCTCTGGGGTATTTGAGCCTCTATACATCTCTAACATGTTATATTTATCACCAACGGATGATTTGATATAATAACAAAAACCACAAGGAGTATGTTTTTGATATTTATTTGTGTATGATTCTTTTGGATCTGGAGAAGCAGTATCAATTTTTTCTAAAATACTTTCAAAATCAGCATATATAACAAATGGATGTTTTATTGTTTTCTTTTCATCTTTGAATGTGATCTTTGAGTCTTTTTTAGGCATGTTGATTACCGTTGATTTATGTTCACCACAATAATTTGAATGTTTATCTAATCTTTCTTGTGTATGGAAGAAGTTAAGACAACGCATACAAATATATATTTTATTTGTTCTTTTACATACTTGTGGTTTTATTAATTTTGTAATATCTTTGATGTATGTATAATGTGAATTTTCGTCTGAATTAAAATATAGAAGATTAATATGAGTTTGTTTACAATTGTCAGAAAGCTTTAAAACCTGAATGTTGTTTGTTTCTGTTAGACCATAAACATTAACTGATAAATTATTCAACTTTTCAAATTTAGGAATATCATTTAAAGTCATCGGAAACTTTAGATCTTTCGTATTTAATGTATTCTCATATTTTTTATAATGAGATACTCTTTCATCATGAAAATGTGGAGGATGTAAGTGTGCTAGAATAGACCAGAGAAAACATTTATTGTCTTTATTTTTGATATTGATAACTGCTTTTCTATTTTTGATAACACTGGGTAAATCAATGTAAGAAGAAACTTTTAGAGGATCTGATTTAAGAATATGAATGTCTATGTAAATAATTTTTCCTATATTGAATCCACTTCCTACGATTGAATTATCCACATCTTGCTCTTGTTTAATAAGTTCATCATAGACTCCTGATGTTTTAAAATCTTGATATGAAGATATAAAGTGTGGCTCAGTTCTCATGTATGGTGTATCTATAACTCCTTCGTCCTTTGTCATTTCTAATTTTACTCCCATATAAAATTTAAGTGGTTTCATTTATTTTAGTGTTTTTTCAATCAACGTTTGAACAGCAGGTTTAACTATTTCTACAGCATCAACTATAGACTCTGGTTCAGGAAGTTTGAAGTTAAAGACTCTTATTTTAATATGTCCTTTGAATGCACCATCAGAGTTTTTAATAGTAAACTATTTTGACAAGTGTTTGTTAGTTTTAAGATGGGCTTTAAACCCCTTCTTGAGGATGGTTGTTTTACAGACCTTACAATGTTTTGTTTTAGGTGGAAGAGGGGAAAGTTTGTTAAGAATGTTGTATGTATGTTTTGCGGTGAGAATATGTTGTTTATAATATTTTACTTCCTTCTCGCAAGTATCACAATAAACCATATTTATAGCGTGAGAAAACGTGGTGTTTTATATATATCGCTGTGCTTAAAATAAAACACTTTTGAGCTTTACAGCTCCGTTTTATATATATCGCTGTGCTTAAACTAAAACACTTTTTCACTCAGAATCATCGAAGTCATAACTATCACATGAATACTCAGAATCATACTCAGAGTCATCAATAAAGCTACTCTCATAACTATCATTTGAGCACAAACTATTAGTATCATAACTATCATCTGTGTTCAATGAAATACTATCATCACCATCGTCCGAGTTCAATGAAATACTATCATCACTATCGTCCGAGTTCAATGAAATAGTAAAATCTTCACTGCTGTAATGACTCATATTTAATTAGCAGAAAAAACCTTTCCATCTATACCAATATACTTTCTTTCATTAACGGATTCAATCTCTACATTTTTAATATCAAAAGTTATCTTTAAATAATCTCTAACTATCATAGAACGAAATGACATTTCACCAGAAATATTAACATCATTCATTTTACTTAGATCTACACCCTTTGGATTATTAAAGTAAATACAAATTTCTCCACGAGTATTGTTGATGGTCTTATCATTCTTTTTCAAAGTATCGTGGTCAATCACTTTTTCAAGCTTTGAATAAATTGCCAGGAGTAGAGGAGAAACTTTTGTTAGATTTACTTTAATGGATGTCTTTCCAGGTATAGTTAGAGCTCTTCCTTTAAATGAAATAGAGGGGCTCATGTTATTTTCCATAACTGGTTTTACCCAAAAATTTCCATATTTATCTTTGTTCAATTTAACATCTTTGACATATTTTTCTATATCTTCCACCGAAGTAGAGATTGATTGAAATTTGTCTTTTGTGCTTTGAAACATTGTATTTATTAATGAATAAACTTGCGTTTAGTTTAAGTAAAAATTTACTATATAAATATGATAGGTTCTGAAGGATATTTAGAATTTCCAGACTCTCCATATGATAAATTAGAGAATTGTCCGGCTTGTGAAAGAATAGGGCTTAATAATGAGGGTTCATATAAACAATGTATTTTCTGTGATTTAATTTTAATTAATGATAATAAAAAATATAAAAAAATATATAACTCTTTGGAATTAGAACCAAAAATGAATTACTTTACAAGATTATTAAGAGAGATGAATGTTAAGTATTGTGATGATAATACACCATTTCTTTCAAGGGAAGAGACTATTTGTATTGAGGAAATGTATAAGGGTTTAATGATATTTATTATTCAAAATAATTTTAATGGAAATGTTAATACAAGATACTATATAAATAAAATAATGAATTATTTTGAAATTAAACCCGAACTCAGGATAAAATATAGAGTTTCTAAAATAGCTCAAAAAAAGTTAGATGACTTGTTTTCCAAATATATAAATGAATGATTTTTTACCCGTTTGGGAAAATAAGATAAAATTTAATAACCATAAAAACATTCCAAATTCATTGAGATGTCTAATAGTTGGTTCAAGCGGATGTGGGAAAACCTGTTTACTTTTAAAGATGCTCCTTGGTCCTAATTTTTTAGATTATGATAATTTAATAATTTTTACAAAGTCAAGTTTTCAACCCGAGTATCAACTACTCTCACAGGGTTTTAATGCGGGTCTTAAAAAGGAAGACATTATCGGTTTATTTAAACTTCAAAACAAACTAAATGATTATAATATTGAAGATATAATACAATTATTTTGTGATACACAGAAATCTAAATCGAAACCAAAACCCATAACTTGTATTCTCAGTGATAATACGGATGATATACCTTCACCTCAAGATTTAGATAAATCAAAAAAGAACCTCGTCATCTTTGATGATTGTGTTAATGAGAGAAACCAAACAGTAATGGATAGCTACTATACAAGAGGGAGACATTCTTCTTGTAATTGTATATATCTTAGTCAATCATATTTTCAACTCCCTCGACGCTCAATAAGAAACAATGCCAATACTTTTATTTTATTTAAGTTAAATTCAATAGATGTAAATAATTTTTGGAGAGATAATTGCTCTACGTTATGTAGTAAAAAAGAATTTGAAAATTATATGAAACACACGATTGAAAAATATAAATATATTGTTGTGAAACAAGATGAGATATTAAAGGATGTATTTTTATTTTAAACATAATTACATATATAAATGACAACAATTATTATTAACCTTGTGGGTAAATCTGCTTCTGGAAAGAACTTTCATAAATCTAAACTCTTGAATAGTAAAAATGAAAAGATTGTAAGTTTTTTTTAAAAACACCCTATGATTCGTTTTGTGAGTACTACAACCAGAGCAAAGCGACCAGGAGAAGTAGAAGGGAAAGATTATTACTACATTTCAATGGAGGAACATATGCGAGTGAGGAACGAAGGTCAAATATTTGAGGAGGTCTCTCTTGGTTCTCCAAAATATTCACATTGTAAGAGTGAGTTAAATAAAGTAAAATCTAATGGTCTTGGGATTTTAGAAACTAATCCTGAAGGAATGAGACAAATTATTAAACAATTGTGTGTTGATGGAGTTAAGATTTTATCATTCGGTTTTGATATCGATGAGGAGACTCAACGCAAACGTATGAAAAGCAGAGATACAAGTATTAGTGAAGAAGAAATAACAACTCGTATTAATACCAATAAAGAATTTGATGAAATATTTAAAGAAAAGGATTTATTTCAACACATTTACTATAATGACAAAGAAAAGGAAAATTTTCCCATTGACCTTTACAATTCATTAAATGATATTTTTCAATAAATAAATACAGAAAATAAATACCGAAGAAAGAGCAAGAAAGTTTAAAGAACATCAAGAGTTGGTTTCAAAAGTTGTAAAGCAACAGGAAGAGATAAAGAAGAAACGGAGACAGAAACTAACTGGTGAAGAAGCCTTTGAAAGAAAACAAGAGAAATTTTTTAAACCGCTTTTAAAAACTCAACACCCTACAGTTCCCACGGTAGAATTTACTCCGAAAAAATTTCAAATGCTCAAAGATTTTAGTCAGATAACAAAACAAGAACTTGGAAAATTAGAATATAATGATGAATAATTATTTCAGAAACTTGAGGAGGTAAATCAACCCCCTAATTATGTAGTGGAAGCTCTTCAAAACAATGAATATTTGGCAGATTCAAAAACCAGAGCAGGTCTCATTCCAACAGAAGAACCAGCAGTGTTTCATCTTGTGGAAGAAAAGGTATTGATGTTTAATGATGAATTGATGTTCTTGAGTTCTACTCAACCAAATGTTAAATTAACTCCAAGATTAATGTTTCTTCTAACAAACCCCGGATTCAGCGGTTCAAAATATTTTGAGGAACCACTTGATATGGAAAGAGAGGAAGATAGGGTATATGTTGAGTTGCTAAATGCACTTGATTATGGAGTTTCTGTTGCTGGTAAAAGTAAGAAGAATGAGAAGGAGAAACATATTATTGATGCTTTAAGTAAGCTTGGTTCGGGTGTTAGTTTTCTTCCAAATGACCCATCACAATTAGTTAATAGGCTATTATTGTTGTTAGGTAGTAAGAAGGCTGGAAACAACAATTGTTTTAATGAATCCTCAGCCATTTTGGATCAGTTGATGAACATGAAAATAATTAATAAATGTCAATACAAAGATATTTTATTAGATATTAAATAAGATGAGAAGCACAATTCTTAGTTTTAATTTCACAACGAGCGATTACACAGCTTCATTCCCTTACCCACTACAACTTGACCCCCTTACCTCATATGAGGCATCTTTGTTGTCAATGGAAACTTACAATACCCTTTTTAATATCACAGAGAAAAACAACAAGTTTAGTTATAATCCAGGAAGTGGATATAAAACTATAACCGTTTCACCTGGAGCTTACGAGATTTCTCAAATATCTTCAGAAGTCTCTCGCCTTATGAAAGAAAAAGGTGATGAACCAAAAAATATTGTAATAGATATTCAAAAACACACTTCAAAATCAACTATTAAACTTAAAAATAATTATAAAGTTGATTTCACGATTGAAAATTCGTTTAGAGAGCTATTGGGTTTCTCTTCAAAAAAGATTGAAAATAACGGGACGTTTTACAGTGATAATGTTATCCAAATATCCTCCGGTATAAATTCAGTATTAATTCATTGTGATTTGATTGATGGTGCTTATAACGATGGAATAAGAACAAATACAATATTTTCATTCAGTGCATACTCAACCCCGATTGGTTATAAATTTAATATGGAACCAAAAAATCTTGTCTATTTACCTGTGTCAGGAAAAACCATATACAGAGTAAATTTTAGGATAACCGACCAAGATAATCGTATGATATCCTTTAATGATGAAATTATATCCATCAGAATTCACCTACGTGAAGTTTTTCAATAAATAAATAATGGTTATTGTGAGAAAACATGAGTTGGGAAAATATAAAATAATTACAGGGGAGGGCATGTACCTTTCACCATACTATACAAGGTATGTGGGTAAAGGATACTATAAACCTAAGAGACAACGAGGTGTAGGTCATCAATTTCGAAATAAAGGAGATGGGATAATTGATACTCTAATGGGTATTGGTTCAACCATCCTTAAACATAAAGACCTAATTGGTTCAACTGCTTCTGCTGTGGGCTCCGTTGCGGGTGCTATAAAGAGTATAAAAGATGCTCAAAAGGAGTCTCATAAATTACAAGCAATCAAAGAAATAAAAAAAGGTAAAACTCAACTATCTTCACAAGAACGACAAAAAATCATTAAAATACTTGGGTCAGGGTTTCAACGATTTTAATACTATATAAATACAAGTATGGAAGTGATTGATAGTATCTATGATTTGGATGATACAATTATCATTTCAAACTCCACAAAAAAGGAAGACTATTTTAAGGTAAATGCTATAACAGGAACAGACTGGAATTCAAACGGAACAAAAAGTTTTGAAATAAATAATCAACAAACTTACTTGAATATAGCTGATAGTTTCTTGCTGTGTAAATTTAAATTCACTAAGGCTGCGAATAATACTAATGCTACACTCGTAAATGATTTCTTCTGGAAAATGTTTGACAGTGTCCGCCTGTATATTGGAACACAAGAGGTTGAAGCGGTTGATTATGTCTCTGCTACATCTGAAATGATGAAATTTACACTATATTCGTTTAGTGATAGAATGGGTAAGGGAGCTGTTGAAGGTTTTATTCCTGATATGTCAACGGGAACAAATGCTGACCCCGGTTATAGTCAAAGGAAGGCAATGTATAATGATGACACAAAACCAGAGAATAGTTTTATGGTAGCAGTACCTCTGAAAGGTATATTTGGATTTTGTGATTATGACAAAGTTTTGTATGGTCTTAAAATTAGATTTCAACTTCAAAGGAATGATAATGTAAATAGATTGCTTTTTGGGGCTCAAAATGCTTTTGGTGATAATAATAAATTTGTTATTAATGATTTGTGTTGGTATATTAGTGAATATACTCCTAATCTTAAAACGGAAGAGATGTTAAATAGAAGACTTAACTCAAAGAAACCACTAAATGTATCATACCTTAAAAGAAGATGTCAACACGTTAAACTGGAACACACTACCTACACTTGGAATTTAGGTGTTCTTCAAGGAAAGCCACGATACCTATGGCTCATTTTTAAGAAACCAGATGGAGATGAAGGCACTGATAAGAATAATGCGCTGAGTGATAATGCTAAGGTGAAACAACTTCGGGTTTCTCTTGATGGCACATTTTGTCCGCGAGATAGATTGGAAATTGATTGGGAAAAAAATGATTATGCGGAAGCCTACAAGTCCTACCAAAAGGTGTGTGAAAGTAATGGTAATAATGATCCTATTTTGGATATGGTTGCGTTTCAAAAACTTTATACAATCTACGCAATTGACCTGAGTTCTCAAAAGGAAACTATAAAGTCTAATCGAGTGGATACTTCTCTATACATTGAAAGAGGGGAGAGTGAAGAGGTTAATGCATATTGTTTGCTTTTGGAGGAAACAGAATTACAGATTAATACAGATAATGGTGTTATGATTAATATCACATAGGTTTTTTCTCATAAATAAATGGTTGGGGTATATGTTAATCAAATCAATCTGAATAAATTAACATCTTGTATTCAAAATCAAAAGCCTTGTATTATTAATGTTAATACAATTCAAAGAAAAGGAGCTGTAAGAATTGATGTTTTACTCACACACACACAAGTAAAAACACTAAATGATGTTGGATCTCTTAAAATTAAAATGACGAAACCTATGTTAAAGAAATATTCAATAGACGAGTCAAGAGGAGGATTTCTCCCGTTTCTAATTCCTTTATTTGCTGGTTTAAGTGCGGCGGGAGCATTGACTGGTGGTATTTCAGCAGCGGTAAAAACTGCTAACGAAAGGAAGGCACAACTAAAAGCTCAAAAAGAATTGGAAAGACATAACAAGGAGTTGGAGAAACAAATTAGTGGAAGTGGTGTAATTGTAGATTTTGCTCAAAAACTTGAAAGTCTACCTGATAAAGCTAGATTGTTGGTTGGAGATATGCTTTCCTCTATCGCTCAAGCGGGTGTTAAACTAACTAAACGGGGTAATGGATTGTATCTTTCTCATAAATAAATGGATAAATGGTTTAAACAATTTGGAAAGAATACAACGTCAAATATAGAACTAGCTAAGTATTGTAAAACACTAAAAATTGATAATGTGGTTATTTGTATGAGAGATGAATTAATACATATAAATAAGAATACAAAGAATATTATTATGAATTTAGACACACAGAATGGTTCTCATTGGGTTTGTATTCATAATAGTCAGGATAAATATTATTTTGATAGTTATGGTATGCCACCACCTGTTGAAGTAATACAATTCTTACAGAATGGTGTTTATCAAACATTTCAAGTTCAAGAAATTAATTCTAAATGTTGTGGTCAATTATGTTTATATGTATTATTTCAACTCAATAATAATGAAAATTTTTATGATATCATTTTTAATCTAATATAAATGACTTATGTTGGAAAAGATGGTTCTATCTTTGGAAAATCCTCTCAGGATATTGATTTATCAAATTATTATACAAAGGCACAGGCTGAACAACAAAAATATAGTGTAAGTAAAAATATTAATATGAAGAATACTTATAAATTAATCAATTATCCAAACCCTACAGATGCGACTGACTTAATTAGATTAAGTGATTTATCACAATATATATTTTTAAAGAAAACAGCACGTTTTGTTAAACAAGTAAAATTTACAACCACAACACCTGGTTATACTGACCATACACCTTTCCTCATTGAATTTAACTACCTGCTTACAATTGAATTTTATAAAGAAGGACATATAGTTAATATGCGAATTAATAAATGGGGGTATGATATGCCTGATTTAGGGTATAATTGGTCTTTTTCAATAAACATAGAAGACCTACATGATTTTAATCAGTCTCGTAAAGAAGAATATTATCCACTTGGTGAGGATAAGGATTTATGTGGAAGTACAATTAATAAACAACAAATACATGGTTTTAAGAAAAGAAAAATATATGATACTATAGCGATGGTTAGCATGACAAAGAAGGAAGGTCATGAGATAAGGATAGAAAGCCAAGGAATACAAACCAATTTGGTAGTGGGAAGATGGGGTGGTATTACCTGTCATAATATTAATCTCACATATATTTCTGATACATAAATGGCAGGAAGAAGACTACAAGAGAATTATAATTTTTGTATTCAAGGATACCTACAAGAAAAGGGTGCTCGGTATTACATACCTTATGATTTGGAGCATATACATGGGAATTTTGTCATTAAAAACTGGCCTTATACTGATATTGTTAAACCCACAAATAGAGACTTGTTTAAAATATTAAATAAAAATGAACTTCTCAAAGTTATGAAATATAAAACTCTTTTAGAAATCGTCAACAAATCTTATTGGTATCCTATTATGAGAAAAATAATTATAGATACAAGAATATCTCAAAATCCAGATGAGTATATGTATAATATTCTTTGGGGTTTAAACTCAAGGGTAGCAAGGGATGAGGAAGGAGTTGAAGAAGAGAAGGAGAAAAGAGAGAAAAGAGAGAAGGAGGAGAGGGAACAAAGAGAGAGGGAGGAGAGGGAGATGGAAATCAGAGCGATTCAAAAAAGAGTGGATGTATTACAGCAAGAAGATCAATCTCAACTCACCGAAGAGGAAAATAAAGAAAGAATGAATGCTGTGAAAATATTGATATCAAAAATTGCTAAGATAAATGAGGAAGGAGTTAAAGAAGAGAAGGAGGAAAGAGAGAAAAAGGAGAAGGAGGAAAGGGAGAAAAAGGAGGAGGAGAGGGAGAAAAAGGAGAAGGAGGAGAGGGAGGAAAGGGAGCAAAGAGAGAGGGAGGAAAAATATAAAAAGATGGAAATCAGTGAGATTTGTAAAAGATTGAGTGTATTAGAGCAAATAAATCAATCTCAACGCACCGAAGAGGAAATTAAAGAATTAACAACTCTTATGAAGATAATGGTTTCAAAAATAACAACGTCAATGTCTTCAATTTCAGGGAGGAGATTTAAACGAGAAAGTGGTGAAGAAGAAGAAGAAGAAGGAAAAGATTATGTGATTGATGATGTTGGTGTCATTGACTTTAGTTAGTTTTTATTTGTAAATAAATGGAGGAGAGAGTGAAGGCATTCCTTAGGATTCTTTATGTTTTAAAAATAAAGATTGAAATGTATATGTTGAAAACCAAAAAGGTTTTGATACTCTGTCGGAATTTTTCTGATAAATAAATATGAGTTATTGTCTCAAATGTAAAAATAAAACTAAATCTAAAAATATCTCTTATGTTAAAGCTAAAAATAATAGAGTTTATCAAAAAGGAATATGTCAAGTATGTGGCTCTAAAAAGTGCCAATTCATCTCTCCTAAAAGAGGAGGAGACATACAAAAGTTTCTGTCAGGAAGTAAATTTACAACAACTGGAATTCCAGGGGAATTACACCTTCCAGGGTATTCTTTCTGTGGTCCAGGAACAAACTTGGATAAAAGATTAGATGAGGCTGACAATCCTAAACCTTGGTCTAAACCTACAAATAGGGTTGACGAAGTGTGTATGAAGCATGATATTGCTTATGGGAAAACCACTACGTTGACTGAAAAACATAAAGCCGACAGCGAAATGTTGTATAATTTGTCTTTGATACAAAATCCAACGTTGAGAGAGAAAGTTGATAGGTTTATTGTGAGAAATTTGATAAATGCTAAATTGAAACTTGGTCTTGGTTATTCCTCAAAAAACTATTAGGCTCTAATGATGTCATCAAGACTGAGGAGCTTTTGGCTGAAGAATTACACAAACCTATAATCACAAAGTTTAAAAGAAGGAAGGTTTATTCTAAATACACCGACCACATATGGTCCGCTGATTTAATTGAATTGAATAATGACAGGGGATACAGGTATGCTTTAACCGTTATTGATTTGAGGAGTAGATTTGCCTGGGTTGTCCCTTTAAAAAATAAAAGGGGTGATACTTTAATGTTAGCCTTTAAGCTAATATTTGATCGGGATAAAAGGAAACCAAAGAAGTTATGGACTGATGAGGGAACAGAGTTCTATAACAAAATATTCATGAAATTTCTTAAGGGGAAGGGTATTAAATTATACAGCACCTTTAATGAAGGAAAAGCAGTTGTTATTGAGCGTTTTAATCGTACTTTGAAAGAGAGACTATATAAAAAATTCACACAACTCGGTTCTCAAAAATGGGTGTATTTAATTCAGGATATCTATCTATAATTCCAGCAATCTCTGTGTGTGTGTGTGTGTGTCTGTGTGTGTGTTTGTCTGTGACCGCTGTTTCTCGACAACCACGGGTCCGATATACTTTAAACTTGCCAGGTATATTGCTGGGGACCCGAGGATGTGCCTTTTCAAGGTTTTAAATTAATCGCAGAAGTAGTTACCGAGCTATGTCCAAAAAACGATTCAACCAATCAGAGAGCAGCGAGCTATCACGTGTGCCGAACGTGGCGAACAGACTCTGCCTCGGATGGCACATTTGAGAGCATATTCATTTATTTCCCGTCGGCAAACTATGTTGGCGCTATGTTGGCGTTAAACTATGTTTTAAAACTAATTAAAACTAATTTGCGATTCTTTCGCTTTCCTGCGATATGCGACCTTCCGGAGCTCCTGTGAGAGCGTGCGCCATTACGGATAGTACGGGTACGGGCATGCCATATGTTGGCGTTAAACTATGTTTTAAAACTAATTAAAACCATTTCATGTAAATAGAGGGGGGGGATTGTCACTGTACTCGCAAGCCGTTCGCCGTTCGCTTTGGCGTTGCGAATGGACCAAAACATTTAATGGACCAAACCATTTCATGTAAAGCGTTCGCCGTTCGCTTTGGCGTTGCGAATGGACCAAAACATTTCATGGACCAAACCATTTCATGTAAATAGAGGGGGGGGATATAATTTTAGATATAGATATAGTACGGGCATGCCCTAGTTGTAGATAATTACAATAATACAGTTCATTCATCAACAAAATCAAAACCATCGGAAACATTTACAAAATTAGAATATGAAAAGGAGATTAATTTGAGAAAGCCCAAGTTTAAAGTTGGTGATATTGTAAGAATATACAAATGGAAAAGTCATTTTGAGAAAGGTTATACACAAAAATGGACTCGTGAATTATTTAAAATCATTGATGTAATGGATACAGTCCCTTGGACCTACAAATTATATGATTTAAATGGAGAAGAAATCTTGGGTTCATTTTACTCACAAGAATTACAAAAAACACAAGTAAGCAGATAATACCCTTGAAAATAATAAATAAATAAATAAAATGTAATGGGGATACGTTTTTAAATCTGTGAACCCCAAACACAGAATCACACAACTTTTTAGTTGGGGCTTAACTTTTGTGTGTGCATAATGGGGATACGTTTTTAAATCTGTGAACCCCAAACATAGAATCCCACAACTTTTTAGTTGGGGCTTAACTTTTGTGTGTGTATAATGGGGATACGTTTTTAAATCTGTGAACCCCAAACACAGAATCCCACAACTTTTCAGTTGGGGCTTAACTTTTGTGTGTGTATAATGGGGATACGTTTTTAAATCTGTGAACCCCAAACACAGAATCCCACAACTTTTCAGTTGGGGCTGAACTTTTTTGTGTGTATAATGGGGATACGTTTTTAAATCTGTGAACCCCAAACACAGAATCCCTAAACTTTCCAGTTGGGGCTTAACTTTTGTGTATGTGTGAGTGAGTCATAATAATATACAAACCCTAACCCAACCCCATCCCTAACCCAACCCATCCCTAACCCAACCACATCCCTATCCCAACCCCATCCCTAACCCAACCCCATCCCTAACCCAACCCCATCCCTAACCCAACCCCATCCCTAACCCAACCCCATCCCTAACCCAACCCCATCCCTAACCCAACCCCAACCCATCCCTAACCCAACCCCAACCCATCCCTAACCCTCACATTCAAAATCCCAACCCTAACCCAATCCCATCCCTAACCCAAACCCAACCCTAACCCTCACATTCAAAATCCCAACCCTAACCCAACCCCATCCCTAACCCAACCCCAACCCTAACCCTCACATTCAAAATCCCAACCCTAACCCAACCCCATCCCTAACCCAACCCCATCCCTAACCCTCACATTCAAAATCCCACCCAAACCCTAACATAATCTTTTTTTTCTTCTTTTTTTAAAATATGTATTTCATTTTTTTTTTTTTTTTCTATTCTTCCCATGCTGTCTTTCAAGGCTTTCAAGTTTGAAGAAGTAGAAATGGGAAGAAAGAATTTTCCAGCATTTTCTTCCTCGAACTTTCTTGATATTGCTTAAATCAAGCGTCATTAAACAAAGAACATTGTTCATTGCTTTAGAATCCAAAGAGTCTCCAAGATGGACCCCACAGGTAGAGTCTCCAAAATAAAACCAACTTTCCAAGTTCCCAAGGTATAACCACATTCCTGTTGAGCCTCCAAGATAGGTATCACATTCCGAGTCATCAAAACAAAACCCCCATTCCGAGTCTCCAAAAATATAACCATCTTTCCAAGTCCCCAAGGTAGAACCACAATTTTCAGAAATATTGGGGGTTTCCGTGATAAGTCTCACATAGTATAACTGCGGACCATCAGGGAAAACTTCCCTTTCCCAATTTTTTAGGGTTTCTATGATGTGTCTCACATAGTATAACTGCGGACCATCAGGGAAAACTTCCCTTTCCCAATTTTTTAGGGTTTCTATGATGTGTCTCACATAGTATAACTGCGGACCATCAGGGAGAACTCCCCTTTCCCAATTTTCAGAAATTTGTGGGTCTCCAATGTATGACTTGTATTCTGGCTCATCAAGGTAGAACTTGTTCAGTGGGTTTTGTTTTGATAACTCACAACAAGTATCATCATGGTAAAACTCTTTTTCAGGATTTTGTGGATCTCCAAGGTATAACTCTTTGGCTGGGTCATCAAGGTAGAACTCGTTCTGGGGGTCTTGGTTGTTCAAAATGTCTTCAAACAAAAAAATAACTTCATCCCAAGTTGTGTTAAAAGCAGAATTTTCATTTCGTATCTCAGATACAATTTCCTGTGAAAGAAAATAACAATGTATTAATTTAATACAATATTTTTATTTGTATAAATCAAGCTCTATGAATATTAAAATAAACTTTGTTAACTCTTACATGAGTCTCATCTAAAAAAAAAAAAAAAAAAAAAAAAATTAAATAAATAAATAAACAAACTTACCTCCATTGATAAAGAGGTTCGAGTCCAGTTCATCAATCTGAAGGTTGAGTTCTACACAGGTAGTAGGACTCCAAGGAATAGCAAAGTTATCCCATTCCATTTCGGCATAGTAGTCCATTCTCAAGTGAAGCAGAAAGCGTGTTTGAAAAAGCCTGTGTGGTCGGTGCCTTTTATAAGAAGGGCTGGGTGTGTGTCATTTCCTGTGGAAATTCCCTGGGCAAACCTGGGCGTGTCTTAACTGGAAATGATGTGATGGAAATTCCCTGAAAATGATGTAATGTATTACCTGGAAATGATACAATGCTGAAGAGTTTATAAAGTGGGTGGGACTTAGCAAAAGTGGGCGGAGCTTAGCAAAAGTGGGCGGAGTTTAGTAAAAGTGGGCGTGGTTTACCAAAAAGTGGGCGGAGCTTACCAAAAAGTGGGCGGCACTGGAGGCGCTCAAACAAGAACATTGAGGGAGGTTTACCATTTTATCTTAGCTCAGTTAAAATATCTTAATAAAGAACCAAACTCAAACATCTTTTTTGTTAATGTATTAGACGGTGAGGAGAGTTGTAGGAGAATTAAATTATTTCCCACACATAAACAAATATTTGTAGGGTCGTTGTTTGAGTGGGCCAAAGATGATTCACCAGATGATATTAAGAGTAAAAGGTTAAAAGGTCCATAAGGTCAGAAGGATCACAGGTTCACACAGAAGGACCATTGTTTAAGTGGTCTAATGAATAAGGATAACATGTCAAAAGGTTAGAAGGTTCGTAAAGAACAGGGTGAGAGAAATAGAGGTGTTTAGGGGCAATGAGGGAGGGGAAAAATTAACATGTAAGTCAATGGGAAAATGAGAGTGTCCCAGAAGCAACATATATACACTACTTTCATGTATGTTTTATGGAATTCATTACGGGAACGCCCTTTGACCTTTATACACAGACTGGAGGCAGGAGGGTCCAGAATAAAGCAATAAAAAACAAAAAAAACACAATCCTCATATCCACAACAATATATATACATACACATACACACACACATTTACACATTCACACATATACACATATATATGCACACACATTTACACATTCACACATATACAGTATATACACACACATTGTCCACCTTTAATTTACCATAATATGCCAGTGTGACATTAACAATGTTTATTTTCCAGGTGGCCACTTTTGCACAGTAATATTATACGGCACATGAATACATGAAGGTAAACGTACCTGGAGATGTTCGTAGGCTTCCTCAGCGGTGATCACGCTGTGGTTCTTGTGCTCTCCAATAACCACGCAGAGTGAGCACACACACACTCGATCATTCTGGCAATACAGTTTGAGCAGCTCGTTGTGCCGCCCGCACTTGCGAAGTTCTCCGTCCTCTCCTCCGCTGAGCAGGTCGGCCAAGGTGTGCGCACGGAAAGCGGGCCGATTGAGGTGCGGCCGCACGTGCTCGGCACAGAGCGTCGCGTCACACGTGAGGCAGGTCTTCACAGCGGCTGCCGAGTGGTCGAGGCAATGATCACAAGCAGACGTCCGTTGGGATTGAGAGGCTGTTTCAAGCAGAGACCAAACCCGCACTGCCCGAGCCTGAAGATCCGGGTCACGTCGCCATGCTGGAGACACCTAGAAAAGAAAAAGTGAATTCGATTATGAAACACCTTTCGAGGTTATTTTTCCCCGCAGGTTTTTCGGGCACCGTGGTCCCTTTTTTTGAAGAAATGTTTCATGGCCGGATGCCCTTTTTGCTACCAACCCTGTAAATCGCCTCTTGTGACATACAGGGAATTACCAGTGAACTGGTACTCAATTTGCCGACCTCAGAATGATGACAGGCTGAGTCAACCCCCCTGGTGTTAATTCAGTGATCGACTGGGATTCAAACCCAGGATCCTAGAATCCCTAGCCAGCACCCTAACCACTAAGCCAACACCAAGCTTGGATTCGATTATGAATGGGAACAAAATACAGAAAAGCAAAACCGAAACCGAAACCAAAAAGGGTAATAAACAGTCAAGGCTGAGATAGCAAGGTCAATATCCTCGGTTCAAATGAGGGTACTGATATCGAGGAGGCAGGAAAGACAGGTACCTACCTGGTAATTGCGCTTGCATTCAGGGCAGGAGCGATTTTGGCTCTCATCGGTTGTTGGACCATGCCACAGCTGCTGGAGGCAGGTCAAGCAAAAGCAATGATCGCACTGGGTCCGTGAAAACATCAAGATACACCGGACACTTCAGATCTTCATCGATCTTCACGCTCACGTCTCCATACATATTTTGCACTAAATTCTGTTTTTGAAATGAGCTCTTTGTGTTCAACACCTGCAGTGTTAAATATATATTTATTTAAACATATTTATTTATTTTTGACAACTCTGATATGATCTGAAGATTAGGGTTTTTTTTTTTGTTAAATTTGGACTTTACCAAAAGCACACAAGTCTGATTTGAGCAGAAGCTAAAATATAGGGAACGAAAGAGACACCGAAGTAAAGATTACTAAACTGCATGAATTCCTCTACATGCAAACTGTCCTCTTACTCGGACCGAAACACCGGCAGCTTTCTGTGAGATACAGGCTTCTGAGAGCACCACGTGATTAGAGAGTATCAAAGGTGCGGAGGAATTCATTCGGAGCACACAGGTGGATCACATTGCCATTGCCTCTGCATTATGGAACACAGCATCATTAATAATCTATTTTGGAATGGCTGCCCGACAACGAGCAGGAGAAAAAGAGAACTGGATGCATTTTCAAGACAAATGCAAAGAAATTGTAGGATTCATCGAAAGGGTAAATTGAAGACTGAGATATACAGTCAATCTGGTGACTTAAGGTTGGTAGAACCTCCATCCCTCCGACAAGGTTGGAGACAGGGTAACAATGAGTCGCTTCCTGCTGGGAATATGATATATGCAATCTGGGTCCATCATCTATAGGGAATTTCAAAAACAGATCACAAGTACACTGGAGCAGTGGAGTATCGAGGAAAAATGATGCTCAAGGTGAGATGTCAAATGGCCGCCCCTCGTAACTTCACATGAGTCTGAATGGTGTGTGTGTTTGTGTGTGTGTGTGTGTGTGTGTGTGTGTGTGTGTGTGTGTGTGTGTGTGTGTGTGTGTGTGTGAGTCTGTCCCCATGCATGGGTGGAAGGCCGGAAGCAAACAGACAATGCAGAGACGGTAAATCGGAAACCATGGAACCCAGAGATTCCACATTCCTGTGCCACCTGTAGTCGAACATCAAGCATGGATAGCAGGTTCGTGCAGGACTTGCATGAAAAACGTGCCCGTTTGAATGGTTCTTTAACCAGTCAATGGCGAATCTGCATAGGGCGATCCGTGAATGTCATGTTTCGAATGTATAAACCCTCACGGGATTCCGTCATTCACTTGAACTCAATATGTCTATTTTCATTCCAAACAGCATAACTCCAATCTATATTACTAGGGCATGCCCGTACTATATATATATCTAAAATTATATCCCCCCCCTCTATTTACATGAAATGGTTTGGTCCAAAGCGAACGGCTTGCGAGTGGTGACAATCCCCCCCCTCTATTTACATGCAATGGTTTGGTCCAAAGCGAACGGCTTCCGGAGTTTGGTAAAGAAATCGCCATCGCGTGCACAAACGCGCAGGAAAGCGAATGAATCGCAAATTCGTTTTTATTAGTTGTAAAACATAGTTTAACGCCAACATAGTTTGCAAACGTGAAATAAATGAATACGCTCTCAAATGTGCCATCCGAGGCAGAGTGTGCCCGCCACGTTCGGCACACGCGACCGTTCGCTGCTCTCTGATTGGTTGAATCGTTTTTTGGACATAGCTCGGTAAGTAATTGTCCGATTAATATGAAACCTTGAAAAGGCACATCCTCGGGTCCCCAGCAATATACCTGGCAAGTTTCAAGTATATCGGACCCGTGGTTGTCGAGAAACAGCGGTCACAGACACACAGACAGACACACAGAGATTGCTGGAATTATAGATAGATAATAGCCGTAGATGATTCTGTCTGTCTGTCTGTCTATCTGTTGGGTGTCTGTCCGGGGTGTGGCTTACTCGGTTTGCAGAGTAGCTCCACCCATAGCTCCACCCATTCTGGGAGTGGCTATAAACAAATATCCACCATTTTATTAACTCGCATAGCTTTGAGTCCTGTTTTGTAGGCCCGTGGTGTCTTGCTCTCCCCCAGTTTTATTTCAAATCAAATTCGATAAATCATTTCATTTTTCACAGTCGCTAACATAGTTTTAGACTCGGTTGAAAAAAAACGGGAAGAAAATCCGATGAAAGTTGCCGTTTATAGAACGAAATGAATTCTCAAAGGCCTGTAACTTCAAGGCCATTGAGTCTCTCTCACGCCTTTATCTCCAATCTAACTCACCATATGATTTCATTTTTATCGATGGTTTTACTTTTAGACGGTGTCAGCAATAATTGAGAACAATCCACACACGCGGGAAAATGCAGAGATATATTTTTTTAAATCGCGTCATGGTGTATCATACACCGCCCAACATGACACCGCCGGCAATGTGTCGATATATATTAAAAATTCGCTTTTGCTTTTCCGTTATGATATATTACTATTTCGTTTGATGATAGTCGTCACAAAAACGTCAACAATGATGCCGACATATATTTCTTCGTTTTTATTTCATTCAACATATTAGCCGGAAGTAAAATATGTTTCAGGAAATTACCGAGAGATATTTCTTCGTTTTTTTTATTAGTTATGTGCGCATACACTTTAAATAGGTTTATTTGAAATCTTTAATTTTCCACAAACATTCCACACACGCGGGAAAATGCAGAGATATATTTTTTAAAATCGCGTCATGGTGTATCATACACCGCCCAACATGACACCGACGGCAATGTGTCGATATCTATTTTAAATTCGATATATCATTTCATTTTTCACAGTCGCTAACATAGTTTTAGACTCGGTTGAAAAAAAACGAGAAGAAAATCCGATGAAAGTTGCCGTTTATAGAACGAAATGAATTCTCAAATGCCTGTAACTTCAAGGCCATTGAGTCTCTCTCACGCCTTTATCTCCAATCTAACTCACCATATGATTTCATTTTTATCGATGGTTTTAGAGTCGGTGTCAGCAATAATTGAGAACATTCCACACACGCGGGAAAATGCAGATATATTTTTTAAAATCGCGTCATGGTGTATCATACACCGCCTAACATGACACCGACGGCAACGTGTCGATACATATTAAAAATTCGATATATCATTTCATTTTTCACAGTCGCTAACATAGTTTTCGACTCGGTTGAAAAAAAACGGGAAGGAAATCCAATGAAAGTTGCCGTTTATAGAACGAAATGAATTCTCAAACGCCTGTAACTTCAACTTCAAGGCCATTGAGTCTCTCTCACGCCTTTATCTCCAATCTAACTCACCATATGATTTCATTTTTATCGATGGTTTTGGACTCGGTGTCAGCAATAATTGAGAACATTCCACACACGCGGGAAAATGCAGAGATATATTTTTAAAAATCGCGTCATGGTGTATCATACACCGCCCAACATGACACCGACGGCAACGTGTCGATATATATTAAAAATTCGCTTTTGCTTTTCCGTTAAGATATATTACTTTTTCGTTTGATGACAGTCGTCACAAAAACGTCAACAATGATGCCGACATATATTTCTTCGTTTTTATTTAATTCAACATTATTAGCCGGAAGTAAAATATGTTTCAGGAAATTACCGAGAGATATTTCTTCGTTTTTTAAAATTAGTTATGTGCGAATACACTTTAAATAGGTTTATTTGAAATCTTTAATTTTCCACAATATAATTTACTTGCCATTTATCATTTGATGATTACGAGACAAATTCCTCTTGAGGATCGTGACAATTCATGCGCTGCGTGGAAACTTCTATTTCCAAAATGAATGAGACGATCGATGAAGAACGCAGACTTGAACAGGATGCAGCAAGAAAACGAATGAGACGGGCGAACGAGTCCATCGACGAACGTCAATGCAAACTTGCGGGGTCACCCGTGGGAATCCCACGGGCATGGATGTGTGTGACATTTCGACATATTGAGTTAGATGCTGCACATTCATTTTTACAAAATGGTTACTGGCAAGTCATCAGATCCAGAAATGGTGTAAAAACCACCGTTTAGAGGCCATTTTTCCCCGCAAAGCGGGGGTTGGCCTTTTCGGGGACCGTGGTAGTTGTTGTTTTTTTGTCCCCTTTTTGAAGCAATGTTTTACGGCCGGATGCCCTTCCTGACGCCAACCCTTTTTGCCGCCTTCAACGACAAACAGGGAATTACCAGTGAACTGGTACTCAATTAGCCGACCTCGGAAGGATGACAGGCTGAGTCAACCCCCCTGGCATTAATTCGGCGATCGACCGAGATTCGAACCCAGGATCCTAAGCCGGCACCCTAGCCGCTAGCCCAACACCAGAAATGGTGTCATGAACACAATTTATTTACGCACAAGCACAAAAGCAAGACGGGCCGATTTCCGATTCCGACGGGCCGACGGGCGAGACGGGCCGATTTCCGATTCCGACGGGCCGATTTGGAGCAAGAAAAAGAACGAGACGGGAGAAAAAGGAGAGAAACGAGACGGGGAAAGCCGATTGGAGAGGCGAGTGAGGCGCGATTGGAGAGGAGTGTGAGGCGCGATTGGAGAGGAGTGTGAGGCACGATTGGAGAGGAGTGTGAGGCGTGATTGGAGAGGAGTGTGAGGCACGATTGGAGAGGAGTGATTGGAGGGGAGTGTGAGGCACGATTGGAGAGGAGTGTGAGGCACGATTGGAGAGGAGTGTGAGGCGCGATTGGAGAGGAGTGTGAGGCGCGATTGGAGAGGAGTGTGAGGCGCGATTGGAGAGGCGTGTGAAGGATTGCAGAGGAGAGGAGTGTGAGGGATTGGAGAGGTGAGGGATTGGAAAGGAGAGGGATGTGAGGGTTTGGAGAGGAGAGGAGTGCTAGGTGGAGAGAGGAGAGTGTCAGGTGGAGACAGGAGAGTGTCAGGTGGAGACAGGAGAGTGTCAGGTGGAGAGGAGTGAGGGGTCACATATTATGTGAAATAACTAAATTCACACCATTTCTGGATCTGATGACTTGCCAGTAACCATTTTGTAAAAATGAATGTGCAGCATATAACTCAATATGTCGAAATGTCACACACATCCATGCCCGTGGGATTCCCACGGGTGACCCCGCTAGTAACAAATTAAATAGCATTAATATAAAAAAAATAAACTTTTACCAACATTCGTGACATAAACAAATATTTAAATCTGGATGTGGAATAGTTCCGTATGGGTTGGGTGATTTTAATTTTAATTGTATTCACTCATTTCCAAACATCATTCCAATCATCAATTGATACTTTAACAAAATACTGTTTTAAATAACAATTGTATTGGGATATTATCAAACCAGCTCATTACTGTCATATGCCCACTTCCGGATTCGCAGCAGGTTCGTATTGAGTTCATTTCAAAATCATAATTTTATTGAGGAATTTTTGAAATCTCCCACCGACCTTACAACATCCGCTTTACAACATCTGCTGGGACCCCAAAACGTTCCACAGGAGGTTTGGCGGGGCTCGCAATCGGGGGAGAAGGGCCTTGGTAATAGAGGTGACCAAGAACCCGATGGTCACTCTGGCTGAGCTCCAGAGATCCTGTGTGGAGATGGGAGAAACCTCCAGAAGGACAACCATCATTACAACACTCCACCGATCTGGGCTTTATGGCAGAGTGGCCAGACGGAAGCCTCTCCTCAGTCAAAGACACATGAAAGCCCACACAATCTTGTTTGTCACAGTCTGAGAGTCCTTTAGGTGCTTTTTTGCTAACTCCAAGCTGTCTTTCATGTGTCTTTCACTGAGGAGAGGCCTTCTCCGCCGATTGCTCAGTTTGGCCGGGTGGCCAGCTCTAGGAAGAGTCCTGGTTGTTCCAAACTTCTTCCACTTAAGAATTATGGAGGCCACTGTGCTCTTGGGAACCTTCAATGCAGCAGAATTTTTTTTGTAGGCTTCCCCAGATCTGTGCCTCGACACAATCCTGTCTCTGAGCTCTGCAGGCAGTTCCTTCGACCTCATGGCTTGGTTTTTGATCTGATATGCATTGTCAGCTGTGAGACATTATATAAACAGGTGTGTGCCTTTCCAAATCATGTCCAATCAATTGAATTTACCACAGGTGGACGCCAATGAAGGTGTAAAAACATCTCAAAAATGATCAAGAGAAATGGGAGGCACCTGAGCTAAATTTAAAGTGTCATAGCAAAGGTTATGAATACTTACGTCAATGTGATATTTCAGTTTTTTCTTTTTGATAAATTTGCCAAACTTTCAAAAATTCTGTTTTCTCTTTGTCATTATGGGGGTATTGAATGTAGATTGATGAGTGAAAAAATGAATTTAAACGATGTGGAAGTGTAAAATTTATGAAGCAAGTAATTTCTATGAGCTACAACCTGCTGACCTCGTGTGCAAGTGTTTTTGTGATTTCCATGCAGAAGTTGAGATTTCCTCCAGTAGGCAAATTATCTCCGACACTCTGACCAAATTTGTTTGGTCGAGAAAAGTAAATTCTTAGTAGAGGCAATGGTAGACCACATATTGTCATGGTAAAATCATTTTATGACTGAGGGTAATATAATTACAGATATGGTGTTTTTGAAATATAGTGTTGGATCGGGTCTTCCCAAATGAAAAATAATTCTGTGCAAATGTCAAATAATGATTCAGGATATCTCGTTACGTTATGCCTTTAAAATATACTCAAATATATTTTATAGAATGTTTTTATTGAGTTATATAATTAAGTTGAAGAAGGATATTGTTTTTCAATGTAAAATAATACAATTGACAGCTGGTGCCACGTTGCCTGACCAGGTTGTCTGAAGTAGTTAGCATTCACTTAACTGCTTTACAAATCCCATTGTTTGGTAAAACTAATCATTTGCCCGGCGAACTTGTTTTCATTGTGGCTGTGGTGGTCGACTCAGTGCGAAGTCTCGGCTAACATTGTATTGATAAGTGAATGCAAAATACTTGGAAATTATTTTGCAGAGTTAGACAAAGAGTTCCCGTTAGACAATGGAAGGTGGATGATTTGCTTTGCGCTTGCTTATGGGGGATGGGTCCAGTGCGCCTTTCTTTATATCCAAGTTGAGATTGCGTGCAGTATTGTGTTTTGAAGCAAAGCTAAACTGAACAACGGTTCGGAGATGATATACCTGTAATTCATACAATTGCATGTAGATTTACTTTGTCCGAGTAGCTATCTCTGGCATCCTGGCCCAAGACTTTCTCGGTGGATCTTTTGTGTGTGTGTGTTTATATATATATATATATATATATATATATATATATATATATATATATATATATATATATATATATATATATATATATATATATATATGTATATATATATATATATATATATATATATATATATATATATATATATCTATCTATAATTCCATTAATCTCTGTGTGTATGTGTGTTTGTATGTGTGTATGTGTGTATGTGTGTATGTGTGTATGTGTGTATGTTTGTCTGTGACCGCTGTTTCTCGACAACCACGGGTCCGATATACTTTAAACTTGCCAGGTATATTGCTGGGGACCCGAGGATGTGCCTTTTCAAGGTTTCATATTAATCGGACAAGTACTTACCGAGCTATGGCGATTTCTTTACCAAACACTGCAAGCCGTTCGCTTTGGACCAAACCATTGCATGTAAATAGAGGGGGGGGGGGGGGTTCTGTGGTCGTTGTGAATGGACCAAACCATTCATGTAAATAGAGGGGGGGGGGGGGTTCTGTGGTCGTTACTGCCACGTGGTTTCAAAGTTTTTTTTTTGTTGTTGTTGTTTGCACGCATGTTTTTTTGCACCCACGTACGGGCACGCCCTAGGATGTTTACACACACACACCCCTACACAAATTTTTTTTTTTTTTTTTTTTTGCCAAGGAACGGGCACCCACGTACGGGCACGTCCTAGCTTATATATAGTACGGGCATGCCCTAGTATCTATAATTCCAGTAATCTCTGTGTGTGTGTATGTGTGTGTGTCTGTGACCGCTGTTTCTCGACAACCACGGGTCCGATATACTTGAAACTTGCCAGGTATATTGCTGGGGACCTGAGGATGTGCCTTTTCAAGGTTTCATATTAATCGGAGAAGTAGTTACCGAGCTATGTCCAAAAAACGATTCAACCAATCAGAGAGCAGCGAGCTATCACGTGTGCCGAACGTGGCGAACAGACTCTGCCTCGGACGGCACATTTGAGAGCGTATTCATTTATTTCACGTTGGCAAACTATGTTGGCGCTATGTTGGCGGTAAACTATGTTTTAAAACTAATTAAAACTAATTTGCGATTCATCGTAACTGCGATATGCGACCTTCCGGACAGTCAAATGAGGACGTCACTTCCGGACTTACGGATAGTCATAGTGACGACGTACTGATGCTGAACGTGGCGAGCAGACGCTGTAAGGTACGATCGATTGTAGTACACGTTTATTGTAGTACAAGGAACGGGCACCCACGTACGGGCACGTCCTAGTATATACAGTATATATATATATATATATATATATATATATATATATATATATATATATATATATATATATATATATATATATATATATATATATATATATATATATATATATATATATACTGTATATATATATATATATATACAGTATATATATATATATATATACAGTATATATATACTAGCGGGGTCACCCGTGGGAATCCCACGGGCATGGATGTGTGTGACATTTCGACATATTGAGTTATATGCTGCACATTCATTTTTACAAAATGGTTACTGGCAAGTCATCAGATCCAGAAATGGTGTGAATTTAGTTATTTCACATAATATGTGACCCCTCACTCCTCTCCACCTGACACTCTCCTGTCTCCACCTGACACTCTCCTGTCTCCACCTGACACTCTCCTCTCTCCACCTAGCACTCCTCTCCTCTCCAAACCCTCACATCCCTCTCCTTTCCAATCCCTCACCTCTCCAATCCCTCACACTCCTCTCCTCTGCAATCCTTCACACGCCTCTCCAATCGCGCCTCACACTCCTCTCCAATCGCGCCTCACACTCCTCTCCAATCGCGCCTCACACTCCTCTCCAATCGTGCCTCACACTCCTCTCCAATCGTGCCTCACACTCCCCTCCAATCACTCCTCTCCAATCGTGCCTCACACTCCTCTCCAATCACGCCTCACACTCCTCTCCAATCGTGCCTCACACTCCTCTCCAATCGCGCCTCACACTCCTCTCCAATCGCGCCTCACTCGCCTCTCCAATCGGCTTTCCCCGTCTCGTTTCTCTCCTTTTTCTCCCGTCTCGTTCTTTTTCTTGCTCCAAATCGGCCCGTCGGAATCGGAAATCGGCCCGTCTCGCCCGTCGGCCCGTCGGAATCGGAAATCGGCCCGTCTTGCTTTTGTGCTTGTGCGTAAATAAATTGTGTTCATGACACCATTTCTGGTGTTGGGCTAGCGGCTAGGGTGCCGGCTTAGGATCCTGGGTTCGAATCTCGGTCGATCGCCGAATTAATGCCAGGGGGGTTGACTCAGCCTGTCATCCTTCCGAGGTCGGCTAATTGAGTACCAGTTCACTGGTAATTCCCTGTTTGTCGTTGAAGGCGGCAAAAAGGGTTGGCGTCAGGAAGGGCATCCGGCCGTAAAACATTGCTTCAAAAAGGGGACAAAAAAACAACAACTACCACGGTCCCCGAAAAGGCCAACCCCCGCTTTGCGGGGAAAAATGGCCTCTAAACGGTGGTTTTTACACCATTTCTGGATCTGATGACTTGCCAGTAACCATTTTGTAAAAATGAATGTGCAGCATCTAACTCAATATGTCGAAATGTCACACACATCCATGCCCGTGGGATTCCCACGGGTGACCCCGCAAGTTTGCATTGACGTTCGTCGATGGACTCGTTCGCCCGTCTCATTCGTTTTCTTGCTGCATCCTGTTCAAGTCTGCGTTCTTCATCGATCGTCTCATTCATTTTGGAAATAGAAGTTTCCACGCAGCGCATGAATTGTCACGATCCTCAAGAGGAATTTGTCTCGTAATCATCAAATGATAAATGGCAAGTAAATTATATTGTGGAAAATTAAAGATTTCAAATAAACCTATTTAAAGTGTATTCGCACATAACTAATTTTAAAAAACGAAGAAATATCTCTCGGTAATTTCCTGAAACATATTTTACTTCCGGCTAATAATGTTGAATTAAATAAAAACGAAGAAATATATGTCGGCATCATTGTTGACGTTTTTGTGACGACTGTCATCAAACGAAAAAGTAATATATCTTAACGGAAAAGCAAAAGCGAATTTTTAATATATATCGACACGTTGCCGTCGGTGTCATGTTGGGCGGTGTATGATACACCATGACGCGATTTTTAAAAATATATCTCTGCATTTTCCCGCGTGTGTGGAATGTTCTCAATTATTGCTGACACCGAGTCCAAAACCATCGATAAAAATGAAATCATATGGTGAGTTAGATTGGAGATAAAGGCGTGAGAGAGACTCAATGGCCTTGAAGTTGAAGTTACAGGCGTTTGAGAATTCATTTCGTTCTATAAACGGCAACTTTCATTGGATTTCCTTCCCGTTTTTTTTCAACCGAGTCGAAAACTATGTTAGCGACTGTGAAAAATGAAATGATATATCGAATTTTTAATATGTATCGACACGTTGCCGTCGGTGTCATGTTAGGCGGTGTATGATACACCATGACGCGATTTTAAAAAATATATCTGCATTTTCCCGCGTGTGTGGAATGTTCTCAATTATTGCTGACACCGACTCTAAAACCATCGATAAAAATGAAATCATATGGTGAGTTAGATTGGAGATAAAGGCGTGAGAGAGACTCAATGGCCTTGAAGTTACAGGCATTTGAGAATTCATTTCGTTCTATAAACGGCAACTTTCATCGGATTTTCTTCTCGTTTTTTTTCAACCGAGTCTAAAACTATGTTAGCGACTGTGAAAAATGAAATGATATATCGAATTTAAAATAGATATCGACACATTGCCGTCGGTGTCATGTTGGGCGGTGTATGATACACCATGACGCGATTTTAAAAAATATATCTCTGCATTTTCCCGCGTGTGTGGAATGTTTGTGGAAAATTAAAGATTTCAAATAAACCTATTTAAAGTGTATGCGCACATAACTAATAAAAAAAACGAAGAAATATCTCTCGGTAATTTCCTGAAACATATTTTACTTCCGGCTAATATGTTGAATGAAATAAAAACGAAGAAATATATGTCGGCATCATTGTTGACGTTTTTGTGACGACTATCATCAAACGAAATAGTAATATATCATAACGGAAAAGCAAAAGCGAATTTTTAATATTTATCGACACATTGCCGGCGGTGTCATGTTGGGCGGTGTATGATACACCATGACGCGATTTAAAAAAATATATCTCTGCATTTTCCCGCGTGTGTGGATTGTTCTCAATTATTGCTGACACCGAGTCTAAAAGTAAAACCATCGATAAAAATGAAATCATATGGTGAGTTAGATTGGAGATAAAGGCGTGAGAGAGACTCAATGGCCTTGAAGTTACAGGCCTTTGAGAATTCATTTCGTTCTATAAACGGCAACTTTCATCGGATTTTCTTCCCGTTTTTTTTCAACCGAGTCTAAAACTATGTTAGCGACTGTGAAAAATGAAATGATTTATCGAATTTGATTTGAAATAAAACTGGGGGAGAGCAAGACACCACGGGCCTACAAAACAGGACTCAAAGCTATGCGAGTTAATAAAATGGTGGATATTTGTTTATAGCCACTCCCAGAATGGGTGGAGCTATGGGTGGAGCTACTCTGCAAACCGAGTAAGCCACACCCCGGACAGACACCCAACAGATAGACAGACAGACAGACAGAATCATCTACGGCTATTATAATATAGATATATATATATATATATATATATATATATATATATATATATATATATATATATATATATATATATACAGTATATATATATACAGTATATATATATACTAGCGGGGTCACCCGTGGGAATCCCACGGGCATGGATGTGTGTGACATTTCGACATATTGAGTTATATGCTGCACATTCATTTTTACAAAATGGTTACTGGCAAGTCATCAGATCCAGAAATGGTGTGAATTTAGTTATTTCACATAATATGTGACCCCTCACTCCTCTCCACCTGACACTCTCCTGTCTCCACCTGACACTCTCCTGTCTCCACCTGACACTCTCCTCTCTCCACCTAGCACTCCTCTCCTCTCCAAACCCTCACATCCCTCTCCTTTCCAATCCCTCACCTCTCCAATCCCTCACACTCCTCTCCTCTGCAATCCTTCACACGCCTCTCCAATCGCGCCTCACACTCCTCTCCAATCGCGCCTCACACTCCTCTCCAATCGCGCCTCACACTCCTCTCCAATCGTGCCTCACACTCCTCTCCAATCGTGCCTCACACTCCCCTCCAATCACTCCTCTCCAATCGTGCCTCACACTCCTCTCCAATCACGCCTCACACTCCTCTCCAATCGTGCCTCACACTCCTCTCCAATCGCGCCTCACACTCCTCTCCAATCGCGCCTCACTCGCCTCTCCAATCGGCTTTCCCCGTCTCGTTTCTCTCCTTTTTCTCCCGTCTCGTTCTTTTTCTTGCTCCAAATCGGCCCGTCGGAATCGGAAATCGGCCCGTCTCGCCCGTCGGCCCGTCGGAATCGGAAATCGGCCCGTCTTGCTTTTGTGCTTGTGCGTAAATAAATTGTGTTCATGACACCATTTCTGGTGTTGGGCTAGCGGCTAGGGTGCCGGCTTAGGATCCTGGGTTCGAATCTCGGTCGATCGCCGAATTAATGCCAGGGGGGTTGACTCAGCCTGTCATCCTTCCGAGGTCGGCTAATTGAGTACCAGTTCACTGGTAATTCCCTGTTTGTCGTTGAAGGCGGCAAAAAGGGTTGGCGTCAGGAAGGGCATCCGGCCGTAAAACATTGCTTCAAAAAGGGGACAAAAAAACAACAACTACCACGGTCCCCGAAAAGGCCAACCCCCGCTTTGCGGGGAAAAATGGCCTCTAAACGGTGGTTTTTACACCATTTCTGGATCTGATGACTTGCCAGTAACCATTTTGTAAAAATGAATGTGCAGCATCTAACTCAATATGTCGAAATGTCACACACATCCATGCCCGTGGGATTCCCACGGGTGACCCCGCAAGTTTGCATTGACGTTCGTCGATGGACTCGTTCGCCCGTCTCATTCGTTTTCTTGCTGCATCCTGTTCAAGTCTGCGTTCTTCATCGATCGTCTCATTCATTTTGGAAATAGAAGTTTCCACGCAGCGCATGAATTGTCACGATCCTCAAGAGGAATTTGTCTCGTAATCATCAAATGATAAATGGCAAGTAAATTATATTGTGGAAAATTAAAGATTTCAAATAAACCTATTTAAAGTGTATTCGCACATAACTAATTTTAAAAAACGAAGAAATATCTCTCGGTAATTTCCTGAAACATATTTTACTTCCGGCTAATAATGTTGAATTAAATAAAAACGAAGAAATATATGTCGGCATCATTGTTGACGTTTTTGTGACGACTGTCATCAAACGAAAAAGTAATATATCTTAACGGAAAAGCAAAAGCGAATTTTTAATATATATCGACACGTTGCCGTCGGTGTCATGTTGGGCGGTGTATGATACACCATGACGCGATTTTTAAAAATATATCTCTGCATTTTCCCGCGTGTGTGGAATGTTCTCAATTATTGCTGACACCGAGTCCAAAACCATCGATAAAAATGAAATCATATGGTGAGTTAGATTGGAGATAAAGGCGTGAGAGAGACTCAATGGCCTTGAAGTTGAAGTTACAGGCGTTTGAGAATTCATTTCGTTCTATAAACGGCAACTTTCATTGGATTTCCTTCCCGTTTTTTTTCAACCGAGTCGAAAACTATGTTAGCGACTGTGAAAAATGAAATGATATATCGAATTTTTAATATGTATCGACACGTTGCCGTCGGTGTCATGTTAGGCGGTGTATGATACACCATGACGCGATTTTAAAAAATATATCTGCATTTTCCCGCGTGTGTGGAATGTTCTCAATTATTGCTGACACCGACTCTAAAACCATCGATAAAAATGAAATCATATGGTGAGTTAGATTGGAGATAAAGGCGTGAGAGAGACTCAATGGCCTTGAAGTTACAGGCATTTGAGAATTCATTTCGTTCTATAAACGGCAACTTTCATCGGATTTTCTTCTCGTTTTTTTTCAACCGAGTCTAAAACTATGTTAGCGACTGTGAAAAATGAAATGATATATCGAATTTAAAATAGATATCGACACATTGCCGTCGGTGTCATGTTGGGCGGTGTATGATACACCATGACGCGATTTTAAAAAATATATCTCTGCATTTTCCCGCGTGTGTGGAATGTTTGTGGAAAATTAAAGATTTCAAATAAACCTATTTAAAGTGTATGCGCACATAACTAATAAAAAAAACGAAGAAATATCTCTCGGTAATTTCCTGAAACATATTGTAACGATTTTGAGAAGTGTAACGGGTTTTGAGAAGTGTAACGGGTTTTGAGGAGTGTAACAATTTTGGAGGAAGGGTAACGGATGTGAAGAGTATGGTTTTGGTATGGTAACATCCTGGTAATGTAAATAATGGTCGCAGCCGTCCTCCTAATTAATTTCATAGAACATACACGCAGGTCACGATATATCTTTTAAATAGTGTATTTCCTTATTCCATGTAGGCTAAGTATGTGTTTTCCACTAGATTGACTTTGCATTGTATCAAACAAAATAAGCGTAGGCCCTTCCAATTTCCCCAAAACCTCCCTTCCAATTGCCTTCCGCATTTTGGCTGGTTTTCTTCAAACCACCATTGGCCACGAGGTAAGGTTGGGGAAGAAAGGCGTGTCTCCACCTCGTCATAAGAAGCAAGGAGTGAACCAGCCCTAACAGCCAATCAACACCGCGGTGAGTGACCCGGTAGGCGCGCCCTCGGAGTCGGCGGCTTGATTTCGCTGGAGGTGATAAAAGCGACTGCAGGGGACTGCTTTACCAGTGCAGATGGGAGATGACTGGAGATGAGCTGGAGAGGAGCAACGAGGCTGCACCAAAGAGAGGCCTTGAGAGATACGCTGGGGGATGACCTGGAAGAGGAGCGCAATCCACCGCAAGCCCTACCTACCTACCTACCTGCCTGCCTGCAATACCCCCCTGTCGTTGGAGAGACGCGCTGAACGGAGGGAGACGGCTCCACCCCAGGAAGAGGAGCAGGTGTGCCGAGCCAGCGCGTGACGGCCGCGGATACGCGACGGAGGTTTTCCCGCCAAAACCGCAAGGGGTTGAATTGCCTTCCTCTCAAGCAATCAACCTCGAGCCATTACCTGCCTGCAATATCCATCGTGTGAGTGTGAACGTCCTGTCCTACTCGTTTGTCTTGGGGATTAAGTAAATGAAATAGAATAAGTTAACAATGCACTGTGTGACTGCTCTTTTCCATCTATTGCTGTAAATAATATTGGTCGCTCTAAAATATTGCTTGTGTGTGTATAATAAATCTGTTCTTCCTCCAAACTCTGTCTTTCTTCTCTCTTCTTCTCTTTCGGTCGCTTTAGAGGTTTCCCAATTGAATATCTGTAGCGCGATTAGTCAACGTTCGGTTGGAATCGGGTTCTAATCGGGGAGTAACTGTTCGGACGCGGTTAAATACACCACCGCTCGGTCAATATAACATCTAAAAACCGTGTCCGTAACAATTGGTGTCGAGGAGTCGGATTCGGACCCGGGACTAAATTTGTTAGGCCCAAATTTTAAAAAAAAAAATCTTGGTCAAAATTACGAGCTGCCGAAATTGTGTTTTTTATAAAACCCGAATTTTGAGATCGCGCCATGGACAATCAAGGCGATCGGATGTCGGTGGGGGAAATAGACGGGGTAGAATCGACCCAGGACCTCGGGGAAATGTAAGTGGGGAAAATGGTGGAGGAGAGTAAAGAAGGTGTGGTTGAGGGGGTATCAGGTGCACAAGATGGCGTCCTCGCGCACATGGTTGTTGCGGCACCAAATTTAGTCGCGGCAGTCGAGCCCGCAGTGCCAATGGACTTTTGCCTATTTATGACGCATTTCATGGCATCTATGAAGGGCGACAGCAGGGGATTGGATGCAATGATGGCTACCCAGGGAATCGACATGAAAAAAATGAGGAGGGAAGCAAAGGACAACCCGGAGGGATATCGGGAGCAAATAAACGACAGCATAAAAAAAATGGGGGAGTTCGTAGATGGCATGGGAGGCGGGAGAGGCACATCGGTGCACGACGAGGTAAAGCGGGTCGAAAAGCGCTGGTTGAGCGAAGCGGAGGAAAGCACGGGTACAATGACGGGGGTAGAAATCGCGACACGGGGTTTAGAAAAGCCAGCGGTCGCCGAGGTTAATAAAGAAAAAGCAGTAGCGGGAATAATTAAAATTGAAGAGATGACGGAGGTAGCCCGGGAATTGCAGGGAGAAATGGATTATGTACAAGGTCTGTGTTCAAATCATGATGTGATGCTCACTAACCAAATAAAGAGTTTGCAGGTGGCAAAGGAGGGGCGGAGACGAGGTACGGAGGTGAGTGGCAATGTACATGATGTGAGGGGAGATTCAGTCGGCTTGGGGATTGGTTTGGATCCGGGTGTTCGTGAAAGGCCGTTGGTGAAGTGTGTGACAGGTCAGGTGTGCGAAAAAAGAGGTGTGCGAGAATGTCCGACCATGGGGTGTGTGAGGAAAAAGTGCACGCCGAGGAGTGAGTGTGCCGTCAGGAGTGAGCCGGTCGAAGCGCGTGTGCGAGGGGGTACATGGAAGCGCGGTGTGGTGAGTGTTACGGAGGAAGTAACGAGAGAGTGTACACCTGTGGTGAGTGTTACGGAGGAAGTAACGAGAGAGTGTACACCTGTGGTGAGTGTTACAGAGGATGTAACGAGAAAGTGTACGTCTGTGGTGAGTGTTACGGAGGAAGTAACGAGAGAGTGTACACCTGTGGTGAGTGTTACGGAGGAAGTAACGAGAGAGTGTACACCTGTGGTGAGTGTTACGGAGGAAGTAACGAGAGAGTGTACACCTGTGGTGAGTGTTACAGAGGATGTAACGAGAAAGTGTACGTCTGTGGTGAGTGTTACAGAGGGTGTAACGGGAGAGTGTGCGCGAGAGGTATGGTGTGTAACAGGGAGAGCGTTGGTGGAATGTACGGACGGCGTTGGAACGCCAGGTTTTGTAAGGGTGAAAGGGGTAGCGTATGCTTGTAAGCATGCAAGTAAAGCATCGATGGTAACCAGGTTAGCGGTTAGGGCGACGGATAGCCGATGCGAGCACTCGGGGCGTGGGGTGCTTTGTTGGGTGCGAGGCCCGGCGCGGATCGATGCTGCGTCGCTTCTCTTCGAAGCGTCGTTGCCGATTCGGGCTTGGCCCCGCCCCGCACGGTCGAGTCCGGGCTTTGCCGGGCGAGGCGACCGGTCCGGTTCGAGGGCGAGTGGGAGGAGGCGGAACGGTGCCCCCTCGTGGGGACGGGGTTCCGACCGGGGGAGATTGAGCCATCGGGCCCGGGACCGCAAGGTGCCGCGCCGAGATGGTGCGTGGAGCCTCGGTCCAACCAAACCACCTCCCTTGAACCGAAAGCCGGACGGATTCAACCTGCAGGCAAAAAAAAAAACGACCCGCGTTCATTGCTCGGCTGTACGAAGCCGGGCTGTAGATGTGAATTGGCGCACCGAGAGGATGTAATAAGTAGACGGGTGATGGTGATAGTGATAGTAGTGATTTGAAACGAAATTTAGAAAAGTGAATAGAATTGGCAGTAAATGGAAAATTTTTGAATTGTTGGATTTGGACGAGCGAAATTGGTAGTGAGAGACCCCCGATGTGGTGGGATGGCAAATCCACCATCCCTCACAGGTGGGGGCAAATGCGCTATAGATTATGGGGTTTATGGCAGTGAAAACGAGCCAGGGAGGGCTTGGATAATGATAGGGATCTAGCGAAGATGACCTTAGGTAACGATAAGGTTAGTTAGTGACTGATACCTGTAGTGGGGACGCAGGTAGGTTAGTGTGGTTGATAATGACGTGGGAGCGCAATAGTTTAAAGGGACGACTGGGAAGCGCAAGTTTCAGAGGGGAGGAGTTAGCTGAGATGATGCCGTGTGTGGGAGAATGGAACAGGTGTGATTGCACAGGTGTGCAACTGAACAGGTGTGTGGAGCAGTGTATGAGGGAGTAGTGGTGATTGCGTGTTGTGTTGACCAAATGGTCCAGGAAGAAAGGAGGGTGCAGGTGGCACCAGGTATGATTGCACAGGTGTGCAACGACAGGTGAATGAAGAACAGGTGTATGTGGCTGTGTGGAATAAATGGTAGTGTGGAATATCTGGAGTATTGGAATGGATGGTCGTGGAGTGAGTATGGTGGAAATTGTGGAGTGGAGTGGATGGTGCGAAGGTGTGAATGGGGGAAGAGTGGACCCCATCACGGATACCCGGGGCGGGTAGTGTAAGTGTTAGGTAGAGGGTATAGGTAAATTGTAGTTGGATATTGGCATCTGTGGTGCGGGTGACAGAATGGTATGTGGATGGGTGCGTTGGTGTTGTGGAAATGGCTGGGCGTGTAGCCTGTTAGTGTGTGTAGTTGGTTTGGGCACTCCACCACTGTAAGGATGTCGGCCAGGTGAGGCCGCAGGTGGGCTCTGGGAGCCGGTAGTAGTTGTGTGGATGGGGCCCGAGGATCCGGAGGACGGACCCGGGTAGCCCAGTGCCAGAGGGCACCAAGGGGTGACAGAGCCAGGAGAGGGGCTGCCCCCAGTTAGATAGGTTAGGGTGAGGAGCTAGGTAAGCTCGGGTGGCAACTACAGTGGTGGAGGTGTGCAGGTGGGTAGACCTGTTGGGAGAGGTACACGTCGCAGCCCAGAAATTGTGCTAGAGCACCGGGAGATGAATCGGGGGAGTGAGACCCCAAAATTGAGGAGCACCACAGTTTGGCCAATGGGAATTGGTTATTAGAACCCATAGTGTAAGTTGGCCAATGAATTGGCAGGGAAAGACCCCGGGTAGTGTAAAGTGTGTTAAAATCATTTAGAGGATAGTTAGGATGAAGGATCTCCTCACACCATCTGCATCCACTCACCTGAGGTGACAGGTACTCCACACCATGCCATGTTTGATTATTTTTTTTACTGTGCAAATGTTTGGGTTGTGAGACGCATCATGACGTGGGTGTGACATTGTGCTTTGATGTTCCATCTCTGCCTCCTTATGAGGATTGATGATGAATTTGATGATGGCAAATTTTGAAGTAGAGGGATTGTGGTGACGAATTTGGTATAAGGGAAATATGGGGAAGACGTGACAGTAGTGACGAATTTGTAAATGGGTAGATTTTGTAAATATGGGGTAAGAGCAAGGGTAGTGTAGGTGACAGGGGGGTGACGTACGGTAGGGACGAGCTTTCTCACTTCGCCCTCCGTACGCATTTCACCTTGCATTGCCTTGTTTGACGTGTACCCTTGTGACCTTACCCCTCGCTCAATTGTCTTTCTTTTGTCTCCCACATGACCTGTGCGCCATTGGGTGCCGAGGGGAGCGTGCGTGAGGTGGCCATTGTGCGCCCGAGATTCCCAGAACCAGCACGCATTGCGTTGATGTACCACTTTATGGACCGCTGTTCGGCGGCCAAGTACCACTTGATGGACCCCAGGTTCTGGGGCAGGGCACCTCTGTTGGAAACCGGCCATAGTGGCCAGGGAATCTTGCTTGCGGACCTCGGTAAGGTGGCACCTATGCCAAACAGGTGGACCACCCTTAGTTGGCCCCTGAGGCCCTAAATAAAAATGGACACAAGTTGTGCTTTTTTTAGTATGTCCAAATAGGCCGCATGAAGCCAGAAGACGTCGGGAAGAACATCGGCCCAGCAGAGAAGGAGAAGACCACCACCAGTTGTTTTGTTGAGTTTATTATGAACCATGGTGACTGCGCACCGAGTGGTGCTTTGTGGTGCTGGTGGTGCTTTTGGGTGCTTTGGTGGTATTGGTACTGGTACTGGTGCATCGATGCAATGCGTGCTGTCTCCTCCCTCCCAACAGGAATTTCTTTCTCTTGTTCCCTAAAAAGAAAAGAAAAAAACACACAGGTCCTGGGTTGCGTTGTAAATAAGAAATCACGTCATTGTAAATAATGCTCCCCACCGTAAATGTATAGTTTCAGAATAATTCCGTAATTCGGTTAGCTGTGGGCTTGAGTCTGTTAGACAGGATGCAATGCAATAGGGGGACATACTTATTTGTGTTTTAAAATTGTCACACTCAGGGTCAGGTTAATTGTAGAGGGAATTACACCTACATGTCACACTCAGTTAAGTCTAGTAGGCCCGAGGACGTGCCTGAAGAAAGGAGGGTGCAGTGTAACGATTTTGAGAAGTGTAACGGGTTTTGAGAAGTGTAACGGGTTTTGAGGAGTGTAACAATTTTGGAGGAAGGGTAACGGATGTGAAGAGTATGGTTTTGGTATGGTAACATCCTGGTAATGTAAATAATGGTCGCAGCCGTCCTCCTAATTAATTTCATAGAACATACACGCAGGTCACGATATATCTTTTAAATAGTGTATTTCCTTATTCCATGTAGGCTAAGTATGTGTTTTCCACTAGATTGACTTTGCATTGTATCAAACAAAATAAGCGTAGGCCCTTCCAATTTCCCCAAAACCTCCCTTCCAATTGCCTTCCGCATTTTGGCTGGTTTTCTTCAAACCACCATTGGCCACGAGGTAAGGTTGGGGAAGAAAGGCGTGTCTCCACCTCGTCATAAGAAGCAAGGAGTGAACCAGCCCTAACAGCCAATCAACACCGCGGTGAGTGACCCGGTAGGCGCGCCCTCGGAGTCGGCGGCTTGATTTCGCTGGAGGTGATAAAAGCGACTGCAGGGGACTGCTTTACCAGTGCAGATGGGAGATGACTGGAGATGAGCTGGAGAGGAGCAACGAGGCTGCACCAAAGAGAGGCCTTGAGAGATACGCTGGGGGATGACCTGGAAGAGGAGCGCAATCCACCGCAAGCCCTACCTACCTACCTACCTGCCTGCCTGCAATACCCCCCTGTCGTTGGAGAGACGCGCTGAACGGAGGGAGACGGCTCCACCCCAGGAAGAGGAGCAGGTGTGCCGAGCCAGCGCGTGACGGCCGCGGATACGCGACGGAGGTTTTCCCGCCAAAACCGCAAGGGGTTGAATTGCCTTCCTCTCAAGCAATCAACCTCGAGCCATTACCTGCCTGCAATATCCATCGTGTGAGTGTGAACGTCCTGTCCTACTCGTTTGTCTTGGGGATTAAGTAAATGAAATAGAATAAGTTAACAATGCACTGTGTGACTGCTCTTTTCCATCTATTGCTGTAAATAATATTGGTCGCTCTAAAATATTGCTTGTGTGTGTATAATAAATCTGTTCTTCCTCCAAACTCTGTCTTTCTTCTCTCTTCTTCTCTTTCGGTCGCTTTAGAGGTTTCCCAATTGAATATCTGTAGCGCGATTAGTCAACGTTCGGTTGGAATCGGGTTCTAATCGGGGAGTAACTGTTCGGACGCGGTTAAATACACCACCGCTCGGTCAATATAACATCTAAAAACCGTGTCCGTAACAATATTTTACTTCCGGCTAATATGTTGAATGAAATAAAAACGAAGAAATATATGTCGGCATCATTGTTGACGTTTTTGTGACGACTATCATCAAACGAAATAGTAATATATCATAACGGAAAAGCAAAAGCGAATTTTTAATATTTATCGACACATTGCCGGCGGTGTCATGTTGGGCGGTGTATGATACACCATGACGCGATTTAAAAAAATATATCTCTGCATTTTCCCGCGTGTGTGGATTGTTCTCAATTATTGCTGACACCGAGTCTAAAAGTAAAACCATCGATAAAAATGAAATCATATGGTGAGTTAGATTGGAGATAAAGGCGTGAGAGAGACTCAATGGCCTTGAAGTTACAGGCCTTTGAGAATTCATTTCGTTCTATAAACGGCAACTTTCATCGGATTTTCTTCCCGTTTTTTTTCAACCGAGTCTAAAACTATGTTAGCGACTGTGAAAAATGAAATGATTTATCGAATTTGATTTGAAATAAAACTGGGGGAGAGCAAGACACCACGGGCCTACAAAACAGGACTCAAAGCTATGCGAGTTAATAAAATGGTGGATATTTGTTTATAGCCACTCCCAGAATGGGTGGAGCTATGGGTGGAGCTACTCTGCAAACCGAGTAAGCCACACCCCGGACAGACACCCAACAGATAGACAGACAGACAGACAGAATCATCTACGGCTATTATAATATATATATATATATATATATATATATATATATATATATATATATATATATATATATATATATATATATATATATATATATATATATATATATATATATATACAGTATATATATATACAGTATATATATATACTAGCGGGGTCACCCGTGGGAATCCCACGGGCATGGATGTGTGTGACATTTCGACATATTGAGTTATATGCTGCACATTCATTTTTACAAAATGGTTACTGGCAAGTCATCAGATCCAGAAATGGTGTGAATTTAGTTATTTCACATAATATGTGACCCCTCACTCCTCTCCACCTGACACTCTCCTGTCTCCACCTGACACTCTCCTGTCTCCACCTGACACTCTCCTCTCTCCACCTAGCACTCCTCTCCTCTCCAAACCCTCACATCCCTCTCCTTTCCAATCCCTCACCTCTCCAATCCCTCACACTCCTCTCCTCTGCAATCCTTCACACGCCTCTCCAATCGCGCCTCACACTCCTCTCCAATCGCGCCTCACACTCCTCTCCAATCGCGCCTCACACTCCTCTCCAATCGTGCCTCACACTCCTCTCCAATCGTGCCTCACACTCCCCTCCAATCACTCCTCTCCAATCGTGCCTCACACTCCTCTCCAATCACGCCTCACACTCCTCTCCAATCGTGCCTCACACTCCTCTCCAATCGCGCCTCACACTCCTCTCCAATCGCGCCTCACTCGCCTCTCCAATCGGCTTTCCCCGTCTCGTTTCTCTCCTTTTTCTCCCGTCTCGTTCTTTTTCTTGCTCCAAATCGGCCCGTCGGAATCGGAAATCGGCCCGTCTCGCCCGTCGGCCCGTCGGAATCGGAAATCGGCCCGTCTTGCTTTTGTGCTTGTGCGTAAATAAATTGTGTTCATGACACCATTTCTGGTGTTGGGCTAGCGGCTAGGGTGCCGGCTTAGGATCCTGGGTTCGAATCTCGGTCGATCGCCGAATTAATGCCAGGGGGGTTGACTCAGCCTGTCATCCTTCCGAGGTCGGCTAATTGAGTACCAGTTCACTGGTAATTCCCTGTTTGTCGTTGAAGGCGGCAAAAAGGGTTGGCGTCAGGAAGGGCATCCGGCCGTAAAACATTGCTTCAAAAAGGGGACAAAAAAACAACAACTACCACGGTCCCCGAAAAGGCCAACCCCCGCTTTGCGGGGAAAAATGGCCTCTAAACGGTGGTTTTTACACCATTTCTGGATCTGATGACTTGCCAGTAACCATTTTGTAAAAATGAATGTGCAGCATCTAACTCAATATGTCGAAATGTCACACACATCCATGCCCGTGGGATTCCCACGGGTGACCCCGCAAGTTTGCATTGACGTTCGTCGATGGACTCGTTCGCCCGTCTCATTCGTTTTCTTGCTGCATCCTGTTCAAGTCTGCGTTCTTCATCGATCGTCTCATTCATTTTGGAAATAGAAGTTTCCACGCAGCGCATGAATTGTCACGATCCTCAAGAGGAATTTGTCTCGTAATCATCAAATGATAAATGGCAAGTAAATTATATTGTGGAAAATTAAAGATTTCAAATAAACCTATTTAAAGTGTATTCGCACATAACTAATTTTAAAAAACGAAGAAATATCTCTCGGTAATTTCCTGAAACATATTTTACTTCCGGCTAATAATGTTGAATTAAATAAAAACGAAGAAATATATGTCGGCATCATTGTTGACGTTTTTGTGACGACTGTCATCAAACGAAAAAGTAATATATCTTAACGGAAAAGCAAAAGCGAATTTTTAATATATATCGACACGTTGCCGTCGGTGTCATGTTGGGCGGTGTATGATACACCATGACGCGATTTTTAAAAATATATCTCTGCATTTTCCCGCGTGTGTGGAATGTTCTCAATTATTGCTGACACCGAGTCCAAAACCATCGATAAAAATGAAATCATATGGTGAGTTAGATTGGAGATAAAGGCGTGAGAGAGACTCAATGGCCTTGAAGTTGAAGTTACAGGCGTTTGAGAATTCATTTCGTTCTATAAACGGCAACTTTCATTGGATTTCCTTCCCGTTTTTTTTCAACCGAGTCGAAAACTATGTTAGCGACTGTGAAAAATGAAATGATATATCGAATTTTTAATATGTATCGACACGTTGCCGTCGGTGTCATGTTAGGCGGTGTATGATACACCATGACGCGATTTTAAAAAATATATCTGCATTTTCCCGCGTGTGTGGAATGTTCTCAATTATTGCTGACACCGACTCTAAAACCATCGATAAAAATGAAATCATATGGTGAGTTAGATTGGAGATAAAGGCGTGAGAGAGACTCAATGGCCTTGAAGTTACAGGCATTTGAGAATTCATTTCGTTCTATAAACGGCAACTTTCATCGGATTTTCTTCTCGTTTTTTTTCAACCGAGTCTAAAACTATGTTAGCGACTGTGAAAAATGAAATGATATATCGAATTTAAAATAGATATCGACACATTGCCGTCGGTGTCATGTTGGGCGGTGTATGATACACCATGACGCGATTTTAAAAAATATATCTCTGCATTTTCCCGCGTGTGTGGAATGTTTGTGGAAAATTAAAGATTTCAAATAAACCTATTTAAAGTGTATGCGCACATAACTAATAAAAAAAACGAAGAAATATCTCTCGGTAATTTCCTGAAACATATTTTACTTCCGGCTAATATGTTGAATGAAATAAAAACGAAGAAATATATGTCGGCATCATTGTTGACGTTTTTGTGACGACTATCATCAAACGAAATAGTAATATATCATAACGGAAAAGCAAAAGCGAATTTTTAATATTTATCGACACATTGCCGGCGGTGTCATGTTGGGCGGTGTATGATACACCATGACGCGATTTAAAAAAATATATCTCTGCATTTTCCCGCGTGTGTGTATTGTTCTCAATTATTGCTGACACCGAGTCTAAAAGTAAAACCATCGATAAAAATGAAATCATATGGTGAGTTAGATTGGAGATAAAGGCGTGAGAGAGACTCAATGGCCTTGAAGTTACAGGCCTTTGAGAATTCATTTCGTTCTATAAACGGCAACTTTCATCGGATTTTCTTCCCGTTTTTTTTCAACCGAGTCTAAAACTATGTTAGCGACTGTGAAAAATGAAATGATTTATCGAATTTGATTTGAAATAAAACTGGGGGAGAGCAAGACACCACGGGCCTACAAAACAGGACTCAAAGCTATGCGAGTTAATAAAATGGTGGATATTTGTTTATAGCCACTCCCAGAATGGGTGGAGCTATGGGTGGAGCTACTCTGCAAACCGAGTAAGCCACACCCCGGACAGACACCCAACAGATAGACAGACAGACAGACAGAATCATCTACGGCTATTATAATATAGATATATATATATATATATATATATATATATACAGTATATATATATATATATATACAGTATATATATATATATATATACAGTATATATATATATATATATATATATATATATATATATATATATATATATATATATATACATATATATATACATATATATATACATATACATATATATATTGTTGTAGAAATGAGAATTGTGTTTTTTATTGTTGTAAAAAATATCACCCTCCTTCCTCCAGTTGTTGTGTATAAAGGTCAAAGGGCGTCCCTTAGTTAGGTCATATACAATCACGTTAGCCAATCATAGATTTCCTCCTTGTTGGTAGTTATTTCCTTATTCTGTGTATGAGGTTAAGGCTTTGTCTTCCATTAATTAATACTCCATTGCACCGAATTCAAATAGATAGATCCCCTTTTTCAAATTCCCCCAAAGCCTTTATTGCCAACTGCATTTATTACCAACTGCATTTGCCTCCATTGAGCACGCGGTCGGCTCGGAGAAGAAAGGCGTGTCTCCACCTCATCATAGAGGGGAGGAGTGAGCCAGCCCTTGCCGACCAACCCAGAACGAGGGGTTTGGCTTTGAGAGGGCGTGGGGAGAACCGTCGAGTAGGTTCGCGAAGGTTGAAGGGCGTGGCCTATATAACCCGCACCACGACGCCCCCCATAAGACGCGCAAGAGAGGAGACGATATAAGAGACGCGCAAGAGAGGAGACGATATAAGAGACGCGTAAGAGAGGAGACGATATAAGAGACGCGCACGAGAAGAGACGATATATGAGACGCGCAAGAGAGGAGACGATATAAGAGACGCGCAAGAGAGTAGATGATATAAGAGACACGCACAAGAAGAGACGATATACGAGACGCGCAGGAGAAGAGACGATATACGTGCCGCGCAAGAGGTGAGAGAGAGAGAGAGAGTCCACCACCATCAGTTGAGTCCACCACCACCAGCTTGGAGTCCACCACCACCAGCTTTGAGACCACGCAGTTTCGACCCGCTGCGACGCGGGAGCCGGATTGCGGTGGCATCGGTGGCCGTCGAGGTCCCGCCCGACGTCCCGTGCGGGATCAAGCTCCAGCTCCGGTTCCCGTTGGACCTTCCTCTCCTTCCACCAAATCGTTCCTGCCTTCATTTCCCCATTCATGTGAGTTTGATTGTCGTCCGTTTTGTGTGTCTCGTCCTGGGTATATTTAAGACTGTAGGTAAGATAGTGTTGCACTGTGTCTCCTTGATTCCTTCTGTCTTTATTTTATTATCTTTCCTTCTTCCTTGGTTCTTTTGGTCCTGTAAATAGTAGGAATAAATATACAGTGGAACCTTGACTTACGAGTTTAATTCGTTCCGTGACCGAGCTCGTAACTCAAATTGCTCGTATCTCAAATCAAATTTCCCCATTGAAATGCATTGAAATGCTATTAATCCGTTCCAGCCCGCCAAAAACCACACCAATTTTTTAAAAAATATACAGTATATATAAAAATATCTCGCGCTTTATATTTCACCTGTATGCAGCATACAAGTTGGCAGGATGGCCTGGACTGGAGGTACGCACACTTGACTCTAAAGTCTAAACTGTCCAGCCTGGGTTTGAATCCCGACCCAGCTATAACCTGTCATGGGTGAATCACAGGCAGGGTGATTCATCAATGTGTGTACCGCTAAACTGGGCGCCCCGTTTGCGTCCCATTAGTTGTTGGATGTTAAGGATCTCACCGTGTTTTCCACAAAGAGAAGGCGAGCTATCGCCGGCACTCTGAACAAGTTGTGGCCTGGCATGGCATGAACATGAAAACATGAACATGAACATGAAATGTTCGACATGAACATGAAATTTTCCGAAATAACCAAAATGCGAAAACAAAAACGCAGCGCTATACGACAGAGATACGTACTGTACTTGAACGGCAAGATAACCACGTGACCAGAACCTACCTGGCGGCATAAACTCGAAATAACCAAAATGCGAAAACAAAAACGCAGCGCTATACGACAGAGATACGTACTGTACTTGAACGGCAAGATAACCACGTGACCAGAACCTACCTGGCGGCGTAAACTCGAAATAACCAAAATGCGAAAACAAAAACGCAGCGCTATACGACAGAGATACGTACTGTACTTGCACGGCAAGATAACCACGTGACCGGGTGGCGAAAGCTCATAACTCGGATCTCGCCTCGCATCTCAAAGCAATAAACCGCCCGAGCGACGGCTCGTATCTCAAAAAACTCGTAAGTTGGGGCACTCGTAAGTCAAGGTTCCACTGTAGTAGCATTTTCAAACCTTTTTGCCTTCGTCTTCCTCTTCTTCACATCCGTGTCGTCTTTGTGATTTCTCCATTGGGCACCTGTGGCACGATTTGGCCAACGTTTATGAATCGGGTTAGTCTTGGTAATAGTTCGTGCCGCGGTTGCTAAACACCGCTCGGCAATCAATTAACATCTGTCCGCGGTACGAACGGGGCTGGGCACCGGCCTTTCCGGAGGTCGCGGTACGGCGTCAGGGACCACGTCGGTCAGCAATAAACAAGGGGTCTAATCCCCCCTCAAAGGGGAACCATAGGCCGACGTTGGGTTCCGCAACAATATATATATATATATATATATATATATATATATATATATATATATATATATATATATATATACATATATATATATACACATATATATATATACATATATATATATATATATATATATATATATATACTGTTATATATATATATATATATATATATATATATATATATATATATATCTACGGTTTTGAGGTTTGCACAATGAGCTCAATAAAGGTTAAAGGTTGCCACCCATAGATGGTCACACAAGCAACATGTAGCCTCGTTTGTAGTATAGTTATTTCTTAGTATGTGTGAGAGTAGGCCCTTTCCAGTGTTAATTCTGCGTTGTGTAAAGCCAGGAAAATAGGCCCTAACGCCACCGATCATCCTACGTCCGTAACCTCAATACAGTTTGTTAACGTCAGTTCATTTTGGGCGAGGTAACACGACGGTGGCAGAGGAGGGTCGGGGCGGAGTCGAGGCAGAGCGGCAGAGGCGATGACGGTAAGCATGAGCCGCCAATCAGGGCTCAGAGGTGGTGGCGTCAGAGGGCATGGTGAGAAGAGTCTGGTGAGTTCCTGAAGGTTTGCGGGGCGTGCCTATATAACCCGCTGCGCAAAGCCCTCGACAGGACTTGCAGAGAGGGAGAGGACTAGAGCGGAGGACTGCAGCAGTGTGGAGGACAGAAGCGGGGGACTGGCATCGAGGAGCTTGTGATGAGAGAACTTGCATTGTACCGCTTGATGAACTTGACTATCGCATAACAACGCGCGTGCCAACCAACACCCAGTGAATTGAGGAAGAAGAGTTGGTCACTGGATATACGCGGGCGCATCCAGGCACGTTTATAACGAACTTGCGCATTTCAGCCAAGCGAGTGAACGAGGCTGGGTAACCGCCCTTTGCCGTAAAAGCCCTCCCGCCATTTGCCGTAAAGGTCCTCCCTACCGTCCGCCCCGATATATCGCCATTGCTCAAGAGACACGCTACGTGGCCCTGCCTTCGCCTCCCTCCATCTTCGCGGACGTGCCGGGGAGCGTGGAGAGCTGGACGATGACCCTCCTTGGACGTGCTGGGGAACACCTGCCCATCTGCAATACCCCTTGTGAGTGTGAGTGAGACGGGCCTGTTGTCTTTGGGGTAATTAAGACTGTATAAGGATTTATCTGTGTCTCTTCGTCCTGAACTGTATATATGTGTGATAATCATTAAACCTATCTGTTCTTCCTTTCTTCTTGATTCGATCGTTTCTGTGATTTCTCCAATTGACTAAGCGTGGCACGAATAAGATCACTCCAATCGGGTTCCAACATTAAGACTGCGCGGATCACGTGTACGCAAACCGCTCGGCGTACTCCATCCACATGTGGTTTGTGCGAGGCTTGCTACCTCGTTTCCGTGGCGGCGCGAGTACTTAGGTACGAGTGAGAATTTGGTCCGGGAACCCTATTTCGCGCTCGCCCGGAAAGGACGTAATAAGTCTCGGTTCCGCCAAGGCCCAGTAAAGACAAGGGGATTAATCCCCCCCTTGATAAGGGGAGAAGGCCGGCGAGAGAACCGCAACATTTGGTGTCAGGAGTTTGGGATAGGACCCGAAGTGCGCTTAACGCACTCCAAAATTACGAGCGACCAAAATTTAGTTTTTTAAATCTAAATTTTTAAGTTCGTGCCATGGCTAGTCAAAGAGATCGAATGCCGGTGGGGGTAGAAGAGGAGGTAGATAACGAGGAATTAATGACCCAGGACCCCCGGGAAGAATTGGGAGAAGAGGAGAACATTGATGAGGGGCCGGCAGTAGGAGTAGAGAATGGCGGCGCCTCGCACGTGACGGCGAGTGCCGAGCCCACGATGCATGGGGACTTCCAATTTATTTATGGCACAAATGAGGGCCTATATAATAAAGGCGGAGCATAAAATGGATGCTCAAAGCAATGATGAAGCAAGGTGTAACATGGAGAGGTTGGAAAATAAAATGAGTGGTCAAATAAAAAAAACGGGGGAGAACATTGGGCACATGTTGAGCGAAGAGGTCGCGTTGGTACGCGACGAGGTAACGCAGTGCGAGGAACGCGGGGAGAGCGGGGTAGAGCAGAGCGTGGCTATGTGGACCGAGGGAGTTGAAATCGTGACTCTGGGTGTGGAAAAGCCGACGGCCGCCGAATTGGGAAATAAAATTTTATTGGCGCCGGCGGTCGTCGAGGAAGAAGAAATTATAGTTTAAATTGGGGCCTAAGAGACAGTAGAGTTGGGAAATGAATCGAGGGAAGTGATGAAATATGCACAAAGTTTGGATTTGCATTGTGATGTCGTGCTTCCTAACAAAAATGAAGGTTTGCAGGTGGTGCTGCCGCGGAAGAAGGTCCCTAAGGAGAGCAGGAGTGTGTATGGCGGGAAAAGATTTTTGGCGCGGGATCGAGACGGAGCCTGGGCGCTCGTGGAAGGTCCTTTGTGAGGTGTACGAGGGTGAATGGCGCACGTGAGAAAAAAGTGTGCGCCGGAGCATGAGTGTGTAACAGGAGAGTGTGTCCCAGAGTGCGAGGGAGTATGCACACCGGAATGTATGTGGGAAGAGTGTGTCGGAGACGAGTGTGAAACAGTGTGCGATGGCCGAGGAGAGTGAGAGAGGATGCACACCAGAGCGTGTGATTGTGTGTGTACCAAGAGAGTGCACCACCGTGGACGTTACGGAGTACATAACGGAGGGGTGTACGCGAGGGTGTGCGATGGCCAAAAGTTAGGGAGAATGCACACTGGAGCATGTTGTAGAGGGTGTGCAGGAGTGCACACCAGAGCACGTGATTGGGTGTGCAACAGGAGAGTGAACACCCGTGGGTAAGTGTGCGCTTGTTGGGTGTGTACCGGGAGAGTGCACACCCGTGGTTGTTACTGAGTGCGTCACAAAAGAGTGTGTGCGAGGGTTTGTGATGGCCAATGGTGTTACGGAGTACGTAACGGAGGGGTGTACGCGAGGGTGTGCGGTAAAGGAGTGTGTGGAGGAAAAGTGTGTAATGGAGTGTATGAGAGGCGCTGGAGCGCCGCGTTGTGCGAGTGAGGAACGGGTCGCATGGGGTGAGAATGTGGCCCGAGAATCGATGCAGACCGGGGCAGCATTTAGCGCGACGTATAGCCGACGTGAGCCCTCGGTGTGTGGTGTGCATTGTGTGCTGCGGGGACCGGCGGGGATCGTTGCCACGGCGGTCTCGCAAGGAGCGCCGTGCACGGTATGCGCCAGGTCCCGCCCTGTATGGTCGGTGCCGTGCTGTGGCGAAAGAGGCAAACGGCACAGTTCAATGGGAGGAAGGAGAGGTCGGAGCTGTGCCCCCTGGCAGCTGCGGTGCTCTGACCGTGGCCGGTTGGGCCATTGTGCATGGGACCGCAAGGCATCGCGCAGGGATGGCGCCTTGAACCTTGGCCCAACAAAGCCTCCTCGCCTGAATCGAAAATGCTGGACGGACCCAACCTACAGGAGACCAACCACCCGCATGCATCGCTCGACTTTTCGAAGCCGAGCTGTGACGACGATGTATTTCCGCACCGAGAGGCTCAGGTGAAGTGGACGGATAGCGATAGTGTTGGCGAATCGTACCCGGCATGGGGGAGTGGTGGTTTCACCATTCCTCACTATTTGGGCACATGAGCAATAGATTATGTGGATGGCAGTGAAAGCTAGCCGAGGGCGGGCCACGTTAATTGTAGGGATATAGAAATGACAGTAGATGACAAGCTTTAAGTAGAGACATTTGTACAGGTAGATGGCTCGTAGTTAAATTCGATGGTTGATAATGACGAGGGAGTGCATAGTCTAAAGGGAAGACGGGGAAGCGCGAGTGTTCGGGGAAGTAGTCAGCTAGATGATGCTGTGTGTGTGTAGTAGTGTGTGGAGAACCTGAGTATTGAGATAACCGGAGTGGTTTTTGAGAAAAAGTGGAATTGTGTTGAGTGTATGGGAAACAGGTGTGTGAGCACAATAGGTGTGCCAGAGATTTGGTATGAGAGCACAAAAGAGTGTGCAAGAAAAGTGGTGTGCGACATAAATGGTGTGCGAATGAGTGGTGTGGAATAGAAGGTGTGGAATGCATGGTGCGAAGGAGTGAATGGGGGGAGATTGACCCCTTCACGAATACCCGGGGTGGGTATTTTAAAGTCAGGTAGAGGGTTTAGGTAAATTGTTTGGATATTGACACCTGTGGTCTGGGAGGTAGCCAGAGATGCTTGGTTGGGTACATCAGTCTGTGAAATGGCTGGGCGTGTGGGCTTTGTTGGTATGTATGGTTATTGGGGCACTCCGCCACTGGTAGCCTGTCGGCCAGGTGAGGCCGCAGGTAGGCTCCGGGAGCCAGTTAGAGTTATGAGTAGTGTTCAGTGGGGCCTGAGGATCCTAGGAAAGGACCCGGGTAGCCCAATTCCAGAGAGGGCATCAGGGGGTGAGAGAGCCAGGAGCAGCCTTCCCCAATTTAGGTAGTCGCAAGGAGCAAGGTAAGCTCGGGTGGCGGCTTCAATGGCGGAGGTGCGCAGGTAGTTGGACCTGCTAGTGGAGCCACACGACCCAGGCCCGAAATTGTGCAAGGGCACAGATTGAAAAATTGGGGAGTGATACCCAAATTCGTAGGGCGCCGCAGAATGGTCAATGGGAATTGGTTTTTAGAACCACATAGTTTAAAGATGCCAATTGGCAGGGCATGACCTCGGGTTAGTTTAACTGAGTTAATGTAACCAGTGTGGTTAGGATTTGAGGAAGTCCCTTCGCGCCATCCACATTCATTCACCAAGGTAACAAAGCTCCGCACCCGCACCAAGTGAACGATTTGAGTGAGTGAGACGCATCACGACGGAAAGTGACAATGTGTTTATTCCATCTCTTCCTTCCTGGGAGGGATTGGACGACGAATTTGGTATAGAGGGGGATATGGGAGACAGGATGTAGTGACGAATTTGTAAATACAAGGAAGGGCAAGGGTAGTGTAAGCTGACGTTGGGGGGCACGGACGGTTAGGGACGAGCTTTCTCTGCTCGCTCTCCTGCGCCCCTCATGCTAAATTACCTTGTTTTGATGTGTACCTTTGCGCCCTTTCTGCTTCGCTGACTGTGCTTTGTCTCTCCTCCCCACCCATGGACCCACTTTGGAGGAGCAGTTGTGCAACAGCAGCGAACTGTGCAGCTGCACCTCGGCACACCAATGCAGCTGCACCTGTCTGCGCCCATACAGCGCCCCGGCTGCACTTTGCTACACCCGTGCAGATGAACTGTGCAGCACTTTGCCGCCGTATTCTTTACTATAACTTTGCTGCATATGTACAGCATTTGCTGCCACAGACACTTTGCTGCACCACATTACACATGGACCACACGTTTTGTGGCCTTACACTTTGCTGAGCAGTATTTTGCTGCAAACTTACCTTGCATCTTCGGACCACGTGTTTTGAGTGGCATCAATGTCACGCCGTTGGACAACATAGGGTTGGCCCTGCTGGCAAATCAAATAAAAACAAACACGGGTTTTTTGTACATTTTATTCTTGGTGTGCCAGGAAAGAAGAACTTTAAGTTCTATTGCACACAGAAGATGCGACATGCAGGAAGCAAGAAGATGCAGGAAGACAGAAGATGCAGCAGCCCAGCAGTAAATGTGAACTTTTTGATAAATGTGTTTTGTGTATTGGTGCTATGATGTGCTTTCTCTCCCCTCCAAACTTCTTTCCACAAAAGACCAGGTCCTGGGTTATAGAAATGTAAATAATTAGGTTTTGTGGTTGTAAATAAGATGCTACCCACCGGCTTTATGTGTAGTTTGAAATTAATTCTGCAATTCGTTTAGCTGTGGGCGTGAGTCTGTTAGAGTTAGTTACACAATGCAGTAGGTGGGACATATCTAGTGTTGTAAAACTGTGGCATACACGGGTTAGATTAAATGCTAGGGGGAACCACACCTAAGTGCCACACATAATTAAAAGCTAGTCCCAAGTCTTTCTCAAAACCGGTCGTTCCCACTTGGGTAGGTTCGACTCGGGGACGAGTCTGACGAGGGAGGGGGGCAGTGCTATGGTTTTGAGGTTTGTACAGTGAGCTCAATAAAGGTTAAAGGTTGCCCCCCATAGATAGTCACACAAGCAACATGTAGCCTCGTTTGTAGTATAGTTATTTCTTAGTATGTGTGAGAGTATAGTATGAGTAGTAGGCCCTTTCCAATGTTAATTCTGCGTTGTGTAAAGCCAGGAAAATAGGCCCTAATGCCACCGATCATCCTACGTCCGTAACCTCAATACAGTTTGTTAACGTTAGTTCATTTTGGGCGAGGTAACACGACGGCGGCGGAGGAGGGTCGGGGCGGAGTCGAGGCAGAGGCGATAACGGTAAGCATGAGCCGCCAATCAGAGCTCAGAGGTGGTGGCGTCAGCGGGCGTGGTGAGAAGAGTCTGGTGAGTTCCAGAAGGTTTGCGGGGCGTGCCTATATAACCCGCTGCGCAAAGCCCTCGACAGGACTTGCAGAGAGGGAGAGGACTAAAGCGGAGGACTGCAGCAGTGTGGAGGACTGAAGCGGAGGACTGACATCGGGGAGCTTGTGATGAGAGCACTCGCATTGTACCGCTTGATGAACTTGACTATCGCATAAGAATGCGCGCGCTAACCAACACCCAGTGAATTGAGGAAGAAGAGTTGGTCGCTAGATATACGCGGGCACAGCCAGGCGCGTTTATAACGAACTTGCGCATTTCAGCCAAGCGAGTGAACGAGGCTGAGTAACCGCCCTTTGCCGTAAAAGCCGTCCCGCCCTTTGCCATAAAAGTCCTCCCTACCGTTCGCCCCGATATCTCGCCGTTGCTCGAGAGACACGCTACGACAATGTTCTAATCATTTGCACCTGAGCTGCTGCACCTGATTCTAATTTTAGGTATTTGAAGTAGTGATAAATGTAAGGGTGTACTTACTTTTTCCACGTGCGAAATTTGCATTTATGTTTATTTAAATTATACAATCGACTACAAAATGTAAACACAGAACGTGTGGTCCATAGGTGTACCGGTGCAGTGCAAAAGTGCAGCCGCACAACTCAGGGTACCTGCACACTCACCTCAACAAAAGATAATGGGTCCATGGGTGGGGAGGAAAGACAAAGCAGAGGTTAGCGGGGGCAGGGGTACACGTCAATACAAGGCAATGCAACATGAGGGGTGCGGGAGAGCGAGCGGAGAAAGCTCGTCCCTAGCCGTACGTCACCCCCCATGAAAAACCTACACTACCCTTGCCCTTCCCCGTATTTACACTTTACAAATTCCGTCTCTACCGTCTTGTCTTTTCTATCCCCTCTAAATCAAATTCGTCAGCCAATCCCTCCCAAGAAGGAAGGGATGGAATTACACACAATGTCTCACCCACGTCATGATGCGTCTTTCATTCCAAATAGTTCACAAAACCTGGTGTGGAGTCCTGTCACCTTGGTGAGTGGATGTGGATGGTGCGAAGAGATTCTGATCCTAGCTATCCTCTACTTGACATTAACTCACTTTACACTACCCGGGGTCTTGCCCTGCCAATTAATTGGCCTCTTTACACTATGTGGTTCTAAAAACCAATTCCCATTGACCATCCTGTGGTGCTCTTTCAATTTGGGTTCTCACTCCCCCAATTTTTCCTACTGTGCCCTCGCACAATTATGGGGCTGGGTCGTGTGGCTCTACCAGCAGGTCCTACTTACCTGCGCACCTCCGCCACTGAAGTCGGCACCCAAGCTTACCATGCTCCTTCAACTACCCGAACTCGGGGAAGGCCCCTCCTGGCTCTCTCACCCCGCTGATGCCCTCTCTGGCATGGGGCTACCCGGGTCCTCTCTTAGGATCCTCGGGCCCCACTGAACTCTACACTGAACACTACCTGGCTCCCAGAGGCTACCTGCGGCCTCACCTGGCCCACAGACTACCAGTGGCGGAGTGCCCATTTAACCATGCTCACCAACACGCTCACACGCCCAGCCATTCCACTCACTCATGCACCCCTCAAAGCAACAACTTGCTACTCCCTGCACCACAGATGTCAATATCCAACCAATTTACCTACTCCCTCGACCTAACTTTAAACTACCCTCCCCGGGTATTCGTGAAGGGGTCCAACTTCCCCCATCCACTCCTTCGCACCATGCACACCACGCCACTCATTCCACACACCATTTAATCCACACCATTAATTCCACACCATTTATTCACTTGCACCCCATGCAAGTCAATCACTCAACACACTTACACACATCCTCAGTACACCACTCATACACTTTCTCCGGTCATCCCAGACCATTGCCTCATTTCACCAAGTTCATCCACAAACAATTTCACTCAATTCCTCATTTGCACCTAAAGCTCATCCTCATACTCTCACACACAGCAGCATTTAACTAAATATTTCCCCTAATACTCGTCCTTTCCCATCTTCCCTTATACTAAGCACATCCCTCGTCATTATCATCCTTCTAATCTGACTACGTCCCCTATACCGGTAACAAGGTCACTACTTAAATCTTGTGTCTCCTAAAGTCACTCTAAATCCCTATCATTATCCTCGCCCGCCCTCGGCCAGCTTTCACTGCCAAACCCCATAAATCTACTGCTCCTTTGCCCAAAGAATGTGAGGTGAATGGTAAAGCTACCATTCGCCATCACTACTGCCATTACTAACTGCCCACTATACTGGAGCCTCTCGGGGTGGAAATACATTTTCACCGTTCAGCTTCGAAAAGCTGAGCAATGCATGCGGGTGGTTGGTCTACGGTAGGTTGGGTCCATCCGGCATTTTCGATTCTGGGGAGGAGGCTTACTCGGGCTGAGGTTCCAGGCGCCATCCCGGCGCGGAGCCCTTCGGTCTCCGGCATGATGGCCCAACCTCCCCCGGCCAGAGCATTGTGCCCGCCAGGGGGCGAAGGTCCGACCTCTTCTTCCTCCCCTCAAACCGTGCCGATCGCCTTTACGATGCAGCATCGAGCATACAGGGCAGGGCCCGGCACAAATCGTGCACGGCGCTCCTTGTGAGACCGCCGCGGCAACGATCCCCGCCGGCTTCCGCAGCACACAAAGCGCACCACGCCCCGAGAGCTCGCGTCGGCTATACGTCGGCCGAAACGCTGCCCCGGTCTGCGTCGATGCTCGAGTCGCTTTCTCACACCACGCGACCCTTCCCATACTCACACAACCCAAACACTCCCTTAATTCCGTGATTGCACTGGCTCGTGCATACCACCTAGGCGCACTCACGCTGTTCGCACACTCCATTATCACACAGTCCTCTGTTACACAACTTTCTTCCACGCACTCCTCTCATGCACTCTCGCCCGTTACATCCTCTGTAACAACCATGGGTGTGCACTCCTGCACATACCCAATCAGCACACACTTACCCACAGGTGTGCAATCTCCTGTCGCACACCCAATCACGCGCTCTGGTGTGCACTCCCACACACTCTCTCCAACACGCTCTGGTGTGCATCCTCGCACACTCTCTTCATCCATCTCACACTCCGTGTCACACTCCACTCCACACTCTTCTTCAACACACTCTTCCCACATACATTCCGTCATACACTCTTCTTCGCACTCTAACACACTCGCGCTCCGGCGCTGTTCGCACACACGCGCCATTCACCATCATACACCTCACCATGGACCTTCCACAAGCACCCGGGTGACGTCGCGATCCCAAGCGCGAGAAAAATCCTTTCGTGCCAAACACTTTCGCGCCATAACTTTTCGCGCCATATACAACCCTACTTACCTTCGGGACCCTTTTCCGCAGCAGTGCCTGCAAATTCTCATTGGGGTTAGGCAGCACGACATCACAATGCGAATGCAGACTTTGAGTACATTCCATTTCTTTCTTCAATTCAGGTACTAACTCTGCGGTCTCCTCAACCCCAATTTCCATTATAATTATGTCTTTTTCTTTTTCCTCGACGACCGCCGGTGCCAATAAAATTTCATTTTCCAACTCGGCGGCCGTCGGCTTTTCCATACCCCATGTCGTGATTTCTACCCCAGTCCACCTGGCTGTGCTTGGCTCAACCTCGCTTTCCCCGCGTTCCTCAAGTCGCGCTACCCCGTCGCGTACCAATGCGACCTTCCCGCCTGACCTGCAATCTATTTATTTCCCCATCACTTTCATTTTGCCTCCTATTCTGTTAACACACTTTTAACCCGTCTTTCATCCCTTTCATTTGATTCTCTTGGGTGCCCATCCTGTTTTCCAACCCAACTAACCCCTCTTACATTTCTTTCATTTGGCCACCCATGTCCTTCAATTGGCCCCCCATTTCCTTAATTTGGCCACCCATTTCCTTCATTTGGCCCCACATTTTGTTTTTGTCCCCCGTCACACTGCGGAGTGAAAGGGGGACTATGGTTTTCCCCTCCGTCCGTGTGTCCGTCCGTCCGTCCGTCCGTCCATCCATCCGTGCGTGCGTGCATGCATGCATGCCTAAGCGAAGGACCGCATTCGAATTTGGTGTGTGGGTGCAACCCACGTCAAATTCCAAGATGGCCGCCGCCATGTATGTCTGATGCCATGTATGTCTGAACATTGTGAGCTGAATATCTTGAAAAATAAGCGAAGTACCAACTTATAATCTGGTGTGTGGATGTATCTAGGCATAAGGAAGAACCCTATTGAAAATTGGGTCGCCACGTCAAAATCCAAGATGGCTGCCGCCATGTACGTCTGAACCTTGTGAGCAGAATATCTTGAAAAATAAGTGAAGTACCAACTACTAATCTGGTGTGTGGGTGTATCTAGGCATAAGGAAGAACGCTATTGAAAATTGGGTCGCCACGTCAAAATCCAAGATGGCCGCCTTGCGTCTTCCACTTTGTCAACTCGCATCACTTCACCAACGGGGGACCTAGGCGTAACGCTTGTCCAAATTATTTAACCCATCTTTCATTTCTCTTATTTCTGCCCTTGCTTTGTCCCCCTCTATTTTCATGTCTTCACCCGACTTGACCATAATGGCCCTCATTTGTGCCATAAATAGGCCCCAGTCCGTTGGCACCGCGGGCTCGGCTCTCGCTGCCATGTGCGAGGCGCCGCCATTTTCTTCGCCTGCCACCCCTACTGCTGCACCCTCCTCAATGCTCTCCTCTTCTTCCCATTCTTCCCGGGGGGCCCTGGGTTATTTCGAATTCCTCCTCTATCTCCTCATCATTTACCCCCACCAGCATCCGACCGTCTTGGCAATCCATGGCACGATGTTAATTTGGATGTTAATAAAATTTTGGCCGCTCGTAATTTCGAGTGTGTTAGGCGCACTTCGGGTCCAATCCCACTCCTGACACCAAATGTTGCGGATCTCAACGTCGGCCTTTCCCCTTACCAAGGGGGGAATAATAATAATAATAATAATTCATTTATTTTGTATAGCGCTTTTCAAGTAGCCCAAAGGCGCTTTGACAGAGTGGAAAACATAATGCATAACAATACATGAAAACAACAATTGCAAAAAGACAAGAATCAATAGGGAAATATTTAAAGCAAAAGGAGGGAGAAGGAGAGGAGATAGTCAGGGGTTAAATGCTGTGGGTTGAATGTTGAATGCAGTGTTGAACAGGTGGGTCTTTAGTGATGTTTTGAATGTGGTGAGTGAGGAGGAGTCTCTGATGGTGTGAGGTAGTGAGTTCCAGAGGGTGGGAGCAGCAATGGAGAAGGCCCTGTCCCCCCAGGATCTGAATTTGGTCCGGATGGAGGGGGTCAGGAGGTTGGTACCAGCAGAGCGGAGGTTGCCGGTGGGAGTGTGTCTGGAGAGGAGGTCAGCCAGGTAGGATGGGGCCAGGTTATGGAGGCTGGAGGGCTTTGTATGTCAAGAGGAGGATTTTGTACTGGATTCTCTGGGGGATGGGGAGCCAGTGAAGCTTGTAAAGGACGGGGGTGATGTGGTCACGGGTCCGGGAATGGGTGAGTAGACGGGCAGCGGAGTTCTGAATGTATTGGAGTTTATTGGTGATTTTTGAGGGTGAACCATAGAGGAGGCTATTGCAGTAGTCCAGACGGGAGGCGATGAAGGCGTGGATGAGGGTTTCTGCAGCCGTGGAGGAGAGGGATGAGCGGAGACCGGCAATGTTTTTCAAGTGAAAGAAGGCTGACTTTGTGATCTGTTTAGTGTATTTGTCGAAGGAGAGGGTTTGGTCAAAGATGACGCCAAGATTCCGGATGTGAGGGGAGGTGGATACTGGGATACAGTCGATGTTGAGGGCAAAGTTATGGGTGGATTTTGTGAGCGTTTTTGGGCCAATGATGATTATTTCAGATTTATCACAGTTAAGCTTGAGGAAGTTGATTTGAAGCCAGGATTTTATTTCAGTGATGCAATTTGTCAGGATAGAGTGGGTGTCGGTGGAGATGGACTCGGTGGAGATGAAAAGCTGGATGTCATCTGCGAAGCAGTGGAATTGGAGACCATGATGGCGGATCAAGTGACCGAGGGGGGACAGGTAAAGGATGAAGAGGAGGGGGCCAATAACTGAACCTTGGGGGACACCTTGGGGGAGGGGAGCAGTGGGGGATTTGCAGTTATTGATGGAGATGAACTGGCGTCTGTCAGAGAGGTATGATTTAATCCAAGAGAGGGCAGTGCCGGTAACGTTAAAGGTGGATTCAAGTCGGGTGAGGAGGATGGTGTGATCGATGGTGTCAAAGGCAGCGCTGAGGTCGAGGAGGACGAGAATGTTGAGGTTGCCAGCGTCAGAGGAGAGGAGAAGGTCGTTGGTGATTTTGAGGAGAGCAGTTTCAGTACTGTGGTTGGAGCGGAATCCGGATTGGAATGTTTCATACAGGTTATTGGCAGAGAGGTGATGTTTGAGTTGAGTGGCTACAGCGCGTTCCAAAACTTTTGACAGAAAGGGTAGGTTGGAGATGGGTCTGAAGTTGTTTAGGGTGTCAGGGTTTAGACCAGGTTTTTTTAGAATGGGGGTAACAGCAGCAATTTTGAGGGAAGGTGGGACGATGCCTGTAGACAGGGAGGAGTTTATTGTTGCAATGATAAGTGGAGAGAGAGCAGGGAGGGAGGCCTTGACAAAGCTGGAGGGGATGGGGTCAAGAGTGCAGGTGGCAGTTTTCATTCCTATGAGGAGTTCAGAGAGGTCAGTAGGGGAGATTGGGGAGAACCGAGACAGGGGATGGCAGGACAAGGGGGGGCAGGTGGTTGGAGGGGGAGCTGGTGCGGCGGTGGTCAAGCTGTTGTAGATGTTGTCAATTTTGCGTTGGAAGAAAGAGAGGAAGGAGATGCAGTTGTCTACTGTGAATGACTGGGTGGTGGTGTTCAGGGGGCGGAGGAGTTTGTTTATTGTCGAGAAGAGTGATTTTGGGTTTCCGGAGCCAGAGTGGATAATTTGAGAGTAGTAGGCGGAGCGGGCGCAGGAGAGGGCATCTTTGTAGTGTTGGAGGTGGTCCTTGTAGGCTTGGGAGTGAACTGTGAGACCTGTTTTATTGCGGAGTCTTTCAAGTTGGCGAGCACGAGTTTTCATCAGGCGGAGTTCGGGGGTAAATCAGGGAGCAGAATGGGTGAAAGAAACTGTTTTGGTTTTTACAGGCGCAAGCTGGTCAAGGCAGGAGGAGAGAGTGTGGTTGTAGTAGTCAGTGAGGTCGGAAGGGGTGTGGAGGTCAACGAAGGGAGAAGTGGACATTTTTTCAGAGAGGGTGGATTAGAATGAGGTAGGTGAAAGAGCGTTTAGCTGACGGAAGGTGATCGTGCGATAATGTCTTGGTGTTGGGGTGGGGATGTTGATGGTCATAGTGATAGCTAAGTGGTCAGAGAGGGTGAGGTCGGAGCCAGAGAGATGGTGCAAATTTAATCCAGTGGAGCAGACAAGGTCCAAAATGTGACCACGGATATGGGTAGGAAAGTCGACATGTTGAGTGAGGTTAAAGCAGGTGAGTAAATCAGTGAAGTCAGTGGTTATTGTGGAGTCAGTGGAGTCCATGTGGATATTGAAATCACCAAGGAGGAGGATTGAGGGGGAGAGGGAACATAGCTGAGTCAGAAAGTAGGAGAAGTCAGACAGGAATGATGGGTGTGGTTTGGGAGGGCGGTAGACGACAGCCATGACTGACTGCGTGCGACAAGAGAGTTTAAAAGCCAGGTGTTCAAATGATGAGGATGAGGCGATGGGGATGAGGCTGGTCCTGATGTCTTGACGGTGGATAACGGCAATTCCACCACCTCGGCCCCCCGAGCGTGGTTTATTGACGTAGGAATATCCATTGGGTGTGGTGAGGTTGAGTGTGTAGTAGTCCAGAGGTTGTTGCCAGGTTTCGGTGAGACAGAGAAAGTCCAGTTTGTTATCCAGGATGTATTCGTTCAGGATGAGGCATTTGTTGTTGAGGGACCGGGGTGTTGAACAGAGTGAGCTTGATGTTGTTTTGTACGGCGGGTATGAATTCAGGTGATTTGGCCAGGGTTCGTAGGCAGGAGGTGCGATCGTGTGCGTTGCTGTGACCAGGTGCGCTGGGACGATGAGTGGGAGTGCGCTGAGCCGACCAGGGACGGGGATGGAGTGACCTGATTGCAAATATACAAACTTACGACCGGAGCCACGGTGAATGTACCTGGGTCGTCGGAGGAGTCCATTTGATTTGATGGCAGAGATGCATGATGGGGTGGAGCGGGTATTGAGCAGAAGGAGCCTTGCGGCGGAGTACCGCAGAGCCATGCCAGGCAGGAGCGGAGAGACGAGACGAGGCCAAGGTTGAGGAGGTGAAACAATGGTCCCAACCCACGGGAGCGGGCCTGAGGAAACGAAGGAGCCAGGTAGGTGAAGCCAGGAGCAGAGCCGGGACCAAGTAGAGGGCAGGCAGGAGCAAAGAGACGATCACGAGGCCAAGGTTGATCACAGCAAAGCGGCAAATGCAGCGGCAATCGACCGCCGCCGCTACAAATCTAGATCACGGCGGGAAACCGCCACCAAACCGCTGCGATGGTCACAACCCAAGAGAGCGTGCCCGAGGAAACAGCGAGCAGGCGAAGGAGCCGGGCAGGCGAAGCAGGGAGCAGAGCCGGAGCTATGCAGAGGGCAGACTCAATGGACAAAAAAATCCGCACGACCACCAAAAAAGCAAGCAACTGACAGTGGCCTGGTCGAAGAAGCGGCGAGCATGTGACGCCTGCGTCCTCTTCATACCGGACCGGAAGCCGGTCGCGATAATCCCCCTGTCTTTTTACTAGCCGATGTGATCCGGGGCAAAGACGTTCCTTCCGGTCAGCGTTGAGTAGGGTCGTAGGCCGAATTCCTAATACCTAATTATCAACGCCTCCCAGGAAGCAAGGAAATAACCCCACCTGAATCATGGTTGTTGTGGAAACGCCGAGCGATAGCGAGCTGTGTTCGTGCTGTTAACAGGAACTAAACCCGATCTGAGCGGTTCTGAATCGTGCCACGCTTACCCAATGGAGGAAAGGACTGATACGGTCGAATCAGGAAAAACAGGGAGAACAGATTGGTTTATTTATAATTTGTACAGGAAGGAGAAGAAGAACACACAGTGAAGCTTATACAGTCTTAACTTATCCCTGGACAAACGGGCCCGTCACACACAGACACACTCACATGGGGATGTCGAAGGTCAGGGTGCTGGTCCAGGGATGATGGCATCCAGGCAGTCGCTCCGGTCCCTGACTCGTACCGCGAAGCAGCTGGACAGGGCAGCAGAAGCTCCCCGCGGGTGGTTTACGTGGAGCGGACAATTACAGGGCGAAAGGCAAGGCTGGCTGGCGGTTACTTCGCGGCTCCCCGCATACGTATTAGATGGACTGGCACTATACGCGCTCCCAATGCCGCTCAATAGGCGCTCCCCAATGCGCTTTCCTCACGAGACCTCTTTGCACAATCACGTCGCATAAGTCCTCCGCTTCGACCAGTCCTTTACCAAGCCAACCTTCCCCAGCGACTCCTTCTGGTCAAGCGCAATTCCTTCAAGTCCTCTCGCATAAGTCCTCTTTACCAAGCGCGATTCCTTCAGTCCTGTGGAAGGGCTTTGTGCGCGCGTTTATGTAGCGCCGCCCAGCGAACCCTCTGGAACTTGCCAGCCGCGCTCTTACCACGCCCCTTAAGCCATGCCCATCGAGTCCTGGTTGGTTGTTGGCTCTCACCGTCTCCGCCTTTGACGTGCTGCTTGACGTTGCCACACCCCGACCTCGCGCTCCTCCCCCTTTCCAGGCCTACCTCATGGCATTTGGCTGGTTTCGAGGGAAAACCCTTGCCAGCAGCTAACGCTGGTGGCAAAGGAGGTGGATTAGCCGAATCATGGCACGGGATGGATGCTGCCCAACGAGGTCGATTTGGTGGGTGGGCCGCAAAATTAACGGGACCTAAGCTTATTTATTTCTTTACACAACGCAGGTATCACGAATGGGATTGGCCTTATTCTCACACATACTATGACATAACTAATGTTCTAAGGTGGCCTACGTGTTGCTTGTGGCATAACTATGGGGGCAAACCTTTAACCTTTAGTGATCAATATTTACACTCTCAGAACCGCAACAATATAAACATCCGTTGAATCATATCACACGCAAATCATCAACATCTAAACAGTATCTTTAGAATTTCAATAAAAGCCACATTACTGTTCATATCAGAATGTTATGCGGGAGTCCAAACCTGAGAATGCTGGAGACTAAAGCTGAAATTGGGAACACTAAATAGCCTATTTTACTCCTGGAGATCCCAGGATTATCCATCCAAAATATCTTTGCGATCGGTTCAGCAGTTTTTACGGTACCTTCGAACAGACAGACAGACACAGACGGACATGGTGAATTATAGTAAGATGCACAAGCTTGTTGTGGACCCAAATGTCCCATCACATGTCGATCCACCACGCAGAACCCCTATTGCTCACAGGGACAAAATTCAATCAGAACTTGATGAGATGGTTCTACAGGGAGTCATACGGCGTATCAAGGAACCAACGGAGTGGGTGAGCTCTCTCACATATGTAACCAACAAAGATGGCAATATTCCGATTTGTTTGGACCCAAAGCACCTCAATCGAGCCCTGCTTCGCCCGTATCACAAAATACCTACAACGGAAGAGCTCAATCACAAATTTGCAGGAGTGAAATACTTCTCCAAACTTGATGCCAAGTCAGGTTGTTGGTCTGTAAGAATCGATGACGATAGCCAACAACTTCTTACATTTCAGACCCCAGTGGGCCGGTATTGTTTCCAACGGTTGTTATTTGGACTGTGTGTCAGCCAGGATATTTTCCAGATGGAAATGGATCGTATTCTCCAGAATTGTAAAGGTGCAGTTGGCATAGCAGATGACATCGCTGTCTATGGTGCCATCGAGGAGGAGCATGACAGGAACTGATGAAAACAGCACAATGCAAAGGCCTCGTTTTCAATTCAAAATAACAAATGCTTGTCAGACGAATGCTTGTCAGACTCCAAGGGTATAACTTTACAACGGAGTACCACGCTGGGGCAGACAATCAGCTTGCTGCATTAAAAAGACCAGCATTTCTTTCTTCGGTAACACTTATAGTAGCCAAGGAATACAGCCTGACCAGCAGAAGGTTGAAGATCTGAGAGCTGTTCCAAAACCTGAGAACAAAGCCGAGCTTCGACATTTCATCGGCCTCATGACATATTTGTCGCGCTTCATCAAGGACTTCAGTGTGAAATCCACGACGCTTGGAGACCTTCTCAAAAAGGATTCTGAATTCCTATGGGAGCCGCACCATCAAATTGTATTTGATCATCTGAAGAATGAGGTGTCGGAAACATCTCTTCTCCACTACTATCAGCCAGAGGAGCCAGTCTACATCCAATGTGATGCCAATCTTCAAGGCCTTGGTGCAGCATTGCTTCAGGCCCATGGAAACCAGCTAAAGCCAGTGGCGTATGCAAGCAAAACTCGAACAGATACTGAACAACGTTATGCTTGCATTGAACGTGACCTATTGGCCATCGTGTTTGGCATTGAACGTTTCCATACCTACCTGTATGGTCGGAGTTTTATTGTGCTCACCGATCATAAACCGTTGTTGATGATCATTAACAAGCCATTGATTGCTGCCCCACCGAGATTGCAACGAATGCTTGTCAGACTCCAAGGGTATAACTTTACAACGGAGTACCGCCCTGGGGCAGACAATCAGCTTGCCGATGGCCTATCCCGCCTTCCTAGTCCACTCAATACAATGACAATTGACTTGGACCTGCGTGTTGACTTGGTCCGTTTCTCTTCTGAGAAGTTGTCTCAGCTACAAGAGGAAACACTTCGTGATTCTGACCTGAGTCAACTTCGAGACTTTATTATCAGTGGATGGCCAGACCATCTGAAGGACCTCCCAGAGGCTCTTAGGACATACTGGAGTTTTGGGGATGAGCTGTCAATTTAAAATGGCGTAATTCTTAAAGGAGAGAGAGTCGTTATACCGAAGAGTATGCGAAACGATTCTGCAGAAACTCCACTCAGGGCATTTTGGACATGAGAAAACTAAACTGTAGGTATGGAAACAATATCTCTCCATTCTCAAGACCGAACTCTCTTATCGGTCTCCCTCTTCCAAATCCTGGTGGCGTCTGGTCAAATCTGTTTCTGGTGTTTGTTCCCCCTCCATCCCCTCCCTTACCTCAAATGGCTACACAGCTGACTCCACACGTGAAAAGGCTGAATGCCTCAACTCTGTGTTTGCCTCGAAATATTGTGTTCCAAACCCATCCCTCTCTGTACCCACCGTACCCAGTCATACCCAGCTGCTCCTGGACTCCGTGTCCTTTCCTCCTGACAAGGTGGAAAAGTTTCTGTCAACCGTCGACTCTGATTCTGCAACTGGACCTGACGGCATCAGCCCACGGGTCCTAAAATCCTGTTCTTCCGCTCTTTCACTCCCTCTCTCTGTTCTCTTCACCCTCTCTTTTGCTCAAGGTCAACTGCCATCTGCTTGGAAATCAGCCAACATAATCGCTTTACACAAAAAGGTGCAAAAACAGATCCTAGCAACTACAGACCAATCAGCCTTCTCCCAATTATCAGCAGTCATGGAATCCATCATTGCTTTGGATATGAAATCTTTCCTCTTCTCCAATGGCTTGATCTCTGATCATCAATTTGGTTTCAGACCAGATCACTCTACTCTGGACATGCTGCTTCTGCTGTCTCAAAAATGGATGGAGGTCCTCAATGCCAAACAGGAAATTAGAGCTGTCTCCCTCGACATATCACGTGCCTTTGATACGGACTGGCACCCCGCTCTGCTCACCAAATTCTCCTCCTTTGGTATCCATGGAAATCTCCATGCATGGCTGGCAGACTTCCTCTCTAGTCGTAGTCAACGTGTGGCCCTGAATGGGTTTCTCTCATCTCCTCTTCCTGTTCAGGCTGGAGTTCCCCGAGGCAGTGTTCTGGGCACTGTGCTTTTTCTGGTCTTCATCAATGATCTCTCTGACTCTCTTGAAAATCCTCTATCTCTTTGCTGATGACTCCACTCTCTGCCGCTCCATTCCTCATCCCTCAGATCGGCAGTCTGCAGCCTCCTCACTCTCTGCAGACCTTGATAAAATCACAGACTGGGCAAACAAGTGGAACATGTCTTTCAATCCTGACAAATCTCACACTGTTAAGATGTCTCTCCGAAAAGACCGACTGGACAACCCTCCCATCTACTTTCTGAATAATCCGCTCCAAGAAGTTCTGTCACTCAAGCTTTTGGATCTCACTATCTGCCATGATCTTTCCTGGGAAAACCACATTTCCAAGCTGGCCTCCAAAGCCAGTCACCGACTGGGCATCCTCCGTCATGCGAAGTCCTTCCTTGGCACACCTGAGCTCCTCACCACATACAAGGCTTTCATCTGCAGCTCAATGGAGTACTGCTCTCCCCTCTGGGCTGGTGCTCCTGCCTCACACCTAGCTCGTCTTCACGCTGTTGAAACCAAAGCGTTCCGAATCATTGGAATCTCCCGCGATGACGCTGTCTCCGAGGGCCTTTCACGTACTCACTGCAGGCAGGTTGGTGGTCTTTCCGTCTTCTACCGACTCCTCTCCGGCCTAGCCCCCCCCCCCCCCCAGCCCTGTCTGTGCTCTGTCCCCCAAATATTCCTACAGGTCGCACAAGATCTGCCTGCAACCCTCTTAAGGTTAAACTGCCAAAATCAAGATTCTCCGCTCACCTTCACTCCTTCATTCCTCTTTTCTCCCGCCTCTGGAACAAACTCCCTCACTCTCTTCAATCCCACTCCTCCCTCCAGGTCTTTAAAACAGCTGTTCACCACCATCTCTTATCTTCCCCAATCCAAAACCTTGATCTTTTCTACCCCCGCTAATTTCACCCCAAAATCCACTTTTTTGAAATACCAACTTCTTTCCTGGAAGTCCTTGGTGTACTTGCGTTTTATACCTATACTACCTCCCCCCAAGCCCTCTCCCTCCCACACATCTCCCGATGTCGCTGCTCTCAAATGTTGTGTTTGTGTGCTTCCTCCCCTTCTCTCCCCATCTTGTCTGCCGCTCCCCTTTTTATATACTTTGTTTGCTTGTTTGTTTGATTTGTTTGTTTGATAAATGTTAGCTCTTTCACGAGCCTCGATTCTGTATACAAAACAAACAAAAAAACTGCTGGCGATGGATACTGTGTACTGGTATAACGTTAACAAGGACATTGATTGGCTAGTGGAATGCTGTCCTACCTCCTAACGACACCGGAAATCTCAACTGCCTGAACCACAACAGCAACGTGACATTCCGCTCAGACCATGGAGCAAAGTCGGATGTGACCTGTTCTATTTTGATGCAGCTCAGTGGCTCGTCATCGCAGATTATTATTCCAAATTTCCTATTGTTCGCAAAATGCCCGAGTCTGCTCCCAGCTGCACGATTATTGCGACCTTGGGACAGATTTTTTTCTGAGTTCAGCATTCCTGATACGTTTATGAGTGATAATGGTCCTCATTTCTCCAGTGCAGAATTTTGTTCATTTGCTGGGAAATGGAATTTTGACCACGTCACTTCATCCCCAACATACCCAAAATCTAATGGATGCATTGAGCGCCAAGTCGAGACAGTGAAATCTATCCTCCGCAAATCAAAAAGTGCGGGAAACGATTTTCATCTGGCACTGCTCGCTTGGCGGTCCACCCCGGTGAGCTACAGCTTGACAAGTCCTGCTCAACTGTTAATGGGCAGAAAAATAAAATCGCTGGTAACAACCAGAATCACCAACGTGCACGGCGATGACAACCTCACCCATGAGGAGGTGGAGAGGCGCCGCTACTTCCAAAAGCTCTACCACGATAGGCATGCTCGGACACATGAAATGTCGGGCCTATACCCTGGACAGCGAGTTCGCGTTCAGAACCACAACACCCATTGTTGGGAGTCGGCCACTGTTCTCGGCATGTGTGAAGAGCCATGGTCATATTTGCTCGCATCACCAAATGGTCAAACACTCCGACGCAACCGAATTCACATTCAGGAGCTCCCGGCGTGTGATGCGGTGCCCCATCAATATTCAAGCCGAAACAAGCGTTCTGAAGCCACAGTGAGTGGGAGCAGCGAACCATCTGCAAGGTCTGGTAATGAGCCTATGAATCATGACTGTGACGTCACTTGTGCGACCAGAGCAGAGATGGTTCATCAATCTCCTCAGCGTTCTGCCAGTTTTAGTCACAGGTTGCCTCCGTCACAGAACCTGACAACTGTCCATACGAGGTCTGGCCGAGCTTTGAAAGCGCCATGCCGTCTTGATCTATAAAACACTTTGCTTATTTGATGTTTGCATTTATACACTTTGGTTATCTCGTGTTAACTGCTCTGGGTTGCTGGTGTGGTGTTGTTATGATCTAATGACAGTGCAGACATGTAATGGTATTACAAGGGTTTGCTGTTTTTACATTATTACTTTTCTTGTTGTGGGAAGGGAGATGTAATGCTATTACATCAGTTGTGGAACCGGAAGTGCTTGCTCGCGTTTTGGAGTGTGATGGTGGAGTTCCGGCCAGGGGGCAGGTGGTGTGTGCAGGTGGTCAGGTGGTCGTCGAAATGAACCTGATTCCGGGTGCTGCAAAAATGATTGTTCTCTTTGACATCGCCTCGTGATATATTCTACATCAGAACCTTCTACATCAGGACATCAAGAGGAGGGAAAACTGGAAGGAGGATGGATTTGGGTGTGGTTAACGAGGGTAGAAAAGACCATCGTTTTAGATTGGTGATGATCTGGTGGTGAACAGCTGTATTGAAGGCCTGCAGGGCAGAATGATACTGAAGGGGATATGGAAGTTGATTCCACAGGTGAGGAAAGAGAGGAATGAAGGAGTGAACGTGAGCAATGATCCTGGATTTAGATTGTTTCACCAGAAGGGGGTTGATGATGGACCGTGTGTGTCCTGCAGAACCCTGGAGGGCGTGGGGGTGGGAGGTGGGGGGGGGGGGGGGGTGCAATGCATGGAAACAGCAGCGGATGCAAGACCAGAGAGGATGTGATATAAGAAAGGGCGATCACCAACCTGTCTGTGATGGCACAGTGAGAAGCACGTAGACTCAGCTTCAGCGCAGGTCATTGCAATGATCTTGAAGCCCTTGGTTTCCACGGCATGGCATTAAGCTGAGAAGGAGGCGAGGCAGGGGAGCCAGCCCAGAGGGGAGAGCAGTATGGTACTCCATCAAGCTGCATATGAAGGCACTGCATGTCGACAGGAACCCGGGTGCACCAAGGATGGACCCATACAGTGTAGAATGCCCACCCGGCGGCCAGCTACGGAGGCCAACCACAAAAGGTGGTCCACCCAAGAAAGATTATAGTCGAAAATGAGACCCAAGACCTTGAATGACTGAATCCCCCCAAGAGGACTGCCAATAAAGTAGATAGCACGGTTTGTCAGACTGTCCTTTCAGGGAGAGACAGCAAGAGTGTGATATCTGTCAGGATTGAAAGACATATTCCAAGTGTTTGAACAGCTTGTGATATTTTCAAGGTCCAAAGAGAGGGAAGAGGCTGCTGCCTGCCTGGCTGAAGGATGAGGGACACTACGGTAGAGGGGGTGGTCACCAGAAAACAAACAGAGGCTTTCCAGAGAGTCAGAGGTCATTGATGAAGACCAGGAACAGGACTGGGCTCAGAATGTTGCCCCGGGACATCCAATCCCCGACAGGGAGAGGAGATGAAAGGATTCTGTTGAGTGCCACATGTAGGCTATGAGGGTCAGTAATCCATGTGCGGTGATGGGCGCCACAGGCAGAGAGTTTGGAGACTAAGGTGGGATGCCAGATTGTATCAAAGGTACAACATACCATATGTCCAGAGAGACATCCCTGATCTCAAGTCTGATATTGACGGCCTCTATCCAATTTTGAGCGAGCAGAAGCAGCATCTCTAAGGCAGAGTAACCTGGTCTGAAACCAAATGGGTGATCAGAGATGAGGTTCTTTGAGAAAAGGAAGGATTTAATATCAACTGTGATGATGGATTCCATTACCTTGCTGATGATTGGAAGCAAGCCGACAGGTCCGTAGTTGAGGGGATTAGCCCCTGCACCCCTCTAATGTAGTGCATCAATGTTGTGGAGTTCCAAGCAGATGGAAGCCGACCAAGCAGATGGAGAGGGGACATGCAAGAGCAGCAGAGCAGGTTTCTTGGACACATGTGCTGATGCCATCCAGTCCAATCCAGTAGCAGAGTCAGAGTCGAGGGTTGAAAGAACCTTTTCCACTTTTTTAGGTGCAATAGACACATGGGCCAGGAGCAGCTGGTTATGACAGAGAAGGATGGACATCAAGAGTGAGTAGAGGGGGACACAATACCTGCAAGGAAACACAGATCTGAGGCACTCAGTCTTCTCACGAGTGGAGTCAGCTGTGGTGCTATTTGAAGAGAGGGAAGGGATGGAAGTGGAGCCAACTCCAGATACAGACCCACAAGGTGGCACCAGGCATTAGAGGAGGGAGACAAGCCTGAAAGCCCACTCCCGAGGCTGGACAGATGCTGCCCTCTGGCTCCCCTGGGAGTGGACACGCACCTGCTACAGACTTCCCGGAATGCATTGAGATCACCACCTGCTGGATCAGCCCTCCAGGAAGAGAAGGAAAGCAGTTTCAGAGCAACTGCCTCACCACAGGAAACAGTGTACCATGGGCGTGAAGAAGGGAAGGATTATTGTAGACGACATTGGATGAATCTGTGCATGAGAGAAAGCAGGTTTCTGTCGAAGAATTCCCAGGCTGTGTTAACATTAACCGTTCGACGGTACCACAAAAACGGCTGAACCGATCGCAACAATATTTTGGGTAGGTAATCCTGGGATCTCCTGGAGTAAAAGAGGCTATATTGTTTTTCCAATTTCAGCTTTGGCCTCCAGCATTTTCAGGTTTGGACTCCCGCCTAACGTTATTTTCCCAGGTGCCGCACAAACGGCTGCACCGATCGCTGCACGGCTGTACCGATCGAACTCGGTGACCTCGGACAAAGACCTTGTTGCGGATCCCGGGTTCCTCGATGTACAAAGGGGGGAGGGGTTTATGCCCCGTTCCCCCTCGAACTCCGGGTCCACTGAGCGCGAGCCACTGAGCGCCACTCCGCTGACCGCGAGCAACTAAGTTCGTGATTGACGGATTGCTAAGCAATTCCGATCGCCAACCTCCCAGCCACGCGCCGAAGGTTTTGCTGGTCAAATTGATCCCAAATACCTTCAAGACACGCAACCGAAGAAACCGGGGATCGAACCCTCGCTTTCGCACACCTTATGGGGTGCCGAGCGGATTTGCATGATGTGGAAAGCGGCATTACCTCACGTGATTTACGGACCTGATTCAAGCCAAATTCGGTCTCGGATGTTGCTTGGCCAATGGAGAAAAGACGTATCCGAACCGGTTTGAAGTAACACAAAATGTAGCGCCTTTTATTTTGAAGGCACAGAGAAAAATACGAAGATGCACCTTATCAACTCTTACCTAATAATAAACCCCACTGGTGCCTTCACACTCTCACACACACAGAATGACACACGGGTTATTCTCGTACCGATCGATGTATGTGCTGGGATTGCCTCGGTGGTGGCCGCGGCTGTTCGCAGCGCGCAGTTCGATCCTTGATCCGGACGTGCAGCCTGGACGAGGTATTTGGACGATTAACTTCAGTACAGGTAGATGAACTTCAGCGCAGGTTGGGCTAGATTCCGAGCAGGTGGGACGACCAGCTTCAAGATGGGTCACGGGAGGGGCCAACGCTTGCAGGTCCACCGGATCAGAGCGAGGGATCGGCGAAGCACAAAGCAAGAGAGGTCATCAACGAAAGACAAAGGCAAGAGGGTCCGGGCAAGAGCACAAAGGCTAGAGCAGTGTCCGGGCAAGAGGAAGAGGAAGAGTCCAGAGATCGGTGAAGAGCGATGAGTGTCGGCCGTCGACGCAAAAAGCAAGAGAGATCTCGTGGCGCAGTAAAATCCCAAAAGCAGGAGCAGGAGTCCTTGGTGATGCAAAATCCATGAGCAAGAGCAAGAGAGGTCTCGTCAGCGAGGCGAAATGCAAGAGGCTCCAAATGCGATCGGCGGGGGTTTTATCAGATCCGCCCATGCCTCCAAAATGTTCCACAGCCTCCCATTGGCTGAGGTTTGTCGCATCCTGGTGACGTGTTCCTGCCCCGTCATTGGTCACGTGAGCCTGTGCTTCTGGCCATGCCTTCTTGCTCATCAAAATGTCCTCCTTTAACCACACGAAGGTTTAAAATCCTGCCTAACTCTCAACGCATATTGGTCTTGATTAGTACACAATGGGAAAGGGCTAATCTTTACATTCAATAAGAAATAACTAACTACTGCAGGCTACATGTTGTCATGCAATTAACTAAAGGGGGTTTGCCTTTATGGCAAAACCGCAACAACATTTTATAAGGACAAGGGTTGAATCCCTGCTTGAGAGAATGCCAACCCCCTCCCCGCCATCACGGCCATCTCTCCAACTCACAATCCCATGAGATATGCAGAAAGGACGACCCAAAACCAATTATCTTCTTTTTGATTCGTATATAAACATCATTAAAAGTAAATAATGACCTCGGCCAAAGTTCAAACGATGGAGGTTTAATCTCTGCATGAGAGAATTCCACATAGCTATTTGGGCGGTGTATAAGCCAACAGATCGCGGTCTCCATCGATCTTGCCGAGGCTGTAACACCTATCGGCTCAAAATCCTTTTAACTGTTGACTTGGTAGTTTTTACAATGAAGGAAACATAAACAATGTTGTTAAAAATTTATTTTGTGATTAATTTGTGATTGGAGTTATGTTGTTTGGAATGAAAAAAAAGAGATATCGAGTTCAAGTGAATGACGACATGCCATGGTGGTTTCTACTTTCTGAACGTGAACTTTGCGGATCGCCATATGCAGATTCGCCACGGACCCACGATCGATGTTTCTACACGTGAACGTACCCGTTTGTTTGCGAACGGGTACGTTTTTCATGGAAGTCCTTCACGAACTTGCTGTCCATGTCTGATGTGCGACTGAAGGTGCTTCAGGAATGTGGAATTTATTGGTTTCATGCTTTAGCATTCGCCGTATCTGCATTGCCTGGTTACTTCTGGCCTCCCACCCGTGTGTAGCATGGGTATCTCACTAGTTTTTATAATAAGTAAGATTTCGGACAAAGCGTTGAGGTCAACACTGGGGTGGCGGCAGGAGGCCATGAAAATAGTGCCTACACCTGGGTTGTGAATGCTCCCGGAAGTGAGGATTTATGGTGGGCAGGTCACCACTCCGTCTCAAGGGGACTACTCGAGTAGCTCTCGATGAGAGCGTGAATTTATGCCACAGAAAGAACTTCAGCGCAACAGGAGGCCATTCGGCCCATCATGTTTGTGCGATACACCAACACCAGGTACCAATTATCATCATCCATCTGGCCAACCACACGCAAGCTACCTTCCAAACTTTGCGATTCAACATCCGGTGAATGTTGAATGCTAAATTTGTGCACTAAACGCTGTTAACAGAAAATTAACTTTTTCCCTGAAAACACTTGTACATATATAAAGTGTAACCACCTCCAGAAAGACACACCGCATTACTTTTAAATACTCAAATACAGGTTCACATTATTTCATCCTTATATTGTGTGTATTCATGATAAATCTCGTTTTGTTATATAAAAGGAGAGATGTAAATTAATTTTTTTGTTGAAATTTGTAATTTCCCTATTGTAAAAACTGAACGATTGACCAATCGCGCAAATCGCTTGTTGTGGGCGGAGCCAAATGTGTTTACCGGTTACCGTGGAAACAGAATAAAGCGGACGCGACAACGATTGTTCGGTATTTGTGTTTCTTGAGTTGTGTCGAGTCGGAGCATCTCCAGAGAGCACGTGGATCGAGTTCATACTTCATTATCATGGTAAAAACTGGTTACGCTTCTTTTGTGTGAATGATATTTGTTATTCGTCGAGTTTAATGACAAAGGTGATGGAAAAATAGGTTGATTCCGTGTGTTGACTTGTTGGGCTTACGAGCTCCATTGGCAATGTTCTAAGAACGAGTATCGAGTCCGAAGCACACCGATGTGGACCTTCTGATTCTGATGTACCATAGTCTATAATCTACGAGTACCCGACTGCAAAGCCGCAATGAGCCGGCGAAGCCAAAGCCTCTTGCCACTATTTTACCCATCACTATGGCATCAGTAGGTTCGGTAGTTGGTAGGTAGGTGTAGTAGGTACCGTCGGTGTAGTAGGTACCGTCGGTGTAGTAGGTACCGTCGGTGTATTAGGTACCGTCGGTGTAGTAGGTACCGTCGGTGTATTAGGTACAGTAGGTACAGTCGGTGTAGTAGGTACCGTCGGTGTAGTAGGTGTAGTTGGTGTAGTAGGTACCGTCGGTGTAGTAGGTACCGTCGGTGTAGTAGGTGTAGTAGGCGTAGTCGGTACCGTCGGCGTAGTTGGTGTAGTACTAGTAGGTGTAGTAGGTGTAGTAGGTACCATTTGCATTCTGGATGAGATTGAGATTAAAATTGATAAAATTTACTTATTGATTAATTCGGTGAATTCCGTCTCAATTTCGGATATTTCCGGCCGTGAAAAACTATCCCCGACGGCCGCGAGATTTCTAAAAAATAATTCTTCGTCAATTTTAGAATATTTGACGCCGTTTTCACCGTCCGAAACGCGTAATAGGCTTTAAAAAAATATTTTTCAAATGCTCGAATCTCATTGGTTCCGGTGTTTGGTGACGATTTTCGTTGAAGATAACCAGGCCCGTGGGGGTTGAGGTTGGTCTTAAAGTATTTGAATTATCAATTAGAGGTGCATAAGATTGTGAATCAAACAAGGACGGGTGAAAGAAACTCCTATTGAACGTTTTTCAATTTGTTATGCATACTTCCTCATCCATTGCGGTTCGGAATTCTCAAGCCAAAGGACACAGCATAATCTGGTTTTCGACATAATACGTACGCGTTTGTTGACAACATCGGCTTCGCCGGCTGTTCCAGAGAGGCGGCGCTGCTGAAGCTGTTTCTTGGTAAGGGTTACAGTACTGGGTGGTTTGCCATTGCCTTCCCAGCAGTCGTTCGAGAAATAATTTGTAATTTGTTCACAATACCGGAGATAGCTTGCCTACTCTTCATGAAGATCACTGTGGGATGTTTAACGTCCACCAACTATAATGTCAGCAGACGGGACGTCCATCCGAGGGATGACACACACACACATTGATGCCTCCCTCGCCCTGCCTGTGAAACACTGCAACCACCTTTCGAGGCCATTTTTCCCCACAGAGCAGGGGTTGGCCTTTTTCGGTCACCTTGGTCCCATTTTTGAAGCAATGTTTTATGGCTGGATGCCCTTCCTGCCGCCAACCCTATTCCTCGCCTCTTGCAACACACGGGGAATTACCAGTGAACTTGTGCTCAATTTGCCGACCTCGGAAGGATGACAGGCTGAGTCAACCCCCTGGTGTTAATTCAGCAATGACCGGGATTCGAACCCAGGATCCTGGGATCCCAAGCCGGCACCCTAACCGCTAAGCCAACACCAGGCTGTGAAACACTGGGATGACAGTTTATAACTGGGTCGGGATTCAAACCCAGGCTGGACATCTTTTATTGGCGAGTGTGCACACCTCTCGGCCATCCTGCGTGTACCAACCTTAATAACCAAAATGTAATCGACTTGTTCTTGGTTTCCACCTCCCGAACTCATCCACCAAGTTTGATTATAATCCATCCACAAAATCATACCATGGGTCGTTTCTCAATGTTGAAGAATCACTTTAAAACCCTCGGATCCAGAAACTGATTTTCACCAATATTGAATCAATTCGTCCTTGTCACACACCCAACATGTCCACCACGTTTCCTCCAAATTCGTCCATAACTTTTTAATATATCCTGCTATATATCGTTTTTTATGGCTCCGCCCCCGAAGGTGGCGGAGCCATTATGTTTTCGAGTCTGTCTGTCCGTCCATCCGACCGGGCTGAACCTCGTTTTTCTCAGCAACCACATGGCAAATTGAGACGAAACTTTCAGGGTTGGAGTGACACTGATGCCTAATGTTTTTATAATAATTGTGACGTCATAGGGCACGTGGTATGGCAGCCATCTTGGATTAAATGCAAATAATGAAAAAATTATTTCTCGGAAACCGCTGAATGTAACAATTTGAAACGTGGCACATTGTCAAGTAATCCCAATGGGGGAACAAAAGCATGGTAATGATGACATCATAGGTGAAGTGGTTTACCAGCCAAAAATGTTTCAATCGAATTCCTTATCTTACTATCATTCACCAAATGTCGGTCCGTCTGTTCGAAGGTACCGCAAAAACGGCTCAACCGATCGAAACGATATTTTGTGTGGGTAATCCTGGAATCTCCAGGAGTAAAATATGCTATTTAGTTTTTCCAATTTCAGTTTTGGTCTCCAGTATTCTCAGGTTTGGACTCCCGCATAACATTCACGTTCGCATAATGTCCATTGTGACGATGTTCTTATTGTGACGATGTATGTGTTCACGGTAGTGTTTGACGTGACGGTGTGAGCGTAATTTCGTAATGTTTTTCGTTTCGTAATCCTTTAATGAACGTTCAATGTTTAATGAACGTTTAATGCCCTTCGATGTCCGGGGCCGCAAGCGCGCGACACTGGACGGGCCAGCGTGTACCTTGCCCTTCGCCTTCAGGCTCGGGTAAACCGCTGAGCCCCATCCGTGATGGGGACTGGGGCTTGAGACAGTGTCCTTCATTAAAAGTATCACAAACGCTGTCTCCATCGATCTTGCCAAGGCCGTAACACCTATCGGCTCAAAATCCTTTTAACTGTTGATTTGGTGCAGTTACACGTATCGCTAATTTGGTACACGTATCGGGAGTACATTCGACATCGCGATTGTGAACACGATTATCGATCACGATTCACGATCACGATCATCATGATCATAGTGTATCGATCACGATTTGAAACGCGATGGAATAATATTTACCGATATGAACAGTGATGTGGCTTTTATTGAAATTCTAAAGATACTGTTTAGATTTTGATGATTTCCGTGTGATATGATTCAACGGATGTTTATATGAATCGTTTAAAATTAAAAAAAACCTTCAATTTCTGATATTTTGCCGTTTCATTTGGGCTTCCCAATTGAAGCCCCGCCCATAGGGCGGGTACCGTTGCTTGTCCTAAAAATCTGAAATAGCTTGCACATGATCTATGACCCATTTGTATTGAAATATTAAATTTATGACATCATTGGTCACATGGTTTGGCAGCCATATTGGATTTTACCGAAAACCTCAACAAAACATCTTCTCTCAAACCACCAAATCGATTGACTCAAAACTTTACGTGTGTCATTGACAAGGCATGGTGATTAAAAGATGACCATGAAAATATCATTGGTCACATGGTGTGGCAGCCATATTGGATTGAAGGAAAATATTAAATAATTATACGTCTTGAACTGCTTACCCTATTAATGCTAAATTTTACAAATATCATCGAACACCGTTGTTGCATATCGTTTAAAAATGATGATGTCACAAGTCGCGTGGTTTGGCAGCCATCTTGAATGGAAAAACGAACCGATCTGATAAACACGAAACTTCAGAAATGTCATGCCAGACACATAAATATGCAGAGTGTACATTTTTAAAGGTCATATGTCACGTGGTGTGGCAGCCATATTAGCTTGAAAGCCAATATTAAAAAAAAATCCCTTCTCTGAAACCGCTTCACCGATCGATGTGAAACCTGTCATGGCTGGTGAAAATGTGATAATTGAAAACAGCTGAAGGGATTTAAATCAAACTTGTTTATTTTTAGCACAGTGAACGAGGGCATCTACCCATTGTGGGACGATGCGGAGGCAAATTGGCAACAGTCGCATTGCTCTAGTTTGTCATAACTCCAGCACAATGTATTGAAATATCATGCAACATATCATTTTTGGCCACATCTCAATGGCGAAAAATCACTGAAGAAATTTTAAAAATCTCTTATCCGGATCTGTATTCGGATCATCACCAAAATCGAATGAATTCGTCCTTGTCATGCACTCTATCACTCAATGGCGAAAAATCACTTTCAAAAATCCTCGGATCCAGGTCCAGATCTTTGCTAATATTGAACAATTCGTCCTTGACACACACCAAACATGTCCAGCAGGTTTAGTCCGAATCCGTCCATAACTTTTTGACATATCGTGCTACATATAGATTTTGGCCCTATCTCTCAATGGTGAAGAATCACTTTAAAAATTCTGATATCCTGATCCAGATGTGAATTTTCATCAAAATATATTCAATTAGTCCTTGTCGCACACTCAACCTGGCCATCAGCCAGATTTCATCCAAATCCATCCACAACATTTTTAGATAGCCTGCTCAAAGGCAGACAAGCACACAGACAGGGATGAAACATAACCTCTGTCCACCTTCAGTGGCGGAGGCAACAAACTAGAACTTCCCTCGTTAGAGCACATACCTCAACCAGGCTGAACAGTTTACATTTTGTATCCCACTGATAGGCCAGATCTCTCGTTAACCAAAAACTAATTGGCTTGTTCTTTCACCGACCAAAACACATCCACCAAGTTTTGTCATAACCTGTCCATAAGTTTTTGAGATATCGTGCTGTCGGCTATATTGTTTGTGGCTCGATCACTCAATGGTGAATAATCACTTTTAAAATATTCTAGGATTCAGATCCGGATTTCCACAAAACCTCATCAATTAATCTGTGTCACACACCCAACCTGTTCACAAAATTTTGGCTGAATTCGTTCAAAACTTTTCAATGTATTCTGCTCACAGACAGACAGACAACCAGACAACACAAACAGGTGAAAAGTTAACGTCCGCCCACCCTTGGTGGTGGTGTTAACAAGACTTGAATAGAGGGATTGAGACAATAACAGGGCATACAGAAAATTTTCTGTGTGAAATGCAATCAATGATTTCCTAATAATTGCATTTTTCATGCTTATCCATATATAATGGAGCAAATGTATTTGTATGTATGTATACACATATATATATTGTTACAGACACGACTTTGATGTTAAGGTGGGCCGAGCGGAATGGCCGTCGTGTCCGCACAAATTACCCGATTGTACCCGAACGTTGACGAAGCCGCGCCACGCTGGCTCAATAAGGAAAAAGAAGACACCCGGCTGGGTTATAATGACAGACACCAATGTTTCGATTCTCAATTATATTCGTAAGGAAAGGTTAGATTACAGGGGCTAGAGGTATATCACAGGAAGACAAGCACTTAGACACACTCTTATATTAACCCCGGACAGACGACAGGTAAACGGGACAACGGCTGACTCACACGGCAAGGAAAGGCAGATAGCGATGGCTCAAGGTGCACTCTTGGCTCAAAGCAGGGTACAGTCCGGTCCAAAGATGCGGGGAGGTCACAGCGCTCGGAGGGGACGTTCTTTCTCAGGCGGGTTCTCTTCCTCTCAGCGATCGCAGGCAACGTTCTTTCTCCAGCTGGGGGCGCATCTCTGACGTCACATCCGGCGCGGGGCCGCGTATATCCGGCGGGGAGTGACACGCCCTCGGCTCGTTAGCTCCGCCTCGTGGAATCGGCACGTTGCTTCTCATTGGGTGCGTGCGGGGGGGGGGTTACCGGCTCCGCCCTTGACGAGGAGCTGACAAGGAGCCCCTTTGTGGTAACCCCGTGGAGCGCATGGTCTGGAGCGCTAATCGAGCCGGTGTGAGGACGCATCCTCCCCCGCGCCGCCGCCATCTCCTCTGTTGTTGTTGTAATTGTTGGGGAAGAAGATGGAAGGAGGTATGGGAAAGGTCCTAAACTCACTACTGGTGCCACGAAGAGTCATAATTAATGGAAACGAGGCCTTAACTGACATAGACTAAGAATAACTAGCAAGATGTCCGAAAGTTGTCTACGTGTGGTGCGGTGGACCTGGGCACGACATTTAATGGGGGAATAAGGGGAAGGTCGGCTCTACTGATTGTTGTTTACATGCAATGGGACTAGGGAATGGGGGATTAGGGAAAGTTGGGGAGTATTGGAGAAAATAGGGGAATATTTACAAGCGGATATGGAGGCCAAATTCCATATTCGCAACATTGCACCCTTCTCTACCCTCGGGGCGTCCCGACCCGATAAATTTTTACCTACTTTAGTGTGGCACGCAATGTAGTTCCCTCTACTATTAACTCTACCCTGAGTGCGACAGTTTTATAGATATTCACAAATGAGTAAATATGTCCCCCTGCGACGTTGCACCCTTCTCCTCTCAGAAACACACCCACAGGATAACCGAATCCGGAAAGAATTCTCAAACTACACATACAGCCGGTAGGGAGCATTATTTACAAGACTACGCTGCTATTTACACTACGATCCAGGACCTGTTTTTGGAGGAACACATGCAGATGTTATGCATAGAGAGAGCGCGCTTGCCAACATCGATACACCAACCCACGAGTGCTCTGTGGCCGACGGCCTTTAATAACGTGCAGAGCACCCTTCCCGAGCATCAAAAGCACCACCCCACCACCAATCGGTGCAGTCACCATTGTTCATTGGAATAAAAATAAATTCGACAACCCCTAACCCTGCAGGTGTCTCTTGCTCTTCTTGTGGTGCACTTGGTGTTAACTAAAAGTGGTTCACCTGTATGGCATAGGTGCCACGTTGACCCATAGGTCCATCCCCGGGTGGTGCTTGGCCGCAAACGAACTGCGGTCCATTGTGGGTGGCCACAAACATTGCGGTCCATATGGTGTATCGATCCCGGCAGCAAACAGCGAAAGTGCAGGCCCACAACTGCACAGCCAGCACCTCTCTCTCCTCTCTCTCTACCCCAAAGCCAGATCCTCGGAGGTGGGAGACAAAAGAAGCAGACAAGTGAGTAAGGTGGTAAGGGCGCAAAAGTGCACGCAATGTAAGGTGATGCACACTGGGGGCACATGGGGACCAGGTGAGACAGGTACGTTCCTATCGTACGCCCCCCCCCCCACCAGGTAACCTACATGGCCCCTCCCTTACCCCTTACTGTATCCACAAAACACAACACTACCCATAAACATCTACTTTACAAATCAACAAACATCCCTACTGTCTTCCCCGTTCCTCCCATATACCAAATTCGTCTTCTCTCCCTCCTAACCAATCAAATTTGCCATTTTCAACTCTCATCAAAATTTGCCATCTCCAACTCAACATCATAATTTGCCATTACCAATTCATCATCAGTCCCTCCTAGGGAGGGAGAGATGGAATCACCCCAATGTCTCATCCACGTCGTGATGCGTCTCACAAACCCACACAGCGATTCATCTCCTGCAACAAAACAAAGAAAACACAGGTGTGGAGTCATCATCATCACCACAGGTAAGTGGCTGCGTATGGTGCGACAGGTTCATCAATCCTAACTATTTCCTAAATGACTTTAACAACTTTACACTACCCGGGGTCTTTCTCCGGCCAAACCATTGGCCCTCTTACACTATGGGTTCTAAAAACCAATTCCCATTGGCCAGACTGTGGTGCTCTTCAATTTGGGGTCTCACTCCCCCGATTCATCTCCCGGTGCCCTCGCACAATTTCTGGGCTGCGGCGTGTACCTCTCCCAGTGGGTCTACCCACCTGCACACCTCCACCACTGCAGTTGCCTCCGAGCTTACCTGCTCCTTACCCTAACCTAACTACCAGGGGAAGGCCCTCTGGCACTCTCCCCACTCGGTGCCCTCTCTGGCACTGGGCTACCCGGGTCCATCCTCCGGATCCTCGGGCCCCATCCACAACTCTACCGGCTCCCAGAGCCCACCTGCGGCCTCACCTGGCCGACATCCTCACAGTGGTGGAGTGCCCAACCAACTACACACACTAACAGGCTACACGCCCCGCCATTTCCACAACACTAATGCACCCATTCACAACACCATTCTGCAACCGCACCACAAATGCCAATATCCAACCACAACTTACCTATACCCTCTACCTAACACTTACACTACCCGCCCCGGGTATTCGTGAAAGGGGTCCACTCTTCCCCCATCCACACCTTCGCACCATGCACACCACTCCGTACCACTTACTCCAACTCTCTCCACACACCTGTACTTGCACACCTGTGCTCTCACACTTGGTGCCACCTGCACCCTTCTCTCCCCAAGCGCATTCGCGCTGATCCACACACTCACTACTCATACACTGCTCCACACACCTGTCCAATTGCACACCTGTGCAATCACACCTGTTCCATCCTCACACACACGGCATCATCTCAGCTAACTACTCCCTTCTGAAACTTGCGCTTCCCAGTCGTCCCTTTAAACTATTACACTCCCACGTCATTATCATCCACACTAATCTACCTGCGTCCCCCACTACAGGTATCAGTCACTACCTAACCTTATCGTCACCTAATGTCATCTTCGCTAGATCCCTATCAATATAACCTAACCCACCCGGGCTAGTTTTCACTGCCATACACCCCATAATCTATTGCTCCTTTGCCCCCCACCTGTGAGGGATGGTGGATTTGCCATCCCACCACATCGGGGGTCTCTCACTACCAATTTTTCACATCAAATTTCAACAAATTAAAAATTTGCCAATCACTGCCCATCATCTGCCAATCACTACTGCCAATCCCTTGCCAATCATCAAATTTTGTTTTTCTCTAATTTTGGGTCCAAAACACTAACCTCATCACCCAGTCGACTCACTAATACCTCTCGGTGCGCCAATTCCTGTCCAAAGCCAGGCTTCGTAAAGCCAAGCCATGAATGCAGGTTGTTCTGTGCCAGCGGCTGGATGCGTCCGGCACTCGGTGCAGGGACGGGGGCTTACCCGGGCCGAGATCCCACGCACCATCTCGGCGTGGAGCCATCCAATGTCCCGATCTCGACCTGCCGGACTGCCTCAACAAAAAGTGGTCGCCATGACGACCCTTTCTATCGGGCTGCCCGCTCCGCCTAGTGGAGCACGGACGCGGCCGTTCAAAGCGAGGCCCAGCACGCACCGAGGGCCCGATTCGGCTAAAAGTCGACCTAACCTCTAACCCGTGTAACGTCGATGCTTCACCTGCATGCTTACACCCCGCAGCCCGTTCCTTGCTCACACATCCAGCCGTGCCCATGCTCCTCGTACCTTTCCTTACACACCCAGGTACCCTCATTCCACTCACAGCCTTGGTCACAAACCTGACCACCGAACACTTTGGCACACATTCGTTGGTCGCACACCTCACCAAAACACCTCTTCGCGCCCCCTCCTCAGTCACCTCCTCTGTGACAATCACAGGTGTGCTCTCATTCGCACACCCAACCACGTGCCTCACCACCAATTCCAGCGTGCATTCCCACTCACGCTCTACCATTCCAGGTGTGCATCCTTCCATCCCAGGTGTACATCCTCGCTCACCTGTCACAACCAGCTCACTCTCCTTGTCACTCTCACTACTCTCACCTCCATTCTTGACAGCGCACTCACCCTTACTCTTGACAGCGCACTCTTTCCTCATGCACCTGTCCGTCACACACCTTTCTCGCGCACACTCTCCCGTTACACCCTCTGTAACACTCACCACAGGTGTGCATTCTTCCTTACTTCTGACAGCGCACTCTTTCCTCATGCACCTGTCCGTTACACACCTCTCTCGCGCACACCCTTGCGCACACTCTCCCGTCACACCCTCTGTAACACTTACCACACCGCGCTTCCATGTGCTCCCTCGCACACTCGCTACGACCGACTCACTCTCGCCAGCACCCTCACTCCTTGGCGTGCACTTTTTCCTCACACACCCCAGAGTCGGACTTTCTCGCACACCTCCTTTTTCGCACACCAGACCTGTCGCACACTTCACCAACGGCCTCTCACGAACACCCGGGTCTATCTCGACCCCCAAGCTTCTTAAATCCCCTGGCGCATCATACGCACGACCATATTGGTCACCACTTACACCGGGTCCTCTTCCTCTTCGCTTCTCCTCCATCACCTGCGAATCCCTCATCCGGTTAATGAGCACATCATCACGATCCAAACACAGACTTTGGACCAATTCTTTTACCTCCTCTTTTATCTCTTTCTTATCCTCTCTCCGTCGCTTTTTAATTTCGCTCACCCCCTCTTCCACTTCTTCTAATTTCTGCTTCACCTCCTTCATCTCCTCGTGCGCCCCTTTAAGTTCTTCCTCTAACTCCACTTTATTTTTTTCTATGTGCTCCCGCACCTCCCGCTCTTTAACCTCCATCACCTCTACCACTTTGTTCATTTTTTTCGTCAAGTCCTCATGTACCGTCTGACACTCTTTTTTAATTACCCCTACGTCCTTTTTCATCTCCTTCTGCATCGATTTTAACCCCTCTATTACCGCTGTGTTCTTCTTTACCTGTTCCCCCAACTCCTTTTGTCCCACTGTCAGTTGTTCTACTCCCAGCGTCAACTCCTCTATACCCCCTTGCAATTTTACAGTCCCCTTTCTCACCTCCTTCTCCATGCGCTCCTTACAGTGCCTCACCTCCTCGCGCACTCCTCCGACCTCCTCACTCACTCCTCTTCTGATCTCTTCTCCCATCACTTGCATCTCCTGCCCAGATGCCACCCTCATCTGCTCCATTTCCTCCCTGTGAGCATCCAGTTTGGTTTCTACCCCCATTCTGACCCCCTCTATCTGCTGCCCCATTTGGTTAACTTCCCTTTCCGCTTGGTCCCTCATGTCCCTCAATTTGCCTTCCATGGTGTTTTCTAACCCCTCTAACCCATTTTTCACTCCCTCTATCTGATTCTCCTGAGCGGCCATTCTGTTTTCTACCCCCATTAACCCATTTCTCACCTCTTTTATCCCGTTGTCTAACCCCTCAAAATTTTTGTCTACCTTCTCACCAGTACCCCTCGCTTCGTCCCTCATTACCCCCATTTCGTTTCCCATTACCCCCAATTGCTCATTCTGAGCCTCCATCCGGTTCCCCATTACCCCCAATTGCTCATTCTGAGCCTCCATCCGGTTCCCCATTACCCCCATTTGGTTTCCCAACCGCTCACTATCAGCCCTCATTCCCACCATTTGTTCCATAAGGGCCCTCATTTGCAGGAGGAAAAGGTTCGAATCCACCAGGGGCGCTGCCGCGGGCGTGGACGCCGTGGCCACCTCGTGCGTGACAACGCTATTTTGCGACCCTGCCGCCCTCACTGCTTCGCTCTCCTCCTGTCCCTCATGTCCCTCAATTTGGTCCTGGACCGACCCTGCTTCACTCTCCCCTACCGGACCCCAGCCTTCTTGATCCGCCATAGCGCGACTTTCAAAATTCGAGTTTCGTAACACAAATCCAAATTTTGCTGTTATAATTTCGTCGAGCGCAGTAACCGCGGGACCGCGCTCCGGATCGATTTTGTTGAGCGCAGTACGCGCTCCGAATCGATTTTCCCTCCCAAAATTTGGGCCTAACTAATTTAGTCCCGGGTCCGAATCTCACTCCTCGACACCAATTGTTACTCTAATAGTACAATTGGTGTTCCAAAATTTGGGCTAAATAAATTTAGTCCCAGGTTCGAATCCAACTCCTGACAACCAATCGTTACAGACACGACTTTGATGTTAAGGTGGGCCGAGCGGAATGGCCGTCGTGTCCGCACAAATTACCCGATTGTACCCGAACGTTGACGAAGCCGCGCCACGCTGGCTCAATAAGGAAAAAGAAGACACCCGGCTGGGTTATAATGACAGACACCAATGTTTCGATTCTCAATTATATTCGTAAGGAAAGGTTAGATTACAGGGGCTAGAGGTATAATCACAGGAAGACAAGCACTTAGACACACTCTTATATTAACCCCGGACAGACGACAGGTAAACGGGACAACGGCTGACTCACACGGCAAGGAAAGGCAGATAGCGATGGCTCAAGGTGCACTCTTGGCTCAAAGCAGGGTACAGTCCGGTCCAAAGATGCGGGGAGGTCACAGCGCTCGGAGGGGACGTTCTTTCTCAGGCGGGTTCTCTTCCTCTCAGCGATCGCAGGCAACGTTCTTTCTCCAGCTGGGGGCGCATCTCTGACGTCACATCCGGCGCGGGGCCGCGTATATCCGGCGGGGAGTGACACGCCCTCGGCTCGTTAGCTCCGCCTCGTGGAATCGGCACGTTGCTTCTCATTGGGTGCGTGCGGGGGGGGTTACCGGCTCCGCCCTTGACGAGGAGCTGACAAGGAGCCCCTTTGTGGTAACCCCGTGGAGCGCATGGTCTGGAGCGCTAATCGAGCCGGTGTGAGGACGCATCCTCCCCCGCGCCGCCGCCATCTCCTCTGTTGTTGTTGTAATTGTTGGGGAAGAAGATGGAAGGAGGTATGGGAAAGGTCCTAAACTCACTACTGGTGCCACGAAGAGTCATAATTAATGGAAACGAGGCCTTAACTGACATAGACTAAGAATAACTAGCAAGATGTCCGAAAGTTGTCTACGTGTGGTGCGGTGGACCTGGGCACGACATTTAATGGGGGAATAAGGGGAAGGTCGGCTCTACTGATTGTTGTTTACATGCAATGGGACTCGGGAATGGGGGATTAGGGAAAGTTGGGGAGTATTGGAGAAAATAGGGGAATATTTACAAGCGGATATGGAGGCCAAATTCCATATTCGCAACAATATATATACTGTATGTGTGTGTGTGTATGTATGTCTGCATGTCTGCATTTACCCATTGATTTGACAGCTGGCCTGACGCCACTCACATTTGTATCCTGAAAAAAAAATCACACGTCCACCATTTTGGTCAGCCGAAGATGTCTGGAAGTGCCTTATTAAGAAATGCCACGCCCTCCCTACAAGTTCCCCATTTGGTGAAAAGCAACGTTCTCCGTTTGGTGTAAAATGATCATTAAATATTGAAAGGTTGGAGCTGATGTGTTATGGACCTTATGAAGGCAATAGTACTTGTCGGCCTGAGACCTACATAACCCGGGTTATTATTATTTTTTCGGGAGTGATTGTGACAGCGGTCTGTTGCCTATACACCACCCAACTAAAGGGATGTGTCAGAAGAATGTGTTGCACGTTTGGAACAAGATCGCCCGTGGGGTGGGTACTCTGCTCGTTGATATAATAAATGGAGATCCTTTCCAAGGAACTTCAACACAGGAAGCCATTAGGCCTATCAAAGCCGACATTATTATTGTCAACTTGTGATTGTCCATGCTCTTTCCTCTCAAATGCTGGAAGGATGTACCTCGTACATGACTTTTTAAGCCTCTTCAGATGTAAAGACTTTTTAAGTGTTTGGTATGGCTCGACCAGGGTTCAAACAGCTGACCTCTCAGACTCAGGGGTGATGCTCTGTCCATTACCACACCGAGTCTCGTTATAAATGGGATAATGTGTATTTAGTTCAATTACAATACTGGGATGAGTGAAAAGTTAAAATGACTAATTCCTTGTCACGTATTATACTCCAAGGGTACTTCAGATGTTGGGAATGTTGGAATTTTTGAAGGCTTAAAATGCATGCTGAAGCAGATGAATATATATATATATATAACGTTAAATACATTTCAATGCATTTTTATTCCATTTAATATTTTCAAATTTGCTTGTTTTTTCTTTAGGGCAACTTCATGAGTTCGGCGTCCGCTACCAATGAAGGCCAAAAACAATCAAAGAAGGAAGGTGGAAAGTCTACCTGGAAAAAAAATTGCAGGTAAATAATAGTTGGCTGGCTTGTAGGAAAGTGTTAAATCTTGTCATTGGATCTTGTGCGTCATCTGCTTACATCAAGGAATTCATGACTATGGTAAACAAAATGAAGCACAAGAGCCAATGAGAAGTAGGAGAGGGCAGAAGAGGCAAAGCCAGATGAAGCTTGTTTTCAACAGAGAGCCCATCAACTTGCAACATGGAGGAGAGTGACAGTTCTTTGGAATTCACGTCTTGTCTTGATATTCCAATGGTGTAGAAGACCTTGTTTTTGACCACTCAAAGAGGAGCAAGGTGGGAAGCCGGAGCAGCAGCCCAGAATTGGGAGCCATACCTCATGGAGCTCACTGCAAAAGCCAAGTATAGTGTGATGAACCTGGTGCGGTTCATTATTGCCTTAGCTCTGTAGAAAATACCCAAACTGTGATTAACAGTTGGTGCTCATTTTATGATATGATCATGGTTACCACCAAAACTCTTGTGGTCAAGGTTGCATAATATAAGGCTGGTATCTGCTTGGCAATTTGATCTTCTGAAATTCCCACAGCTCGTTGATACATTTAAGAGTAAGCACACGGAGGAAAGAAGTCACACAAAAAAACAGCACACTCAGTCCAAACGAATAAATCTTACATTAAAATGTTGGACTTTTTGTCTCAGCCAGGTATAAGTAACGTTCGATGACATTTTAACTTTGAAGTTCGAACTCGATGTTAAGATTAAAAGCCAGATACAATGCAAGATACACTTTAAAGTTTCTTTGTTAAAATTTCAATCTTAAATTTAACATAATCTGCACGTCAAATTAAAGTCTGCAAGGACCTCGGCCTAGTTTTAGGGGGAAATCAGTGTGGAAAAAGTCATTTGGTGAATTACTGCTGCGACAGAACTGAAATCCCTATTTTTCAGAACTTGAACTTAGAATATGGAAGTCAGATTCATAAAGTTGTAACTCACACTCAACCTGTCAGGACTCAACCTATACCCTGCAAATTATTATACTATTTTGTTCAAATTAATGAAGCTCTGCAAGAAATTCGATAAAAAAATTTACAACGGAATTTAAACCTACACTTTCCCCAACTGTGTTCAAAATACTGGTCTGTAATTCAATCCTATTAAGTATAATCAAGTTGCTATGACATCAGCAATTCAAAGATGAGAGCTTTTTGCTCTTCCCCATCCACTATCCTGGAATGGCCCCAAAAATGCTAATTATGATCACTTGTGCAAAACGTTTGAATTGTGATCACGTGGGCAAAAAGTCCGGTCAATTTCACTAAGCCTCATTCCTTAAGGTGAAAAATTCACGAAAGTTGTGTGAGAAGGGTCCGAGTTTAGATGCATTATAACATTTCCGTTTTCGAATAGTTGCTATTCTTCTGAGATAAAGATTCTCTAATATATTTGTGATTTACATGGTTTTGTTACTCCATCTTTAGAAAATAACACTTGTCTCTTCTTTTACGCAGAAATTCTAATCCTAAGACGAACACAATGAAAAAGGACAAGCCACAAAAGGGTGAGTTTTAAGAAACATGGTGACAGTTAAATACACTTCATGACTTTTCTACATCTTCTTGGCAAGTATTTTGCATGTATTAAAAAATGTTCACAAGTTTGAGAGTTGGAGAACAGTCACTATTGTTATGGATTCGGCACTAATTATTGTGGTTATGATGATTATTGTTGTTGGTTCTAAGTATTATGGTGATGGTGGTTTAAGGGAATGGGTTATTGTAGTTAAAAGGTCTAAAAGCGCTCATGATAAAATAATACCGGAAATGGCATAGTGCGCCGGAAGAGGTCAAGGGAGGAGGAAGAGCGCGTAAGCCAGGAAGAAGAAGAAGAGGCGTGAGGAGAAGAAAAGACGATCTTGGTTGAAGATCCGTACCGAGCGGTCGAGCGTACAGTGTGAGGGAACTTTGAGTCCCTGAAAGGAAGTTCGTGCGATAAGTGATATCGCCGGAGTACCGTGGAGCCTGCTTAGTCGGGTAGGCATTGAGGTTCCGGAGTATCCTTGCCTCGAAGCCCCGGCTCGAGTGAGAGCCGTCCGCCATTTCGCCACGCGCGCTGCCTTCAGTGGAAAAGGTTTTTGTCGCGTCGGCTGGCATTATTCCCCGGTGGTTTGCCGGGGACGGCTGTGCAAGAAAGTGGCTTTTGAGGATTATACGGAGCCTCGCTGATTGAACAGCAAACATGTACGTCAGAGCGCGTCTTTGGAGGTTTTCCATTACACTGCTAGTTTGCTGGGTGTTGGACCACGTGACCTCTGGGTCGCTTCGATCGTCCTCGCCTCAATTGATTTTGGATCGGACATTGATCCAACGATCGCTGGAGCGAATCGACTTCGCCTTGGAGGGGTACAGAGACATTGGGGGAGTGCCGTGAGTTTGGGTTAACGGACTAGATAAGGTGGTACCATCTTAAGATAGGGATTGTATGGTGAATTGCTATAATTATCTGTGTCGTGATTCCTGTGTGATTTATAATAATATATGATTGGTTTGTTCATCCCCATTGGTGTGGTTTCCTTATTGATTGCGACACGGAATAGTATACTTTTCTGCCGTGGCTCCTCCCGGGGTTCGGAGGTATACCGAGACTAGGAGGTCAGGGAAGACCACGTAACAGAAATTAGGGGCTCGTCCAATTGATTTGTGGGCTCGAAATTGGGTCTGCGTCTGGGATATAAAATTTCCTAAATTTAGTCCGGGAAAGAATTCCCTAATAAAAAGAAAAAAAAATTGTTTTGTTTTTGGAAAAATTTGGGAATGTTGGAAAAAGTTCCAAATATGGGAATTCTGGGAATGTTAGAGGGGTTTACCGACATTCGGGTTTACCGACAAAACAAATTTTTTTTCATTCCCAGAATTCCCATATTTGGAACTTTTTCCAACATTCCCAAATTTTTCCAAAAACAAAACAATTTTTTTTTCTTTTCTTGTGTGAAGGTTAACAGGTGTTAACAGTAGCAACCATGGTGTTTGACGCAGAGAAGTTTACGGTGACCCCTAGTGAAGCACAGTTCCGAGTGTTACTAAAATCGGCACTCTTGATATTGGGCAAACATTTTAGCTTGGAGGCTAAAATGAAGAAAACAGAGATGCAGACAGTGGTGATAGAATCTATGGTGGAACGAGGAACATGGAGAGAGGGAGTCTTGGATTGGTTACCAGAAGAACAAGAAAGTGTGGAGCTCCAAAAAACGGAGATGCAATTGAAGAGCCAGGAAAGGCTAGAAGAGAAAAAAGCAGAGGAAAGGAGAGTGGAACGAGAACGTCAGGAAAGCTTAGAAGAGAAAAAAGCACAAGAAAGAACCGAGGAAAGGAGAGTGGAAAGAGAACTCCAGGAAAGAAGAGAAAAGGAACAAGCAGAGGAAAGGAGAGCTGCAAGGGAACTCGAAGCAGAGGAGAGAAAAGCCGACAGGGAGTTAAAGGACCGTGAATTGGTGCATCAGCAGGAAATTAAAGTCAAGGAGCTGGAGTTAATGAGAGAACGGGGAGAGGTACCATCCCTGCTGACTGGTTCGACACCTAGCCAGAACACCTGGGATGTTGGCAGACATGTAAGGCAGGTTCCACCCTTCAATGAAAAGGAGGTAGCCAAAATTTTTTCACACATTGAGAAACTGGCTCAACTGCCAAAATGGCCTGAGGAGTCCTGGACCATATTAGTGCAAAGTGTTCTGGTGGGTAAAGCTCAAGATATTTATTCAGCTTTACCGATTGACCAATATGCAGATTATGAGGTATTGAAGAAAAACATTCTCAAAGCCAATGAATTGGTCCCGGAAGCTTACCGACAAAAATTCTGGGATGCCAGGAAGAGGGAGAGTGAGACCCATGTGGAGTTTGCCAGATTGAAAGAAACCATGTTTGATAGGTGGTGTGATTCAAAAGGGGTTGGGAAAGACTTCGAACTATTGCGGCAATTGATCCTGGTGGAGGAATTCCAACAGTGTGTCCACGAGGACATTAAAGTACATCTGGAGGAAAGGAAGTACCAAAGTTGTATGAGGCAGCAACCATGGCAGATGACTATGCCGTAACACACAGGATATGGGGTTCCACAAACCTAACTTCTTGCCGAGACTTAAACAGGGGAGCTATGGTACATCAGGGGCGGAGAACGAAAATTCATGGGGGTGGCTTCGAGATGAAAATGAGGACCACTCTGATACCACGACTTCTAGAAATCAGAAGACAACAGTTCCCAGGCAGACGTATCCTCCGGGGGGGGGGGGGGGGGGGGCTCGAGGCAGACCATGAGGTTCTCCGCCGGACATACCTGCGCGTTTTGCCATAAACCTGGACATGTGATGTCCCAATGTTTTGCTCTGGGAAAGGAAAATCAGGAGCGGAGTTCGACTAGTACAACTCCGAATGCAATGGCCAATGTGAGAAATCGCCCTCAAAAGGGTTACCAACCATTTATTTCAGAGGGGTTTGTGTCACTGGATGGAGACTCGACGAACCAAAGACCTGTTAGGGTGTTGAGGGACAAAGGAGCACATCAATCTTTAATGCTTGAAGGCATTTTGCCATTGTCAGCGGAGACGGCAACTGGTGATAGTGTTCGTTTACAGGGGATTGGTGGCTGTGTTGGTGCTCCACTTCATGTCATCCATTTGGAGTCTGATTTGGTGTCAGGACCGGTCACCGTAGGTTTACAAGCTACTCTTCCTGTAGAGGGAGTATATTTTGTTGTAGGGAATGTTTTGGCCGTTGGTCAAATTTCTGGTAACCCGATGTTTGTTGAAAAGCCGAGTAGGAAGCGCCCTGAAGAGAAGAGGAAGTACCCTGAAACTAGGTGTCAGCACACGCAAGTCAGGGATGGAGGCAATATTGGCAAGCTCTTTGTAGGGGGACTGAACTTCAAAACAAAGGAAGATGTTCTGGAGTCTGCCTTCAGCAAATATGGACCCCTTTTGGAAGTGCTGCTGATAAAAGACAAAGAGACGCAAAAGTCAAGAGAGTTTGGCTTTGTCACGTTTGATAACGCAAAGGACGCCAGAGATGCAGAAAAGGATCTGAATAGCAAGGAGTTGGACGGTCGGACCATAACAGTAGGGAAGGCATTTCATAGGTGTCGAGGGGGCTACAGAGGAGGACCACGGAGTAGGAGTTTTGGTGGTGAGCGCAATCGATATTATTATGGAGGCTCCCAGAGTTACGGCAGCTCCCGAAGGAAGGATTATCAGAGCAGTGGCCGAGAAGGAGACCGCTATTCATGGGACTGCAGTGACAAGCGGCCCAACCGTGATTATTATGAAAGTTCGGAAGATTTGAAGCACTGAATGCTGCGGAGCAGCCGAGCCAAGATTCCTACACGGATTAACCGCTCCTAAAGGCGTCCATGTAGTGAACTTTCCTACACGGATTAACCGTGAACTCCACGTTCCTAAAGGCGTCCATGTAGCAAATACTTCCAGGCCTAGCCACCCAACCATCATGGAACCTGGCTCTCAGCTCGGCCTCCCGGAAAAAGTGCTGTAGAGTTGCTTGACTTTTGATTTTTGATCACCACCCCTTAACCTTCATTCACAAGAAACAAAAAGTAAGATCAGAGGGTGCTGAGATGGAGTTTGGCTTTGCAGGGGTCCAACTGGGAAATTGAACAAGTAAAGGGCAGGACAATGCCGTGTTGTCCCTTTGTCCAGAGTGAATTAACTGTGGAAAGCTCTGTGGGTTGTGTGAAAGTTTGTTGCTTTATTTTTGGGGAAATATTGATTACTGTTGCTCGCGGGTATTGAGGAGTTGGGGGTGAGCTACTTTTGTTTGTTTACAGGGTGTTGCCTCCAAAAAGTTTTCACTAGGTTCAAACTTTTCTTGAGGGGGGGAAGTGTTACGGATTCGGCACTAATTATTGTGGTTATGATTATTGTTGTTGGTTCTAAGTATTATGGTGATGGTGGTTTAAGGGAAAGGGTTATTGTAGTTAAAAGGTTTAAAAGCGCTCATGATAAAATAATACTGGAAATGGCATAGTGCGCTGGAAGAGGTCGAGGGAGGAAGAAGAGCACGTAAGGCAGAAAGAAGAAGAAGAGGCGGGAGGAGAAGAAAAGACGATCTTGGTTGAAGCTCCGTACCGAGCGGTCGAGCGTGCAGTGCGAGGGAACTTTGAGTCCTTGAAAGGAAGTTCATGCGATAGGTGATATCGCTGGAGTACCGTGGAGCCTGCGTAGTCGGGTCGGCATTGAGGTTCCGGAGTATCCTTGCCTCGAAGCCCCGGCTCGAGTGAGAGCCGTCCGCCATTTCGCCACTTGCGCTGCCTTCAGTGGAAAAGGTTTTTGTCGCGTCAGCTGGCATTATTCCCTGGTGGTTTGCCGGGGGCGGCTGTGCAAGAAAGTGGCTTTTGAGGATTATACGGAGCCTTGCTGATTGAACAGCAAATGTGTACATCAGAGCACGTCTTTGGAGGTTTTCCATTACACCGCTAGTTTGCTGGGTGTTGGACCACGTGACCTCTGGGTCGCTTCGATCGTCCCCGCCTCAATTGATTTTGGATCGGACATTGATCCAACGATCGCTGGAGCGAATCGACTTCGCCTTGGAGGGGTACAGAGACATTGAGGGAGTGCCGTGAGTTTGGGTTAAGGGACTAGATAAGGTGGTACCATCTTCAGATAGGGATTGTATGGTGAATTGCTATAATTATTTGTGTCGTGATTCCTGTGTGATTTATAATATATGATTGGTTTGTTCATCCCCATTGGTGTGGTTTCCTTATTGATTGCGACACGGAATAGTATATTTTTCTGCCGTGGCTCCTCCCGTGGTTCGGAGGGATACCGAGACTAGGAGGTCGGGGAGGACCACATAACACGATACTTAAACACGAGTAGTTTTCAAACAAGGCCCTCTTTTGTTGCTGTGCAGACTGGAGATTAACTTTCATATGGTTGGCAAGCCCTTGAGAAAGCAGAGAGGTTTAACTTAAGGAGATGGCCAATGAGTGAGTTGATCAGTGAAGTGTGTGATACAACAGAATGGAAAATGAAAGGACAAAAGGACAGGGATTCACGAGACCAAGTGAAATTCCAGGAGATGACTGTTACCTCATCAACACGAGCAAGTTCAGAACTTCTTTATATGGTGACTGGGCCATGCCAGGAGCAAGCTTTGAGAATGTCTCCATTTGCACTTCAAAAACATGGTCATACCATACTCACATATACTGTGGGGTTTTTTAAAACAGCTCTTAAATGGTCAAGGATTACATTGGTGTAGTCACTAATTCCTGGTGCATAAACCACCAGAAAAATACAATAGCATCCATCTGGTTAGAGTTGTATACATTTTCTTGGAGAGGAGAGTGGTAGCTGCTACAACTGTTCACAACTTCAACATGGCCAAACAGGTGCGGTGCATACGGCATTTGAAGAAATTATATTTCCCCACGAGCCGGAGAGGCAAACACAATTTTGTTATGCAGACACTTGTTAATTCATGAATAGCACCTGTTTACTGTCTATAATGACAGAGTTATGTGACTTTTGTGAACCACAAAGTTGCCGTAGCTGTGGTTATGTTTTGTGCTGTCCAGTAAATTTTCAGAAGGTTTGCAGTCTGAAGGTATGACATGGAATAGGGATTCTGCAAGTGTAAATATGGGCAAGAGAGGCCATTAGCTTGAACGAGGCGCGTCTACCTTGAGCCTCAAGTCTCGAGTAAAGAGGGAAGTCTCAACTTCTTGTGAGATAATAATGCTTTTCTGAAATCAAAACATCAGAAAAGTGTTGAAGGTGAATGTGAAATTGGTGAACTTTTCAATTTTTGAGGGAAATTACTGATGTAAACGAGATAATTACTAACCGCAGTTCTTATTTGTGCCGCAGTTAAATCGCAAGCAGCTGAAGCAGCAAATCATATTGAGGTAAGACTTTCACATACTGTATATTGTTACAGACACGACTTTGATGTTATGGTGGGCCGAGCGGAATGGCCGCCGTGTCCGCACAAGTTTACCCGATTATGCTCGAACGTTGACTAAGTCGCGCTATGCTAAATCAATGATGGAAAAGACACAACGGCTGGATTAAAATGACACGACACCAAGGGTTCAGTTCTCAAGACCTCCGGAGGAGGTTATATTAGGGCGGAAGGTCAGATTACAACGACAAGAGGGACAGCATAGAAAGGCAGGCACTTAGACACACTCTTATACTAGCCCCGACAGACGACAGATAAACAGGACGAAAACTGACTCACACGGGGATTGATGGCAAGGAAAGCGGGTAGTCGATGGCTCAAGTTGCACTCTTGGCTCAAGGACAGAATCGACCCGGTCCGGTCCAGAGATCCGGGAGGTCTCTCTCAGTGCTAGAAAGTGGTGACTGGCTCTTCTTCAAGCTCGGGGCGCATCTCTCGTCACGTCCGGTAAGTCGCTGCGTATCTCCGGCGGGGAGTGACACGCCCTCGGCTCGTTAGCTCCGCCCCAGATGGAATCGGCCCGTTGCTTCTCATTGGGTGCGTGCGGGGGGGTTACCGGCTCCGCCCTTGACGAGGGGCTGACAGGGAGCCCCTTCGTGGTAACCCCGTCGGAGCGCATGGTCATGGCGGCTAACCGAGCCGGTGTGAGGACGCACACTCCCCCGCGCCACGCCGCCCCCATCTCCTCTGTTGTTGTAGTTGTTGTTGTTGTTGTAGTTGTTGTTGTTGTAGTTGTAGTTGTTGTTGTAGTTGTTGTTGTTGTTTCATGGGGAAGATGGGAGGAGGTAAGGGGAGGTCCTAAACTCACTACTGGTGCCATACGATCACATTCTGGTGCAACGAAGAGTCAGAATTAATGGAAACGAGTCCTTAACTGACATAGACTAAGAATAACTAGCAAGATGTCCTATAGTTGTCTACGTGAGATGCGGTGAACCTGGGCACGACATTTAATGGGGGAAAAAGGGGAAGGTCGGTTCTACAGAGTGTTATTTACAGGCAATGGGACTAGGGAATGGGGGATTGGGGATAGTTGGGGAGTATTGGGGAAATAGGGGAGTATTTACAAGCGGATATTGAGGCCAAGTCCCATATCCGCAACATTGCACCCTTCTCTACCCTCGGGGCGTCCCGACCCGATAAATTTTTACCTATTTTAGTGTGGCACTCAGATGTAGTTCCCTCTACTATTAACTCTACCCTGAGTGCGACAGTTTTACAGATATTCACAAATGAGTAAATATGTCCCCCTGCGACGTTGCACCCTTCTCCTCACAGAAACACGCCCACAGGATAACCGAATTGCGGAAAGAATTCGCAAACTAAACATACAGCCAGTAGGGAGCATTATTTACAAGACTACGCTGATATTTACACTACGATCCAGGACCTGTTTTTTTTTTGGAGGAACACATGCAGATGTTATGCATAGAGAGAGCACGCATGCCAGCATCGATACACCAACCCACGAGTGCTCTGTGGCCTACGGCCTTTAATAATGTGCAGAGCACCCCTTCCCAGCACCAAAAGCACCACCCCATCACACAGTCAGCACCATCCGGTGCACCAATAAAGTGTCTATAAATCACGGTGTGGTGTCGCAGCCGGCCGATGGTCTGCCGCTGGTCTTGCCTTCATGTGGTGCACTTGGTGTTCTTGCCTCTTTCAAAAAAATAAAGAAAGGCGCCAACCGCGTCCATTTCTGTATTGTGGCCGTCAGGGGGCCAACTATAAGTGGTTCACCTTGTATGGCATAGGTGCCACGTTGACCCATAGGTCCATCAATGGGTGGTGCTTGCCCGCAAAAGAACTGCGGTCCATTGTGGGTGGCCACCAAAATTGCGGTCCATATGGTGTATCGATCCAGGCAGCAAGCAGCGAAAGTGCAGGCCCACAACTGCGTAGCCAGCACCTCTCTCTCCTCTCTCTCTACCCCAAAGCCAGATCCTCGGAGGTGGGAGACAAAAGAAGCAGACAAGTGAGTAAGGTGGTAAGGGCGCAAAAGTGCACGCAATGCAAGGTAATGCACACTGGGGGCACATGGGAACCAGGTGAGACAGGTACGTTCCTACCGTACGCCCCCCCCCCCCACCAGGTAACCTACATGGCCCCTCCCTTACCCCTTACTGTATCCACAAAACACAACACTACCCATAAACATCTACTTTACAAATCAACAAACATCCCTACTGTCTTCCCCGTTCCTCCCATAAACCAAATTCGTCTTCTCTCCCTCCTAACCAATCAAATTTGCCATTCTCAACTCTCATCAAAATTTGCCATCTCCAACTCAACATCATAATTTGCTATCACCAATTCATCATCAGTCCCTCCTAGGGAGGGAGAGATGGAATCACCCCAATGTCTCATCCACGTCGTGATGCGTCTCACCAATCCACAGCAATCCTCATTTCCTGCACACAGAACAAAGAAAACACAGGTGTGGAGTCATCATCATCACCACAGGTAAGTGGCTGCGTATGGTGCGACAGGCTCATCAATCCTAACTATTTCCTAAATGACTTTAACAACTTTACACTACCCGGGGTCTTTCTCCTGCCAAACCATTGGCCCTCTTACACTATGGGTTCTAAAAACCAATTCCCATTGGCCAAACTGTGGTGCTTTTCAATTTGGGGTCTCACTCCCCCGATTCATCTCCCGGTGCCCTCGCACAATTTCTGGGCTGTGGCGTGTACCTCTCCCAGTGGGTCTACCCACCTGCACACCTCCACCACTGCAGTTGCCTCCGAGCTTACCTGCTCCCTGCCCTAACCTAACTACCTGGGGAAGGCCCTCTGGCGCTCTCCCCACTCGGTGCCCTCTCTGGCACTGGGCTACCCGGGTCCGTCCTCCAGATCCTCGGGCCCCATCCACAACTAACGGCTCCCAGAGCCCACCTGCGGCCTCACCTGGCCGACATCCTCACAGTGGTGGAGTGCCCAACCAACTACACACACTAACAGGCTACACGCCCAGCCATTTCCACAACACTAATGCACCCATCCACAATACCATTCTGCAACCGCACCACAGATGCCAATATCCAACCACAATTTACCTGTACCCTCTACCTAACACTTACACTACCCGCCCCGGGTATCCGTGAAAGGGGTCCACCCTTCCCCCATTCACACCTTCGCACCATGCACACCACTCCGTACCACTTACTCCAACTCTCTCTACACACCTGTACTTGCACACCTGTGCTCTCACACCTGGTGCCACCTGCACCCTTCTCTCCCCAAGCGCATTCGCGCTGATCCACAACACTCACTACTCACACACTGCTCCACACACCTGTCCAGTTGCACACCTGTGCAATCACACCTGTTCAATCACACCTGTTCAATCACACCTGTTCAATCTTCAAACACACGGCATCATCTCAGCTAACTACTCCCCTCTGAAACTTGCGCTTCCCAGTCGTCCCTTTAAACTATTGCGCTCCCTCGTCATTATCATCCACACTAAACTACCTGCGTCCCCACTACAGGTATCAGTCACGAACTAAACTTAACGTTACCTAATGTCATCTTCTAGGGCCCTATCAATATAACCTAACCCACCCGGGCTAGTTTTCACTGCCATCAACCCCATAAGCTATTGCTCCTTTGCCCCCCTATGGGAAGGGTGGCAGGGATGCCCCCCTTACCCACCGGGCCCATCGCTCACTACCAATTTTGCACATCAAATTTCAACAAATTAAAAATTTGCCAATCACTACCCATCATCTGCCAATCATTACTGCCAATCCCTTGCCAATCATCAAATTTTGTTTTTTTCTAATTTTGGGTCCAAAACACTAACCTCATCACCCAGTCTACTCACTAATGCCTCTCGGTGCGCCAATCCCTGTCCAAAGCCCGGCTTCGTAAAGCCAAGCCATGAATGCGGGTTGTTTGGTGCCAGCGGCTGGATACGTCCGGCACTCGGTGCAGGGAAGGAGGTTTACCCGGCCCGAGATCCCACGCACCTTCTCGGCACGGAGCCATCCCATGGCTCGATCTCGACCTGCCGGAATACCTCAACAAAAAGTGGTCGCCATGACGACCCTTCCTATCCAGCCGTCCGCTCCGCCTAGTGGAGCACGGACGCGGCCGTTCAAAGCGAGGCCCGGCACGCACCGAGGGCCCGATTCGGCCAAAAGTCGCTCTAACCTCTAAACCGGTTACCGTCGATGCTTCACCTGGACGCTTACACCCCGCAGCCCGTTCCTTGCTCACACATCCAGCCGTTTCCATGCTCCTCGTACCTTTCCTTACACACCCAGGTACACCCATTCCACTCACAGCCTTGGTCACACACCTGACCACCGAACACTTTGGCACACATTCGTTGGTCGCACACTTCACCAACACACCTCTTCGCGCCCCCTCCTCTGTCACCTCCTCTGTGACAATCACAGGTTGCTCTCATTCGCACACCCAACCACGTGCCTCACCACCAACTCCAGCGTGCATTCCCACTCACGCTCTACCATTCCAGGTGTGCATCCTTCCATCCCAGGTGTACATCCTCGCTCACCTGTCACAACCAACTCACTCTCCTTGTCACTCTCACTACTCTCACCTCCATTCTTGACAGCGCACTCACCCTTACTCTTGACAGCGCACTCTTTCCTCGTGCACCTGTCCGTCACACACCTTTCTCGCGCACACTCTCCCGTTACACCCTCTGTAACACTCACCACAGGTGGACACTCTTCCTTACTTCTGACAGCGCACTCTTTCCTCATGCACCTGTCCGTCACACACCTTTCTCGCGCACACTCTCCCGTCACACCCTCTGTAACACTTACCACACCGCGCTTCCATGTGCTCCCTCGCACACGCGCTACGACCGACTCATTCTCGCCAGCACCCTCACTCCTTGGCACGCACTTTTTCCTCACACACCCCAGAGTCGGACTTTCTCGCACACCTCCTTTTTCGCACACCAGACCTGTCGCACACTTCACCAACGGCCTCTCACGAACACCCGGGTCTATCTCGACCCCCAAGCTTCTTAAATCACCTGGCGCATCATACGCACGACCATATTGGTCACCACTTACACCGGGTCCTCTTCCTTTTCGCTTCTCCTCCATCACCTGCGAATCCCTCATCCGGTTAATGAGCACATCATCACGATCCAAACACAGACTTTGGACCAATTCTTTTATCTCCTCCTTTATCTCTTTCTTATCCTCTCTCCATCGCTTCTTAATTTCGCTCACCCCTTCTTCCACTTCTTCTAATTTCTGCTTCATCTCCTTCATTCCCCGGTACGTCTCCTCAAGCTCGTCCTCCAAGGCTACCTTGACCGTTTCCATGTGCGTCCTCACCTGCCGGTCCTTCATCTCCATTACCTGTATCACCTCGTCCAACCTCGTTGTCAATCCCTCACGTACCATCTGACATTCCCTCTTCGTCGCTACCAAGTCATCTTTTAGTTCTTTCTGTGTCGCCTTTAAACCTCCTAATACCGCAGTGTTCCTTTGAACCTGCTCCACTAACTCCGTCTGTCCCACCGTCAGCTGCTCCACCTCCTGCGTCAGGTCCTCTATGCCCCCTTGTAACTTTACAGTCCCCTTTCTCACCTCCTTCTCCATGTGCTCCTTACAGTGCCTCACCTCCTCGCGCACTCCTCCGACCTCCTCACTCACTCCTCCTCTGATTTCCTCTCCCATCACTTGCATCTCCTGCCCAGATGCCACCCTCATCTGCTCCATTTCCTCCCTGTGAGCATCCAGTTTGGTTTCTACCCCCATTCTGACCCCCTCTATCTGCTGCCCCATTTGGTTAACTTCCCTTTCCGCTTGGTCCCTCATGTCCCTCAATTTGCCTTCCATCCTGTTTTCTAACCCCTCTAACCCATTTTTCACTCCCTCTATCTGATTCTCCTGGGCGGCCATTCTATTTTCTACCCCCTCTAACCCCTTTTGCATCCCTTCCATTTGATTCTCTTGAGCGGCCATTCTGTTTTCTACCCCCATTAACCCATTTCTCACCTCTTTTATCCCGTTGTCTAACCCCTCAAAATTATTGTCTAACTTCTCACCGGTACCCCTCGCTTCGTCCCTCATTACCCCCATTTGGTTTCCCATTACCCCCAATTGGCCCTCCAATCGCTCACTCTGAGCCCTCATTTCCTCCCTCATTTGCTCGCTATTCTGGGCCATAAGGGCCTTCATTTGTATGAAAAAAAGGTCCAAATTTACCAGCGGCGCCACTACGGTCGCGGGCGTGGACGCCGTGGCCACCTCGTGCGCGACAACGCTATTTTGCGACCCTGCCGCCCTCACTGCTTCGCTCTCCTCCTGTCCCTCATGTCCCTCAATTTGGTCCTGGACCGACCCTGCCTCACTCTCCCCTACCGGACCCCAGCTGTCTTGATCCGCCATAGCGCGACTTTCAAAATTCGGGTTTTTATTTCCGTAAAACAAATCAAATTTCGCCGTTATAATTTCGAGCGCGGGAAACGCGCTCCGGATCGAATTCTACCTCCCCAACACCAATTGTTACCCTAGTGGTACAATTGGTGTTCCAAAATTTGGGCCTAATAAATTTAGTCCCAGGTCCGAATTCCACTCCTTGACACCAATTGTTACAGACACGACTTTGATGTTATGGTGGGCCGAGCGGAATGGCCGCCGTGTCCGCACAAGTTTACCCGATTATGCTCGAACGTTGACTAAGTCGCGCTATGCTAAATCAATGATGGAAAAGACACAACGGCTGGATTAAAATGACACGACACCAAGGGTTCAGTTCTCAAGACCTCCGGAGGAGGTTATATTAGGGCGGAAGGTCAGATTACAACGACAAGAGGGACAGCATAGAAAGGCAGGCACTTAGACACACTCTTATACTAGCCCCGACAGACGACAGATAAACAGGACGAAAACTGACTCACACGGGGATTGATGGCAAGGAAAGCGGGTAGTCGATGGCTCAAGGTGCACTCTTGGCTCAAGGACAGAATCGACCCGGTCCGGTCCAGAGATCCGGGAGGTCTCTCTCAGCGCTAGAAGGTGGTGACTGGCTCTTCTTCAAGCTCGGGGCGCATCTCTCGTCACGTCCGGTAAGTCGCTGCGTATCTCCGGCGGGGAGTGACACGCCCTCGGCTCGTTAGCTCCGCCCCAGATGGAATCGGCCCGTTGCTTCTCATTGGGTGCATGCGGGGGGGTTACCGGCTCCGCCCTTGACGAGGGGCTGACAGGGAGCCCCTTCGTGGTAACCCCGTCGGAGCGCATGGTCATGGCGGCTAACCGAGCCGGTGTGAGGACGCACACTACCCCGCGCCGCGCCGCCCCCATCTCCTCTGTTGTTGTAGTTGTTGTTGTTGTTGTTGTAGTTGTTGTTGTTGTAGTTGTAGTTGTTGTTGTAGTTGTTGTTGTTGTTTCATGGGGAAGATGGGAGGAGGTAAGGGGAGGTCCTAAACTCACTACTGGTGCCATACGATCACATTCTGGTGCAACGAAGAGTCAGAATTAATGGAAACGAGTCCTTAACTGACATAGACTAAGAATAACTAGCAAGATGTCCTATAGTTGTCTACGTGAGATGCGGTGAACCTGGGCACGACATTTAATGGGGGAAAAAGGGGAAGGTCGGTTCTACAGAGTGTTATTTACAGGCAATGGGACTAGGGAATGGGGGATTGGGGATAGTTGGGGAGTATTGGGGAAATAGGGGAGTATTTACAAGCGGATATTGAGGCCAAGTCCCATATCCGCAACATTGCACCCTTCTCTACCCTCGGGGCGTCCCGACCCGATAAATTTTTACCTATTTTAGTGTGGCACTCAGATGTAGTTCCCTCTACTATTAACTCTACCCTGAGTGCGACAGTTTTACAGATATTCACAAATGAGTAAATATGTCCCCCTGCGGCGTTGCACCCTTCTCCTCACAGAAACACGCCCACAGGATAACCGAATTGCGGAAAGAATTCGCAAACTAAACATACAGCCGGTAGGGAGCATTATTTACAAGACTACGCTGATATTTACACTACGATCCAGGACCTGTTTTTTTTTTGGAGGAACACATGCAGATGTTATGCATAGAGAGAGCACGCATGCCAGCATCGATACACCAACCCACGAGTGCTCTGTGGCCTACGGCCTTTAATAATGTGCAGAGCACCCCTTCCCAGCACCAAAAGCACCACCCCATCACACAGTCAGCACCATCCGGTGCACCAATAAAGTGTCTATAAATCACGGTGTGGTGTCGCAGCCGGCCGATGGTCTGCCGCTGGTCTTGCCTTCATGTGGTGCACTTGGTGTTCTTGCCTCTTTCAAAAAAATTAAGAAAGGCGCCAACCGCGTCCATTTCTGTATTGTGGCCGTCAGGGGGCCAACTATAAGTGGTTCACCTTGTATGGCATAGGTGCCACGTTGACCCATAGGTCCATCAATGGGTGGTGCTTGCCCGCAAAAGAACTGCGGTCCATTGTGGGTGGCCACCAAAATTGCGGTCCATATGGTGTATCGATCCAGGCAGCAAGCAGCGAAAGTGCAGGCCCACAACTGCGTAGCCAGCACCTCTCTCTCCTCTCTCTCTACCCCAAAGCCAGATCCTCGGAGGTGGGAGACAAAAGAAGCAGACAAGTGAGTAAGGTGGTAAGGGCGCAAAAGTGCACGCAATGCAAGGTAATGCACACTGGGGGCACATGGGAACCAGGTGAGACAGGTACGTTCCTACCGTACGCCCCCCCCCCCCCACCAGGTAACCTACATGGCCCCTCCCTTACCCCTTACTGTATCCACAAAACACAACACTACCCATAAACATCTACTTTACAAATCAACAAACATCCCTACTGTCTTCCCCGTTCCTCCCATAAACCAAATTCGTCTTCTCTCCCTCCTAACCAATCAAATTTGCCATTCTCAACTCTCATCAAAATTTGCCATCTCCAACTCAACATCATAATTTGCTATCACCAATTCATCATCAGTCCCTCCTAGGGAGGGAGAGATGGAATCACCCCAATGTCTCATCCACGTCGTGATGCGTCTCACCAATCCACAGCAATCCTCATTTCCTGCACACAGAACAAAGAAAACACAGGTGTGGAGTCATCATCATCACCACAGGTAAGTGGCTGCGTATGGTGCGACAGGCTCATCAATCCTAACTATTTCCTAAATGACTTTAACAACTTTACACTACCCGGGGTCTTTCTCCTGCCAAACCATTGGCCCTCTTACACTATGGGTTCTAAAAACCAATTCCCATTGGCCAAACTGTGGTGCTTTTCAATTTGGGGTCTCACTCCCCCGATTCATCTCCCGGTGCCCTCGCACAATTTCTGGGCTGTGGCGTGTACCTCTCCCAGTGGGTCTACCCACCTGCACACCTCCACCACTGCAGTTGCCTCCGAGCTTACCTGCTCCCTGCCCTAACCTAACTACCTGGGGAAGGCCCTCTGGCGCTCTCCCCACTCGGTGCCCTCTCTGGCACTGGGCTACCCGGGTCCGTCCTCCAGATCCTCGGGCCCCATCCACAACTAACGGCTCCCAGAGCCCACCTGCGGCCTCACCTGGCCGACATCCTCACAGTGGTGGAGTGCCCAACCAACTACACACACTAACAGGCTACACGCCCAGCCATTTCCACAACACTAATGCACCCATCCACAATACCATTCTGCAACCGCACCACAGATGCCAATATCCAACCACAATTTACCTGTACCCTCTACCTAACACTTACACTACCCGCCCCGGGTATCCGTGAAAGGGGTCCACCCTTCCCCCATTCACACCTTCGCACCATGCACACCACTCCGTACCACTTACTCCAACTCTCTCTACACACCTGTACTTGCACACCTGTGCTCTCACACCTGGTGCCACCTGCACCCTTCTCTCCCCAAGCGCATTCGCGCTGATCCACAACACTCACTACTCACACACTGCTCCACACACCTGTCCAGTTGCACACCTGTGCAATCACACCTGTTCAATCACACCTGTTCAATCACACCTGTTCAATCTTCAAACACACGGCATCATCTCAGCTAACTACTCCCCTCTGAAACTTGCGCTTCCCAGTCGTCCCTTTAAACTATTGCGCTCCCTCGTCATTATCATCCACACTAAACTACCTGCGTCCCCACTACAGGTATCAGTCACGAACTAAACTTAACGTTACCTAATGTCATCTTCTAGGGCCCTATCAATATAACCTAACCCACCCGGGCTAGTTTTCACTGCCATCAACCCCATAAGCTATTGCTCCTTTGCCCCCCTATGGGAAGGGTGGCAGGGATGCCCCCCTTACCCACCGGGCCCATCGCTCACTACCAATTTTGCACATCAAATTTCAACAAATTAAAAATTTGCCAATCACTACCCATCATCTGCCAATCATTACTGCCAATCCCTTGCCAATCATCAAATTTTGTTTTTTTCTAATTTTGGGTCCAAAACACTAACCTCATCACCCAGTCTACTCACTAATGCCTCTCGGTGCGCCAATCCCTGTCCAAAGCCCGGCTTCGTAAAGCCAAGCCATGAATGCGGGTTGTTTGGTGCCAGCGGCTGGATACGTCCGGCACTCGGTGCAGGGAAGGAGGTTTACCCGGCCCGAGATCCCACGCACCTTCTCGGCACGGAGCCATCCCATGGCTCGATCTCGACCTGCCGGAATACCTCAACAAAAAGTGGTCGCCATGACGACCCTTCCTATCCAGCCGTCCGCTCCGCCTAGTGGAGCACGGACGCGGCCGTTCAAAGCGAGGCCCGGCACGCACCGAGGGCCCGATTCGGCCAAAAGTCGCTCTAACCTCTAAACCGGTTACCGTCGATGCTTCACCTGGACGCTTACACCCCGCAGCCCGTTCCTTGCTCACACATCCAGCCGTTTCCATGCTCCTCGTACCTTTCCTTACACACCCAGGTACACCCATTCCACTCACAGCCTTGGTCACACACCTGACCACCGAACACTTTGGCACACATTCGTTGGTCGCACACTTCACCAACACACCTCTTCGCGCCCCCTCCTCTGTCACCTCCTCTGTGACAATCACAGGTTGCTCTCATTCGCACACCCAACCACGTGCCTCACCACCAACTCCAGCGTGCATTCCCACTCACGCTCTACCATTCCAGGTGTGCATCCTTCCATCCCAGGTGTACATCCTCGCTCACCTGTCACAACCAACTCACTCTCCTTGTCACTCTCACTACTCTCACCTCCATTCTTGACAGCGCACTCACCCTTACTCTTGACAGCGCACTCTTTCCTCGTGCACCTGTCCGTCACACACCTTTCTCGCGCACACTCTCCCGTTACACCCTCTGTAACACTCACCACAGGTGGACACTCTTCCTTACTTCTGACAGCGCACTCTTTCCTCATGCACCTGTCCGTCACACACCTTTCTCGCGCACACTCTCCCGTCACACCCTCTGTAACACTTACCACACCGCGCTTCCATGTGCTCCCTCGCACACGCGCTACGACCGACTCATTCTCGCCAGCACCCTCACTCCTTGGCACGCACTTTTTCCTCACACACCCCAGAGTCGGACTTTCTCGCACACCTCCTTTTTCGCACACCAGACCTGTCGCACACTTCACCAACGGCCTCTCACGAACACCCGGGTCTATCTCGACCCCCAAGCTTCTTAAATCACCTGGCGCATCATACGCACGACCATATTGGTCACCACTTACACCGGGTCCTCTTCCTCTTCGCTTCTCCTCCATCACCTGCGAATCCCTCATCCGGTTAATGAGCACATCATCACGATCCAAACACAGACTTTGGACCAATTCTTTTATCTCCTCCTTTATCTCTTTCTTATCCTCTCTCCATCGCTTCTTAATTTCGCTCACCCCTTCTTCCACTTCTTCTAATTTCTGCTTCATCTCCTTCATTCCCCGGTACGTCTCCTCAAGCTCGTCCTCCAAGGCTACCTTGACCGTTTCCATGTGCGTCCTCACCTGCCGGTCCTTCATCTCCATTACCTGTATCACCTCGTCCAACCTCGTTGTCAATCCCTCACGTACCATCTGACATTCCCTCTTCGTCGCTACCAAGTCATCTTTTAGTTCTTTCTGTGTCGCCTTTAAACCTCCTAATACCGCAGTGTTCCTTTGAACCTGCTCCACTAACTCCGTCTGTCCCACCGTCAGCTGCTCCACCTCCTGCGTCAGGTCCTCTATGCCCCCTTGTAACTTTACAGTCCCCTTTCTCACCTCCTTCTCCATGTGCTCCTTACAGTGCCTCACCTCCTCGCGCACTCCTCCGACCTCCTCACTCACTCCTCCTCTGATTTCCTCTCCCATCACTTGCATCTCCTGCCCAGATGCCACCCTCATCTGCTCCATTTCCTCCCTGTGAGCATCCAGTTTGGTTTCTACCCCCATTCTGACCCCCTCTATCTGCTGCCCCATTTGGTTAACTTCCCTTTCCGCTTGGTCCCTCATGTCCCTCAATTTGCCTTCCATCCTGTTTTCTAACCCCTCTAACCCATTTTTCACTCCCTCTATCTGATTCTCCTGGGCGGCCATTCTATTTTCTACCCCCTCTAACCCCTTTTGCATCCCTTCCATTTGATTCTCTTGAGCGGCCATTCTGTTTTCTACCCCCATTAACCCATTTCTCACCTCTTTTATCCCGTTGTCTAACCCCTCAAAATTATTGTCTAACTTCTCACCGGTACCCCTCGCTTCGTCCCTCATTACCCCCATTTGGTTTCCCATTACCCCCAATTGGCCCTCCAATCGCTCACTCTGAGCCCTCATTTCCTCCCTCATTTGCTCGCTATTCTGGGCCATAAGGGCCTTCATTTGTATGAAAAAAAGGTCCAAATTTACCAGCGGCGCCACTACGGTCGCGGGCGTGGACGCCGTGGCCACCTCGTGCGCGACAACGCTATTTTGCGACCCTGCCGCCCTCACTGCTTCGCTCTCCTCCTGTCCCTCATGTCCCTCAATTTGGTCCTGGACCGACCCTGCCTCACTCTCCCCTACCGGACCCCAGCTGTCTTGATCCGCCATAGCGCGACTTTCAAAATTCGGGTTTTTATTTCCGTAAAACAAATCAAATTTCGCCGTTATAATTTCGAGCGCGGGAAACGCGCTCCGGATCGAATTCTACCTCCCCAACACCAATTGTTACCCTAGTGGTACAATTGGTGTTCCAAAATTTGGGCCTAATAAATTTAGTCCCAGGTCCGAATTCCACTCCTTGACACCAATTGTTACAGACACGACTTTGATGTTATGGTGGGCCGAGCGGAATGGCCGCCGTGTCCGCACAAGTTTACCCGATTATGCTCGAACGTTGACTAAGTCGCGCTATGCTAAATCAATGATGGAAAAGACACAACGGCTGGATTAAAATGACACGACACCAAGGGTTCAGTTCTCAAGACCTCCGGAGGAGGTTATATTAGGGCGGAAGGTCAGATTACAACGACAAGAGGGACAGCATAGAAAGGCAGGCACTTAGACACACTCTTATACTAGCCCCGACAGACGACAGATAAACAGGACGAAAACTGACTCACACGGGGATTGATGGCAAGGAAAGCGGGTAGTCGATGGCTCAAGGTGCACTCTTGGCTCAAGGACAGAATCGACCCGGTCCGGTCCAGAGATCCGGGAGGTCTCTCTCAGCGCTAGAAGGTGGTGACTGGCTCTTCTTCAAGCTCGGGGCGCATCTCTCGTCACGTCCGGTAAGTCGCTGCGTATCTCCGGCGGGGAGTGACACGCCCTCGGCTCGTTAGCTCCGCCCCAGATGGAATCGGCCCGTTGCTTCTCATTGGGTGCATGCGGGGGGGTTACCGGCTCCGCCCTTGACGAGGGGCTGACAGGGAGCCCCTTCGTGGTAACCCCGTCGGAGCGCATGGTCATGGCGGCTAACCGAGCCGGTGTGAGGACGCACACTCCCCCGCGCCGCGCCGCCCCCATCTCCTCTGTTGTTGTAGTTGTTGTTGTTGTTGTAGTTGTTGTTGTTGTAGTTGTAGTTGTTGTTGTAGTTGTTGTTGTTGTTTCATGGGGAAGATGGGAGGAGGTAAGGGGAGGTCCTAAACTCACTACTGGTGCCATACGATCACATTCTGGTGCAACGAAGAGTCAGAATTAATGGAAACGAGTCCTTAACTGACATAGACTAAGAATAACTAGCAAGATGTCCTATAGTTGTCTACGTGAGATGCGGTGAACCTGGGCACGACATTTAATGGGGGAAAAAGGGGAAGGTCGGTTCTACAGAGTGTTATTTACAGGCAATGGGACTAGGGAATGGGGGATTGGGGATAGTTGGGGAGTATTGGGGAAATAGGGGAGTATTTACAAGCGGATATTGAGGCCAAGTCCCATATCCGCAACAATATATACACACAAACACACACACACACACACACACACACACACACACACACACACACACACCCGCCGGGCGAATGCTAATTTTGTTGTGGCCGATCGCTACTCTGGGTGCGAGCAATGGCGGACCAATGGAAGAAAAGACATTCACGGACAGAGAGAAAGTAAACATTTAACGATTTGATTTATTTACAAACACTAGTACACCCGCTCACTATGGGAGGGTTAGGAAGTGTCAATCCTCTTTAGGGTATATAGATTACAGTCGATCTACGGTCGGGTCTCAAGAACATTGGGTGTGTGTTCATTTACCAAGTTTCTTGTGGAGAGATCGCCAAGTGGTTTCAGCATTCGAGCAAGCACTCCCTTCAAAACCGTCAAGGAACGCCGAGCTTGGCAAGCACTAGCTAGCTGCTTGGAAAATGTGCACAACCCGGGCTTCCTCCCTTTCAGTTTCGCGTTGAATAGCAGGAGCGAGTTCCAAAATTTTGCTATGAAAAACGCCACGGCATCAGCAGAAAGGGCCATGTTATTAACCCAACACTTGTGGGTTATGTTGAGTACAGTAGATCTTCGCTAAGGTCTGTAAGGAAAACTTACCTCACTGATGTCGGGGTTTCTCCAAATTTCCCTATTTAGTGTTATAAATAGCATTAGCGACTGTTTAAAAATCTAATCAAACGTGTTTGTGGTTCATAATATTTTTACTTCGGCAAGGAAATAGCATCATGATGTTATAACATTAATATGATGCTGTGGGAGCTGCGCTTGCACGATAAAGCCAGACAAAATGGACGACACAGGAACGAAGTTTCACCGAGCTATTTATTTAGCTCAAAACCAAAGAACTCAAAAGCACACTGAATCCGCCCCTCGAACGGGCGGCAATTTATATCGCAAACTGAACACATAAGAGCCACGCCTCTCAGGCGGGGCGTGGTATGCAAAATAGGTAAGTCACGCCTCTCGACGGGGCGTGGTATGCAAGGCAGTCTTCGCCCGAGAAGGGCAAGTCTGGTGTCTGGACACGCCCGGGCGAGTCCGGACACGTGACCGCTCGCCGGTTGCGTCATCGGCCGATGCACGGTAATTACCTTCGCAAAAGCGGAAGGTTATGTTTTGATCGCTGTGTATTTATTTGTATGTCTGTGTGTGTGTGTGTATGTTATTCGCATAACTCAAAAAGTATTCAACCGAATTGCATGAAATTTGGTGGGATGATTGGTTATTATACGGGACACATTTGATTAGATTTTGGGAGCAATCGGGTCAAAGGTCAAGGTCAAGGTCACGAAAAGGTCAAAATCGTATTTTTGTTGTTCTGTTCCCTACACTCCCATGCCAAGTACAGAACAGTAGCTGCGGCGAAGGTATGCGCTCTACCGAGTGCCCGTTCTAGTTGTATCATGCTTCCGGTAACCGCGACAATGCTATTCATCGTTCGTGTTGTTATTCGAAGCGGCCTTGGAAAAACTGCACAATAAAGCGAACTTCAGATGGATATACACCTCAACATGCAACCCCATTGACGGCAATGGTGGGGAAAACCCGCTCGGGGGAGAAAACCCCCTTGGGGAGGGGGCAAATTAACGTGCTACAACCTTCAGAATGTAACCCTGAGTCATCCTGTCAAGTTTGGAATGTAAACCTCTTTGTGATTCATAGGTCTTTATACAAATATCTAAGCACAATCACATGATTTTACAAATGGCTTGCTATTGACAACCTGTCCCATCTGATTCTTAATTTGACTATTGATTATCATCAGAGTGCATCACAGGAAAATAATTGACAAAAAGTATGTCCTCACCCTGTAAATGGGATGACCTTTGAAAACAATTCTTAAAAAGGCCTGACGTTTAAAAAGGCCTGGACATCCAGTTTGACGTCCATCCGAGGTGCGGTACACACATTTATGCCTCGCCCTGCATGAGAAATACCAGTATTCCAATTTATAGCTGCACATGAGATTCAAACCCAGGCAAGATACAGTAGCTCAGAGGTGAATGCGCATACCTCCATGTCACCCTTCCACCGTAAAATGCACGTTATAATATTACTAAATGATGTCGTAATTTCTGATGGTTTCGATTTTTTTTGAAGAAATAATTTTCCTGAGTTTCTGACAAAAGTTTGGAATTATTTGGTCCATTCCTTCAAATAATTTTGTCATAAGTATGTCATATTTTGTTCATTGAATGAAACTCGACAGAAAGAACTCAGGGAGTCTCACAACTTTGGCAAAATCTCCACCATTGGCTGGGGGCGGATCCAGGAATTTCAAGACGGGGGGGCGGGGGAGGGGTGCATGAGGCAAAAGCGCTGGGGGGAGGGGGGGGTCTGGGGCTCCTCCCCCAGGAAATCTTTAAAAAAAGATCGTCAGAAACGGCATTTTGTGTGTTCTTGGAAGTTTCTGCAGTTCCTTGTGTTTTCTCTGGTCCAACAGTTCAACAGATTCGCGATGACTGATGGTCAGAAAGAGTAACTGGTGAAACGACTTGTTCAGCTGTTCGTTCTGCTATAAATTGATGAATTGTGTGTGTGTGTGTGTGTGTTTGTGTGAGTGTGTGTGTCGGTGTTTGCGTGGGTATGTGTGCGTTTGTGTGTGTGTGTGTGTGTGTGTGTTTGTGTGTGTGTGTGTGTGTGTGTGTGTGTGTGTGTGTGTGTGTGGGTGTGTGTGTGTGTGTGTGTGTGTATATGTGTGTGTGTGTCTGTGGTGTGTGTTTGTGTGTGTGTGTGTGTGTGTGTGTGTCTGTGGTGTGCATGTGTGCGGCATGTTTTTTGTGTTGTTCTACTGGAGCTTTCTGATATGGAATTTCTGATTTGTGTCGTTCTCGCGAAATGATTGTTATGATCTCCTGAGTTAATTAGGCTAATTAACTACAAAGAATCCAGAAGAATTCCCATGTTTCTAAAACGCATGCTATGTTAAGGTTTATGGAGTAGTTTAATAGGTGCTGGTCAAAGCCTGGCACCGCCATGCGCCGAGGTTGTGAAGCTCAAGGCAGGGAGTTCTCCCCACAAAAGAGATCAGATCGTCAGCGGAATGTAAATTGTTTTATTAATCGTAAACTATGCTATTTTGGAATAGACGGCGCTTGTGTTTCTGAATATAAATGTCACACACATCATGTGCGGATATGGTGAAGTCATGGTGTATGTTCATGAGTAATTCATAAGTCATGGTGTATGTTCATGAGGGCCAGAGATACCAGCTGACTTTCTCCCATGGAATTTCTGAGGGAGTGTTACGGATTCGTCACTTCCGTCTTTGTGGTTTTCACCCACTGGAAGCATTTTTAGTTTCATGTACTATTATTGTTCTAGTTTGAGTGAAATGGAGAGAACTGTCTTCAAAAGGAAAAATTTGTGTTTTAAAAGAAAAACGAAATGGATCGGGGGCAACCGGAAGAAGAAGAGGAGGAGGCTGAAACGGAGCAAGTGAGGTCGGGAGAAAAAGGCCGAGCTGCTTTGAGGTATCGAGCGGACGCTGGCGAACCTTGGTCATGAGTGAATATTGGTTTCCCCAGGAAAGGGATTCCTGTGACAGAGTCGATATCGCTGTGGCAGATAAACCTGCGTGACGGGTTTTGCGGTTGATTCCAAAAGTGAATCATTGTTGGAGAGCAGGTACGCCTCCATTACGGGCCTGTCCGCCATTTCACCTCGCTCCAGCCATTTCACCACGCGCCAGCCATTAGCCTGGTTCGCATGTGTGTCATGGATTTCGATTGGGAATTGGCGGTTTTCCGCTTGGTGAGCCGCTGCTTGTTCATATGAGCATCATTGTCTGGTGAACCAAAGGTGTGAATTCCCAGTCGCATTTCAGGTGCACTTTTGCCTGACCGACGTCGGCCCGACACCCAGCCAGCGGCTCTTCGGTGGCGGTCGACTGTCAGCTGTCCTGGGTTCTGGTCTCATTACGACCTTCTTCTTGTGATCACCGGACCGTGGATCGACTTTGGCCTGGTGCCGGGACAGTGACTTTGGGGGTGTTACATTTCACTCACGTGGAGCACCGTGAGTTATTGTGTTAAGAAACTGATGGTACCATCATAGGAATTATATGGTAATTTGTTGTTATATTGTACTTGTGCAAGTTGTTATTATTGTGCGATATTAATACAACACTTGGTTTTTTGCAACAACTGATTGGTGTGGTTTCACCATTGGTCATTGGCACACATAATAGCACATCTTTCTGCCATGACTTCTTTCGGGGCTCGGAGGTATACCGTGACCGGGGTTTGGGGAGGAGCACGTAACAGAAATTGGGGCCTCATCCGGGATAGAATTCCCTAACATTCCCAAAATTCCCAAATTTGGAATTTTCTAACATTCCCAAATTTTTCTGAAAATTTAGAAATTTTTGTGTGAAGGTTAACAGGTGCTAACTAATAGTCACCATGGTGTTTGACGTAGACAAGCTTGCTACGTCCCCTAACGAGGCACAGTTCCAGGCGTTAAAAAGATCGAAACTCATGATATTGGCCAAATATTGTAACTTGGAGGTCCGAGTTAGTATGAAGAAAGCAGAGATTCAGACATTGGTGGTAGAATCTCTAGTGGGACAAGGAACATGGGAAGAGGTAGCCTTGGATTGGTTACCAGAGGAAAAAGGAAATCTGGAGCGCCGGAAAATGGAGATGCAACTGCAGAGCCAGGAAAGGTTAAAAGAGTTGGAATGGAAAGCAGAAAAGGAAAGAGCAGAGGAAAAAGCAGAGGAAAGGAAAGCAGAAAAGGAACTCGAGGAGAGAAGAGCAGAGGAAAGGAAAGCAGAAAAGGAACTCGAGGAGAGAAGAGCAGAGGAAAGAGCAGAGGAAAGGAGAGCCGAAAGGGAGTTAAAGGAACGGGACATGGAGTATCAGAGGGAACCTAAACTCAAGGAGCTTGAATTACTGGGGGAACGGAGAGAAGTAGTATCCATGCCGGCTAATTCGACAACCAGTCAGAACTCTTGGGATGTTGGGAGGCATGCGAGGCTGGTTCCACCCTTCAATGAAAAGGAGGTTGCCAAGTTCTTTTTACATTTTGAGAAGGTGGCTCAAATGCTAAAATGGCTTGTGGGGTCAAGGACTATGTTAGTCCAAAGTGTTCTGGTGGGTAAAGCTCAAGATATCTATTCGGCTTTACCGATTAACCAATGTGCAGATTATGAGATAGTGAAGAAAGCCATTCTCAAAGCCTATGAATTGGTCCCTGAAGCTTACCGACAAAAATCCAGGAATGCCAGGAAGTGGGAGAGTGAGACCCATGTGGAGTTTGCCAGAATGAAGGAAACCATGTTTGATAGGTGGTGTGACTCGAAGGAGATTGGGAAAGACTTCAACCTTTTACGACAATTGATCTTGGTGGAGGAATTCAAGCAGTGTGTCCACGTGGACATTAAAATGCATCTGGATGAAAAAAAGGTACAGGAGTTGTATGAGGCAGCAACAGTGGCAGATGACTATGCCTTGACACACCGGATGGGGTTCCACAAACTTAACATCCCGCCTTGAGTTGGCCAGGGGAGTTACGGCAAATCAGGTTTGGAGAACAAATTTTCATGGAGGCGGCCTAGAGAGGACTATGGGGACAAATCTGATACCGTGACTTTTAGGGATCAGAAGACTGCAGTTCCAAGACACCTATCTTCCGGGGGGCCCGAACTTGAAAGTGGCACAGGATAAAATGAAAGTGAGACGTGACAATAAATCTCAGAAAAGAAATTTCAGTCCTGAGGACCGAGTGTTAGTGTTGCTTCCTGTTCCAGGTCAGCCACTACAGGCTAGGTATTTTGGTCCCTATGCAATCGAAAGGAGGGTTAATGAAACGGATTACGTGGTGACAACTCCCGACCGACGGAAAAAGCGGCAGCTGTGTCATGTCAACCGACTGAAGAAATATTATGAGTGGAAGCCTGTGGAAAAAATGGTTCCTGTCTCACCTGTCGTGCCTGTAGTCGGGGTGCCAGAGAATCCAGAGGTTGAGGCCGGTGTGAAGTTTGATAACATTGATGACCAGGCATGTCGCAGATTGACGAACACGGAAGTGTTGAGCAATTTAGATGAGAAATTAGGTCATTTGACGAGGGAACAACAAGGACAACTATCCAGCGTAATTTTTGAGTTTGCACATTTGTTCACAGATGTACCTGGTCGTACTGACTTGGTATATCATGATATTGAGGTGGGGAAGCCACTCCTGTGAAACAACACCCCTATCGGATGAACCCTGTGAAGATGGATTATCTTCTGAAGAAAGTTCAGTATATGTTGGAGAAAGACATCATCGAACCAAGCAGCAGTGAATGGAGCTCACCATGTGTGTTGGTTCGAAAACCCGATGGCAGTTTTCGCTGTTGTACGGATTTAAAATGGGTTAATGCAGTGACCAAGACCGACTCCTATCCCATCCCGAGGATTGATGACTGCATTGATAGAATAGGCCCAGCTAAATTTGTAACTAAGTTTGACTTGCTGAAAGGGTATTGGCAGATTCCTCTTACTGATAGAGCCAAGGAAATCTCGGCTTTCGTCACACTAAATGGGTTGCATCAGTGCAAGGTTCTTCCCTTTGGATTGAAAAACGGGCCTGCTACATTTCAACGGCTGATTAATATGCTTATTGCAGACCTTGAGGGGGTGGAGGCTTATCTGGATGATGTCATCATACACACCATGACCATGGAAGATCATGTCAAACAAATTCATGCATTTTTCAAGAAATTGACCGACGCAGTGTTGAACATCAACTTTATCTAAGAATGAGTTTGTAAAAGCACAGGTGGTGTTCCTCGGCCATGTAGTAGGTCAGGGTCAGGTGCAACCGGTGACAGCCAAGATAGAAGCCATTGATCGCTTCCAAGTTCCAAAAGGGAAGAAGGAGCTTATGAGATTCTTGGGTATGGCTGGTTGGTACCGGCGGTTCTGTAGGAATTTTTCTGATGTGGTAGCCCCTTTAACAAATTTGCTGAGGAAAGAGACCAAGTTTATTTGGGATGACAAATGTCAAGCTGCCTTTGCCCACGTCAAAGCGATATTAATGAGCTCTCCTGTCCTAGCAGCCCCGGATTTTCAAGAACCATTCAAGTTGGCCATTGATGCAAGTGATGTGGGGGCTGGGGCAGTTCTATTACAGGAAGATGAGGATGGAGTGGATCACCCGGTGTGCTACTATTCCAATAAGTTTAACAAACACCAGGCAAATTATGCCACCGTGGAAAAAGAGACCCTTGCTCTCCTGCTAGCGCTTCAGCATTATGACGTGTATCTAGGAACTACTACCTTTCCGATAAAAGTCTTCACTGATCACAACCCCTTTACATTCATTCAAAAAATGAAAAATAAAAATCAGAGGTTGATGAGATGGAGTTTGACTTTGCAGGAGTTCAACTTGGAAATTGAGCATGTAAAGGGCAGGGTCAATGTCGTTGCTGATGCTTTATCCAGAGTGAACTAACATTGGAAATTCCTGTAGGTTGTTTGGAAGTTTTGTTGCTTTATTTTGGGGAATATTAATTATTGTTGCTGACGTGAATTGATCATTTGGGGGTGAGTTTTACTTTTGTTTGTTAAAAGAGTTTTTGCATGCAAAGAAAGTTTTCACGATGTTCCAACTTTCTTTCTTGAGGGGTGGAAGTGTTACGGATTTGTCACTTCCGTTGTTGTGGTTCTCATCCACTGTAAACATTTTTGGTTGCATGTACTATTATTGTTATCGTTTAAGGGAAATGGAGATCTGTTTTCAAAAGGTAAAATAAATTAATGTTTCAAAAGAAACCGGAAACCGGATCGGGCACCGGACGAGGAAGAAGAAGAGATAAAAGAGGTGGAGCGAGTGAGGTCGGAGAAGGAGCCGAGCTGTTTGGAGGTCTGGAGCAAACGCTGGTGAACGGAGGTCACTAGCGAACTTTGGGGTTTCCTGGGAAAGGGATTCCTGCGACAGAGTTGTTATCACTGTGACAGATAAACTTGCGTGACAGGTTTTGCGGTTGATTCCGAAGAGAATCATTAGAGTGCTGTTACGTCTCGAGAATGGACTGTTGGCCATTTGACCTCGCACCTGATTTCACATCGCTCCAGGTTTTTCACCTCGCTTCAACCATTACACCGCATCCAGACGTTAACTTGGTGTGTGTATGTAACGTGAATTTCGAGTGTGAATTTGCGATTCACCGATTGGGAGCCGTTGAACGTCCATACCCGAAGGTGTGATTTCCCAGCCGCCTCTTGAGGACACTTTTGCCTATCTTTGGCAGTGTGACTGTCACCCGAGCAGGATTCTGGTCTCGATACAACATCGTTCTGACGATCGCTTCAACATCGACTTTGGCTTGATGCCGGGATAGAGACATTGGGAATGTTCTTTTCTTTCACTTGGAGCACAGTGAGTTACATTGTACGAAACTGATGGTACCATCATAGGAATGATATATTGGTTGTCCAATTGATTAATATTGTTATTGCTGTTATTCTCGTGTGAACTTAATGCAATACTTGTTTGTTGGTAACAATTGGTGTGGTTTCACCATTGATCTTTGACACACAGAATAACCCATCTTTCTGCCGTGACTCCTCTCGGGGCTCGGAGGGACACCGTGACCGGGGTTTGGGGAGGAGCACATAACAATACCGACACGTGCATGGAAAAGAGGAAGAATAACCCCGCTTTTGTTTATTTGTGCCATGTACAAACTACCTTGTCTGCGCACGTTATTTGCGAATGAGCCTGCACAGGCCAGTTATAACGGATCTAGAGTAGGAGCTCAGGATGGCTTCATCCAATACCATTTATCCAAGACTTTCCACATGCATTTGTAATACGTAGATTGTTCGTAATTTAATTTTCCAGCCACAGCAGTACATGACGAGCAACACAATGACATGTCCCAGTAAAATTGGGTGTGTTTGTGTGTGTGTATGTGTGTGTGTGTGTGTGTGTGTGTGTGTGTGTGTGTGTGTGTGTGTGTGTGTGTGTGTGTGTGTGTGTAATGGATTTTCTTCTCAGCTGGAGTTTACCACGGCACTGAGGGAGGCAAGCGAGCAAATCAGGATTCAGGCACAAGAGATCATGGGATTGAAACAGCAAGATGCTGAGGTCAAAATGGATTTCAAGGTAAATTTGTCACTATATCTTGTCCTGTGCAACAAATGCTTATTCAAAAAACTTGTCATAACCATGCAATGAGCTGTTTAGTGCATTCATCATTCAGTTGAAATGGGTTACTCTTTTCTACAGTGTATTCATGCTGTCCTGATATCCTTGGTAATGCAAACAAAAACATAACCTCCATCCACCTTTGGTGGCGGAGGCAACCAGAATGGCTCTCAGTAGAGAGCATACCTCCGCCAGTTTGGCCATACCACTTAATGGTGAAGAATCACCTAAAAATCCTTCTAGCTGGATCCGGATCTTCACCAAAATTGAATTTATTCTTCCTTGTCAAACACACAACCTGTCCAACAAGTTTCGTCGAAATCCATCCATAACTTTTTTTAGATATCCTGCTATGTATCATGTTTGGCCCGATCTCCCAAAGGTGAAGAATCACTTTTAAAAATTCTACGAGCCAGGTCCGAATCCAGATCTTCACCAAAATGTAATCATTACATCCTTGTCACATATACTACCTCGCTGCCAAACTTTGTCTGAATCTGTTCAAAACTTTTTGGGATATCCTGTTCACAGACAGACAGACACACAAACAAATGAAAAATCACTCACAGAGCGACACTTGGCAAAAGAGAAGAAAGCTGAAAGGCACTCAGCAGAGCATCATTTTAACCTCACAAATAATTGGTGGTTGAAATCAGTAAGTTGATATGAAAATCCAATTCAAATTTCAAGTCAATCGGATGAAAATTGAGGATTTTAGGAATTCAAAAAAGGTGGTTGACCTTTGGCCAATGTTGACCTTTTAACTTTTTGACCTCAAATATATATAGGAAGTTGTCGGACCATGAACTCTACCATTTGATGAAGTTTCGTGAAGATCGGTTGAAAACTGTGACCTGAATGCAAGAAAACACTACTCACAATAAGTTAGGGATATTGTGGGAGTGAGTTTTTTATTTATTTATCGGGGTTAGGGTTAGGGTATTGAAATCAAGAATGCTGTGTTTTTTCACACTCATTAATAACCATAGAATGAGGACCAACAACATTTTTCAACATAATTAATACACAAAATTAACCACACCGAAGAACCTGCCAATATCCCTAACTTATTGTGAGTAGTGTAAGTGAGCAGACAAACAAAAACACAAAATACACACAAAAAACAAACACACAAACCGGAGTGATCAACATAATTTTTTTTTTTTTTTTGACAAGTAACAAGCAAACAGACAGACAGGGGTGGAAACATACCTTCCATCCACCTTTGGTGGTGGGGGTAATGAAAAAACGAGTACTTATGAAATGTCACTTCCAACTTTTAGGAAACTGCACCAAACTTCCTAAAAACGCTTCTGGCTAGACACGATAACACTACATTCTCTTATATGGAGAGATTGCTCAAAAATATGTATTGACCCAAACTTGTTGGAAGTGCAGACAGTTGGTCAATGGATAGAATGTGAGTTTGGTACTTGGATCTATGGCCATCTTTATCCTTAACGTTTTCAACTCCATCTCCATGGAGTCCATCGGCATAATTATACAGGGAAACAGTCTTTCATTTACTGTCTTCAATCTCATGTTCTCATACCCATCATCCTTTGACATTCTTGGAAGCTCAAAGCAGAGTAATAAGCCCATTGTCCAGTAAAGTTCTTCTTCTGCTCCAATCGGCTCTTCTGATCATGTGCTTGTTAAAGTGGACATCTCTCTGACCATTCTCAGAGAGCCTCATCAGCGTCGACGAGTCTGGCATTTCACTCAGGCCAACTGGCACGGTCTTCAAGCAGCCATCAATCATCTGGACTGGTCTCCCATCTCTACCGCCTCTGACATAAACTAATCCTGGGAATTCTTCCAAAGTAAATTGTTCTCTCTCTCATGCACAGATTTATCCCATCTCGTCTTCAGTTGTCATACCCTTCCTCCTGTCCATGGTACACGGATTCTTGTGGTGAGGCTATTGCCCAGAAACAACTTGCTTTCGTCTCCTGGAAAAGCAAATCCAATGGAAGGAAATCTCATTTCCTTTCACAAAGCCCTAAACAAGTGTGTGTCCACCCTCAGGAGAGCCAGGAAACAATATCTCTCCGTTCTCAGGACCGAACTCTCTTATCTGTCTCCCTCTTCCAAATCCTGGTGGCATCTGGTAAAATCTGTTTCTGGTGTTTGTTCTCCCTCCATCCCCTCCCTCACCTCAAATGGCCACACGGCTGACTCCGCACGTGAAAAAGCTGAATGCCTCAACTGTGTGTTTGCCTCTAAATCTTGTGTCCCAAACCCATCCCTCTCTGTACCCACCGTACCCAGTCGTACCCAGCTGCTCCTGGACTCCGTGTCCTTTCCTCCTGACAAGGTGGAAAAGTTTCTGTCAACCCTCAACTCTGATTCTGCAACTGGACCTGACGGCATCAGCCCACGGGTCCTAAAAGCCTGTTCTTCCACTCTTTCACTCCCTCTCTCTGTTCTCTTCACCCTCTCTTTTGCTCAACGTCTTCTTCCATCTACTTGGAAATCTGCCAACATCACCGCTTTGCACAAAAAAGGTGCAAAAACAGATCCCAGCAACTACAGACCAATCAGCCTTCTCCCAATTATCAGCAAAGTCATGGAATCCATCATTGCTTCTGATATTAAATCTTTCCTCTTCTCCAATGGCTTGAGCTCTGATCATCAATTTGGTTTCAGACCTGGTCACTCTACTCTGGACATGCTGCTTCTGCTTTCTCAACAATGGATGGAGGTCCTCAATGCCAAACAGGAAACGAGAGCAGTCTCCCTTGACATATCACGTGCCTTCGATACGGTCTGGCACCCCACTCTGTTCACCAAACTCTCCTCTTTTGTTATCCATGGGAATCTCCACGCATGGCTGGCGGACTTCCTCTCTAGTCGTAGTCAACGTGTGGCCCTGAATGGGTTTCTCTCATCTCCTCTTCCTGTTCAGGCTGGAGTTCCCCAAGGCAGTGTTCTGGGCCCTGTGCTTTTTCTGGTCTTCATCAATGATCTCTCTGACTCTCTTGAAAATCCTCTCTATCTCTTTGCTGATGACTCTACTCTCTGTCGCTCCATTCTTCATCCCTCAGATCGGCAGTCTGCAGCCTCCTCACTCTCTGCAGACCTGGACAAAATCACAGACTGGGCAAACAAGTGGAACATGTCTTTCAATCCTGACAAATCTCACACTCTTACGATGTCTCTCTGAAAAGACCGACTGGACAACCCTCCCATCCACTTTCTGAATAATCCTCTCCAAGAAGTTCTCTCACTCAAGCTTTTGGGTCTCACTATCTGCCATGATCTTTCCTGGGAAAACCACATTTCAAATCTGGCCTCCAAAGCCAGTCACCGACTGGGCATCCTCCGTCGTGTGAAGTCCTTCCTTGGCACACCTGAGCTCCTCACCACATACAAGGCTTTCATCCGCAGCTCAATGGAATACTGCTCTCCCCTCTGGGCTGGTGCTCCTGCCTCACACCTAGCTCGTCTTCACGCTGTTGAAACCAGAGCATTCAGAATCATTGGAATCTCCCGCGATGAAGCTAACTCCAAGGGCCTCTCACTCACTCACCGCAGGCAGGTTGGTGGTCTTTCCGTCTTCTACCGACTCCTCTCTGGCCTTGCCCCCCCAGCTCTCTCTGGGCTCTGTACCGCAAATATTCCTACAGGTCGCACAAGATCTGCCTGCAACCCTCTTATGGTTAAACTGCCAAAATCAAGTCTCTCTGCTCACCTCCACTCCTTCATTCCTCTTTTCTCCCACCTCTGGAACAAACTCCCTCACTCTCTTCAATCCCACTCCACCCTCCAGGTCTTTAAAACAGCTGTTCACCACCATCTCTTATCTACCCCCATCCAAAACCTTGATCTTTTCTACCGCCGCTAATTTCACCCCAATTCCACTTTTTTGAAATACCAACTTCTGTTCTGGAAGTCCTTGGTGTCCCTGTGTTTTATACTTCTCCCTCCCCCCCCCCCCCCCCACCCTTCCCACGCCTCCTCCCCACCCAAGCCCTCTCCATTCCACACATCTCCCTGCTCTCAAATGTTGTGTTTGTGTGCTTCCCCTACTCTCCCCATCTTGTCTTCCTCTCCCTCTTTTTATATATTTTGTTTGTCTGGTTGATTTGTTTGTGAAGTAAATGTTAGCTCTTTCACGAGCCTCGATTCAGTATCCAAAAAAAAAAAAAAGAAAAGAAGTTACATAAGTACATGGACACAGACTATAATGGTATTGCAACCAAATACTCAATTATCGTTCATTTGTTTGACTATAATAATGATGCTCAATTCATTGGTAGTATTATAAATTAGACCTGCAAAATATCAATTATACATTAAGCCACAATAACAAACATTCTGAGTATTGTGCTGCAATACATGTCCCCTACCGGCAGTCTGTTGTCCGGAAAACTGTTGGGGAAATTACCAAGGGATATTCACCCACAGATTCTGAATCGTTCCCAATTGCTAATTACCTCAGGACGGGCTCACCTGTGATTCGCACTCGGGACATCGATTTATGCACCTTGTGGACAGGTCAGAAGAAGCACCATGAATAAGTTGTTGATAAACAACCTTTCAAGTCGCTAAATATCAGTAATTTATTATATTTTCCGGTTCACGATCAATGATCGATGTGCATATATAAATGTTGCTCGGCTTGGCTCCGCCCTTCCCGAAAGCGCACGCTGTGTCGCGCTGTTGACGTTTGCGAGACGAGGCTTCGGGCGCCCGGTGCGGCTTGAGGAGAACTCTGGAATAAACAAGAGATATCCATTTTTTTAATACTTTCGTTTAATTAACGATATCTGCCAAACCACGTGCCCTATCGCAAATTCCAAAAGGAAATTTTAGTAGACTGACATGCTGAACAGATCTGTGAAGTTTCCCCTCGATTGGATCAAAAATGAGGGAGGGGCTCGGTTTTAAAGGTTCATGCTTAAAAACGTCACAACTCTGAAACCATGTGACGCATGACGTCATGCTCGCTGAATTTTTTGTTCGTCATGGGTATGCGATTCTGCCTGCAAAGTTTGGCCTCGATCTGTTCAGCCGTTACAGAGAAAAAGGGGTTTTCGTGTTTTCACGAAAAACAACATGGCGGCCGAACCACGTGACCCGTGACGTCATAATTACCATTAAAATATTGTACAGGCCGAGTCCCTCCTATGGTGAAAATTTGATCTCAATCGGTCCTATTATTGCAGAGAAATTGGTTTTTAAAGGAAATTAAAACTTAAAATGGCACTGAGTTAAGGATCATCAGAATTATCAGAATTCCCAAAGTTCAAAGTGCCATAACTTTGTCAAAAATGATCGAAACGTCGTGAAGTTCGAACTTGATCTGTAACTTATCATGAGGAAAGCATGTGCCAAGTTTTAAATCTTTAGCGTTAAGCGTTTAGAATAAAAGTCCGGAACACTGTTTTTTGCATGACGGACTGACGGACTGACGGACGGAGGGACGGCGTGCAAACCTATAGTCCCCTCCGGTGTACACCGGTAGGGGACTAATAATGCAATTTTACGAAAGCATGCAAGGGTAATAGAGAACTTAATAATAGGGTGTGAGTCATCATAATGCCAAAGATGGACCAGAAGCGAAGAAGCAAGGATGAGAGAGATAAATAGGTAAAGAGTGGAGAGATGGATAATTTAATGTCATCTGTCCTCTAGTCTTCTTTTCTGCAGTCTGTTTGCCTTCCTCATTAAGCAGGGACATACGGACAGGACAGTGTGACAGAGAAGGATTAATTAGATAAAAGACCATGTGATCAGACAATGAAAAACAACAAGAGATATATATGGGCAAAAAAATGCAGGTGGACTGGTCAGAGAAAGCAGAACATATTGTTCTGGAAATGGAGAACAATAAGAGATGTGGTGCATCGTTGAACGCAACGCAAAGCAAGTTAAGTTTTTTTGTTTTTGCACAAAGTTCCATTTGATATTAAGTTAAGATTTGCAAAGTTCAAAATTGAAGTTTGTAATACACTGGCAAAATACCCTAAACTAATAATATAATTACTAAACAATGTAATGTGGTGGGCACAAGGGGCAATAATTCCACGCACCAGTGGGTGGCGCGAGCGTCCAGGCGGGGAGCGAAAGCACATGCCCCGACTTTCGACCGATCGGCCACGCCGGGGACTAGGCGTGGCCTCGGCACATATATGCGGGCTCTAAGCTCGAGTCCGCCCAGTGCTGAAGTGCGAGCTTTGAATAAGGACTCTTTGTATTACCAACGCATTGTGGCCTACCTCTCTGGCAAACGAGTCGTGTGTGCGCAGCACCACACTGGTGACCCCGATTGGTTCAGCCGTTGCTGACCACCGAATGCGCCATGGCTACCAACACCATCGCAGTCAAACTCCCCGAGTTTTGGGTATGGCAAGCCGACGTTTGGTTTTTGCAGGCCGAAGCTCAATTCCAACTCCGAGGCATAACGGCGGACGAGACCCGGTACTACCACGTGGTCGCTGCCCTCGGGCCCGGCACTGCCGCCCGAGTCGTGTCCATCCTTCGGCGCCCGCCGGGCGACAACAGGTATGTACGAGGTACAACAGGCGACAACAGGTACAACAGGTACGAGGCGCTCAAGCGTCTCCTCATCGCCACGTTCGGGCTCACGGAGATCGAACGGGCCGACCGCCTCCTGGACCTTCCCGCCCTCGGCGACACACGACCATCCGTCCGGATGGATTCCATTCTGTCCCTGCTTGGAGACCAGCCCCCGGATTTCTTATTCCGGGCGCTTTTCCTATGCCAGCTACCCGCACAGGTACGCCTCGCGCTGGCTGGTTCCAAAATAAAGGAACCCCGTGCCTGGCTAGAGAGGCTGACAAGTATTTTGCGGCCTGCGACACGCAGTCGGTGTACGGTGCTGCCGTAGCGGATCCCGGCGCGGAGGCTCCAGCGCTCCCGACTTCCCTCGTGGCCGCTGCTACGCCCCGTCCACTACCGCCGCCGCCACCACCACCGCCGCCGGCACGGCCGCCGCGGCCGTTACCGCTGCAAACCTGGTGCTACTACCATGCCAGGTTCGGCCGCCAGGCTAAATCGTGTCGCCGCCGTGCTCTTTTGTCGGGTCGGGAAACGACCGGCGCTCACTTGCGGCCATGAGCGTCGGCCATTCCGACAGCCTCCTTTTCATCACGGACACCTTGTCCGGGCGCCGTTTTCTTTGCGACACAGGAGCGCAGGTAAGCGTCCTCCCCGCCTCCATGTCCGACAAGCAAACCACGGGCCGAGGCCCCGCTTTGCTTGCCGCCAAGGGTACACCCATCCGCACATTCGGGAAGCGTTGCCTCTCCCTGCGGTTCGGAGGGCAGCGCTTTCAATGGTCGTTCGTGACCGCCAGCGTGCCAATGGCACTGCTCGGTGCGGACTTCCTATGTGCGAATGGGCTGTTGGTCGACGTGAAGCGCAGACGGCTCGTCCAGGCCGAAACCTTCAGCTCGCTCACTTGTTCGCTGAGCGGCTCACTGAGCGGCTCACCGAGCGGCTTGCTGGAGGGTTCCGTCCCGGCGAGTTTAGTTTGCACGCTTCCGGCAGCGGACGACTTTACCCGCCTCCTCACCAGTTTCTCGGCCCTCACGCGGCCCACTTTCTCAGCGGTGGCCGTTAAACACGGGGTGGAGCACCATATCCCCATGGTCGGGCCGCCGGTCTATGCCCGGGCACGCCAACTCGAGCCCACGAAGCTCGCGGTGGCGAAAGCGGCGTTCGCCACGCTGGAGCGGCTGGGGATCGTACGGCGCTCCAACAGCGCTTGGGCTTCTCCTCTGCACATTGTGCCGAAGCCCGGCGGAGGATGGCGGCCGTGCGGGGACTACTGCCGGCTCAATGATGCCACCACCCCCGACCGCTACCCGGTCCCGCATATCCAGGACTTTTCCACCCGGTTGGCAAACACGACCGTGTTTTCCAAGGTGGACCTCATCCGGGGCTACCACCAGGTCCCCGTCCAACCGGACGACGTCCCGAAGACGGCCGTCATTACCCCTTTCGGTCTCTTAGAGTTCCTGAGAATGCCTTTCGGGTTGAAGAATGCGGCCCAGGCGTTCCAACGGCTTATGGACAGCGTCTTGCGTGACTTACCTTTCCTGTTTGTCTTCCTGGATGACATCCTGGTCGCGAGTGCGTCCCGGGAGGAGGACCTGCTCCACCTCCGCACGCTCTTCGAATGCCTAGGCCAGCATGGCCTAATCATCAACCCCGCCAAGTGCCGTTTCGGCGTCGCCACCATCGACTTCTTGGGGCACCGCATCACCAGGCACGGGGCCGTCCCTTTACCGGCCAAGGTGGAGGCGGTCAGGGATTTCCCGCGGCCCCGCACGATCAAGGGGCTCCAGGAGTTCCTGGGCATGGTAAATTTTTACCACCGCTTCGTGCCCCACGTAGCCCAGCTCCTCCGCCGCTTGCACGAGGCCCTCCGGGGCAAGCCGGGCAAAGGTGACATCGCCTGGTCGGCGCCGATGACCGCAGCGTTTGCGGGCGCAAATCTGGCCCTGGCTGACGCCACTATGCTGGCGCACCCGGCGCCCGATGCACCGATCGCCCTCACCACCGACGCGTCGGACTACGCGGTGGGCGCGGTGCACGAGCAGTGGGTGCGTGGTGCTTGGCAACCGCTAGCGTTTTTTAGCCGGCAGCTTCGCCCGCACGAACGCCGCTATAGCACCTTCGTCCGCGAGCTGCTCGGGCTCCACCTGGCGGTCCGACACTTCCGCCATCTGCTGGAGGGCCGCCCGTTCACGGCTTTCGTCGACCACAAGCCCCTTGTGTTCGCGATGGCCAAGGTCGCCGAGCCATGGTCGGCACGGCAGCAGCGTCACCTCTCTGCCGTGTCCGAGTACACGACGGACATCCGTCACGTAGCGGGTAAAGACAACCCGGTGGCGGATTGCCTTTCCCGGTCCGTCGTGCTCGCGGTCCACCTCCGGGTCGACTATGCCCGGATGGCGGAGGACCAGACCGCTGACTCCGGCGTCCAGGCCTTGCGGACCACCGTCACGGGCCTCCGCATCACCGAGGTGCCGTTCGACACCGCGGGCACGGCCCTCCGATGCGACGTCTCCCTCGGCCGGCCTCACCCCATCGTGCCCGCTGGCTGGCGGCGCCCAGTTTTCGACGCCATCCACGACCTGTCCCACCCGGGCACGAAGGCATCCCAGAAGCTCGTCGCGGCGAAGTTCGTCTGGCATGGCCTCCGGAAGGACGTCCGCGACTGGGCCAGGACGTGCCTCGCGTGCCAGCGCGCAAAGGTCCACCGCCACACCCAGGCCCCGTTGGCCCCGTTTGCGGTGCCCGAGCGTCGGTTCGATCACGTGCACATCGACTTGGTGGGACCTCTGCCCCCCCTCGCGGGGGTTCACCCACCTCCTCACCATGGTGGGGTTCACCCACCCTCCTCACCATGGTGGACCGCACCACACGGTGGCCGGAAGCCGTCCCATTGGCGGCGACGTCTGCCGCTGATGTGGCGCAAGCCTTCATCGCCACTTGGGTTGCCCGGTTCGGTGCCCCCTCGGACATCTCGTCCGACCGCGGCCCCCAGTTCACCTCGGAGCTCTGGGCCGCGGTGGCGCAAGGGCTCGGGGTGAAACTACACCGCACCATGGCCTACCACCCCCAGGCCAATGGCCTGTGCGAGCGTTTTCATCGCTCAATGAAGGCCGCGCTCCGGGCCAGCGGGTACCGGGTGAATTTATCCCCGACTCCACGGCTCCTTGGTCCGCGGCGCAACAGCGCTCCGCCCTTCAGGAGAACGCCCGGAGGTTCGACCCGGTGCCGACGGCACACCACGGTTGCCCGCCTTCCCACGTCGCCCCGGAGCTTCGCACGGCAAAGTACGTCTTCATCCGGCACGACGCCCACCGGGCATCGCTACGGCCCCCGTACGACGGGCCCTTCCGCGTGCTGGAGACCGGGGACAAATTTTTCACCATCGACATCGGCGGTGCCCCGGATCGCATCTCCGTGGACCGCCTCAAGCCGGCCCACCTCGATCCGGACCACCCCCCGCAAGCAGCTCTGCCTCCGCGTCGAGGCCGCCCCCCGGCGGTCGGCACCCCCCAGCCCCGCCGTCCCGCTAACCCCCAGCCCTGCACCCATCGCCAGGGGGCGTTTCGGCCGGGTCATCCGGCTTCCCCGCAAACTCACCCTTCAGGTGCGCGGGAATTCTGGGGGGGCACGTGTGGTGGGCACAAGGGGCAATAATTCCACGCACCAGTGAGTGGCGCGAGCGTCCAGGCGGAGAGCGAAAGCACATGCCCCGCCTTTCGACCGATCGGCCACGCCCGGGGACTAGGCGTGGCCTCGGCACATATATGTGGGCTCTAAGCTCGAGCCCACCCAGTGCTGAAGTGCGAGCTTTGAATAAAGACTCTTTGTATAACCAACGCGTTGTGGCCTACCTCTCTGGCAATCGAGTCGTGTGTGCGCAGCACCACAGTAATTGTTTTTATGTGTCTAATACACTAAACAATGATTAAACTAAGCATTCAAAGTAAGCTGCCCCATCTGCCAAAATGTAGTTTATAATCTAATGTATTACCAGCTCACCATGTGCCGACTCCTTCTTGAGTGAAAACTATGAGTAGCCATTGCAGATTAAATTATCAGAAAAAAAGAAAACAAAAAACCCATCAGCTGATTAAGATGTTTCTTATTGAGTACGAGTAAAAATAGCCAGTTAAAAACGATGGGTTGGAACAGTTTACTCGACGGTGCAGCTTCGTGAGCGTGCCAAAGTCTGAAGCCTCAGCGCCGTGTCAGGTGTGCTTATATCTTCTTTATTTATTGGACATGATATGGATGTAAATAAACACTTGGTTTACTCTGTGTGCATTGCACATCATGTACTGTGCAGTGAATTTCACCTCCCAGCTCCTTGTATTTATTGTTATTTAAAAAATACGCTTCTGTACACCGCCCTTGAGGCTCCGTTTGCAAGCCACCGTCTACAATTCAAAAAGGAGAGACATAATTATTTCATTGGATGTGACTAACCTGAACCACCAAAGGTTTTTGTAATTTTTGGCATTGAATCCATGATCTTTCCACAGGTTTTGAGAGACATCATTACACAGCAGCAGAACAATGATGTAAAATCAACACCCAGACCCATTGTGACTGATGAGAGGGAGTGTCTGGTGGAGCATGTGGAGGAAATGAAGGAACAGGTATTGTAGAGAATAAAAAATAAATAAATAAAACACCTTCAGAGGCCATTTTTCTCCACAGAGCAGGGTTGGCCTTTTTTTGGGCACCATGGTGCCCTTTTTTTGAAGCAATGTTATATGGCCAGATCCTTTTCCTGCCGCCAACCCTGCTAGTTGCTTCTTGCGACACACAGGGAATTACAAGTGAACTGGTACTCAATTTGCCGACCTCCGAAGGATGACAGGTTGAGTCAACCCCCCTGGTGTTAATTCAGTGATCGACCGGGATTCAAACCCAGGATCCGAGGATCCCAAGCCAGCACCCTAACCGCTAAGCCAACACCAAGCTTACTGTAGTGAATAATAAATGTTCATTTATTGCATAACACTCTGGCATGAGGAATTAGGCTGCTTCCAATTTTGAGACAAGATTTTCTTAAATTTATTCCAGAGTGAACATCGATTCAAAGATCGAGGATGTCACTAAATTTTGAGTTCACTTTTATTTTTTATATTTAAGGTTAACATACAAGAAAAAAATCGCTGTGCTCTTGTTAAAACTCTACCAAAATTTTTGCCATCAATAGTTTATCAGCACCAACTTCTATAAAGCATTGTGACAAAGTGAACATCAACTTTCATAAATTTCCTCTCAGCAACCAAGAGCTCTGAAGTTTTTGTGCCACATCACTGTATTCTTCTGTTTTCCCATGTGGTGTTTGTGGTGTGATTGCAGATAAAACGACAAGACAGAGAGATTCAGGCAACAAAAGAAAAAGTTGGTGAATTGCAGACAGAATGTGACTTCAATAAGGACAAGTTACAACGATTAAATCCACCGCCCAACAACGTACTTGGAAGACTAGACATTTATAATGTCAATGTCGATTCAATCCGCAAGGAGAACAGGCATGTACTGGTCTGATGATAAGATTTATTTGATTTTGATTTGTTCTTTTTTATGCTTAAAGCATCAGTTTCATGTAAACTATGTGGTCAAAACAACAATTTTGATGATTTTTTGCAGATAAATTATTCAATGAATTTCACAATTTTCAGAGCATTGATATTTTTACCCTCGCCAGAGGAGAGGGTGTTGCATTTCAGTCCGTTTGTTTGTTACTTGCCGGAAAGTATGTTGATCACTCCGGTTTGTGTGTTTTTTGTGTGTGTGTGTTTGTGTGTTTGTCTGTCCGCTCACTTATACTTGCCTATAGGTCACAATTTGAAAGCGATCTTCACGAAACTTCACCAAATGGTAGAGTTCGTGGTCTGACAAATCCTATATATTTTTGAGGTCAAAAGGTCAAAAGGGCAACATAGGCCAAGTCAACCACTTTTTTTCAAATTTTTAAAATCCTCAATTTTCATCCGATTGACTTGAAATTTGAATAGCATTTACATATCGGCTAACTGAATTCAACCACCAACTATTTTTGAGATCAGCATCGGCCAAAAGGTCAACATAAGCCAAAGGTCAACAACAATTTCACATTTCTAAAATCCTCAATTTTCATCTGATTGACTTGCAATTTGAATAGGATTTACATATCGCCTAACTTAATTCAACCACCAACTATTTTTGAGATCAGCGTAGGCCAAAAGGTCAACATAGGCCAAAGGTCAACAACAATTTCACATTTCTAAAATCCTCAATTTTCATCTGATTGACTTGAAATTTGAATAGGACTTACATATCGGCTAACTGAATTCAACCACCAACTATTTTTGAGATCAGCATCGGCCAAAAAGTCAACATCGGCCAAAGGTCAACCATCTTTTCCGAATTTCTAAAATCCTAAATTTTCATCCGATTGACTTGAAATTTGAATAGGACTTACATATCGGCGAACTGAATTCAACCACCAACTATTTTTGAGATCAGCATTGGCCAAGAAGTCAACATCGGCCAAAGGTCAACCACTTTTTCCGAATTTCTAAAATCCTCAATTTTCATCCGATTGACTTGAAATTAGAAAAGGATTTACATATCGGCAAAATGAATTCAACCACCAACTATTTTTGAGATCAGCGTAGGCCAAAAGGTCAACATAGGCCAATGGTCAACCACTCTTTTTGCATTTCTAAAAGCCTCAATTTTCATCTGATTGACTTGAAATTTGAATTGGATTTTCATATCAGCTAACTGAATTCAACCTCCAATTATTTGTGAGGTCAAAAGGATTCTCTATTGAGTGCCATTCTGCTTTGTTATGTTTTCCAAGTGTCGCTCTGTGAGTGATTTTTAATCTGTCTGTTTGTTACTTGCCGGAAAAGATTCCGGCAAGTATGTTGGTTGGTTGTCTGGTTGGTTGTCTGTTTGTCTGTCTGTTTGTCTGTTTGTGCGCAGTACTACGTCTACATCGTTGAACATAGAATCGCCATACTTTACACACATATTTGTCTTGCCCTGGAATAGACTCTGCCCAATTTTTAACTGTCTTGGCCCAAGGCCTCCATTATGACGTCATAATTGCTATTCGACTGAAACAAAGATTCTCCAATATATTTGTGATTTACATGGTTTTGTTACTCCACCTTTAGAAAACAACACTTGTTTCTTCTTTTACGCAGAAATTCTAATCCTAAGACGAACAGAGTGAAAAAGGATAAGCCACAAAAGGGTGAGTTTTAAGAAACATGGTAACAGTTAAATGCACTTCATGATTTGTTACCCATCAATGATTCTCTGACTCCTGGTTCATTTCCGCCTCTCTTTAAGCAAGCTCTTGTTAAACCACTTCTTAAAAAGCCCACCCTTGACCTTAACGACATGAAAAATTACCGTCCTATCTCCAACCTGTCTTTCCTGTCAAAGATCACAGAAAGAATTGTGATATCACAGATGAATGACCATCTAGTTTCAAATAATCTTTTAAATTCTCGCCATTTGGCATATAGACCAGGCCATAGCACCGACACCGTTCTCCTAAGAATAACAAATCATCTTCTGACCTCTCTTGACTGTGGTAAGGTTTCCGTTCTTGCCCTTCTGGACTTGTCTGCCGCCTTTGACACGATTGGCCATAGTGTCTTAAGTTGTCGTCTTGAACTCACATTTGGTATAACTGGTACTCCCCTTTCTTGGCTGATGTCCTATCTTACTGATAGAGTGCAAACAGTTGTTGTCAATGGCCAGAAATCAGCCCCTTCTCCGCTTTCCTTTGGCGTTCCCCAGGGCTCAGTCCTGGGACCTATCCTCTTTATTTTGTACACTCAGCCTCTATTTGATCTTGTTGCCAGACATTCAGTTGATCACCACGCCTTTGTGGACGACAATCAGCTGTACAAAGGAAGCACGATTCAACAAATCGTGCCCACTGTTGAAGTGTTAGAAGGCTGTATTGCCGACGTGAAGGCGTGGATGACCCAAAACAAACTTCAACTGAACGATGCTAAAACAGAGTCTATGATTGTAAGATCGCACAGATGTCCTCTACAATGTTCACTTCCTACCACTATTCATGTTGATGAAACCGATGTAAACTTTGTTTCGTCGGCCAAGAACCTTGGTGTGGTTTTCGACTGTAACATGACATTTTCCAAGCAAGTACTTGAAACTTTCAAATCAGCATACTTTCAGCTGCGAAAGATCGCATCCATTCGCCACTTTCTTACTCCTCAGGCTGCTCTAACTCTGGTCTGTGCCCTTGTCCTCTCAAGGCTAGACTATTGTAATTCTTTGTATGCTGGCTGCCCTCAGTTTCTCTTGGATAAGTTACAAAAGGTTCAAAACTCTGCCGCTCGTCTTGTCTGTAAGGCGAAGAAGTCTGACCATGTTACTCTGCTCTTTGAATCTTTACACTGGCTGCCTGTCTCTGCTCGTGTGCAACACAAAATTTGCACACTATGTTATAAATCATTGTGTGGAGCGGGACCTCACTCTCTCTCCGATTTGCTCACTCTCTATGTACCTCGGCGACGGCTTCGTTCAAGCGACGACTCTATGACCTCAGAGCCGCCGTGCACCAGCACCAAGTCGTTTGGCGAGAAATCCTTTTCTTTTGCTGCACCTCTGCTCTGGAATGACTTGCCTTCCTCTGTTCGACATGTTGACTCCCTTCCTGCCTTTAAAACCTCCCTCAAAACCTATCTGTTTCACAAGTCTTTCAAAGTCTAAGTCTTGTTTTCCCTTTGGTTTGAGGTGGGACGAAGATCGAGAGTATGTCTGTGTACGTGTGCGGGGGAGGGAGGGGGAAGAGGGGGAGAGTACACATCTGTGGGTTTTGAATGGGGAGGGAGAGGAATAGGATAAGAGTGAAGGTGTGTGTGCGTTCGCATGATAATGTAAAGTGCCACGAGAGTCGTTAACTCTGCTTGATGGGGCTATATAAGACTCCTTTATTATTATTATTATTATTATTATTATTATTATTATCATTATTATTATTATTATTATTATTATCTACATCTTTTTAGCATGTATTTTGCATGTATTAAAAAATGTTGACAAGTTTGAGAGTTGGAGAACAGTGACTATACTTGTTGTAAAAAGTCAAATCCACAACATTGTCCTAATGGTAGGTTTAATTCAAATTCGATCTCTGGCAACACCTGTAATATATAATCAAGCCATGTATCAGGATTACATAATCATGGAGTTGTCAAGCAATTAGCAATCAATGCAAGCAAGCCTGGAACATCTAGATATACGCACCATTCGAGTATACGCTGTCACACAGATTATATGTCACAGGAATGATTCAGAGCGATGTTCGTCCGAGTTCTTATGGACGCCTCTCAGTGGTTGGAGAGAGCATAACACCTGGGTTCAACTTGGATACAATTTCATTACATTCTCCCCGCCGTTAAAACTACACTTCCGCTCAGGCAGGAATCAAGCGAGCAGCATATAGCAGCAGAATAATAGCAGTGAGCAGCAGTTGTCCGTCCATGTCAGTCGGTCCAACCATAGCGGTTGGGGCGGCGAATCTCCCTCCCGGCACGGGTCCGGAAACTACCGGGTACTACATCCCCAAGACCGGAGTCCCCTGCGTCGGAGTAGCCACCTAAGTCAGGTGATGGCGGTGGCACCACAGGGCCTACAGGTTGGGGAGCGTTTAGCAGTGAGGATGCCGGCAGATACTCCATAGGCGGATCAACGGGAGAGTCCATTGTTACGTGGTCCCCTCGGTGACTACCTGGTCTCGGTGACCCCCGGACCGTGAGAGGAACTTCGCCAGAAAGTGGTATTATATATGCGCTTTCGCAAAGCAATCCCTATGAATTCCACCCAAGAGAAAACTGATTTTCAATGATATATTTCAATGGTAATAATACCATACAATTTCAATGATACAATCAAGGATATATTCCCCGAGCAATCCACCATCCACAATTCACACTCAACAATCACTCCCCTAGATGATTAAGATGGCCATCTTACATACGTGTGTCCCCTTTTGTACTCACGACCCCCTTTGGTCTCTGTCCCTCACAATGTCTCTGGGCCCCTCCTGACCAAGATGATGGTCGGCTTCGCCGCACTCGTGCGGTTGAACGAACCCCGGGTGGACGTTGTTCCACCGGGCATGTATCGTACCGGGAACCAAGGTTGCAGCCCCCTCTTGGCCACGCGAAGCGGGTACTGTACAGCAGGCAAAAGCCCCACGTCGCTTGCAATGCGTGTTAGGCCCCAACGTGCGACCCGTACGCGTCTTTGCAGACGGTGCCGCGAACGGTGCCAGATGCTGGGTCGGTGCACGGCCCCACGGCTGCTTGACGTGTCCACTGGGCAGGTATCCGTCCCGGTAACTCCTCTCGCCAGACGGGCTCGGGAACGCCGCTTTTCCACACGGCTTAATATCGATCCCACCTCTCGTCGGAGCGGGGCGAGGAAGAAGAATCCTCATCGCTTCTCTCGACCTCATGTCTTTTTCCTTCCGTTTCCGGTCTCTTTTTCCAGAAGGGCTCCTGACCCTCCAACCACAACAACCCTTAATCGACTACACATTGATAAGCAAAGACCTGAATAGTAATTCACATACATTCCCATAAATATGTAACACTCCCCCCCTTCAAGAAAGAAAGTTTGAACCCAGCGAAAACTTTCTTTGCCGGCCAACTTGGATAAACAAACCAGATAACTCAACCCCCAAATCATCAGTTCCCCTGGGCAACAATTATCACCACTCAAAAATAAAGCAACAAAATTTCACAAAACCCCCAGAGATTTTCAAAGGTAACTCACTCTGGACAAAGCACCAGCAACGACATTGTCCCTGCCCTTTACATGTTCAATTTCCCGTTGGACTCCTGCCAAGCCAAACTCCATCTCATGACCCTCTGACTTTGACTGTCAGTTTCTTGTGAATGAAGGTTAAGGGGTTGATCAAAGATCCAAAGTTAAGCAACTCGATAGCACTTTTTCCGGGAGGCCAAGCCGAGTATTCACTACATGGATGCCTTTAGGAACGTGGAGTTCACGGTTAGTCCGTGCAGGAAAGTTCTCTACATGGACGCCTTGAGGAACGTGGAGTTCACGGTTAGTCCGTGCATGAAAGTTCACTACATGGATGCCTTTAGGAACGTGGCGTTCACGGTTAATCCGTGTAGGAATCTTGGCTCGGCGGCTCCGCCGCATTCAGTGCTTCCGCTTTTCAGAACTTCCCTAATAATTATGGTGGGACCGCTTGTCACTGTAGTCCCATGAATAGCGGGCTCCTTCTCGTCCACTACTTTGACAATCCTTCCTTCGGGAGCTGCCGTAACTCAGGGAGCCTCCATAATAATATTGATTGCGGCCCCCACCAAAACTACCGCCCAGTTGTACTCTCCTGTAGACCTCTCGACGCCTACGAAATGCCTTCCCTACTGTTATGGTCCGACCCTCCAAATCCTTGCCATTCCAATTCTTCTCTGCCTCTCTGGCGTCTTTTGTGCTTGCAAACGTGACAAAGCCGAACCCTCTTGACTGTTGCGTTTCCCTGTCTCTTATCAACCGCACTTCCACCAGCGGCCCAGATCTGCTGAAGACAGAGGTCAGAACTTCTTCCTCTGTTTTGAAGTTCAGTCCCCCTACAAATAACTTGGTACTTTTGTCGCCATCCCGAGCTGGTGTGGTGTTATTTTCCCTGCTGGGCTCTTTACCAACCCTCAGGTTACCATAAACTTGACCCCCGGCCAAATCATTCCCGATAACCACAGATACACCCTCTACAGGAAGTGTGGCTTGTAAACCGACGGTGACCGGTCCTGACACCAAATCGGACTCCAAATGGATGACATGAAGTGGAGCACTAACACCGCCCCCGATCCCCTGTAAACGAACACTATCCCCCGTTGCCGTCTCCTCGGACCATGGCAAAATGCCTTCAAGCATTAAAGATTGATGTGCTCCTGTGTCCCTCAATATCCTAACCGGTCTCCGGTTAGTCGAGGCTCCATCCAGTGACACAAACCCCTCTGAAATAAATGGTTGGTAACCCTTTTGATGGCGATTTCTCACAATGGCCATTGCATTTGGAGTCGTAATAGTCGGACTCCGCCCTGGGTCTTCCCTTTTCATGCAGTAACAACTGGACATCAAGTGTCCAGGTTTCTTGCAAAAAGCGCAAGTAGGCCCGGAGGAAAAACTCGTGGTCTGCCTCGGGCCCCCCGAAATATAAGTTTGTCTTGGGCCCGCCTCCCTCTGATTTCGAACAGGTGGGGTATCCGCATTGTCCCCATAATCCTCTCGAGGCCGCCGCCATGTATTGTCGTTCTCCGCACCTGCTGTTCCCCACCTCCCCTGCGGAGATCTAGGCGAGGAGTTAGGTTCGTGGACCCCTATTCGGTGGGTTAAGGCATAATCATCTGCCATGGTGGCTGCGTCCCACAACTTTGGTACTTTCTTTTCCTGCAGGTACACTTTGATGTCCTCGTGGACACACTGCTGAAATTCCTCCACCAGGATCAAGTCACGCAATGTTTCGAAGTCTTTCCCGACTCCTTTTGACTCACACCACCGATCAAACATGTTTTCTTTCACTCTGGCAAACTCCACATGGGTCTCACTCTCCCTCTTCCTGGCATTCCTGAATTTTTGCCTGTAAGCTTCCGGAACCAACTCATAGGCTTTGAGGATGTGCTTCTTCAGTACCTCATAATCTGCACATTGGTCCATTGGTAGCGCCGAATAAATCTCTTGAGCTTTTCCCACCAGCACACTTTGCACGAGTATGGTCCAGGCCTCCTCCGGCCAGTTTAATTGTCGAGCCACTTTCTCAAAGTGTGGAAAAAAATTCGCGACCTCCTTTTCACTGAACGGTGGAACCAGCCTCACATGTCTGCCCACATCCCAGGTTTTCTGGTTAGGTGGCGACCCCTGTTCTCTCATTAACTCCAGCTCCTTGAATTTAATTTCTTGCTGAAGCTCCATGTCACGTTCCTTTAATTCCCTTTCCGCTTTTCTCTCCTCTGCTTCGAGGTCCCTTGCAGCTCTCCTCTCCTCTGCTTTTCTCCCTTCTAACCTTTCCTGGAGTTCTCGTTCCACTCTCCTTTCCTCTGCTTGTTTCTCTTCTCTCCTCTCTTCTGCTTTCCTTTCCTCTTCTGATCTTTCCTTTTCTGCTTTCCTTTCTTCTTCTGCTCTTTCCTTTTCTGCTTTCCTTTCTTCTTCAGCTCTTTCCTTTTCTGCTTTCCTTTCTTCTTCTTTTAACCTTTCCTGGCTCCGTAATTGCAACTCCAGTTTCCGGAGCTCAACGTCTTCTGGTTCTTCGGGTAGCCACTCCCAGGCTAACTCGTCCCATGTTCCTAATCCCACCATAGATTGTATCACCGTGGCCTGCAACTCTGCCTTCCTCAAATTAGTTCGGACCTCCAAGTTAAAATGTTTGGCCAATTTCAAGAGGTCCGACTTTAGTAACGCTCGGAACTGTGCCTCACTCGGTGTTACCGCAAAGTTCTGTGCCACAAACGCCATGGTGCCTATCGTTAACACCTGTTAACCTTCACCCAATACTTTACCCCCAATTTCCCCAAAAAATTCCCAATTAATACTTAATTAATAAATTTTAATTAATAAAAATATTATTTTATTATTTTATACAATTTTAGATCCCGGACGTAGACCCAATTGCGAATCCGCAAATCGTAATTTGGACGAGCCCCCAATTCTGTTACGTGGTCCCCTCGGTGACTACCTGGTCTCGGTGACCCCCGGACCGTGAGAGGAACTTCGCCAGAAAGTGGTATTATATATGCGCTTTCGCAAAGCAATCCCTATGAATTCCACCCAAGAGAAAACTGATTTTCAATGATATATTTCAATGGTAATAATACCATACAATTTCAATGATACAATCAAGGATATATTCCCCGAGCAATCCACCATCCACAATTCACACTCAACAATCACTCCCCTAGATGATTAAGATGGCCATCTTACATACGTGTGTCCCCTTTTGTACTCACGACCCCCTTTGGTCTCTGTCCCTCACAATGTCTCTGGGCCCCTCCTGACCAAGATGATGGTCGGCTTCGCCGCACTCGGGCGGTTGAACGAACCCCGGGTGGATGTTGTTCCACCGGGCATGTATCGTACCGGGAACCAAGGTTGCAGCCCCCGCTTGGCCACGCGAAGCGGGTACTGTACAGCAGGCAAAAGCCCCACGCCGCTTGCAATGCGTGTTAGGCCCCAACGTGCGACCCGTACGCGTCTTTGTAGACGGTGCCGCGAACGGTGCCAGACGCTGGGTCGGTGCACGGCCCCACGGCTGCTTGACGTGTCCACCGGGCAGGTATCCTTCCCGGTAACTCCTCTCGCCAGACGGGCTCGGGAACGCCGCTTTTCCACACGGCTTAATATCGATCCCACCTCTCGTCGGAGCGGGGCGAGGAAGAAGAATCCTCGTCGCTTCTCTCGACCTCGTGTCTTTTTCCTTCCTTTTCCGGTCTCTTTTTCCAGAAGGGCTCCTGACCCTCCAACCACAACAACCCTTAATCGACTACACATTGATAAGCAAAGACCTGAATAGTAATTCACATACATTCCCATAAATATGTAACACCATGGACTCGTAAACTGGTTCGTCAATGTCCCCGCATGGGGCCAGGTGGCGTACGGAGACTGTTGACTCGTGTCCATCAGACATCAACACACGAGCGTGCTCGGGATTAGCTTGGAGTACCTGCACCATATCCACTAGTGTGTCATACTTACTCATGCGAACTGCACGTTTGAGGAAAGCCGGTCCCGGCTCAGCAAGCCAACTCGGTAAAGATCGGGTACTACCCGAACTCCTCGGGTGATGAAACATCCGTTCGTGGGGAGTTTGATTGGTAGCCGTACACAATAAAGTCCTGATCGAGTTCAGTGCCACGGGTTGCGATCAAGCCCATTTGTCTAGGCCTCGGCCGAGGGACTTAAGACTCAGCGTAACGGCTCTCCATATAATACCATTGAAGCATTCGACCTGTCCATTCGCCTGCGGTCTATACGGAGTAGTATAACTAGAAGCGACATTATGCTGGGGTAAGAAGTTCCTCACTTCCTGGGACAGGAACACCATGCTTCGATCGGTATGCACATAGGCCGGATTCCAAACAAGTTCTGCAGGCACCGGATAACCGTGGCGGCTGTCATATCTACGCATGGGAAAGCAAAAGGGAATCTCGAGATCTCATCAACGATCGTGAGTAGATAACGAGAGTTACTCGAAGACGGTGACGCCGGCAGTGGTCCTTTGAAATCCATCGCCAATCTCTCCCACGGCCTAGTGGCTCGGACCAGCGTTCCCATAGGAGGGTTGTAGAAACGCAGTTTGAGTGCAGCACATACAGAACAAGTGCGACAGAGCTTTTTTTTTGGTTTTTTTGTATGCTGAATCGACGCTCGTGAAAGAGCTAACATTTATTTCACAAACAAATCAACCAGACAAACAAAAAATATATAAAAAGAGGGAACGGAAGACAAGATGGGGAGAGAAGTGGAAGCACACAAACACAACACCCGAGAGCAGGGAGATGTGTGGGATGGAGAGGGCTTGGGGGGAGGAGGCGTGAGAAGGGGGTGGGGGGTGGGAGAAGTATAAAACACAAGGACACCAAGGACTTCCAGGACAGAAGTTGGTATTTCAAAAAAGTGGAAAGCTGACGAAAGTGAAAAAGAAGAGTAAAAGTGAAAAAGTGAAAGTAAAAGAGCGGACGTAAAAGTAAAAGTGAAAGAGTGAAAGTGAAAGAGTGAAAGAGTGAGTGAAAAAGTAAAAGAGCTGACGAATATCCTCTACAGAGTAGGGTAGGTTACGACTGCGCACAAAATGAGCGAAACGCGTCACCCCGGGATGGCACAAGGTGTCGTGCAAATTGTGCAAGTCCTCAAAAGAGGTGAGGCTCGCACACATCGCCGGCCGCGATAAAGCATTGGCAACCAGGTTATCCCGCCCAGGGCGATATTTGATTGTATCGCAGAAATTGGCGAGCTCGATCCGCCAGCGAGTGATTTTCTCATTCTTAATGTGTTGAGCATGCTGGGTGTCGTACATAAAAGCAACGCGCTGTCGGTCCGTGATAATTTGGAAGCATCGTCCGAGCAAATAGGGACGCCAACGCCTGATCGACTCGACGATGGCATACGCCTCCTTTTCGACAGACGAGTGTCTCCGCTCTGCGGAGAAGAGAGTCCATGAAAAGAAGGCCACAGGGCGCCCCCCTTGAGAGAGAGTTGCAGCTATCGCATGATCCGACGCATCGCTTTCCAAAACAAAGGATTTATTTTCATCAATCGTCGCCACAGCGGCACCAGTGACGTCGGACTTAAGGCTATGAAAAGCGGCATTGTCAGCAAGGCTCATAGGGAACGCTTCGCAATCCACAAGTGGGCGGAGCTTTGCGGATAAATTTTGAACCCACTTGGAAAAATGAGCAAACAGCCCGAGAGCACGCTTCAACGAAGCACGATCGCAGGGCGGGGCCATGTCGAGCAAGGGTCGCAGACGCTCCTTATCCGGAGTGACAGAGCCGTGGGTCACGGTGTACCCCAGGAGATCTATCGTGCGAGCAGAGTAGCGGCATTTAGCCTCATTCATAGTCAAGTGATACCTCTGCGCGACCTCGAGGAAGCGCTTCAGATTAGCATCATGATGTTCCTGGTCATACCCGCAAACCGTGAGATTATCCAGATAAACGAAGACATCGGTCAAGTTCTCCTTAGCGGTGAGGTTGTCCATAGCCCTCTGAAAACACGCGACCCCGTTCGTGACCCCAAAAGGTAGCCGGGTGAACTGGTATAACCTCTGACCTGATTCAAACGCAGTATAGATGCGATCTGCCTCGGAGATGGGGATCTGATGATACGCACTACGTAGATCGAGAGTGCTATAGAGCGAATACTGTGCCACCTGTCGAACCAGGGAGTCCATTCCCGGGAGTGGGTAGGCGTCCAACTGGGTAAACCGATTAATTGTCTGTGAATAGTCGATTACCATGCGTTTGCGATGCGATTCGCGACGTACCACCAGAACTTGGGCCCACCATGGCGACCGACTAGGTTATATGATACCTTCCTTTCGTAGCTGCGCCGTTTCTTCCGCAATGAATTGCGCGTCAGCTTGTGAGTAGCGTCGCGATTTAACCGTGACAGGTGTACAGTCCGTGGTCATATTGGGGAACAGCGACAGTGGCTCAATTTCCATCCCTGCAAGAGCACACACAGCAAGAGTATCAGTACCTCCAAATTCCATTTCCAAACGTCCATGTCGCTTCAGAAAATCATGTTCGAGCAAAACTTCTGCACATAATGCTGGTAAGACCATTAAATGCACATCCGGAAACATTCGACCCTTAATCACAAGCTTCAGTCGACATTCCCCTTTTGTGCTAAGCCATAGCCCCTGAGAGGCCATAAAGATTCTGTGTCTTGTCCCAAGAATCGGCCATCCATGTTTCTGCACAAGCCGAAGATCCACATAACTATCCGTTGATCCTGTGTCGATTAAAGCATTTGCAAAAATTCCTTCAATCATGAGTGGGATTATAGCATGAGACAGGCCAGGTGGCCCTGTAGTTATCGAGGCGTCGAGGGGAGGCGCTCGAGCCTCGCGTGTGGATCCGACGCTAGCTAATGTCTTTCATGCCGTTGAAGTCGCTTGTAGGTCCATCGCGCCACCTCCAGAGAGCGCTCGAGCCACGCGCGAAGTTCCCAGCTTTCGTGCGGTTAAGGTAGCTTGTAGGTCGATCGTGCCGCCTCCGGAGGGCGCTCGCGCCACGCGCGGAGTTTCGAAGCCAGCATTCACTGATCGGGTGGCCGATCCCGGAAGTTGGCAGGGTGTCGGAAGAATGCCTCTCAAGGACGGTCGCGCCGTGTACTGAAGTGATTCGACACTTGTTTAGTTGGTGCGGCGAGTATCATCAAGGTCGAGCTCTCAGCTCTGGGCCCACGGAGAGGGGCGATCCCTATCAAAGCCGGGCGAGGTGCGCCGTGCGCCGTTCTGACCGTGGGCTCGGAGATAAGCACATTCATCGTCGAGCGAGGTCGCTTGCCTCGCGACGCTCGGCAAACTTTTGGATAATGTCCCGTCTTTGTGTACAAATGACACTTCGCATCCTTAGCTGGGCAAACTGACCTGGGATGATTCCGATTCCTGCAGAAATAGCACGTAGCGTTACTTCCTGACTTGGGTCCTGCTGCAGCAGCCACCGTCAAGCCCGGAACGGGATCCTCGAGAGTATCCGTGGTCCCCGATTCCGGCGGAGGTGCCGATGGGGCATCCTCGATCTCGGCGGTAGCTCTCTCCAGTCGGGTCTGTCGAGATATCCCTGCAGTGACGTATGGGCATTCATACGCATCGGATTGTTACCGTGCTTCGGTGTACACGTGAGATAACTGAAGTGCTTCGGCTAGTGTCAATTCGGATGCTTCAAGTAGTCTTTGTCTGACGACCGGCGACCTTAGACCTGAGACGAAAGCATTGTGGACAAGGTCATCGCAGAATTGTTCATGGGTGCATACCACAGGGGTACTTTCCTTCAGTAGGCGTCGGAGGTCTTGAACAAATTCATCTAAGGTCTCCGTGGGCTGTTGTCGACGAGTCGCAAGCAAATGTTGGGAGTAGACCACGCTTCGTTTTTTTATGTAGATACGCTTCAGCTCAGCCACAGCATCATGGAACGTCTCACATTGTTCGATGGTCATGTACACGGCATGGTGCACCTTAGATTGCAGCACAGCGAGCTTTGTTTCATTGGTGACGGCCTGCTGAGCATTGAACTGATTATTCAAGATCTTCAGGCAATGAGTCAGTCCGGTGGCCGCGTCCGTCGCCCGGGGATCTGCTCGGAAGACAGGCACTTGGATCATCTTATGAGCCATGTCGTACTCGTTCTGGTCTCGCACTCGTTCGGGACGAAGAGACGAATTTGAATTAAGTGTTGTAAAAAGTCAAATCCACAGCATTGTACTAATGGAAGGTTTAATTCAAATTCGATCTCTGGCAACACCTGTAAGATATAATCAAGCCATGTATCAGGATTACATAATCATTGAGGTGTCAAGCAATTAGCGATCAATGCAAGCAAGCTTGGAACATCTCGATATACGCACCATTGGAGTATACGCTGTCGCACAGATTATATGTCACAGGAATGATTCGGAGCGATGTTCGTCCGAGTTCTTATAGACGCCTCTCAGTGGTTGGAGAAAGCATAACACCTGGGTTCAACTTAGATACAATTTCATTACAATACTTAAACACAAGTCCTTTTCAAACAAGGCCCTCTTTTGTTGCTGTGCACACTGGAGATTAACTCTCATATGGTTGGCAAGCCCTTGAGACAGCAGAGAGGTTTAACTTAAGGAGGTGGACAATGACTGAGCTAATCAGTGAAGTGTGTGATACAACAGAATGGAAAATGAAAGGACAAAAGGACAGGGATTCACGAGACGAAGTGAAATCCAGGAGATGACTGTTACCTCATCTCCACAAGCAAGTTCAGAACTTCTTTATATTGTGACTGGGCCATGCCAGGAGCAAGCTTTGAGTATGTCTCCATTTGCACTTCAAAAACATGGTCATACCATCCTCACATATGCTGCGGGGTTTTTTAAAACAGCTCTGAAATGTTCAAGGATTACATTGGTGAAATCACTAATTCATGGTGCATAAATCACCAGAAAAATACAATAACATCCATCTGGATAGAGTTGTATACATTTTCTTAAAGCAGTAGAGTGGTAGCTGCTACAACTGTTCACAACTTCAAAATGGCCAAACAGGTGCATACGGCATTTGAAGAAATTATATTTTCTCACGAGCCGGAGAGGCAAACACAATTTTGTGATGCAGACACTTGTTAATTCATGAATAGCACCTGTTTACTGTCTATAATGACAGAGATATGTGACTTTTGTGAACGACAAAGTTGCCTTAGCTGTGGTTATGTTTTGTGCTGTCTAGTATAGTTTCAGAGGGTTTGCAGTTTAAGGGTATGACATGGAATAGGGATTCTGCAAGCGGAAATATTGGCATGAGAGGCCATTAGCTTGAACGAGGCGAGTCGACCTTGAGCCTCAAGTCTCAAGTAAAGAGGGAAGTCTCAACTTCTTGTGAGATCATTATGCTTTCCTGAAATCAAAACATCAGAAAAGCATTGAAGGTCAATGTGAAATTGTTGAACTTTTCATTTTTTGAGGGAAATTACTGATGTAAACGAGATCATTACTAACCACAGTTCTTATTTGTGCCACAGTTAAATCTAAAGCAGCCAAAGCAGCAAATCATATTGAGGTAAGACTTTCACATACTGTATATATATACACACACACACACACACACACACACACACACACACACACACACACACACACACACACACACAGACATACACACACACACACATACATACACACACACACACACACACACACACACACACACACACACACACAGACACACACACACACACACACACACACACATATATGTATATATTGTAACGGTTAGTAATTAGAATTACCGTTCGTACCCGCCGGGCGAATGCTAATTTTGTTGTGGCCGATCGCTACTCTGGGTGCGAGCAATGGCGGACCAATGGAAGAAAAGACATTCACGGACAGAGAGAAAGTAAACTTTTAACGATTTGATTTATTTACAAACACGAGTACACCCGCTCACTACGGGAGGGGCAGGAAGTGTCAATCCTCTTTAGGGTATATAGATTACAGTCGATCCATGGTCAGGTCTCAAGAACATTGGGTGTGTGTTCATTTACCAAGTTTCTTGTGGAGAGATCGCCAAGTGGTTTGAGCATTCGAGCAATCACTCTATTCGAAACCGTCAAGGAACGGTTAGCATGGCAAGCACTAGCTAGCTGCTTGGAAAATGTGCACAACCCGGGCTTCCTCCCTTTCAGTTTCGTGTTGAATAGCAGGAGCGAGTTCCAAAATTTTTCTATGAAAAACGCCACGGCATTGGCAGAAAGGGCCATGTTATGAACGCAACCCTTGTGGGTTATATAGAGTACCGTAGATCTTCGCTCAATTTTGTAAGTAAAACTTACCTCACTGATGTCGGGATTCCTCCAAATTTCCTTACTTAGTGTTATAAATAGCATTAGCGACTGTTTAAAAATAGAATCAAACGTTTTTGTGGTTCATAATATTTTTACTTCAGTAAGCAAATAGCATGATGAGCTATTTATAAACGTTGACTAAACGTTTGTTCAAGGAGGAAAACCCCCTTGGGGAGGGGGCAAATTAATGTGCTACAACCTACAGAATGTAACCCTGAGTCATCCTGTCAAGTTTGGAATGTAAACCTCTTTGTGATTAATAGGTCTTTATACAAATATCTAAGCACAATCACATGCTTTTACAAATGGCTTGGTGTTGACAACCTGTCCCATCTGATTCTTAATCTGAGTATTGATTATTATCATCAGAGTGCATCACAGGAAAATAATTGACAAAAAGTATGTCCTCACCCTGTAAATGGGATGACCTTTGAAAACAATTCTTAAAAAGGCCTGACGTTTAAAAAGGCCTGGACATCCAGTTTGACGTCCGTCCGAGGTGCGGTACACACATTTATGCCTCGCCCTGCATGAGAAATACCAGTATTCCAATTTATAGCTGCACATGAGATTCAAACCTAGGCAAGATACAGTAGCTCAGAGGTGAATGCGCACACCTCTATGTCATCCTTCCACCTGTAAAATGCACGTTATAATATTACAGAGTTTCTGACAAAAGTTTGTAATTATTTGGCCCATTCCTTCAAATAATTTTGTTATTGGTTTGTCATATTTTGTCCATTGAATGAAACTAGACAGAAGGAACTCAGGGAATCTCACTACTTTGGCAAAGTCTCTACCACTGGTCTATGGAGTTATTGGGATGGAATCATTAAATCCTCGTATTTCTTACCACTGCAGGTGACCATGGCTGAGGTCTTAGGTGCTTGCTCAGAAGTGCACTTTAATATAAGCATACCGACACGTGCATGGAAAAAAGGAAGAATAACCCCGCTTTTGTTTATTTGTGCCATGTACAAACTACCTTGTCTGCGCACGTTCTTTGTGAATGAGCATGCGCAGGCCAGTTATAACGGATCTGGAGTAGGAGCTCAGGATGGCTTCATCCAATACCATTTATCCAAGACTTTCCACATGCATTTGTGATACGTAGATTGTTCGTAATTTAATTTTCCAGCGACAGCAGAACTTTTCTTATGAGCAACACAATGACATGTCCTTGTAAAATTGTGTGTGTGTGCGTGTGTGTGTGTGTGTGTGTGTGTGTGTGTGTGTGTTGTGTGTGTGTGTGTGTGTGTGTGTGTGTGTGTGTGTGTAATGGATTTTCTTCTTAGGTGGACTTAGCCAAGGCACTGAGGGAGGCAGAGGAGAAAAACAGGATTCAGGCACAGAAGATCATGCAATTGAAACAGCAAGATGCTAAGGATAAACTGGATTTCAAGGTAAATTTGTCACTATATCTTGTCCTGTGCAGCAAAGGCTTATTCAAAAAACTTGTCATCACCATGCAGTGAGCTGTTTAGTGCATTCAGCATGCAGTTGAAATGGGTTACTCTTTTCTGCAGTGTATTCATACTGTCCTGATATCCTTGATAATGCAGAACAAAAACATAACCTCCATCCACCTTTGGTGGCGGAGGCAACTAAAACGGCACTCAGTAGAGAGCATACAGTCACGTGAAAAAGTAAGTACACCCCATGTAAAGTTTTGACTTTTTCAACATATTTCAACATACAGCTATTTGATCTTCATTTCAACAATATTGACAGATAAATGTGATATAATATGACAAATATCATGAAACATTTACTTTTTGTAGTCCATTGTATAATTTAAATAAACATAAATGCAAATTTCGCATGTGGAAAAAGTAAGTACACCACAACATTTATCACTACTTCAAATACCTAAAATTAGAATCAGGTGCTCCAGCTCAGGTGCAAATGATTAGAACATCGTTAGAGAAGATCTGGAGGAACCTGTCTTATTTAAACCTCAGACATTTCATTTGGTTTGCTCTTTGTTGTTGAAGTGTGTGGCGTCATTATGCCTAGATCAAAAGAGCTCTCTGAGGCCTTCAGAAAGAAGGTTATAGATGCCTACGAGTCTGGGAAGGTATTTAGAAAGATCTCCAAACAATTTGAAATCAATCATGCGACTGTCCCGAAGATCATGTACAAGTGGAGAAGATTCCAAACAACTGCCAACTTGTTCAGGCCAGGCCACCCCAGCAAGTTCAGCCCGAGAGCAGACCGCAAGATGCTGAAAGAAGTCTCCAAGAACCCCACAATGTCATCACGGGACCTACAGGTAGCTCTTGCCACTGTTGATGTCAAAGTGCACGAATCTACCATCAGAAAGAGGCTGCACAAATTTGATCTACATGGGAGGTGTGCCAGGAGGAAACCTTTGCTGTCCAGAAAGAACATCAGGGCAAGACTAAAGTTTGCCAATGAACACCTAGGCAAAGACCAGCACTTCTGGAACAATGTGCTCTGGACAGATGAGTCAAAGGTAGAGCTATTTGGCCACAGTACCAGAAGACATGTTTGGCGAAAACCAAAGACAGCTTTTGACCACAATAACCTGATACCAACTGTAAAGCATGGTGGTGGATATATTATGGTTTGGGGCAGCTTTGCTGCATCAGGGCCTGGGCAGCTCACCATCATAGGATCCGCGATGAATTCTTCATTGTACCAGAGGGTGCTTGAGGATAATGTGAAGCCATCTGTCGGAAAGTTGAAGCTCAACCAAAGGTGGACCTTGCAACATGACAATGACCCTAAACATACCAGTAAATCCACCAAGGAATGGCTGAAAAGAAAGAAATGGAGGGTTCTGGAATAGCCAAGTCAAAGCCCGGATCTGAATCCCATCGAAATGTTGTGGGGGGATTTGAAATGAGCTGTGCATGCAAGAAACCCCTCAAACATCGCACAGCTGAAAGAATTCTGCATGGAGGAGTGGGCAAAAATTTCTCCCAGTCGATGACAGAGACTGACTGGTAGACAGTTATAAGAAACGCCTACTTGAGGTTGTTTCTGACAAAGGGGGCAATACCACCTATTAGAGCCGAGGGTGTACTTACTTTTTCCACATGCGAAATTATGCATTTATGTTTATTTAAATTATACAATGGACTACAAAATGTAAATGTTTCATGATATTTGTTATATTATATCACCTTTATCTTACAATATTGTTGAAATGAAGATCAAATAGCTGTATGTTGAAATATGTTGAAAAAGTCAAAACTTTACCTGGGGTGTGCTTACTTTTTCACGTGACTGTACCTCTGCCAATTTGTCCATGCCACTCCATGGTGAAGAATCACCAAAAAATTCTTCTCGCTGGATCCGGATCCAGATCTTCACCAAAATTGAATTGATTCTTCCTTGTTACACACACAACCTGTCCAACAAGTTTCGTCCAAATCCATCCATAACTTTTGTTAGATATCCCGCGATGTATCGTTTTTGGCCCTATCTCCCAATGGTGAAGAATCACTCAAAAAATTAAATAATTCTCATATCCGAATCCATATTCAGATCTTCACCAAAATCGAATCGAGTCGTCCATGTCAGACACCCAACCGGTCAACCATGTTTCTTCCAAATCCGTCCACAACTGTTTGAGATATCCTGCTACGTGTAGTTTTTGGCCCGATTTGGTGAAGAATCACTATAAAAATTCTATTATCCGGATCCGAATCCGGATCTTCACCAAAATCTAATCATTTTGTCCGTGTCACATACGCTACATCTCTGCCAAATTTCCTCCAAATCTGTCAACAACATTTTGAGGTATTTTGTTCACAAACGGACAGACAGACAGACAGACAAACGGACAGACATACAGGGGTGAAAACATAACCTCCATCCACCTTTGGTGGCGGAGGTAAAAACTGTCTTCATAAGGTCTCCAGTGTCTGTATAGGTTGCAAAAATATATGGACAACGATTTTTTTCAACCAAATGCTCACAGAAATGTGAAATCTGAATTTGTTTTTATTTCTCCAGTCAGCATACCTCTGTCAACACTTGGTTGAGAAAATTCATGTTATTCGTAATTAGTAAACAGCCTTTCTTTTCTAATTCTGCCAATTTTTACCGAAATTAATTTCATAATATTTTCTGTGGTATGTTTTGTAGGATTCTCTTGCATGAAACGTTAGATTTTATGGGTTGATTACTTGCATAGTCAGTCGTGGTTTTCACCATCTCATGTTTTTCACCATTTCACCTCTTTTGATATGCTGCCATGGCAACCAACATTCTTATGGCTTGGATGGAGCTATTGACATCGGTAAGCCCCCATTGTACTTGATTATCATCAGAGAGCATCACAGGAAAATAATTGACAAAAAGTATGTCCTCATCCTGTAAATGGGATGACCTTTGAAAACAATTCTTAAAAAGGCCTGACGTTTAAAAAGGCCTGGACATCCAGTTTGATGTCCATCCGAGGTACGGTACACACATTTATGCCTCGCCCTGCATGAGAAATACCAGTATTCCAATTTATAGCTGCACATGATTCAAACCCAGGCAAGATACAGTAGCTTAGAGGTGAATGCGCATACCTCTAAGTCATCCTACCACCGCAAAATGCACGTTATAATATTACTAAATGATGTCGTAATTTCTGATGGTTTCGATTTTATTGAAGAAATAATTTTCCTGAGTTCTGACAAAAGTTTGTAATTATTTGGCCCATTCCTTCAAATAATTTTGTTATTGGAATGGCATATTTTGTCCATTGAATGAAACTAGACAGAAGGAACTCAGGGAATCTCACTACTTTGGCAAAATCTCGACCACTGGTCTATGGAGTTATTGGGATGGAATCATAAAATCCTCGTTTTTCTTACCACTGCAGGTGACCATGGCTGAGGTCTTAGGTGCTTGCTCAGAAGTGCACTTTAATATAAGCATACCGACACGTGCATGGAAAAGAGGAAGAATAACCCCGCTTTTGTTTATTTGTGCCATGCACAAACTACCTTGTCTGCGCAAGTTCTTTGTGAATGAGCATGCATAGGCCAGTTATAACGGATCTAGAGTAGGAGCTCAGGATGGCTTCATCCAATACCATTTATCCAAGACTTTCCACATGCATTTGTAATACGTAGATTGTTCGTAATTTAATTTTCCATCCACAGCAGTACATTTTTCATAAGCAACACAATGACATGTCCCAGTAAAATTGTGTGTGTGTGTGTGTGTGTGTGTGTGTGTGTGTGTGTGTGTGTGTGTGTGTGTGTGTGTGTGTGTGTGTGTGTGTGTGTGATGGGTTTTCTTCTTAGATGGAGGTCACCAAGGCACTGATGGACGCAAACGAGAAAATCAGGATTCAGGCACAGGAGAACATGGAACTGAAAAAGCAAGATGCTAAGGGCAAAACTGATTTAAAGGTAAATTTGTCACTATATCTTGTCCTGTGCAGCAAATGCTTATTCAAAAAACTTGTCATAACCATGCAGTGAGCTGTTTAGTGCATTCAGCATACAGTTGAAATGGGTTACTCTTTTCAACAGTGTATTCATGCTGTCCTGATATCCTTGGTAATGCAGAACAAAAACATAACCTCCATCCACCTTTGGTGGCGGAGGCAACTATAACGGCACTCAGTAGAGAGCATGCCTTCTCCAATTTGGCCACACCACTCAATGGTGAAGAATCACTTTATAATTCTACGAGCTGGATGCGGATCCAGATCTTCGCCAAAATTGAATCGATTCTTTCTTGTCACACAAACAACCTGTCCAACAAGTTTCGTACAAATCCGTCCACAACGTTTTGTGATATCCTGCTATGTATCATTTTTGGCCCTATCTCCCAATGGTGAAGAATCACTTTAAAAATTCTACGAGCCGGATCCGAATCCAGATCTTCACCAAAATCTTATCATTACATCCTCGTCACATACACTACCGAGTTGCCAAACTTTGTCCGAATCTGTTCACAACTTTTTGAGATATCCTGTTCACAGACAGACAGACAGACACACAAACAAATGAAAAATCACGCAGAGAGCGACACTTGACAAAAGAGAAGAAAACAGAAAGGCACTCAGCAGAGCATCCCTTTGACCTCGCAAATAATTTGTGGTTCAATTCATTAAGCTGATATGAAAATCCACTTCAAATTTCAAGTCAATCGGATGAAATTGGCTCGTTCTTGATCTTGAGGAAGATCTCGCGAGATCTTTGTCAGCGAGGTCACGTCTTTTCGATGCTGTCCACGCTCTCACGCTTTCGAAGTTATGTAATTGTTCACAATTGTGTTTTTGTCGAAACTGTATTTATCGTTCGGTGTGTGTACCTATGGTGTGTCCCAAGGAGGATTCTCGGTGTTAATCTTTCATACATGTATAGAAAATCGTTGGTTAATTCGTGCCGCGTCTTTTGAGGCCTTCCTTGTACCGTGTCCTACCTTGAGGCTTTGTTTTTCTCTCAGCTGTCCATCGATTGTGCTCCAATTACTTTCGTTCTCTCAGTTTTTCCCAGTCTTTTCACCCCATACTTCCTTGTTTAAAATCTCAACTAAAAAAAAAACAACCAAAAAAGCATTTCCTTCTCTGTCCTTATTCGTTGTTCTTATTCGTTTATTCGTTGTTCTTATTCGTTTATTCGTTGTTCTTATTCGCTCGTTCGTTCTTCGACCACGTGTTTCACCCCTATTTCCCCAGATAGTTTGCACTGTTAAATTTTAAAATGTTTTAACTTTCCCCTGAAGTACTGTATTCTGTCGTATCTACTTCTCTTAAGGAGATCTACTTCTACTTCTCTTAAGTAGATCTCAGCTGCTTTGATGGTGCCCAGTTGGAATTTCGAGGTCAACACAGAACTTGGTCGACTCCGTCTTCTTGGCACCAAAGCCCATCTGGTTTCTATTATGGAGCCACTAAGAGGTTTACAAAAGATGGCTATCACGGGAAGAAGAGAACAGGGTCACTGTTTGGGCCGAAAAGGTCAATACTCTCTGGCAATTTAATCTCAGTCAGTTGACTCTTTCATTCAAATCCAGGCTAAGTCAACACTTTGCCCTGAGCCTTTCACTAAAGGACAAAGGTTCAATCTTACAGATGGCCGCTTATCGTCTTGGTTCCATTTCCAGCGCATTGCTCAAACTACGAGCTTTGAAAGCACATTGAAGTACAATTTAACTAATATTTATAAATTGTATTATAAATATGCATTATATAATTTATCTATAATCCACATTGGTCAGGGACAAGTTTGAATTTGACTACCTGCGATAACTCGCTGACCCTATCAAATATAGAGGTCTTCTAGAATTCCTCAATTTTTTCTTTTGTTTAAATTAAAACAATTAATTTAAAAAACTGCCCACAAAATACTCAAACCACAAATTTGGTAATCCAATTTTGAATACCTAAGGCATACACCGTCATCCTGGAAGAATCTGATCATAAAACATTTCTTTGTTCGTTGACTCTTTCCATGTTGATAATTCAGTTCATTTCATTTGCATCACAAATATCTCTGCAAACAACACTTCACCTTCACCAAGACACAACAAATTTTAAAACATTTCTTTCCAAAATAATAAAGCATCTGCAACATTTGGCAATTATTCTTCGAAAATACGTTTTGCTTCAGAACAAATGTTGACTTTCTATTTGAAAAGAAGAGGCTGATCACTTGTGTTTGAAATTCAAATATGAAACATTTTCTTCTGATGTTTTCATCGCACCTACACATTTTCGCGTAGGATTTTCCGCTGTTCTGATAGCTGGGCGGAGTCATAAACTGACCCTGCTCTGCATGTAGCATCCTTGCCACTCTTGCTGTGAGCCATAGTAGATTTGAACAAGGCCTTCATCCAGTTGAAGTTGACTTGCCTCCTCACTCATCGTGAGTGGGCAGCAAATATTGATGTGATGTTGGTTGACCAGCAAGATGTGGAACAGAGATGCCAGATGCATCCACAACGATGTTAGGACCATGGTGTTCAATTTGTCCATGGTCCATACCAGGAGAAACCAGCAGAATCGTGCACAGCCGTTGTAGAGGAAGAAGCACAGCCGTCCACTTACAGCTCCCGCTAGTTCCCCGGAAGTTGGTGGAGCAATGACACAAGTCACTGCATCCAGTAGAAGTTGCAGGTAAGATGTCGTCGTCCCGCAATTGCTGACGTGATGAATGTTCGAGCCATTCGAACAAAAGCAAGTGATCGCCTTTCTTCCATACGTTGCAGTGTGATCCAGGCAAATGGTCACATAAATTTTCCTTGGTGAAGGTAAGCATCGTCTCCAATCTTGCAAAGGAGAATGCCTTCATCATTCTTTGAGAAGGAGGGTGTATGCCAAGATTAACTTCATTTTTTGCCACAAATTTTCTTTCTCGAACTTCTTCCCAATGCCGTTATCACTCCATTTGAGATGTGATCTGGCCTTATTCTTCACTCAGCCACATCTATATCTGCTTTCCACACACACTGAATCAGATAGGGTACATCTTGACATGAAATTACCATGTTCATGTATATCTTATAACTGCTTCACATTTGACAATTTGTTGTTTTCCTCAAAACATTCAAAAAGTTATATTCATTTATATACTTCACACAAATAATATCCAAATCAGGTATGTATTTTATACTACTAAACTAAGAATAGCATTTACAATTGCTTTCAGGTTAATATAGTTTAAAAAATAAACTCATGCAGTTTTTTTTTAAGACTACTCAAAGAAAATAAATGCATTAATAATGAGTACATATGATTAAAATCACAAACAGGAATATCTAATTCCCAACAAATTTTGCAAACAAGCAAACTATGCATAATGTATGAATTATCATTGTTCCTCCCCCCCCCCTTTTTTTTATTTATAAAATGAGTAATTAATGCTATAGTGTGAACTACTAGAATGTGATTTTCAAATGGTACCCTTCATCACTTTAATTTGCATGGTGTGTAGCTTGTGGTGATATGAGTTTACTGATTTTGTAAAACTGACACAATTCATAACATTTTCGTTATGCCATTATCTTTAACTCTACTGTACTCATTTGCAACATTACTTGATTCAATCTTTTTATCTCAGTGTTCATATCATCATAAAAGTCTTTCTATCTTGGTTCCATATTTGTTTCTATTCTCATCAGCATCCTACGATTTATCAATTTGTTCCAACACACTGTAACGAAGGGTTTTAACCAAGCCTCTACCAAACTATTTCCAATTTGAACTCAAAATGCTAGTTAAACAAAAATTCGAAGAATTAACTTCAAAGGGTCAACAAATTCATTTTATAAACAGTGTGTGTCCACCCTCAGGAGAGCCAGGAAACAATATCTCTCCGTTCTCAAGACCGAACTCTCTTATCTGTCTCCCTCTTCCAAATCCTGGTGGCGTCTGGTCAAATCTGTTTCCGGTGTTTGTTCCCCCCTCCATCCCCTACCTTACCTCAAACGGCTGCACAGCTGACTCCGCACGTGAAAAACCTGAATGCCTCAACTCTGTGTTTGCCTCAAAATCTTGTGTCCCAAACCCATGCCACTCTGTACCCACTGTACCCAGTCATACCCAGCTGCTCCTGGACTCTGTGTCCTTTCCTCCTGAGAAGGTGGAAAAGTTTCTGTCAACCCTCGACGATGATTCTGCAACTGGACCTGACGGCATCAGCTCACGGGTCCTAAAATCCTGTTCTTCCGCTCTTTCACTCCCTCTCTCTGTTCTCTTCACCCTCTCTTTTGCTGAAGGTCATCTGCCATCTGCTTGGAAATCAGCCAACATCACCGCTTTACACAAAAAATGTGCAAAAACAGATCCTAGCAACTACAGACCAATCAGCCTTCTCCCAATTATCAGCAAAGTCATGGAATCCATCATTGCTTCGGATATGGATTCTTTCCTCTTCTCCAATGGCTTGATCTCTGATCACCAACTTGGTTTCAGACCAGGTCACTCTACTCTGGACATGCTGCTTCTGCTGTCTCAACAATGGATGGAGGTCCTCAATGCCAAACAGGAAATTAGAGCTGTCTCCCTTGACATATCATGTGCCTTTGATACGGTCTGGCACCCTGCTCTGCTCACCAAACTCTCCTCCTTTGGTATCCATGGAAATCTACATGCATGGCTGGTGGACTTCCTCTCTCGTCGTAGTCAACATGTGGCCCTGAATGGATTTCTCTCATCTCCCCTCCCTGTTCTGGCTGGAGTTCCCCAAGGAAGTGTTCTGGGCCCTGTGATTTTTCTGGTCTTCAGCAATGATCTCTCTGACTCTCTTGAAAATACTCTCTATCTCTTTGCTGATGACTCCACTCTCTGCCGCTCCATTCCTCATCCCTCAGATCGGCAGTCTGCAGCCTCCTCACTCTCTGCAGACCTGGACAAAATCACAGACTGTGGTGGAACAAGTTGAACATGTCTTTCAATCCTAAACAAATCTCACACTCTTACGATGTCTCTCCGAAAAGACCGATTGGACAACCCTCCCATCCACTTTCTGAATAATCCTCTCCAAGAAGTTCTGTCACTCAAGCGTTTGGGTCTCACTATCTGCCATGATCTTTCCTGGGAAAACCACATTTCAAATCTGGCCTACAAAGCCAGTCGCCGACTGGGCATCCTCCGTCGTGCGAAGTCCTTCCTTGGCACACCTGAGCTCCTCACCACATACAAGGCTTTCATCCGCAGCTCAATGGAATACTGCTCTCCCCTCTGGGCTGGTGCTCCTGCCTCACACCTGGCTCGTCTTCATGCTGTTGAAACCAAAGCGTTCAGAATCATTGGAATCTCCCACTGTTACGTGCTCCTCCCCAAACTCCCTGGTCACGGTGTATCTCCGAGCCCCGAGAGGAGTCATGGCAGAAAAATGTGTTATTCTGTATGTGAATGATCAATGGTGAAGCCACACCAATTGTTACCACCCAACAAATATTGTGTTAAGATCATACAAGAATAACAACACAAAAACAATAGTAATCAATTGTACAACAAATAGCATATCATTCCCATGATGGTACCATCAGGTTCGTACAATATAACTCACTGTGCTCCAAGTGAGCGAAAAGAAGAAGATTCCCAATGTCTCCATTCCCGCATCAAGCCAAAGTCGTATTCCGGCATCCAGCCAAAGTCGTATTCCGGCATGAAGCCAAAGTCATATTCCGGCATCAAGCCAAAGTCGATCCGCTCCAGCGATCGTCAGAACGATGTCTAATCGAGACCAGAATCCTGTTCGGATGACTGCAAACAGCCACGTGGCCAAAGCTGCGCAAAGGTGCCCTCAAGGCGATGGGGAAATCCAAAGGCGCCCTCCAGGCGACTGAGAAATCACACCCTCGAGTATGGACGTTTGAATATATGAATGAATGACCGTTTTAAGGCCATTTTCCCCGCTGGAGCGGGGGTTAGCCTTGCGGGCCCCATGACAATCATCATGGTTCCCTGTTTGAGGCAATGTTTTTATGGCCAGATGCCCTTCCTGACGCCAACCCTTGGTCACGCTCTTACAATGCACAGGGATACGATGTACCTATTCTAAATCGAGGTACACACCGTGGTCATTCATCCCAGCAAGCTGGTACTCAATTTGCCGACCTCGGAAGGATGACAGGCTGAGTCAACCCCCCTGGTGTTAACTCAGCGATCGACCGGGATTCGAACTCAGGATCCTAGGATCCCAAGCCGGCACCCTAACCGCTAAGCCAACACCAGGACGTTTCACGGCTCCAGATCGGCGACCCGCAGATTTACCTTCAAAATCCACGTTACACACACACCAGATAAACGTCTGAATGCGGTGAAAACGGCTGAAGCGAAGCAAAGAAACCCAGCGCGACGCGCCAGGCGTGCGAGTCAAAATGGCCGACGGCGCGTTCTCGAGGCGTAACGGCCCGACCATGATTCTCCTCGGAATCCACCGCATAACCTGACATGCAGGTTGATCTGTCACAGCAATAACCACTCTGTCGCAGGAAGCCCTTTCCTGGGAAACCCAAAGTTCACTCGTGACTCTTGCTCGCCAACGTTCGCTCCAGACAGCAAAGCAACTATGCTTCTTCTCCGACTCACTCGCTTCACCTACTTTTTCTCCTCTCTTCGTCATTGATCGGTTCCGGTTTCATTTAAAACATTAACTTTTTTACCTTTTGAAAATAGCAATATCTATTTCTCTTAAACGACAACAATAACAGTACATGGAATCAAAAGTGTTCACAGTGGATGAAAACCACACCAACGGAAGTAACGAATCCGTAACACTTCCCCCGCCCAAGAAAGAAAGTTTGAACATAGTGAAAACTTTCTTTGCAGGAAAAAACTCTTTTAACAAACAAAAGTAAAACTCACACCCAAATCATCAATTCCCGTGAGCAACGATAATTAATATTTCCCAAAATAAAGCAACAAAACTTCCAAACAACCTACAGAAATTTCCAAAGTTAGTTCACTCTGGACAAAGCATCAGCAATGACATTGTCCCTGCCCTTTACATGCTCAATTTCCAAGTTGAACTCCTGCAAAGCCAAACTCCATCTCATCAACCTCTGGTTTTTATTTTTCATTTTTTGAATGAAGGTTAAGTGGTTGTGATCAGTAATCCAAAGCAAAGCCAATCTATCGCACTTTTTGAAGGAGGCCGAGCTGAGAGCCAGGTTCCATTGTGGTTGGGTGGTGAGGCCCGGAAGTACCCACTGCATGGACGCATTTAGGAACGTGGAGTTCACGGGTTAATCCGTGCAGGAATCTTGGCTCGGCTGCTCCTGAACACCCAGCGCTTCCAACTCTTCTCTTGATCATAAAAATCATAATCACAGTTGTAGAGTCGGGTGCTGTAATCACGTGAGTAGCGGTCCCCATCTCGGCTACCACCGCAATAGTCATCCCGTCGAGAGTTGCCAAAACTGCGCTGCTGCTGCTGGGAGCCTCCGTAGTAATCACGACTGTGGCCGCCACCAAAACTACTACTCCCACCCCGGGAGCCATAGCCACCCCTGAAACGACCTCCACGTTTTCCTCCTCTGTAGCCCCCTCGACTCCCATGACCTGCCTTCTCTACTGTTATGGTCCGACCATCCAAATCCTTGCCATTCAAACCCTTTTCTGGATCTTTGGCATCCTTTGTGTTTTCAAACGTGACAAAGCCAAACCCTCTCGACTTTTGCGTCTCTCTGTCTTTTATCAGCCGCACTTCCAAGAGTGGTCCATATTTGCCAAAGATAGAGTCCAGAACATCTTCACTTGTGTCAAATTTCAATCCACCTACAAAGAGCTTGCCAACATTGCCTCCATCCATGACTTGTGTGTGCTGACACTTAGTTTCAGGGTACTCGACAAGAAGTGACTGTGCAAAGCCTGACGTCAGTTCCTTCTCCTTCTCTTCAGAGCGCTTCCTACCCATAGCACGAGTCACGGCACAAGTAGGAAAGATACCCGGAATCTGCCGCTCCAACCGTACAGTGTTATTTTCCATACTAGGCTTTTCAACAAACATCGGATTACCAGAAACTCGACCACCGGCCAAATCATTCCCGATAAAAGAGATTCCCTCCACAGGAAGAGTGGCTTGTAAACCAACAGTGACCGGTCCTGACACCAAATCAGACTTTAAATGGATGACATGAAGTGGAGCTTTAACAGAGGCACAAACCCCCTGTAAAAGAACACAAACACCAGTTGCCGTCTTCTCTGACAATGGCAAAATGCCCTCAAGCATCAAAGATTGATGTGCTCCTGTGTCCCTCAATACCCTAACAGGTCTCTGATTCGTTAAATCTCCATCCAGTGACACAAACCCCTCTGCAATAAATGTTTGTAACCCTCTTGAACAAGGTCGTTCTGTGATGCCGTAACTTTGGCATGGGAACCTTCACAAGGCACTGTCTTCCAAGGACGATTTCTCGCATTGGCCAATGCATTTGGAGTTGTACGAGTCTGTCTCCGCTCCTGATTTTTCCTTTTCAGGGCATAACATTGGGACATCAAATGCCCAAGTTTCTTGCAAAAAGCGCAAGTAGGCCCGGAGGAAAAACTCGTGGTCTGCCTCGGGCCCCCCGGAAGATAAGTCTGTTTTGGAACTGTAGTCTTCTGATCCCTAAAAGTCACGGTATCAGATTTGTCCCCATAGTCATCTCTAGGCCGCCTCCACGAATATTTGTTCTCCGCCCCTGATTTACCATAACTCCCCTGGCTAACTCTAGGCGGGAAGTTAGGTTTGTGGAACCCCATCCTGTGTGTCAAGGCAGAGTCATCTGCCACGGTTGCTGCCTCATACATCTCTGGTACTTTCTTTTCATCCAGATGTACTTTAATGTCCGCGTGGACACACTGTTTGAATTCCTCCACCAAGATCGATTGTCGCAACAGTTTGAAGTCTTTCCCAATTCCCTTCGAGTCACACCACCGATCAAACATGGTTTGCTTCATTCTGGCAAACTCCACATGGGTCTCACCCTCCCTCTTCCTGGCATTCCTGAATTTTTGCCGGTGAGCTTCAGGGACCAATTCATAGGCTTTGAGAATGGTTTTCTTCACTATCTCATAATCTGCACATTGGTCAATCGGTAAAGCCGAATAGATAGCTTGAGCTTTACCCACATAAACACTTTGCACTAACATAGTCCAGGACCCCACAGGCCATTTCAGCATTTGATCCACTTTTTCAAAGTGTAAAAAAAACTTGGCTACCTCCTTTTCATTGAAGGGTGGAACCAGCCTCACATGCCCACAAACATCCCAAGTGTTCTGACTTGTTGACGAACTAGCCAGCATGGATACTACTTCTCTCCGTTCTCCCATTAATTCCAGCTCCTTGAGTTTAAGTTCCTTCTGATACTCCATGTCACGTTCCTTTAACTCCCTTTCGGCTCTCCTTTCCTCTGCTCTTTCCGCTGCTCTTCTTTTTTCTTCAGCTCTCTTTTCCTCTGCTCTACTCTCCTCGAGTTCTCATTCCTGTTCTACCCTTCTTTCCTCGAGTTCTCGTTCCTGTTCTGCTCTTTCCTTTTCTGCTTTCCTTTCCTCTGCTTTTAACCTTTCTTGGCTCTGCAGTTGCATCTCCATTTTCCGGAGCTCCACATTTTCTTTTTCCTCGGGTAACCAATCCAAGGCTACCTCTTTCTATATTCCTTGTCCCACTAGAGATTCTACCACCAATGTCTGCATCTCTGCTTTCTTCACATGAACTCGGACCTCCAAGTTAAAATATTTGGCCAATATCAATAGTTCCAATCTTTTTAACGCTTGGAACTGTGCCTCATTAGGGGACGCCGCAAACTTTTCTGCATCAAACACCATGGTGACTTTTAGTTAACACCTGTTAACCTTCACACAAAAAATTTTCCAGTTTTTTTTTTTGGAAAAATTTTGGAATGTTAGAAAAATTCCAAATTTAGGAATTTTGGGAATGTTAGGGAATTCTATTCCAGACGGGCCCCCAATTTCTGTTACGTGCTCCTCCCCAAACCCCCTGGTCACGGTGTACCTCCGAGCCCCGAGAGGAGTCACGGCAGAAAAATGTGTTATTCTGTATGTCAAAGATCAATGGTGAAGCCACACCAATTGTTACCAACCAACAAATATTGTATTAAAATCACACAAGAATAACAACACAAAAACAATAGTAATCAATTGTACAACAAATAGTATATCATTCCTATGATGGTACCATCAGGTTCGTACAATATAACTCACTGTGCTCCAAGTGAGCGAAAAGAAGAAGATTCCCAATGTCTCTATTCCGGCATCAAGCCAAAGTCATATTCCGGCATCCAGCCAAAGTCGTATTCCGGCATCAAGCCAAAGTCGTAATCCGGCATCAAGCCAAAGTCGATCCGCTCCAGCGATCGTCAGAACGATGTCTAATCGAGACAGAATCCTGTTCGGATGACAGCCAACAGCCACGCGGCCAAAGCTGCGCAAAGGTGCCCTCAAGGCGACGGGGAAATCCAAAGGCGCCCCCCAGGCGACTGAGAAATCACACCCTCGGGAATGGACGTTTCAGGGCTCCAAATCGGCGACCCGCAGATTTACCTTCAAAATCCACGTTGCACACACACACCAGATAAACGTCTGAATGCGGTGAAAACGGCTGAAGCGAAGCAAAGAAACCTTGCGTGATGCGCAAAGCACGTGAGTCAAAATGGCCTACAGCCCGTTCTCGAGGCGTAACGGCCCGACGATGATTCTCCTCGGAATCCACCGCAAAACCTGACACGCAGATTGATCTGTCACAGCGATAACCACTCTGTCGCAGGAATCCCTTTGCTGGGAAACCCAAAGTTCACTCGTGACTCTTGCTCGCCAATGTTCGCTCCAGACCGCAAAGCAACTATGTTTCTTCTCCGACTCACTCGCTCCACCTACTTTTTCTCCTCTCTCTTCATCGTCGTTCGGTTCCGGTTTCATTTAAAACATTAACTTTTTTACCTTTTGAAAATAGCGATATCTATTTCCCTTAAACGACAACAATAATAGTACATGGAATCACAAATGTTTGCAGTGGATGAAAACCACAACAACGGAAGTGACGAATCCGTAACACCACGATGAAGCTGTCTCCGAGGGCTTTTCACTTACTCACCGCAGGCAGGTTGGTGGTCTTTCCGTCTTCCACCGACTCCTCTCCGGTCTTGCTCCCCCAGCTCTCTCTGGGCTTTGTCCCCCAAATATTCCTACAGGTCGCACAAGATCTGCCTGCAACCCTCTTATGGTTAAACTGCAAAAATCAAGACTCTCTGCTCACCGTCACTCGTTCATTCCTCTTTTCTCCCACCTATGGAACAAACTCCCTCACTCTCTTCAATCCCACTCCTCCCTCCAGGTCTTTAAAACAGCTGTTCACCACCATCTCTTATCTTCCCCCATCCAAAACCTTGATCTTTTCTACCCCCACTAATTTCACCCCAAATCCACTTTTTTGAAATACCAACTTCTTTCCTGGAAGTCCTTGGGGTCTTTGTGTTTTATACTTCTCCCACGCCTTCCCACGCCTCCTCCCCCCAAACCCTCCCACAGATCTCCCGATGTCGCTGCTCTCAAATGTTGTGTTGATGTGTTTCCCCTTCTCTCCCCATCTTGTCTACCGCTCCCCTTTTTATTTACTTTGTTTGTCTGTTTGATTTGCTTGTGTGATAAATGTTAGCTCTTTCACGAGCCTCGATTCTGTATACAAAAATAAATAAATAAATAAAAAATGAGGATTTTAGAAATTCAAAAAAGGTGGTTGACATTTTGACCTTTTGACCTCAAATATATTTCGGATGCTGTCAGACCACGAACTCTACCTTTTGATGAAGTTTCGTGAAGATCGTTTAAAAACTGTGACCTGAAGGCAAGTATACACTACTCACAATAAGTTAGGGAAATTGTGGGAGTGTTTATTTTTATTTTTATAGGGGTTAGGGTTAGGGTATTGAAATCAAGAATGCAGTGTTTTTTCACACTCATTAATAACCATAGAATTAGGACCAACAACTTTTTTCAACATAATTAATACACAAAATTAACCACACCGAAGAACCTGCCAAAATCCCTAACTTATTGTGAGAAGTGGAAGTGAGCAGACAAACAAACACACAAACACACACACAAACCGGAGTGATCAACATAATTTGTTTTTTTTTTTGCCAAGTAACAAGCAAACAGACAGACAGGGGTGGAAACATACCCTCCATCCACCTTTGGTGGTGGGGGTAATGAAAAAACGAGTACTTATGAAATGTCACTTCCAACTTTTAGGGAACTGCACCAAACTTCCTAAAAACGCTTCTGGCGAGACACGATAACTACATTCTCTTATATGGAGAGAGTGCTCAAAATATGTATTGACCCAAACTTGTTGGAAGTGCAGACAGTTGGTCAATGGATGGAATGTGAGTTTGGTACTTGGATCTATGGCCATCTTTATCCTTAACGTTTTCAACTCCATCTCCATGGAGTCCATCGGCATAATTATACAGGGAAAGTCTTTCATTTACTGTCTTCAATCTCATGTTCTCATACCCATCATCCTTTGACATTCTTGGATGCTCAAAGCAGAGTAATAAGCCCATTGTCCAGTAAAGTGACATAAGTACATGGACACAGACTATAATTGTATTGCAATCAAATACTCAATTATCGTTCATTTGTTTGAATATTATAATGACGTTCAATTCATTGGTAGTATTATAAATTAGACTTGCAAAATATCAATTATACATAAAGCCACAATAATAATGCAATTTTACGACAGCATGCAAGGGTAATAGAGAACTTAATAATAGAGTGTGAGTCATCATAATGCCAAAGATGGAGCAGAAGCGAAGAAGCAAGGATGAGATAGACAAACAGGTAAAGAGTGGAGAGATGAATATTTTCCTGTCATCTGTCCTCTTTTGAGTATGAAGTATGGACGTATGAAGTGTGGACGGTTTTGAGGGAGTTAATGGGGGTTACGGATATGGTGTGAGAAATGGAGAAGGTGAAAGGATTTTGGAGTTTGCGGATGGAGCTGATTTGTTGATTTGTAATACTCAGTCCCACAAAGAGGATAATAAGCTTGTTACATACACGTCAGGTTGGTCGACGACAACCGTTGACATCCCACCTGCTGGTGCGTAGGCGAGATAGGGGGCACCTCCGGGACACAAAGGTGATCCCGGGGAGGAGGCTGTTTCACAGCACCACTTGGTTGTCTGCGACATAAGGGTGAAAGGTGCGAGGAGAGCTCGGCGGGTGAAGTACCAACCGAGAATGAAGGTGTGGAGGTTGAAAGAGGTGACAGTGAGGGAGGCATTAAAAGAGAGGCTGAGTATGGTCGAGGATGATGTGGTTGAGCTTGAAAGTGGTTGGATGTCAATGAAAGATAGTTGGGAGCCATTGGTGAGGTATGTGGATGCACAAAAGGACCACCGAGGCACTCGGAAACATGGTGGTGGGATGATGAAGTTGGAAAGAGGATTGACGAGAAGAGGAGGAAGTTCAAGGAGTGGCAGAAGGCGAAGGGTATGGGGGCAGAAAAGGCAGAGCATGGAGGTTATAAGGCAGCCAAGAAGGCTGCAAAGAAAGAGGTAGCAAAGGCGCAGGAGACATGTAGGAAAACGTTCGGAGAACGCTTAGATTCGGAAGAGGGTCAGAAAGCAGATTCAGGATTGCAAAGCAGATAGCGAAAGAGAGGTGTGATGTGATGGGGGTGAGTTGCTTGAAGGATGAAGTGGGACAAATCGTTGTGGACCCAGATGGAATTAAAGGAAGATGGAAAAGATATATGGAAATGCTGTTGAATGCAGAGAATGAATGGGATGGCAACATAGAGAGTAACCCAGTTTTAGGACCGGCAGAGAAGATAACCGAGAAGGAAGTTGAGGAACGGATAAAAGCAATGAAGAGTAGAAAAGCGGGAGGGCCGACAGGAGTTGTGGGAGATACGTTGAAGGCAGCGGGAAATTGGGGTGTGAAGAGAATGACAGAGATCTGTAATCTGGTGGTGAAAGAGGTCCGCATTCCAGTGGATTGGGAACTGAGTACCCTCGTCCCTCTATACAAGGGGAAAGGTGACCCTCTAGAGTGTGGCTCGTACCGAGCGATAAAGTTATTGGAGCATGGAATGAAGGAATTGGAAAGGGTGTTGGAGAGGAGGATAAGGAAGTAAGTGAAGATTGATGAAATGCAGTTTGGATTTATGCCAGGAAGAGGAATGACAGACGCACTTTTTATGGTGCATCAGTTGCAGGAGAAGTACATGGAGAAGAGGAAGAAGTTGTTTCCTGGGTCATGGAGACGGCATGAAGCTGGAACGTGTGAAAACATTTTGTTACCTAGGAGACATGCTGAATGGAGAAGGTGGATCAGACTCGGCAATGGATGCTAGAGTGAGATGTGCATGGAAGAAGTTTCGGGAACAGAGTGGCGTGCTGATGAGGAGGGGAGTGTCGTTGAAGCTGAAGGGAAAGGTGTATGCTGCAATGTGTGAGAAGTTATGATTTATGGGAGCGAGACATGGGTAATGAACGTAGAGCAGCAACGAAGGCTGGAAAGGGTGGAAATGCGAATGGCTCAGTGGATGTGTGGAGTATTGTTGAGAGAGAGGAAGACAAATGATGAATTGCGAAAGATGATGGGAATAGAGCCTGTGATGGATGCTGTGAAGAGAAACAGTTTGAGATGGTTTGGTCATGTGTTGAGGAAGGATGAAAGTGACTGGTTGAGAAGAGTGATGGAAATGAATATAGTAGGAAGTAGAGGACGGGGAAGACCGAGAAAGACTTGGCTGAAGATGGTGGAAGAAGAAATGCGGGCAAGGGGGTTAACAAGGAGAGATGCAGAAAATAGGGCAAAATGGAGAAGATGGTCATGGGGTCCACAAGGCTAACTTCCGCTCTAGCAGGGAAAATGGCCTTAAAATTCCTGTTGTTGTTGTTGTTGTATTACAAACTTTGTGGTCAAAACATCAATTTTGATTATTTATTGCAGATAAATTATTCAATGAATTTCACAATTTTCAGAGCATTGATATTTTAAATGTTATGTGGCCTAACTATTCTGTGTTCTTCTGTTACAGAGATTTGCGAGAAATAATATGACATATAAAAGACGTGAAACTCCTCTTTGACAATTATTGCAAGGTACCTATGAACACAATATGAACACACCTATGAACACAATATTATGCGGAGTGTTTGTAGTCATCATTGTACATAATCATTGTATTGCAAATTACTGCACGAGTACAATTGCTCCTTGTGTTACAAATCCGTACTTTTGCTTTGTCAGGAATTACAAATCATCTCAATGGTACATATTGTGCCAACTCAGTGTCACACAGTTAGAGCTGAAGCACCTGTGAACCCAATTTTTCACCTATTTGAACCAATACCTTTAGCCCATGGACAAACTCCATCTGTTCTTTTGAGTTGAAAGAAAAATTGTGTTCCGTGCTTTTTTATTTCCAAAGTGTGCTTCATCTTGGAGTGCAATTATGAACCAGAACAAGAAACATTTAAGTGATTGTGGATTTTGGAATGAGAATCGTTGTCCTCAGTAGATGTACCACATGGCTGCTGTTGCTATACTCGATGGAAAGTGGCAAGAATTTGGAATTTGGCCAGGCGGTATGCCAGTGATAACTTTCCTCCTTTTTTCAAAAGACACAAAGGGATCTTTAAAATCTACAAACAACCAATGCTCGCAGAAAGGTCTTTTGGGTTAATGTCCTTCCAAGGACGCCAGGGTGACAATTTATAGCTGGGTCGAGATTTGAACTCAAGCAAGACTTAAAGGCAAGTGCACATATCTTGAGGCTATTCTGCCAGTCAAGGAGGGGAAGATTAATGAGCACCTGTCGAGAATGAAGGAAGAAGAGGAGTTTTATGTTCTCAAAGTCTAAAATCATTTCAATATTCGTGTAAAAATAGTGGTGTTGGTTACAATGACTATTAATAGTCCATTTAGTTATTTTTTTCAACTCAACTGGACTATGTCCAGCTGAATTTTGTCGACACCCAGTGTCCGTCGTCCGTCTGTCGTCTGTCTGTCTGTCTGTCTGTCTGTCGTCTGCAAACAATTCGACGTCTACGCTCTAAAAGTCACAAATATTGATTAAATTTGATGAAACTTGTTATGCAGCATCTTTAAGACATAAACTAGTTTGGGATTGCATTTGGGCGTTGCACGCCCAAAAATTGGCGTGGCAGGGCGGCCACATTGAAAAATCAATTTTTGTCAATCTGGTACTTCCTAATGCAGCTCGAAGGCTGAAACTTGGTGTGTAGGCAGTATGTAACAAACCTCAACACATATATTACGGGTTTTGACGATGTCCGAAAAATGACCTCGTCGTAACCTATGACATGACTTGACCCATACACATCAGTTTGGACGACGTTCAAGCTCTAAAAGTCACAAATATTGATTAAATTTGATGAAACTTGTTATGCAGCATCTTTAAGACATAAACTAGTTTGGGATTGCATTTGGGCGTTGCACGCCCAAAAATTGGCGTGGCAGGGCGGCCACATTGAAAAATCAATTTTTGTCAATCTGGTACTTCCTAATGCAGCTCGAAGGCTGAAACTTGGTGTGTAGGCAGTATGTAACAAACCTCAACACATATATTACGGGTTTTGACGATGTCCGAAAAATGATCTCGTCGTAACCTATGACATGACTTGACCCATACACATCAGTTTGGACGACGTTCAAGCTCTAAAAGTCACAAATACTGATCAAATTTGATGAAACTTGTGCCTTTTGCGACTTAAAAATATTTGAAAATTTTCATTTTTCTGGTTTCCATGGAAACAAGTTGGACATCGTGCATTTTGTTATACATTTCGTTTCCGGAGCAGAACTCAAAAACCGTTCAATACATCTTGACTTAACTTTGTACACATATTAGTTAGGTGCTGACCTGGTGCTTTTTGCCACTTAGAGATTTTAAAGAAAATTTATTTTTCTGCTTTCCATGGAGACAAGTTGGACTTAGTGGATCTCATCAATGATTATTACAGACAAATTCCTGTACTTCGTCCGCAACGTGTTCAATGCATCACTCGTCAATGGCTTTGCTTCATAACCTTGACTGACTGGCAGTTTTAAACTTGTGTGAATTGTTGATCCATTAATGAGGAATGCTGCTTTTCCTGTTTGTGCACACAATAGTATCCGGCAGTCATCTGGATTTTCTCCAGCTTCTTTAGATAGGTGTCTATTCAGTGCTTCGTAGAGAGCTTTGATAACAACAGACTTTCCAACCCCTGCTCCTCCTGTCAAATCTGAAATCTGAGAAAAGTAATTGTAGTTTTACTTTTCATGCCTCACTGAAAACTCATTTTTTTCTAGTTTCTTGTTTAAACATGAGAAACCTTCAACGTTACTGGACCTCTTTAGCACATATAAACTATATACAGTAGTTTGCGGTTCTATTCTGCATATTCTAACCATATTGATATAGACCAGTTGAGTTCAGGTTCCCTGGAACCTCCAGTTTTATGTGGAGGCATTATGTTTTTGGGTTGCTCGTCTGGCTGTCCATTCATCCATCTGTGCATTCGTCCGTGTGTCTGTCTGTCCGTGCGTCTATTGTAGGTTTTTTTGCCACGATAACTTAAGAATGGCTGAAGGGATCCAAGTCAAACTTACAGTATAACGATGCAAAGATGAACTGATTAGATTATGAGGTCAAAGGTTAGAGGTCCCGTTTGATAAAAATTCTGTTAACGAGCTAACCTGTGAACCAGCGATGGGATTTTGACCTTGGTACAAGTACGCATTATGATGCAAAGATGAACTGATTATATTTCGGCATCAGGAGGTCAAAGGTCAAATGTCAGGTAAAATACGATACTTGAGAACAGCTGAAGGAATTTGTTGTTTCGTGTGCAGCCTCTGGCTGCAGTTTGCATCATTTTCTGGAAGCGTGACTGTGTCTTTGATGCAGTGCCCCTATTACCAGTCAGCTGGTGCTCATTTTGCCGATGTCGGAAGGATGACAGGATGAGTCAACCCACCCTGGTGTTATTTCAATGGCATGACAAGGGCTCAAACCCAAGACCCTAATATATTCAGCCAGCCACCTTAACTGTGAAGCAAACACCACGCTTAGCGTCGTTTTTTTTGTTCCCCGCACCTCCGACAGGGTCGGATACGGGAATATTGAAATGAGCTCCGATCGACCTTCCATCCATGTTCTTTTGTGAACGTGATATTTAAAAAACGGTTGAACATTTAGGTTTCATATTTCAGCTATCTATTCCTCATGACATTATCTCAACTGAATTGGATCACAGCTGTGATTGGCTGAATTCTGTTGCCACGGTGACAATCTCAGTAGCTTGGCTTGTGTACGAGATATTTCAAAAAACGTTCAAGATTTATGTTTCATATTACACATTTCGATTCCTCATACCACTCAAAAGGGAGGAGACCTCGAATATCAGCTCCTTGGTTCTTCCTTATCATTGGTGATGCTGAGGTTGATAATAAAGATTGAATAAAGAATATGTCTTCCTCACTTGTGATTTTCAGGAAGGCGATCAAGAGATGAGATGGAGGTGTGCAGACACAAGTGACTTCATGAGACTCCGTTTTACAAAACAAGGTGTGATTGTTGCACTCAATGCCATTCCACCTCATGTGTACGAGCTAAATCACACCAGTTAATCTCATAGTAAACCCAACATGTTGAGATCTCACTGGATGTTGTTGCGAAATCAGACCTCAGCATTTTAAAACTCCCCTAAAGCATATTAGACTTTTATATTTTGAGTTTTATATTTGAGTGTTTTTTATCTATAAGTGGAAATGTGACTGTGATGTGTTGCCTGTATGCAGTTTGTGACGTGCTGTGAGAGAAGGGAGCACAGAACCTACCGGTTACAAAGAAGTCTGTTTCAGACCTTCACTCGCTTTGTGGAACTTTGTTTGACACCATAATTGACAATAATATTGCCCTGCATCACCAAAGAAAGACAATGAGGTGGGTGTGATAGTAGGGTTAAGTCTTTAAATAAAAATGGTCACAGTTACCCTTCAATGAAGACCAGTCCTCATGTAAGGTTTTACTGTTCAAACATCTTACAGTGTCTGTTTTCATAATGACTGAAGAAAAATGTGATTTTTCTAAACATTTCGGCAATCATTCGATTCTGCATTCTGAAAATGCTTCCCTTACTTACAGGATCCTCAGCACAAGGGTGGTTCAACTGGAAACAATGCTGAAAACATAGGAAACTTTTGGACTCTGAAGGGTGACAGGTAGTTTGGACTTCATTTCGTTTTTTATTTATTTAACTCGTCATCAATTTGCTTCCAGTAACTATGTACACATACATAATCTTTCTATTCAAGTGATTCTTCACCATCGAGTGATCGGGCAAAAAGCGACATCTAACATGATATTTAAAAAAAGTTATGGACGAGTTATGACAAAACTTGGTGGATGAGTTGGTTCGGTGACAAGAACAAGCCAATTAGATTTTCGTTCAGGTCCGAATCCAGATCCGGCCGATCAGTGGGATTCAAAACAAACTGTTCAACCTGGCGGAGATATGCGCCCCACCAAGTGCCGTTCTAGCTGAGCATGCGTATGAAAGTAGCATCTGAATATTATTGATAGAAAACTATCCTTCAGTAACCACGTCATGTCGTCATCTCGCCATCTGGCCTGCATGGGGAGATAAAGAGACGTAGACGCATGTTTATCCTTCTTCGTGACGAGATGAGCACTGAGAAACACGATTTTAGTCGTGGAGATGGGGACTGGCAACATAGAGAGGAGGTTGTTTCACAGCACCCACAACAAAGGGTGGCTGAATACGTGCGCGTCAAAAAGATTTGAAATTTAAGCATGCGATACGACATCAAATGCAAATGATGCCGATATATAGCAGCTTGCAATGCTGGGCATCAAATGAGCCAAGAGCTGTGAAAGGGTTAATAAAAAAGTTCAAAATTCTGATAAACGTAGCTTCACTTCGCGGCATGTTTGGGAAATGCAGTCAATGCAAATGTCCTGTCTCGCTAACTGTGAGCTCGTTGCCAATATAAAAGCAATGAATGAGTAATTTGAAATCAAATTGATAACTGGTCAACAGGCAAATTGGTTCTGACTTATTTTCAACTGTTTCTAACTAATTTGGTGCCCACAAATCCGAATCTGACCTTAAAATTTCGCTATCACGTAACCTTGACGTAGTACATCATAAGTGTGGAAAAAAATCTTTGGAGCATGCGCATTTCTTGATTAAGTCTCAATAAGTCTATTTATTGTCACAAAAAATAATATGAACTTTAAGTTTTTATTTACATCACATTAAAAGTGCTTCTGAACTTTACTTTTGCGTTTGTCGGAGCAATCCCTTTCACGCTGTAAAGTCCAACAGTAGTTGCCCATCATGTTTGAATTGAATCGGCCTTGATATCGAGTCTCCATGATGGCAATTTCCTGGTGAAACCTTTCTCCGTGTTCATCACTGACATCGCCAAGATCTTGTGGAAAGAAGTCCAGATGAGAATAGAAGAAACTGGTTTGAAATTCCAACTTCTTTCCTGGAAGTCCTGGCAGTGTCCATATGTTTTATACCTCTCCCACTGCCCCCTTCCCACGCCCCCCCCCCCCCAAAGCCCTCGCCCTCTCTCAGATCTCTCGATGTCTCCATGTCTCTCGGTCCCTGCTCTCAAACGTTGTGTTTGTGTCCTTCCCCCTCTCTCCCCATCTTGTCAACCGCTCCCTATGTTATATGTTTTATGTGTCGGTTTGTCTTTCTGTGTGATTAATGTTCGCTCTTTCACGAGCCTCGATCTTGTATACAAAAAAAAAAAAAAAAAAAAAAAAAAAAAATGTATCTTGAGTGACATTCGAGCACCGAGCGCCTGCCTGGTAACTCTTCAACATCTTGTCCACAAGCTCTTCATAATTTTGTGCTCGAAAATGTCCAAGATAATTGTTAGTAAGAGCCACAAAGTTATCCAAGCAACGCTTTCCAGCTCAGATAGTCTCGTTACAAAGTCCTGATTAACGGGTCCAAGACGAATTTCGGCAATTGTCTCATATTCCTATGGTATACTGGTTCTCAAAAACTGGATATGCGATAGAAAAAGGGATATGATGATCGAAGTCTACAGGTTCATGTTGGTTAGAATCACCTCAAGATATACGAGAACCATAAAACGTTTAAAATTTTGCTAACCAGTGTAATTTAAAAATAATCAAAATAAATTGATAATCAAATATAATATGGAGTGAAAAGGCTGCAGCCTGCACACAATTCTTTCAAAGTAAATTGCTTTCTCTCATGCACAGATTTATCCCATCTCGTCTTCAGTTGTCATACCCTTCCTCCCATCCATGGTACACGGAATCTTGTGGTGAGGCTGTTGCCCTGAAACAACTTGCTTTCATCTCCTGGAAAGCAAATCCAACGGAAGGAAATCTCATTTCCTTTCACAAAGCCCGAAACAAGTGTGTGTCCACCCTCAGGAGAGCCAGGAAACAATATCTCACCGTTCTCAAGACCGAACTCTCTTATCTGTCTCCCTCTTCCAAATCCTGGTGGCGTCTGGTCAAATCTGTTTCTGGTGTTTGTTCCCCCTCCATCCCCTCCCTCACCTCAAACGGCTTAACGGCTGACTCCGCACGTGAAAAACCCAAATGCCTCAACTCTGTGTTTGCCTCTAAATCTTGTGTCTCAAACCCATCCCTCTCTGTACCCACCGTACCCAGTCGTACCCAGCTGCTCCTGGACTCTGTGTCCTTTCCTCCTGACAAGGTGAAAAGTTTCTGTCAACCCTCGACTCTGATTCTGCAACTGGTCCTGACGGCATCAGCCCACAGGTCCTAAAATCATGTTCTTCCGCTCTTTCGCTCCCTCTTTCTGTTCTCTTCACCCTCTCTTTTGCTCAAGGTCATCTGCCATCTGCTTGGAAATCAGCCAACATCACCGCTTTGCACAAAAAGGTGCAAAAACAGATCCTAGCAACTACAGACCAATCAGCCTTCTCCCAATTATCAGCAAAGTCATGGAATCCATCATTGCTTCAGATATGAAATCTTTCCTCTTCTCCAATGGCTTGATCTCTGATCATCAATTTGGTTTCAGACCTGGTCACTCTCCTCTGGACATGCTGCTTCTGCTTTCTCAACAATGGATGGAGGTCCTCAACGCCAAACAGGAAATTAGAGCTGTCTTCCTTGACATTTCACGTGCTTCGATACGGTCTGGCAGCCTGCTCTGCTCACCAAACTCTCCTCCTTTGGTATCCATGGAAATCTCCACGCATGGCTGGCGGACTTCCTCTCTGGTCGTCGTCAACGTGTGGCCCTGAATCGGTTTCTCTCATCTCCTCTTCCTGTTCAGGCTGGAGTTCCCCAAGGTAGTGTTCTGGGCCCTGTGCTTTCTCTGGTCTTCATCAATGATCTCTCTGACTCTCTTGAAAATCCTCTCTACCTCTTTGCTGACGACTATACTTCTTTGTATACAAGATCGAGGCTCGTGAAAGAGCGAACATTAATCACACAGAAAGACAAACAGACACATAAAACAAATAACATCGGGAGCGGTAGACAAGATGGGGAGAGAGGGGGCAGGACACAAACACAACATTTGAGAGCAGGGACCGAGAGACATGGAGACATCGAGAGAACTTTGGGAGGGAGAGGGCTTTGGGGGGGAGGCATGGGAAGGGTGAGGGTGGGAGAGGTATAAAACATATGGACACTGCCAGGACTTCCAGGAAAGAAGTTGGAATTTCAAACAAGGTGGATCTGGGGTGAATTAGTAGGGGTAGAAAAGATCAAGGTTTTGGATGGGGGAAGATAAGAGATGGTGGTGAACAGCTGTTTTAAAGACCTGGAGGGAGGAGTGGGATTGAAGAGAGTGAGGGAGTTTGTTCCAGAGGCGGGAGAAAAGAGGAATGAAAGAGTGAAGGTGAGCAGAGAGCCGAGATTTCGGCAGTTTAACCATCAGAGGGTTGCTGGCAGATCTTGCGCGACCTGTAGGAATATTTGGGGGACAGAGCACAGAGAGAGCTGGGGGAGCAAGGCCGGAGAGGAGTCGGTAGAAGACAGAAAGACCACCTACCTGCCTGCGGTGAGTGAGTGAAAGGCCCTCAGAGATAGCTTCATCGCGGGAGATTCCAATGATTCTGAAAGTTTTGGATTCAACAGCGTGAAGCCGAGCCAGGTGTGAGGCAGGAGCACAGCCCATAGGGGAGAACAGTATTCCATCGAGCTGCGGATGAAAGCCTTGTATGTGGTGAGGAGCTCAGGTGTGCCTAGGAAGGACTTCGCACGAAGGAGGATGCCCAGTCGGCGACTGGCTTTGGAGGCCAGCTTGGAAATGTGGTTTTCCCAAGAAAGATCATGGCAGATAGTGAGACCCAAAAGCTTGAGCAACAGAACTTCTTGGAGAGGATTGTTGAGAAAGTAGATGGGAGGGTTGTCCAGTCGATCTTTTCGGAGAGACATAGTAAGAGTGTGAGATTTGTCAGGATTGAAAGACATGTTCCACTTGTTTGACCAGTCTGTGATTTTGTCCAGGTCTTCAGAGAGTGAGGAGGCTGCAGACTGCCGATCTGAGGGAAGAGGAATGGAGCGGCAGAGAGTGGAGTCATCAGCAAAGAGATAGGATTTTCCAGAGAGTCGGAGAGATCATTGATAAAGACCAGAAAAAGCACAGGGCCCAGCACACTGCCTTGGGGAACTCCAGCCTGAACAGGAAGGGGAGATGAGAGAAATCCATTCAGGGCCACACGTTGACTACGACCAGAGAGGAAGTCTGCAAGCCATGCATGGAGATTTCCATGGATACCATAGGAGGAGAGTTTGGTGAGCAGAGCTGGGTGCCAGACCGTATCGAAGGCACGTGATATGTCAAGGGAGACAGCTCTGATTTCCTGTTTGGCATTAAGGACCTCCATCCATTGTTGAGACAGCAGAAGCAGCATGTCCAGAGTAGAGTGACCTGGTCTGAAACCAAATTGATGATCAGAGATCAAGCCATTGGAGAAGAGGAAGATTTCATATCCGAAGCAATGATGGATTCCATGACTTTGCTGATAATTGGGAGCAGGCTGATTGGTCTGTAGTTGCAAGGATCTGTTTTTGCACCTTTTTTGTGTAAAGCGGTAATGTTTGCTGATTTCCAGGATGCTGGCAGATGACCTTGAGCAAAAGATAGGGTGAAAAGAACAGAGAGAGGGTGAGATAGAGCGGCAGAGCAGGATTTTAGGACCCGTGGGCTGATGCCGTCTGGTCCAGTTGCAGAATCAGAGTCGAGGTTTGACAAAAACTCCTCCACCTTGTCAGGCGAGAAGGACACAGAGTCCAGGAGCAGTTGGGTTCGACTGGGAAGGGTGGGAACAGAGAGAGATGGGTTTGGGACTAAGGATTTTGAGGCAAACACAGAGTTGAGGCATTCGGCTTTGTCACATGCGATGTCAACTGTGTGGCCATTTGAGGTAAGGGAGGGGATGGAGGTGGAACAAACACCAGAAACGAATTTGACCAGACGCCACCAGGATTTGGAGGAAGGAGACAGGTTTGAGAGTTCATTCTTGAGTGAGGAGAGATAGTGCTTCCTGGCACTCCTGAGGGTAGACACACACTTGTTCCGAGCTTGGTGGAAGGAACTGAGATTGCCTTCAGTTGGATTAGCCTTCCAAGAGGCAAAGGCAAGTTGTTTCAGGGCAACTGCCTCACCACAAGATTCAGTGTACCATGGACGGGAGGAAGGGTAAGACAACTGAAGGCGAGATGGGATAAATCTGTGCATGATAGAGATCAGTTTGCTTTGGAAGAATTCCCAGGAAGAATTGATGTCAGAGGCAGTGGAGATGGGAGACCAATCCAGACGATTGATGGCTGCTTGAAGACCGTCCCAGTCGGCCTGAGTGAAATGCCAGACTCATCGACGCTGAGGAGGCTCTCTGAGAATGGCCAGAGAGATGTCCGCTTTGACAAGCACATGATCAGAAGAACCGATTGGAGCAGAAGAAGAGCAGCAGACATTAGCAGGGAAGTTTGTCATAAGCAAGTCTAGAAGAGAAGATACTCCATTGGCTGAGATCCGGGTCGGAAAATTGACAGATTGTGTCAATCCCAGTGAGTCACAGAAGTCCTTTGCTGAGGTGCCATGACTGGTGAGAGAGGAACCCACACCCAACCAGGTGGCATGATGACAGTTTAAGTCACCACATATGAGGAAGAGAGAGTTGGGATGAGTGGATAGAAGTTGGTCCATGTTGTCAGACAGTGAAATGTAGATGGAGTCATCACTGTTTGGGGGACGGTACAGAACACATATGAACAAAAGGTGGGAGCGGAGAGGAAGCCGTAGCCAGAGGTCCTCCTGGGGGTGAGGAGGAGAGAGGGCAGTGCAAGGAGAGTGAGGAAGAGAGTTTTTGATAAAGATAGCCACCCCACCACCAGGACGAGGCTCAGGTCTATCATACCGGAGGAGGGAGTAACCAGGAAGAGATATTAAGGAATCAGAGACATCTTGAAGGAGGAAAGTCTCTGTTAAGCAGATCAAGTCTGGATTGTCAGAAGCAACCTGTATGGAGAGATCAGTCAGCTTTGAGCGAAGGCCCCGGATGTTTGAGGTCCATACCGTTAATGAAGAGAGAGGGGGAGCATCGGGTACAGGACAGGGGAGGGGAGGAGTAGGGTAAGATGAAGGATGAGAGGGGGAGGTAGGGAGCGCAGTTGATAGTGTGTCAGAGATTGCAGAAGAGTTCCAAGAAAGGGAAGGATGAGGAGGATGAAAGGTTTGATGGTAAAGGGATGAGGCACAGTGAGGGGTTGTTTGAGGGGGGTCAGAGGAAAGTAGAAGGTTGGGGGGGGGGGGTGGAGGTATGAGATAGAAGGGAGACGAAGTGGGGTGGAGGCAGCTTTGAGGAGGAGGGGGGAGGAGGGAGAATTGGAGAGGAATGGTATGGGGGGAGATTTGAATGGGAGGGGTTGGGGGGGAGTTTTGAAGGGGAGGAGTGAGGGGGGAGTTTAGGAGGGGAGGGGCAAGGGTGGAGTTTAGGAGGGAAGGGGCAAGGGGGAAGTTTAGAAGTGGAGGGGCAAGGGGGGAATTTAGGAGTGTAGGGGCGAGGGGGGGATTTGGAGGGGAGGGGCAAGGGGGGAGTTTAGGAGGGGAAGGGCAAGGGGGGAGTTCAGGAGTGGAGGGGCAAGGGGGGGATTTGGAGGGGAGGGGCAAGGGGGGAGTTTAGGAGGGGAAGGGCAAGGGGGGAGTTCAGGAGTGGAGGGGCAAGGGGGGAGTTTAAGAGTGGAGGGGCAAAGGGGGAGTTTAGAAAGTCGATGATTAATGAAAGACGAACATTGAAAACAAATTGGGTTTGTTGTGATTTTCAAGTTTGCAATCCGATTCAGAACGATGGAGGAGGGATGGAATGAATGTGAATTTAGACCATGTAGTGAGGGAGACGTATAAGATATTGAATTTCTTTTTTTTGAAGTGGAATTAGTTGGAGAGGAAATTGAGAAAAGCCTTTTAAATAGGAAGAAAAACAGCGTGTTGTAAAATACCACTGAGTAAAACACTGAAGGGGAAAGGTTAAACATATTTAAATAATATTTAAACAGAACCGTGAACAATCTTATATGCACAAAATACCAATGGGGGGAGAGCCGAGAGGGACCACCACGAGTCACGTGAACAGGGCAAACGGTGGATGGCAAGGAGATAATGGGGGCGGGGCGAACAGCACACCTGGACAGAAAATACAGGATGAGACAACAGTACACGTGGAGAAAGGAAAATAAATGTTTTTTTGTTTGTTTGTTTTTTTTTGGGGGGGTGGGGGTGGGGGGGTGGGGATTTAGAACGTTAGACAGAGTATTATGTTCGGGGTAGAAGGGAAAAAACTAAGAGCCAAGCAAAACACGCTTAAGTTAACAAACACCGACGGGGGTACAACTACAAGGCCGCACACGAGGAGCAGAACACGATTAATTAATTACGAGTTACAGGAAATTCAAACCAAAACTAACGATAATCAAACAATAACGCATGGATGATAAAATAACGAGTTGAAATTTGACAATCTATCTGGGGAAATGGGGGAGAAACACGTGGTCGAAGAACGAACGAACGAATAAGAATGAATAAACGAATGAGAACAGAGAAGGAAATGTTTTTTTTTGTTTTTTTTTAGTTGAGATTTACATAAGGAAGTAGGCTATGGGGTGAAAAGACTGGGAAAACAGAGAACGAAAGTTATTGGATCACAAACGACGGACTGCTGAGAGAAAAACAAAGCCTCAAGGTTGTACAGTGTACACTGTACAAGGCCTCTCATGACACGAATTAACACGATTTTCAATACAGGTGTGAAAGATTTGCACCGAAAATCTTCGTCGGGAGACAATATATACACCATAAAATAAATACAGTTTTAACGAAAATACAAATGGGAACAATTACTTAACTTCGATTTCGATGAGAAGTGTGGAGAGCTGAAAATAAACGAACCCTCGCCAGCCAATATGTCGCAGACTATACCACTTGCAACTATAACCATCATTATACCAAGCATATGGCTTCGCTTTCAGACCAAATAATTATGGTTAGGAAACAAAGTGTAATTTTCCCAAAATAAATAATGGAAAACGAGCTCCCACATAAGAAAGGTTCGCAACAACGAAGGGGTATACAACAACAACAACAACAACAACATGCATTTTAAGGCCATTTTCCCTGCTAGAGCGGGGGTTAGCCTTGCGGTCCCCATGACGATCTTCTCCACTTTGCCCTATTTTCTGCATCTCTCCTTGTTAACCCCCTTGCCCGCATTTCTTCTTCCACCATCTTTAGCCAAGTCTTTCTCGGTCTTCCCCGTCCTCTACTTCCTTCTACATTAATTTCCATCACTCTTCTCAACCGGTCACTTTCATCCTTCCTCAACACATGACCAAACCATCTCAACCTGTTCCTCTTCACAGCATCAATCACAGGCAATATTCCCATTATCTTTCGCAATTCATCATTTGTCTTCCTCTCTCTCAACGATACTCTGCACATCCATCGAACCATTCGCATTTCCACCCTTTCCAGCCTTCGTTGCTGCTCTACGTTCATTACCCATGTCTTGCTCCCATAAATCATAACACTTCTCACACATGCAGCATACACCTTTCCCTTCAGCTTCGGCGACACTCTCCTCCTCATCAGCACGCCACTCAGTTCCCGAAACTTCTTCCATGCACATCTCACTCGAGCAACCGTTGCCGAGTCTGATCCACCTTCTCCATTCAGCATGTCTCCGAGGTAGCAAAATGTTTTCACACCTTCCAGCTTCACGCCGTCTCCAAGATCCAACTCAACATTTCCTCCATCTGCAGCTCCCTCTGTGCACACCTTACATTTGAATGTAGCTGCCACACTGGTAAATGACCCTCTCAGACCACTACATTTTTGATGAACCCATTCAGCGCACATTGTACATTGAATGGAGTTTACTCCGACACCCTTCCTGCACACAGCACATGGCCACTTCCCAGTTCTTTCCACCTCACCACATGCTTTACCACTTGCCATCACCTTCGTCTTTCCGATATTCACCTTCAGACCTTTTGTCTCCATACATTCCTTCCACTTGTTCATCTTTTCCTTCAGTCCATCCATACTTTCCGCAATCAACACCAGATCATCTGCATACAACAACTCCCACGGTAAACCCTCCTTTACGTTCTGAGCCAGCACCTCCATCACAGCTACAAATAGTAGTGGACTTAGTACCGAACCCTGATGCACTCCCACCTTCACCTCAAACTCACCACTGTTCCCGTCCTTCGTCCTTACAGCTATGCGCGCTCTTTTGTACATTGCCATCACTACTCTGATCAACCATTCCTCCACTCCTAACTTCCTCAATGCCCATGCCAATACTTTGCGTGGAACCCTATCGAATGCTTTCTCCAGATCAACAAACCCCAAAAACAACTTCTTCCTCTTCTCCATGTACTTCTCCTGCAACTGCCTCACAATGAAAAGCGCGTCTGTCGTTCCTCTTCCTGGCATAAATCCAAACTGCATTTCGTCGATCTTCACTTTCTTCCTTATCCTCCTCTCCAACACCCTTTCCAATACCTTCATTCCATGCTCCAATAACTTTATCGCTCGGTACGAGCCACACTCCAGAGGGTCACCTTTCCCCTTGTATAGAGGGACGAGGGTACTCATTTCCCAATCCACTGGAATGCAGCCTTCTTTCACCACCAGATTACAGATCTCTGTCATTCTCTTCACACCCCAACTTCCTGCTGCCTTCAACATATCTCCCACAACTCCCGTCGGCCCTCCCGCTTTTCCACTCTTCACTGCTTTTATCGCTTCCTCAACTTCCTTCTCAGTTATCTTCTCTGCCGGTCCTAAAACTGGGTTACTCTCTATGTTGCCATCCCATTCATTCTCTGTATTCAACAGCATTTCCATTTATCTTTTCTATCTTTCTTTAATTCCATCTGGGTCGACAACGATTTGTCCCACTTCATCCTTCAAGAAACTCACCCCCATCACATCACACCTCTCTTTCGCTATCTGCTTTGCAATCCTGAATACTGCTTTCTGACCCTCTTCCGAATACAAGCGTTCTCCGAACATTTTCCTCCATGCCTCCTGCGCCTTTGCTACCTCTTTCTTTTCAGCCTTCCTGGCTGCCTTATAACTTTCATGCTCTGCTGTTTCTGCTCCCGTACCCTTCGCCTTCTGCCACTCCTTGAACTTCTTCCTCTTCTCGTCAATCCTCTTTCCAACTTCATCATCCCACCACCATGTTTCCGAGTGCCTCGGTGGTCCTTTTGTCCATCCACATACCTCACCAACGGCTCCCAACAGACAAGCTTTCATTGACATCCAACCACTTTCAAGCTCAACCACATCATCCTCTACCCTACTCAGCCTCTCTTTTACTGCCTCCCTTACTGTCACCTCTTTCAACCTCCACACCTTCATTCTCGGTTGGTACTTCACCCGCCGAGCTCTCCTCGCACCTTTCACCCTTATGTCGCAGACAACCAAGTGGTGCTGTAAAACAGCCTCCTCCCCCGGGACCACCTTTGTGTCCCGGAGGTGCCCCCTATCTCGCCTACGCACCATCAGGTAGTCAACGGTTGTTGCCGACCCACCTGACGTGTATGTAACAAGCTTATTATCCTCTTTCTGGAACTGAGTATTACAAATCAACAAATCAGCTCCATCAGCAAACTCCAAAATCCTTTCACCTTCTCCATTTCTTACACCATATCCGTAACCCCCATGAACTCCCTCAAAACCATCCATACTCCTTCCCACATGTCCATTCAGGTCTCCTCCCACCACAACAACTTCCTCATCTTTCACGTTTTCCATCAGCTTCTCTATCGCACACCCGAACTTGTCCTCCTCTTCATCGCTTCGACCAATCTGCGGAGCATATCCCTATCACTAGCAGATGACGTTCACCAAGAGCTTTCCAATCATCATTTCCACCATCATCAACCTATCACTCACTCTAGCCACACTCACCACACTGTCCACAAACTCCTCAGAAAACAGGACACCAACACCATTCACGCCCTCCGGGCACCCTTGCCACACAAACTTATATTTCTGTCCCTGCCTACCCTTCACCATTCTCACACCACTTCCCTTCCATCTCGTCTCCTGCACACAACATATGTCCACTCTTCTTCTGACCAATACTTCCACCACTTCTCCTGATCTCCCTGTCATTGTCCCTACATTCCTTGTCCCAAACCTCAGAAACCGATCTCCACTTCGGGCTGCACCCTGCCCATATGTAGTTGTAATTGTCATGGTTCTCTTTTTGAGGCAATGTTTTTATGGCCGGATGCCCTTCCTGACGCCAACCCTCTTAGTCGTCTCTTACGACACGCAGGGATACGGTGTACCTATTCTGACCAGGGTACACAATGGGAAACGTTTAAGACATGGAAATTCTGGGGGGGGGGGGGGGGGGGGCGTCAGCATCACGGCTGCGGTTTAAACATATTCCAACAATATCCAAACGAGATACAGGGGGCGGGGCACAAGTCGAGACGAGGAGGAGAGCGAACAAGCACGTGTCCGGGAGGCGAGAAAGAATCAATATATAATTATTTGTCTATCCGTTTGTCCTGTTTTTAAAAACTCCGGACAAAGGGTAAAATGCCTGCGAGAGGCAGGGGGGAGAAAAGAAAATCAAAGAAACAAGCAAATACTGTGAAGGAAAGAACTTACACTCACAAAACACCGACGGGGGGAAGGGAGCCCAGAAAGACCAGGCCGCGCACGACGCGCGAATAAAAAACGACCAATCATACACAAATCCGCAACAACCACAAAACCAAAACTAAACAGAAACACACACACAACAACACACACACAACAAAACAACCAGCGGAAACCCGACAAAGACACGAATGGGAAAACACTCAAACTTCGATGCCGTGGAGAGCTCGAAGCAAGCCTCGTCGCCCGAGTGACCGGAAGTCTGACACATCGAAGGGGTATAAAGGTACATAACCTCAAAAGTGTAATTCGTCAAGATGTTTGTGTTGTAAGGTTTTTAGAACTAGTGAAACTTTTGTTAGTCATGTTACAGGAAAGACTTTTGTTGTTTATTGTGAAGGTTTGTTTGAATGTAAATCAAGGTAAGTTATTTATCTTCTCACCTGTGGAGATTGTGGCTTGCAATATGAAGGTAAAACTTTACAATGTTTCCATTAATGTTTGAATGGGCATAGGTCTGGTGTGTCTTCTGGTGTTGAGACGTATTTATATAATTACTCGCGTGGACAGGCTCACTACACTCGCTGCACCACTCGTCACTACAGAGACCAAAGCTTGTTTTAACTGAGGATAATGACTTTATGTGAATTACTATGTTGTCCTGATTTACACCATTTATAATAAAAACATTTATTTTGTACATATTTATTTGTAATATTGCTGATATTATTTATTTATAATTTATTTGTTATCTAAAAACGTCCAAGTGGTCTGAAGCTCGAAATAGTCAAGGGTCCAAGCTGTCTAATATGTCTGAACGGTGTGAGGGTCTAACTGGTGTTGAGGTCGAAGGGGTTGGAGTGGACTTAAGGGGTGTAAAGGTCCAAAGGTTCGAGTCTTTGGGGTCTTTAGGGGTCCTCGGGGACTTTTCGGTTTTCTGGGTCTTTGGGGTAGTAAAGGGTCCTTGGAGATTTGGGTCTTCAGGGTCTTCAGGATCATTAAGGCTCTTCAGGGTCTTTTGTATCTTTAAGGCTCTTCAGATTATTTTAGGTATTTGGGGCATTTTGGGTCTTCAGGGTCTTTTGGGGTATTTTGAGTACCTGGGTCTTCAGGGTATTTAAGGGTCTTTTGAGTCCTATGTGTCATTGGGGGTATTCAGGGTATTTTGGGTCTTCAGGGTGTTTAAGGCTCTTCGGGCTTTTTGGGGTCTTCAGGGTATTTTGAGTCCTCTGCATCTTCAGGGCATTTAAGGGTCTTTGGGGTATTTTGAGTTCTCTGGGTCCTTTGGGTTTTTGGGGTCTTTAAGGGTCTTCTGTGGCTTTTTGGTCTTGAGCGTCTTTTGTGTCTTCCGTGTATTTTGGGTCTTTGGGGCCTTTTAGGTCCTCTTGGTCTTCAGTGTATTTAAGGGTCTTTTGAGTCTCTGGGTCATTTATGGGTCTTCTGGGTCTTTGGGATCATTAAGGCTCTTTTAAGCATCTTTGGATATTTGTGGGTCCTCAGGGTCTTGTCGGTCTTCAGGGTCCTCAGGGTATTTTGTATCTTCGGGGTCTTTAAGGGTCTTCTGGTTGTTTGGAGTCTTTATCGGTCCTCATGTCTTTTGGGGTCTTTGGGGTCGATAAGGGTCATTAAACATCTTTGGTTCTTTAGGGGTCTTCAGGGTCTTTGGGTAATTAAAGTCTTTTGGGATCTTCAGTATAATTAAGGGTCTTTAGTGGTCCTTGGGGTCTTTTGGGTCCTCTGGGTCTTTTATGTCTTCTGGGTATTTTGAGACTTTAATGGTCTTCAGTGTCTTTTGGTTCTGCTGGGTCTTTTGGGTCTTCATAGTCTTTTGTGTCTTTGGGGTATTTTTGGTCTCCAGAATCTTTAAGAATCTTCAGTGTCTTTTGGGTCTTCTGGATATTTGAGGTATTTAAGGGTCTTTTGCATCTTCGGGGTCTTTATGGGTTTTTGGGGTCATTAAGGGTCTTTGGGTCTTTTGTCTTACACTTGATCTTTTGAGTCTTCAGGGTATTGGGGGGTCTTCAGGGCGTTGGGGTCTTCGGGGTCTTTGTGGGTCTTCAAGGGTTTTTTTGGGTCCTCGGGTCTTTCGGTATTTAATGGTCGACAGGATATTTTGGGGGGTATTTTGGATCTTTGCGGTCGTAATATCTGGACACCATTTTGAAGCAACATTGAAAAAAAGAATAACAACAACAGCATGATCCTGAGGAGGTTCTAGGAGCTCTATTTTGGGGTCAATGATCATCCAAAGGATAGCGATGTCCATCTAATTTCTTCCCAACCAAGCTCTTCTGTCTCTTCCCTCTCCTTTCCCCATTGCACCATACGTAATACATAGATGATGCCTTCTAACGCCTCCCTTCTCTCACACGGAATACAAAGATTCTGCAAAAAGGTGTCTGGAAAGTAAGATAACGCTAAATATATTTGGAATATTTGATTAATTTATTCTCAGTAATAAATTAGTATAATTGCATTATTGTGGCGGACACAAAAGCCCACTGGCGTGGTGACATCATTCCACGCACCAAGTGGGCGGTGGCCACGCCCGAGGGGTAGGCGTGGCCTCATGATATACCCCGGGCGACCAGCCCGGAGGAGTACAGTGTTACAGTGTAGTCTTACAATAAAGACGTTTATATGTTACCGCTTGTCCGCTTCCTCCTTGCTCACAAGCAGCGCGCGTAACGCCGCGCTTTACTGGTGACCCTCGACGTTGGATCTGCCGGAGCGATCCTTCCACACGCGACGCCATCGCCATGGCCGCCTTCGTCAAACTTCCGGAATTTTGGGAGGCTCAGGCCGAAGTCTGGTTCGTCCAGGCCGAAGCCCAATTTCAGCTTCGGCACCTCACCGGCGATGACACGCGCTACTGCCACGTCGTCGCCTCCCTCGGGCCCGGCACGGCCGCTCGAGTTGTGTCCGTCCTTCGCCACCCACCGGACGGCCACAAGTACGAGGCACTCAAGCGGCTACTCCTAGCCACGTTCAGCCTCACGGACGACGCACGGGCCGATCGCCTCCTGGATCTCCCCGAGCTCGGTGAGACGCGCCCGTCGGTCCGAATGGACCATATGCTGTCACTGTTGGGCGACGAAGCCCCCGGTTCGCTATTCCGGGCGCTTTTCCGTCGCCAACTTCCAGCGCAGGTTCGCCTCGCGTTGGCCGGGACCGGGCTAACGGAACCCCGAGCATTGGCGGCCGAGGCGGACAAGTACTTCGCCGCTTCGGACACGCGGGCGAGCGTTGGCGTGGCCGTCACGGCCTTCGACGCTGCTGTTCCACAGCATCATCTTCTACAGCACGCTGAGTTTCAGCAGCATGCTGATACGCACCTCGTGAACGCCGCCACGCCCCGCCCACCGCCGCGGCGAAAACCGCCACCGCGGGGAAACCCGTCGACTCCACCGGCCTGGCGGAGCCAGCCGCGCTCCTCCAGCTCCACCACCTGGTGCTGGTTCCACGCCAAGTTCGGCCACGAAGCTCGGCGGTGTCATCCGCCGTGCTCCTTCAACGGGTCGGGAAACGCCCGGGCCGGCGCTCAATTGTGGCGATGAGCGCCGGCCGTTCGAGCAGCCTGCTGTTCATAACGGACACCTTCTCCGGGCGCCGTTACCTGTGCGACACGGGAGCACAGGTGAGTGTCATTCCCGCCGGCACGTCAGACAAGCACGCCGCGGGTGGGGGCCCCGCGCTGCTTGCCGCGAACGGGACGCCCATCCGTACGTACGGAAAACGCTGCCTCTCTCTGCGGTTTGGAGGGCAGGTTTTCCGATGGACGTTCGTCACCGCCGACGTGCCCATGGCACTGCTTGGCGCGGACTTCCTGTGCGCTAATGGGCTCCTGGTCGACGTCAAGCGCAGACGGCTTGTCCAGGCCGAGACGTTCAGCTCGCTCGCATGTGCGTTGCCCAGCTCAACGAGCGGCTTGCCAAGCGGCTTGCCGAACGATTCGGTTCCGGCCACGTTGGTCTGTACGCTTCCGGCAGCGGACGCATTCACCCGCCTCCTCGCCGGCTTCCCGGCCCTCACGCGGCCCACCTTCTCGGCGGGGGCCGTCAAGCACGGGGTGGCCCATCACATCCCCACCGTCGGGCCACCGGTCTACGCCCGGGCACGCCGCCTCGAGCCGACGAAGCTGGCGGTGGCAAAAGCGGAGTTCGCTACGCTGGAGCGACTCGGCATCGTTCGGCGCTCAGAGAGCGCTTGGGCGTCGCCGCTGCACATCGTGCCGAAGCCCGGCGGGGGATGGCGACCGTGCGGGGACTATCGCCGTCTCAATGACGCCACGACTCCCGACCGCTACCCCGTCCCCCACATTCAGGACTTTTCCGCCCGTTTGGCGGGCAGGTCCTTCTTCTCGAAGGTGGACCTCATACGCGGCTACCATCAGGTCCCCGTCAGGCCGGAGGACGTCCCGAAGACGGCGGTCATCACGCCATTCGGACTCTTCGAGTTCCTGCGCATGCCCTTCGGTCTGAAGAATGCGGCTCAGGCGTTCCAGCGACTGATGGACAGCGTCCTGCGCGACTTGGATTTTGTCTACGTCTACCTGGACGATATCCTCGTCGCCAGCGCGTCCCGCGAAGAGCACCTACGCCACCTCCGCACGCTCTTCGAACGCCTGGGCCAGCATGGCCTGATTGTGAACCCCGCAAAGTGCCGGTTCGGCGCCGCCACAATCGATTTTCTGGGGCACCGTGTCACCAGGCACGGAGCCGTCCCCCTGCCGGCCAAGGTGGAGGCGGTGAAGGGGTTTCCGCGCCCCCGCACGATCAGAGGGCTGCAGGAGTTCCTGGGCATGGTGAACTTTTACCATCGGTTCCTGCCCCGTATCGCCCAGCTCCTGCGCCCCCTGCACGAAGCTCTCCGAGGTAAGCCGGGCAAAGGCGACGTTACCTGGACCGAGCAGATGGACACGGCGTTCACGGGCGCGAAGCTCGCCTTGGCTAACGCCACCATGCTCGCGCACCCGGCGCCCGATGCACCGATCGCCCTCACCACCGATGCCTCGGACTACGCGGTGGGCGCGGTGCACGAGCAATGGGTGCGTGGAGCTTGGCAACCGCTGGCGTTCTTTAGCCGGCAGCTTCGCCCGCCCGAACGCCGTTACAGTACCTTCGACCGCGAGTTGCTCGGACTTCACTTGGCGGTCAGGCACTTCCGCCATCTGCTCGAGGGCCGGGCGTTCACTGCCTTCGTCGACCACAAGCCGCTGATCTTCGCGATGGGCAAGGTCACCGAGCCGTGGTCGGCCCGGCAGCAGCGTCACCTCTCGGCCGTGTCCGAGTACACGACGGACATCCAGCACGTCGCGGGGAAGGACAACCCGGTGGCGGATTGCCTTTCCCGGGCCGTCGCCCACGCAGTCCACCTCGGCATCGACTATGCCCGGATGGCAGCGGACCAGGCCGCTGACCCCGACGTCCAGGCCTTGCGGACCGCCGTCACGGGCCTCCGCGTCACCGAGGTGCCGTTCGACGGCGCGGGCGCGGCCCTCTTGTGCGACGTCTCCCTCGGGCGTCCCCGCCCCATTGTGCCCGCGGGCTGGCAGCGCCAGGTGTTTGACGCCATCCACGGCCTGTCCCACCCGGGCGCGAGGGCCTCCCAAAGGCTGATCGCCGACAAGTTCGTCTGGCATGGCCTCCGGAAGGCCGTCCGCGGCTGGGCCAGGACATGCCTCGCGTGCCAGCGCGCCAAGGTGCACCGGCACACCCAGGCCCCGTTGGCCCCGTTCACGGTGCCGGAACGCCGGTTTGACCACGTCCACGTGGACCTGGTGGGACCTCTGCCCCCCTCGCGGGGTTTCACCCACGTCCTCACCATGGTGGACCGCACCACCCGGTGGCCGGAGGCCGTGCCGTTGGCGTCCACAACGGCGGCCGATGTCGCGCAGGCTTTCATCGCCACCTGGGTCGCCCGGTTCGGCGCCCCCTCAGACATCTCATCCGACCGCGGCCCCCAGTTCACCTCGGAGCTCTGGGGGGCGGTTGCGCAGGGGCTCGGGGTCCGGCTGCACCGAACCACGGCCTACCACCCCCAGGCTAACGGCCTGTGTGAGCGATTTCACCGCTCATTGAAGGCCGCGCTCCGGGCCACCCTCCGCGACGGCGGCTGGGTCGACAGGCTCCCCTGGGTCCTGCTGGGCCTCCGGACGGCGCCCAAGGAGGACCTGCGCGCATCCGCGGCGGAGTTGGTCTTCGGGCAACCGCTGCGGGTGCCGGGCGAGTTCCTCCCCGACTCCACGGCACCATGGTCCGCGGCACAGCAGCGCTCCGCTCTGCAAGAGACCGCCCAGAGGTTCGCCCCGGTGCCAACGGCATGCCACGGGCACCCACCGACGCACGTCGCCCCGGAGCTTCGCACGGCGGAGTACGTCTTCGTCCGCCACGATGCCCATCGGACACCACTGCGGCCCCCGTACGACGGGCCTTTCCGCGTGCTGGAGACCGGGGCGAAGCACTTCACCCTGGACATCGGCGGTACTCCTGACCGCGTTTCGGTAGACCGCCTCAAGCCGGCCCACCTCGATGTGGACCATCCACCGCCAGTGGCCCGACCCCCACGTCGGGGCCGCCCTCCTGCGGGCGGACCCCCGGCACCGCCCAGCCCCGCCGCCACGCCGCCCCCCGGTCCTGCACCCATCCCAGGAGCAGCCAGGGGCATCCCACCTGGCATCCCTGCACCCCGGACGCCGCCGATCGCCAGGGGGCGCTTCGGCCGGGTCATTCGTCTGCCCCGCAAACTGGCCCTCCAGGTGCGCGGGAATTCTGGGGGGGCGCGTGTGGCGGACACAAAAGCCCACTGGCGTGGTGACATCATTCCACGCACCAAGTGGGCGGTGGCCACGCCCGAGGGGTAGGCGTGGCCTCATGATATACCCCGGGCGACCAGCCCGGAGGAGTACAGTGTTACAGTGTAGTCTTACAATAAAGACGTTTATATGTTACCGCTTGTCCGCTTCCTCCTTGCTCACAAGCAGCGCGCGTAACGCCGCGCTTTATTATAAAGATTTGATTTTTTTCAACCTTTCATCGCACAACCATTTGCAAGGCTTCTGCATTTAGATATTTATTTAATCATCTCTTGTTGCAGTTACCACGTTGCCGTCCATTCCATTTCAGTTCAACAAGCCGATGAAGCCTTTGTTGCTCCTGTGTGAAGCGGGCCCATCGCCGTGAGAAAATAAAACACACAGGAAATGGCACTCTGTGCTGAGGCGCGGCGGTGATGGCTAATTGCTCACCCTCAGCCAGGAAAAGGTCCCGGAGGGTGAAATCGCACGGTGTGCATGTATTCTGGGGTTTCATCTGAAATTATAGCATCTATTGTTTTCAGTCTCCATTTTGGGTGTACATTGAAATGATACATCGTTTCAATACTCGAGATGAACACTATTTCAACAGCGGGGTTAAGTTACCAATGTAGACCATGAGGAACAAGAACAAGAACCACCTTTGGAGGCCATTTTTCCACGCAGAGCAGGGGTTGGCCTTTTTTCGGGCACGGTGGTTCCCTTTTTTGAAGCAATGTTTTATGGCCGGATGCCCTTCCTGCCGCCAACCGTGTTAGTCGCCTCTTGCGACACACAGGGAATTACCAGTGAACTGGTACTCAATTTGCTGACCTCGGAAGGATGACAGGCTGAGTCAACCCCCCCTGGCATTAATTCAGGATTCGAACCCAGGATCCGAGGATCCCAAGCCGCACCCGAACTGCTAAGCCAACACCAGGTAAGAACATGATACAGCTAAAATAATTACGGTTACAAGGTATTGTTGCGGAAATGGCTTCTAGAGGTTAAAATTGTATCGCCTTATTAAATGTCGCCAACTTAAATGCAATTAATCATGTCTCGATCATCGCGGCCAATTCATCCAAGAGTTTGTTGAAATCATATACATTACAACCATGTGGTTTACTGATGCTTATGTGATGGTTGGTATTGGTGTTCTAACATATTTAATATTCAATTTTCTTTAGGTGATGTTATTGGTGTTCTAACATATTGTCAAGTCCGTGGCCGATGAACACCAGCCTTGGACGAATAACCGGATGGTCTTTAATTCCGAGGGAACTCCGAATAATGGCGGTACTTTTTGGCGCGCGCGGGATGTCAGGCAGCAAGGTGCTGTCCTGAACGAAACGCAAGGGTTTATTCTCGAACCCACAAAACATGCGAACACGACTAAGAAATTCAACAATACAACAAATAAAATGCCACAATAATGAATTTTATACAAATAAATGCAAGACGATAAAATGGCGAAATAAAGGTTGAGGTAAAAACTAATATTTACCCTCGCCTGAGGAGAGGGTATTGCATTTGAGTCCGTTTTTCTGTTTGTCTGTTTGTCTGCACAGAATAAATATGATTTTCTCTGCAACCGTTGGTCCGATTGACAGGTAATTTTCACCATAGGTGCAACTTAAATGATAATTATGACGTCATAGGTCACGTGGTTTGGCTGCCATCTTTGAAAAACCGAAAAACTTTGCACCTCAATATCTCCGAAAGCGCTGAATAGAAAAAATTGGGACATGGCTCATACTAAAGAACTCTTCATGGGGATTAAAATATGTTAATGATGATGTCATAGGTGCCTCCATTTTGACGTCATAATTTGACAAGTACAAAACGTCATCCGCTCAAGATGAAATTTCTTGAGCATAATCTAGGAATAAATTAGTTTAGAAAAAAAATTAATGACGTCATCAGTTAGATGGTTCGGCCGCCATATTTGTTTGAACACAAAAGCCTTAAAAACCACTGAAAATAGATCTGGCGAGGGTTTGCAATCTCTGATTGCTCTTTCTTGTTAATAAATGTCAGCTCGAGCCTCGATCTTGTATACAAAAAAAAATTGAAAGATTATAATTCCTTAAAATATACCATAATCACCATTTAAGTTCAATACATAGATTCCAGACAAATAGAAAAGTAGCTAATACACATATTTAAAACTAAATTTTCTCACCAATACATTCCAAGAGCGTCACCAACAAAATTGGGATATAGTCACGTTTGTGTGCTTTCCCTTCTCTTGTCTTCCGCTCCCTCTTTTTAGATATTTTGTTTGTCTGGTTGATTTGTTTGTGAAGTAATTGTCAGCTCTTTCACGAGCCTCGATTCAGTATACAAAAAAAAAAACAAACAAAAAAAAAAAAAACCATATCAATCCTATTATATTGTGAATAGCAGGCAGTCCAGCATAGAAAATGAACATGGAACCAATCATGGAAAAACTTCCAAGTAGATTTTTTGTCAGAAATGGATTTTTTAATTCTACAGATATTTCTACCCCAGAAACAACTTTCAGACCTTTTGGTAAATAAAAGTCAAATAAAACCCCTGTTACTGAGTCCTCTACAATCTCCTGGTCTCGGTAACCTCCGAACCCCGAGAGGAACTCCGGCAGAAAAATATATATTACTCCGTGTCAAAATCAAGATCGAAACCACACCAATGGTTATCAACAAAAAGAATATATTAAAAATCACACAGGAATAATGATACAACCATGATAGCCAGCCAGCCACCATACAATCAATATCTTAGGATGGTACCATCTGTTAAAGTAATCGAACTCGCTGTTCCCAGTACATGGAAAGAACCTCTTCAATGTCTCTATAACCTTCAAGGCGAAGTTGATTCGCTCCGGCGATCGTTGGAACAATGTCCGATCAAGAGCAATCGAGGCGTAGACAGTCAAAGCGACACAGAAGTCACGTGGTCCAACACCCAGCAAACTCGCGGTAGAATGGACACTCTCCAAAGACGCACGCCAACTTACTGCTTATACGTGACCACATCACCCCCGTCCTTTACAAGCTTCACTGGCTCCCCATCCCCCAGAGAATCCAGTACAAAATCCTCCTCTTGACATACAAAGCCCTCCATAACCTGGCCCCATCCTACCTGGCTGACCTCCTCTCCAGACACACTCCCACCCACAACCTCCGCTCTGCTGGTACCAACCTCCTGACCCCCTCCATCCGGACCAAATTCAGATCCTGGGGGGACAGGGCCTTCTCCATCGCTGCTCCCACCCTCTGGAACTCACTACCTCACACCATCAGAGACTCCTCCTCACTCACCACATTCAAAACATCACTAAAGACCCACCTGTTCAACACTGCATTCAACATTCAACCTACAGCATTTAACCCCTGACTATCTCTTCTCCTTCTCCCTCCTTTTGCTTTAAATATTTCCCTATTGATTCTTGTCTTTTTGCAATTGTTGTTTTCATGTATTGTTATGCATTATGTTTTCCACTCTGTCAAAAAGCGCCTTTGGGCTTCTGGAAAAGCGCTATAGAAAATAAATGAATTATTATTATTATTATTATTACACGTTTGCCGTTCAATCAGCGAATCGCCGTGTACTCCTCAAACGCCGCTTTATTGCACAGCCGTCCCCGGCAAACCACCGGAGGATAAGCCCAGCTGACGCGACAAGGACCTTTTCCGATGAAGGCAGCGCGCGGGGCGAAATGGCGTACGGCTCTCACTCGAGCCGCGGCCTCGAGGCGAAGATTCTCCGGAATCTCACCCCTGTATCTGGCTTCGCAGGCTTTTCCACAACTCCAGCGATAACACCGATCGCACGAGTTTCCTTTCAAGGACTCAAAGTTCACTCGCCATGTACTCTCGACCACGCTAGGTACGGAGCTTTTTCAGAACACGTCGTTTCACCTCTGCCTCACGCCCTCTTCTTCCTCATTCCTTTTCTTCTGGGTCGGTTTCCTGCATCATTATACGTTAACCTTTTTAACTTTAGATAGCTGTTCCTGAATACTAAACCTTTTGAGAATAATAATAATACATGATATCAGAAACATGTCAAGTGGGTGAAAACCACAACAGCGGAAGTGACGAATCCATAACACTTCCCCCCCATAAGAAAGAAAGTTTGAACACAGCGAAAACTTTCTTTGCATGCAAACTCTTTAAACAAACAAAAATAAACTCACAACCCCAAATTGTATAGGCTCTGGGGGGTTGGTTGTGTACATTTCTCTTCTACGGCAAAACTTTTGATTTTCCTGTTCTATATGTTGAGACCCTTTGGAAAAAATCTGGGTAACACTCCCAGATCAAGTACGTTTTTTCTGCACACCCCAATACGTGATTATGACGAGGCCAATTAGCCGAAATAGCAAAATTCAGTTTTCATGGAATAATTCAAGAGTAGGCAGCTTTAGATTCAAATGTAACATTTATTTATCATGTTTAGACATAACTAACACATTTTTAGCATGGTTCAATACTATAAACTGTCTTTTTTAGGAAAAAAAACACGTCATTTAGCTTCTTTTTCTCCAAAAATCACTTTCAGTTTGAAAGGCGCTCAAAATCCGATCACCTCTCATACACCCAATTATGTCGATAAAGCAACCAAAATTTGTCAGAAGCTTCCTTATGAAGCCCTTTAATAATTCCATGCATCATATTTATGATTCATTATATTGTATAGTGACAGTGGGGTCAAATGTTAACAAAGGTTACCCCTACCCCAAAAAGCGGTATAAACCAAAATTGGTTAAATTGGTATAACTTTAGAAGTAAGTGTGATATTCGGCTGATTTTGGTGTCTATGTATGGGTTTTTGATAGCAAGCTATTCATTGGAACCATAATCAACCCCTTTTGAATACACCTAATTTGCATAATTTCAAAATGGCCGCCAAACACCTCCTGGCAATGATGTTGACTAAATTTCGCTCAAAATTCAGCTTAAGCAAAACTATTACACTTACATAGCTTAAGGATTCATGAATTAAAATCATAACATGTCCACAAACCCAATATAACTGTCATAACAAGGAAGCGCGTGCTGTCAATTACCACCATTTACCACCCGTGCAACTTCAATACATGTACTCTTTATCAAGCGACAGGATTCTTGCAGGCATCAGGGGAAGCCTTTTTGCAATGACAAAAATTTACACATTTGATTATGGCGGTCGGGGGTCGGTACTAAGTCCACTACTATTTGTAGCTGTGATGGAGGTGCTGGCTCAGAACGTAAAGGAGGGTTTACCGTGGGAGTTGTTGTATGCAGATGATCTGGTGTTGATTGCGGAAAGTATGGATGGACTGAAGGAAAAGATGAACAAGTGGAAGGAATGTATGGAGACAAAAGGTCTGAAGGTGAATATCGGAAAGACGAAGGTGATGGCAAGTGGTAAAGCATGTGGTGAGGTGGAAAGAACTGGGAAGTGGCCATGTGCTGTGTGCAGGAAGGGTGTCGGAGTGAACTCCATTCAATGTACAATGTGCGCTGAGTGGGTTCATCAAAAATGTAGTGGTCTGAGAGGGTCATTTACCAGTGTGGCAGCTACATTCAAATGTAAGGTGTGCACAGAGGGAGCTGCAGATGGAGGAAATGTTGAGTTGGATCTTGGAGACGGCGTGAAGCTGGAAGGTGTGAAAACATTTTGCTACCTCGGAGACATGCTGAATGGAGAAGGTGGATCAGACTCGGCAACGGTTGCTCGAGTGAGATGTGCATGGAAGAAGTTTCGGGAACTGAGTGGCGTGCTGATGAGGAGGAGAGTGTCGTTGAAGCTGAAGGGAAAGGTGTATGCTGCATGTGTGAGAAGTGTTATGATTTATGGGAGCGAGACATGGGTAATGAACGTAGAGCAGCAACGAAGGATTATGGCGATTATGGCGGTTACAGGAAATTCAAACCAAAACTAACTATAATCAAACAATAACGCATGGACGATAAAATAACGAGTTGAAATTTGACAATCTATCTGGGGAAATGGGGGAGAAACACGTGGTCAAAGAACGAACGAACGAATAAGAATGAATAAACGAATGAGAAGAGAGAAGGAAATGTTTTTTTTTGTTTTTTTTGAGTTGAGATTTACATAAGGAAGTAGGCTATGGGGTGAAAAGACTGGGAAAACAGAGAACGAAAGTTATTGGATCACAAACGACGGACCGCTGAGAGAAAAACAAAGCCTCAAGGTTGTACAGTGTACACTGTACAAGGCCTCAAGACATGACACGAATTAACACGATTTTCAATACAGGTGTGAAAGATTTGCACCGAAAATCTTCGTCGGGAGACAATATATACACCATAAAATAAATACAGTTATAACGAAAATACAAATGGGAACAATTACTTAACTTCGATTTCGATCGGCAACGGTTGCTCGAGTGAGATGTGCATGGAAGAAGCTTCGGGAACTGAGTGGCGTGCTGATGAGGAGGAGAGTGTCGTTGAAGCTGAAGGGAAAGGTGTATGCTGCATGTGTGAGAAGTGTTATGATTTATGGGAGCGAGACATGGGTAATGAACGTAGAGCAGCAACGAAGGATGATGGCGATTATGGCGGTTACAGGAAATTCAAACCAAAACTAACTATAATCAAACAATAACGCATGGACGATAAAATAACGAGTTGAAATTTGACAATCTATCTGGGGAAATGGGGGAGAAACACGTGGTCGAAGAACGAACGAACGAATAAGAATGAATAAACGAATGAGAACAGAGAAGGAAATGTTTTTTTTTGTTTTTTTTCAGTTGAGATTTACATAAGGAAGTAGGCTATGGGGTGAAAAGACTGGGAAAACAGAGAACGAAAGTTATTGGATCACAAACGACGGACCACTGAGAGAAAAACAAAGCCTCAAGGTTGTACAGTGTACACTGTACAAGGCCTCAAGACATGACACGAATTAACACGATTTTCAATACAGGTGTGAAAGATTTGCACCGAAAATCTTCGTCGGGAGACAATATATACACCATAAAATAAATACAGTTATAACGAAAATACAAATGGGAACAATTACTTAACTTCGATTTCGATGAGAAGCGTGGAGAGCTGAGAATAAACGAACCCTCGCCAGCCAATATGTCGCAGACTATACCACTTGCAACTATAACCATCATTATACCAAGCATATGGCTTCGCTTTCAGACCAAATAATTATGGTTAGGAAACAAAGTGTAATTTTCCCAAAATAAATAATGGAAAACGAGCTCCCACATAAGAAAGGTTCGCAACAACGAAGGGGTATACAACAACAACAACAACAACAACATGCATTTTAAGGCCATTTTCCCTGCTAGAGCGGGGGTTAGCCTTGCGGTCCCCATGACGATCTTCTCCACTTTGCCCTATTTTCTGCATCTCTCCTTGTTAACCCCTTTGCCCGCATTTCTTCTTCCACCATCTTTAGCCAAGTCTTTCTCGGTCTTCCCCGTCCTCTACTTCCTTCTACATTAATTTCCATCACTCTTCTCAACCAGTCACTTTCATCCTTCCTCAACACATGACCAAACCATCTCAACCTGTTCCTCTTCACAGCATCAATCACAGGCAATATTCCCATTATCTTTCGCAATTCATCATTTGTCTTCCTCTCTCTCAACGATACTCTGCACATCCATCGAACCATTCGCATTTCCACCCTTTCCAGCCTTCGTTGCTGCTCTACGTTCATTACCCATGTCTCGCTCCCATAAATCATAACACTTCTCACACATGCAGCATACACCTTTCCCTTCAGCTTCAACGACACTCTCCTCCTCATCAGCACCCCACTCAGTTCCCGAAACTTCTTCCATGCACATCTCACTCGAGCAACCGTTGCCGAGTCTGATCCACCTTCTCCATTCAGCATGTCTCCGAGGTAGCAAAATGTTTTCACACCTTCCAGCTTCACGCCGTCTCCAAGATCCAACTCAACATTTCCTCCATCTGCAGCTCCCTCTGTGCACACCTTACATTTGAATGTAGCTGCCACACTGGTAAATGACCCTCTCAGACCACTACATTTTTGATGAACCCACTCAGCGCACATTGTACATTGAATGGAGTTCACTCCGACACCCTTCCTGCACACAGCACATGGCCACTTCCCAGTTCTTTCCACCTCACCACATGCTTTACCACTTGCCATCACCTTCGTCTTTCCGATATTCACCTTCAGACCTTTTGTCTCCATACATTCCTTCCACTTGTTCATCTTTTCCTTCAGTCCATCCATACTTTCCGCAATCAACACCAGATCATCTGCATACAACAACTCCCACGGTAAACCCTCCTTTAAGTTCTGAGCCAGCACCTCCATCACAGCTACAAATAGTAGTGGACTTAGTACCGACCCCTGATGCACTCCCACCTTCACCTCAAACTCACCACTGTTCCCATCCTTCGTCCTTACAGCTATGCGCGCTCTTTTGTACATTGCCATCACTACTCTGATCAACCATTCCTCCACTCCTAACTTCCTCAATGCCCATGCCAATACTTTGCGTGGAACCCTATCGAATGCTTTCTCCAGATCAACAAACCCCAAAAACAACTTCTTCCTCCTCTCCATGTACTTCTCCTGCAACTGCCTCACAATGAAAAGCGCGTCTGTCGTTCCTCTTCCTGGCATAAATCCAAACTGCATTTCGTCGATCTTCACTTTCTTCCTTATCCTCCTCTCCAACACCCTTTCCAATACCTTCATTCCATGCTCCAATAACTTTATCGCTCGGTACGAGCCACACTCCAGAGGGTCACCTTTCCCCTTGTATAGAGGGACGAGGGTACACAGTTCCCAATCCACTGGAATGCAGCCTTCTTTCACCACCAGATTACAGATCTCTGTCATTCTCTTCACACCCCAACTTCCTGCTGCCTTCAACATATCTCCCACAACTCCCGTCGGCCCTCCCGCTTTTCCACTCTTCACTGCTTTTATCGCTTCCTCAACTTCCTTCTCAGTTATCTTCTCTGCCGGTCCTAAAACTGGGTTACTCTCTATGTTGCCATCCCATTCATTCTCTGTATTCAACAGCATTTCCATTTATCTTTTCTATCTTTCTTTAATTCCATCTGGGTCGACAACGATTTGTCCCACTTCATCCTTCAAGAAACTCACCCCCATCACATCACACCTCTCTTTCGCTATCTGCTTTGCAATCCTGAATACTGCTTTCTGACCCTCTTCCGAATCCAAGCGTTCTCCGAACATTTTCCTCCATGCCTCCTGCGCCTTTGCTACCTCTTTCTTTTCAGCCTTCCTGGCTGCCTTATAACTTTCATGCTCTGCTGTTTCTGCTCCCGTACCCTTCGCCTTCTGCCACTCCTTGAACTTCTTCCTCTTCTCGTCAATCCTCTTTCCAACTTCATCATCCCACCACCATGTTTCCAAGTGCCTCGGTGGTCCTTTTGTCCATCCACATACCTCACCAACGGCTCCCAACAGACAAGCTTTCATTGACATCCAACCACTTTCAAGCTCAACCACATCATCCTCTACCCTACTCAGCCTCTCTTTTACTGCCTCCCTTACTGTCACCTCTTTCAACCTCCACACCTTCATTCTCGGTTGGTACTTCACCCGCCGAGCTCTCCTCGCACCTTTCACCCTTATGTCGCAGACAACCAAGTGGTGCTGTAAAACAGCCTCCTCCCCCGGGACCACCTTTGTGTCCCGGAGGTGCCCCCTATCTCGCCTACGCACCATCAGGTAGTCAACGGTTGTTGTCGACCCACCTGACGTGTATGTAACAAGCTTATTATCCTCTTTCTGGAACTGAGTATTACAAATCAACAAATCAGCTCCATCAGCAAACTCCAAAATCCTTTCACCTTCTCCATTTCTCACACCATATCCGTAACCCCCATGAACTCCCTCAAAACCATCCATACTCCTTTCCACATGTCCATTCAGGTCTCCTCCCACCACAACAACTTCCTCATCTTTCACGTTTTCCATCAGCTTCTCTATCGCACACCCGAACTTGTCCCCCTCTTCATCGCTTCGACCAATCTGCGGAGCATATCCCTATCACTAGCAGATGACGTTCACCAAGAGCTTTTCAATCATCATTTTCACCATCATCAACCTATCACTCACTCTAGCCACACTCACGACACTGTCCACAAACTCCTCAGAAAACAGGACACCAACACCATTCACGCCCTCCGGGCACCCTTGCCACACAAACTTATATTTCTGTCCCTGCCTACCCTTCACCATTCTCACACCACTTCCCTTCCATCTCGTCTCCTGCACACAACATATGTCCACTCTTCTTCTGACCAATACTTCCACGACTTCTCCTGATCTCCCTGTCATTGTCCCTACATTCCTTGTCCCAAACCTCAGAAACCGATCTCCACTTCGGGCTGCACCCTGCCCATATGTAGTTGTAATTGTCATGGTTCTCTTTTTGAGGCAATGTTTTTATGGCCGGATGCCCTTCCTGACGCCAACCCTCTTAGTCGTCTCTTACGACACGCAGGGATACGGTGTACCTATTCTGACCAGGGTACACACTAGGAAACGTTTAAGACATGGAAATTCTGGGGGGGGGCGTCAGCATCACGGCTGCGGTTTAAACATATTCCAACTAGAACGGGCACTCGGTAGAGCGCATACCTTCGCCGCAGCTACTGTTCTGTACTTGGTAAAAATACGATTTTGACCTTTTCGTGACCTTGACCTTGACCTTTGACCCGATTGCTCCCAAAATCTAATCAAATGTGTCCCGTATAATAACCAATCATCCCACCAAATTTCATGCAATTCGGTTGAATACTTTTTGAGTTATGCGAATAACATACACACACACACACAGACATACAAATAAATACACAGCGATCAAAACATAACCTTCCGCTTTTGCGAAGGTAACAATATCCAAACGAGATACAGGGGGCGGGGCACAAGTCGAGACGAGGAGGAGAGCGAACAAGCACGTGTCCGGGAGGCGAGAAAGAATCAATATATAATTATTTGTCTATCCGTTTGTCCTGTTTTTAAAAACGCCGGACAAAGGGTAAAATGCCTGCGAGAGGCAGGGAGGAGAAAAGAAAATCAAAGAAACAAGCAAATACTGTGAAGGAAAGAACTTACACTCACAAAACACCGACGGGGGGAAGGGAGCCCGGAAAGACCAGGCCGCGCACGACGCGCGAATAAAAAACGACCAATCATACACAAATCCGCAACAACCACAAAACCAAAACTAAACAGAAACACACACACAACAACACACACACAACAAAACAACCAGCGGAAACCCGACAAAGACACGAATGGGAAAACACTCAAACTTCGATGCCGTGGAGAGCTCGAAGCAAGCCTCGTCGCCCGAGGGACCGGAAGTCTGACACATCGAAGGGGTATAAAGGTACATAACCTCAAAAGTGTAATTCGTCAAGATGTTTGTGTTGTAAGGTTTTTAGAACTAGTGAAACTTTTGTTAGTCATGTTACAGGAAAGACTTTTGTTGTTTATTGTGAAGGTTTGTTTGAATGTAAATCAAGGTAAGTTATTTATCTTCTCACCTGTGGAGATTGTGGCTTGCAATATGAAGGTAAAACTTTACAATGTTTCCATTAATGTTTGAATGGGCATAGGTCTGGTGTGTCTTCTGGTGTTGAGACGTATTTATATAATTACTCGCGTGGACAGGCTCACTACACTCGCTGCACCACTCGTCACTACAGAGACCAAAGCTTGTTTTAACTGAGGATAATGACTTTATGTGAATTACTATGTTGTCCTGATTTACACCAATTATAATACAAACATTTATTTTGTACATATTTATTTGTAATATTGCTGATATTATTTATTTATAATTTATTTGTAATCTAAAAACGTCCAAGTGGTCTAAAGCTCGAAATAGTCAAGGGTCCAAGCTGTCTAATATGTCTGAACGGTGTGAGGGTCTAACTGGTGTTGAGGTCAAAGGGGTTGGAGTGGACTTAAGGGGTGTAAAGGTCCGAAGGTTCGAGTCTTTGGGGTCTTTAGGGGTCCTCGGGGACTTTTCGGTTTTCTGGGTCTTTGGGGTAGTAAAGGGTCCTTGGAGATTTGGGTCTTCAGGGTCTTCAGGATCATTAAGGCTCTTCAGGGTCTTTTGTATCTTTAAGGCTCTTCAGATTATTTTAGGTATTTGGGGCATTTTGGGTCTTCAGGGTCTTTTGGGGTATTTTGAGTACCTGGGTCTTCAGGGTATTTAAGGGTCTTTTGAGTCCTATGTGTCATTGGGGGTATTCAGGGTATTTTGGGTCTTCAGGGTGTTTAAGGCTCTTCGGGCTTTTTGGGGTCTTCAGGGTATTTTGAGTCCTCTGCATCTTCAGGGCATTTAAGGGTCTTTGGGGTATTTTGAGTTCTCTGGGTCCTTTGGGTTTTTGGGGTCTTTAAGGGTCTTCTGTGGCTTTTTGGTCTTGAGCGTCTTTTGTGTCTTCCGTGTATTTTGGGTCTTTGGGGCATTTTAGGTCCTCTTGGTCTTCAGTGTATTTAAGGGTCTTTTGAGTCTCTGGGTCATTTATGGGTCTTCTGGGTCTTTGGGATCATTAAGGCTCTTTTAAGCATCTTTGGATATTTGTGGGTCCTCAGGGTCTTGTCGGTCTTCAGGGTCCTCAGGGTATTTTGTATCTTCGGGGTCTTTAAGGGTCTTCTGGTTGTTTGGAGTCTTTATCGGTCCTCAGGTCTTTTGGGGTCTTTGGGGTCGATAAGGGTCATTAAACATCTTTGGTTCTTTAGGGGTCTTCAGGGTCTTTGGGTAATTAAAGTCTTTTGGGATCTTCAGTATAATTAAGGGTCTTTAGTGGTCCTTGGGGTCTTTTGGGTCCTCTGGGTCTTTTATGTCTTCTGGGTATTTTGAGACTTTAATGGTCTTCAGTGTCTTTTGGTTCTGCTGGGTCTTTTGGGTCTTCATAGTCTTTTGTGTCTTTGGGGTATTTTTGGTCTCCAGAATCTTTAAGAATCTTCAGTGTCTTTTGGGTCTTCTGGATATTTGAGGTATTTAAGGGTCTTTTGCATCTTCGGGGTCTTTATGGGTTTTTGGGGTCATTAAGGGTCTTTGGGTCTTTTGTCTTACACTTGATCTTTTGAGTCTTCAGGGTATTGGAGGGTCTTCAGGGCGTTGGGGTCTTCGGGGTCTTTGTGGGTCTTCAAGGGTTTTTTTGGGTCCTTGGGTCTTTCGATATTTAATGGTCGACAGGATATTTTGGGGGGTATTTTGGATCTTTGCGGTCGTAATATCTGGACACCATTTTGAAGCAACATTGAAAAAAAGAATAACAACAACAGCATGATCCTGAGGAGGTTCTAGGAGCTCTATTTTGGGGTCAATGATCATCCAAAGGATAGCGATATCCATCTAATTTCTTCCCAACCAAGCTCTTCTGTCTCTTCCCTCTCCTTTCCCCATTGCACCATACGTAATACATAGATGATGCCTTCTAACGCCTCCCTTCTCTCACACGGAATACAAAGATTCTGCAAAAAGGTGTCTGGAAAGTAAGAGAACGCTAAATATATTTGGAATATTTGATTAATTTATTTTCAGTAATAAATTAGTATAATTGCATTATAAAGATTTGATTTTTTACAACCTTTCATCGCACAACCATTTGCAAGGCTTCTGCATTTAGATATTTATTTAATCATCTCTTGTTGCAGTTACCACGTTGCCGTCCATTCCATTTCAGTTCAACAAGCCGATGAAGCCTTTGTTGCTCCTGTGTGAAGCGGGCCCATCGCCGTGAGAAAATAAAACACACAGGAAATGGCACTCTGTGCTGAGGCGCGGCGGTGATGGCTAATTGCTCACCCTCAGCCAGGAAAAGGTCCCGGAGGGTGAAATCGCACGGTGTGCATGTATTCTGGGGTTTCATCTGAATTTATAGCATCTATTGTTTTCAGTCTCCATTTTGGGTGTACATTGAAATGATACATCGTTTCAATACTCGAGATGAACACTATTTCAACAGCGGGGTTAAGTTACCAATGTAGACCATGAAGAACAAGAACAAGAACCACCTTTGGAGGCCATTTTTCCACGCAGAGCAGGGGTTGGCCTTTTTTCGGGCACGGTGGTTCCCTTTTTTGAAGCAATGTTTTATGGCCGGATGCCCTTCCTGCCGCCAACCCTGTTAGTCGCCTCTTGCGACACACAGGGAATTACCAGTGAACTGGTACTCAATTTGCTGACCTCGGAAGGATGACAGGCTGAGTCAACCCCCCCTGGCATTAATTCAGGATTCGAACCCAGGATCCGAGGATCCCAAGCCGCACCCGAACTGCTAAGCCAACACCAGGTAAGAACATGATACAGCTAAAATAATTACGGTTACAAGGTATTGTTGCGGAAATGGCTTCTAGAGGTTAAAATTGTATCGCCTTATTAAATGTCGCCAACTTAAATGCAATTAATCATGTCTCGATCATCGCGGCCAATTCATCCAAGAGTTTGTTGAAATCATATACATTACAACCATGTGGTTTACTGATGCTTATGTGATGGTTGGTATTGGTGTTCTAACATATTTAATATTCAATTTTCTTTAGGTGATGGTATTGGTGTTCTAACATATTGTCAAGCCCGTGGCCGATGAACACCAGCCTTGGACGAATAACCGGATGGTCTTTAATTCCGAGGGAACTCCGAATAATGGCGGTACTTTTTGGCGCGCGCGGGATGGAAGGCAGCAAGGTGCTGTCCTGAACGAAACGCAAGGGTTTATTCTCGAACCCACAAAACATGCAAACACGACGAAGAAATTCAACAATACAACAAATAAAATGCCACAATACTGAATTTTATACAAATAAATGCAAGACGATAAAATGGCGAAATAAAGGTTGAGGTAAAAACTAATATTTACCCTCGCCTGAGGAGAGGGTATTGCATTTGAGTCCGTTTTTCTGTTTGTCTGTTTGTCTGCACAGAATAAATATGATTTTCTCTGCAACCGTTGGTCCGATTGACAGGTAATTTTCACCATAGGTGCAACTTAAATGATAATTATGACGTCATAGGTCACGTGGTTTGGCTGCCATCTTTGAAAAACCGAAAAACTTTGCACCTCGATATCTCCGAAAGCGCTGAATAGAAAAAATTGGGACATGGCTCATTCTAAAGAACTCTTCATGGGGATTAAAATATGTTAATGATGTTGTCATATGTGCCTCCATTTTGACGTCATAATTTGACAAGTACAAAACGTCATCCGCTCAAGATGAAATTTCTTGAGCATAATCTAGGAATAAATTAGTTTAGAAAATAATTAATGATGACGTCATCAGTTAGATGGTTCGGCCGCCATATTTGTTTGAACACAAAAGCCTTAAAAACCAATGAAAATACATCTGGCGAGGGTTTGCAATCTCTGATTGCTCTTTCTTGTTAATAAATGTCAGCTCGAGCCTCGATCTTGTATACAAAAAAAAAATTGAAAGATTATAATTCCTTAAAATATACCATAATCACCATTTAAGTTCAATACATAGATTCCAGACAAATAGAAAAGTAGCTAATACACATATTTAAAACTAAATTTTCTCACCAATACATTCCAAGAGCGTCACCAACAAAATTGGGATATAGTCACGTTTGTGTGCTTTCCCTTCGCTTGTCTTCCGCTCCCTCTTTTTATATATTTTGTTTGTCTGGTTGATTTGTTTGTGAAGTAAATGTCAGCTCTTTCACGAGCCTCGATTCAGTATACAAAAAAACAAACAAAAAAAAAAAACCTTATCAATCCTATTATATTGTGAATAGCAGGCAGTCCAGCAGAGAAAATGAACATGGAACCAATCATGGAAAAACTTCCAAGTAGATTTTTTGTCAGAAATGGATTTTTTAATTCTACAGATATTTCTACCCCAGAAACAACTTTCAGACCTTTTGGTAAATAAAAGTCAAATAAAACCCCTGTTACGGAGTCCTCTACAATCTCCTGGTCTCGGTAACCTCCGAACCCCGAGAGGAACTCCGGCAGAAAAATATATATTACTCCGTGTCAAAATCAAGATCGAAACCACACCAATGGTTATCAACAAAAAGAATATTGTTGCGAATATGGAATTTGGCCTCCATATCCGCTTGTAAATATTCCCCTATTTCCCCAATACTCCCCAACTATCCCCAATCCCCCATTCCCTAGTCCCATTGTCTGTAAACAACACTCTGTAGAACCGACCTTCCCCTCTTTCCCCCATTAAATGTCGTGCCCAGGTCCACCGCATCTCACGTAGACAACTTTCGGACATCTTGCTAGTTATTATTAGTCTATGTCAGTTAAGGACTCGTTTCCATTAATTCTGACTCTTCGTTGCACCAGAATGTGATTATATGGCACCAGTAGTGAGTTTAGGACCTTCCCATACCTCCTCCCATCTTCTTCCGCAAACAACAACTACAACAACAACTACAACAACAACTACAACAACTACAACAACGGCGCGCGCGGGGAGTGTGCGTCCTCACTCCGGCTCGGTTAGCCGCCATTACCCATGCGCTCCACGGGGTTACCACGAAGGGGCTGGCTGTCAGCTCCTCGTCAAGGGCGGAGCCTGGTAACCCCCCCGCACCCAATAAGAAGGGCGGACCGATTCCATCTGGGGCGGAGCTAACGAGCCGAGGGCGTGTCACTCCCCGCCGGATATACGCAGCGACTTACCGGATGTGACGTGAGATGCGCCCCCAGCTTGAGAAGACAATCACCACATCCGAGCGCTGCGACCTCCCCGCATCTCTAGACCGGACCGGGTCGATCCTGCCCTGAGCCCAGGTGCACCTGGAGCCATCGATTCTGCCTTTCCTTGCCATCAATCCCCGTGTGAGTCAGTTTTGTCCTGTTTATCTGTCGTCTGTCAGGGAATAAGATAAGTGTGTCTAAGTGCCTGTCTTTCTATGCTGTCCCTCTCATTCCTGTAATCTAACCTTCCGCCCTAATATAACCTCCTCCGGAGGTCTTGAGAACTGAACCCTTGGTGTCGTGTCATTTTAGTCCCAGCCGTTGTGTCCTTTTCCATCATTGATTTAGCATAGCGCGACTTAGTCAACGTTCGAGCATAATCGGGTAAACGTGCAGGCGCGGTCATACCAAACCGCTCGGTGAACCAACATCCACCACCGCGTCTGTAACAATTGGTGTCGAGGAGTGGAATTCGGACCCGGGACTAAATTTATTAGGCCCAAATTTTGGAACACCAATTGTACCACTAGGGTAACAATTGGTGTTGGGGAAGTAGAATTCGATTCGGAGCGCGTTTCCCGCGCTCGAAATTATAACGGCGAAATTTGAATTTGTTTTACGAAAATAAAAACCCGAATTTTGAAAGTCGCGCTATGGCGGATCAAGACAGCTGGGGTCCGGTAGGGGAGAGTGAGGCAGGGTCGGTCCAGGACCAAATTGAGGGACGTGAGGAGAGCGAAGCAGCGAGGGTAGCAGACGCGCAAAATGGCGCCTCGCTGGTCACCGCGCCCGCGACCGTGGCAGCGCCCCTGGTGGATCCGTACCTTTTTATGTTGCAAATGGGGGCCCTTATGGAGAGGCTAGAAGCAAAAATGGGGGTAATGGGAAACCAAATGGGGGTAATGGGGAACCGGATGGAGGCTCAGAATGAGCAAATGAGGGTTGATAGTGAGCGATTAGAGGGCCAAATGGGGGTAATGAGGGACGAAGCGAGGGGTACCGGTGAGGGGTTAGACAATAATTTTAAGGGATTAGACAAGAAATTTGGGAAGTTAGACAATAATTTTGAGGAGTTAGACAAGAAATTTGGGAAGTTAGACAATAATTTTGAGGAGTTAGACAAGAAATTTGGGAAGTTAGACAATAATTTTGAGGAGTTAGACAAGAAATTTGGGAAGTTAGACAATAATTTTGAGGGGTTAGACAACGGGATAAAAGAGGTGAGAAATGGGTTAATGGGGGTAGAAAACAGAATGGCCGCTCAAGAGAATCAAATGGAAGGGATGCAACAGGGGTTAGAGGGGTTAGAAAACAGAATGGAAGGCAAATTGAGGGACATGAGGGACCAAGCGGAAAGGGAAGTTAACCAAATGGGGCAGCAGATAGAGGGGGTCAGAATGGGGGTAGAAACCAAACTGGATGCTCACAGGGAGGAAATGGAGCAGATGAGGGTGGCATCTGGGCAGGAGATGCAAGTGATGGGAGAGGAGATCAGAAGAGGTGTGAGTGAGGAGGTCGGAGGAGTGCGCGAGGAGGTGAGGCACTGCAAGGAGCGCATGGAGAAGGAGGTGAGAAAGGGGACTGTAAAATTGCAAAGTGGTATAGAGGAGTTGACGCTGGGAGTAGAACAACTGACAGTGGGACAAAAGGAGTTGGGGGAACAGGTAAAGAAGAACACAGCGGTAATAGAGGGGTTAAAATCGACGCAGAAGGAGATGAAAAAGGACGTAGGGGTAATTAAAAAAGAGTGTCAGACGGTACATGAGGACTTGACGAGAAAAATGAACAAAGTGGTAGAGGTGATGGAGGTTAAAGAGCGGGAGGTGCGGGAGCACATAGAAAAAAATAAAGTGGAGTTAGAGGAAGAACTTAAAGGGGCGCACGAGGAGATGAAGGAGGTGAAGCAGAAATTAGAAGAAGTGGAAGAGGGGGTGAGCGAAATTAAAAAGCGACGGAGAGAGGATAAGAAAGAGATAAAGGAGGAAGTAAAAGAATTGGTCCAAAGTCTGTGTTCGAATCGTGATGATGTGCTCATTAACCGGATGAGGGATTCGCAGGAGATGGAGGAGAAGCGAAAAGAAAGAGGACCCGGTGTAAGTGGTGACCAATATGGTCGTGCGTATGATGCGCCAGGGGATTTAAGAAGCTTGGGGGTCGAGATGGACCCGGGTGTTCGTGAGAGGCCGTTGGTGAAGTGTGCGACATGTCTGGTGTGCGAAAGAGGAGGTGTGCGAGAAAGTCCGACTCTGGGGTGTGTGAGGAAAAAGTGCGTGCCAAGGAGTGAGGGTGCTGGCGAGAGTGAGTCGGTCGTAGCGCATGTGCGAGGGAGCACATGGGAGCGAGTAGTGAGGAGTATTACGGAGGGTGTAAAGGGAGAATGCACGCCTGTGGTGAGTGTTACAGAGGATGTAACGGGAGAGGGTGTGCGAGAAAGGTGTGTGACGGACAGGTGCATGAGGAAAGAGTGCGCTGTCAAGAGTAAGGGTGAGTGCGCTGTCAAGAATGGAGGTGAGAGTAGTGAGAGTGACAAGGAGAGTGAGTTGGTTGTGACAGGTGAGCGAGGATGTACACCTGGGATGGAAGGATGCACATCTGGACTGGTAGAGCGTGAGTGGGAATGCACGCTGGAGTTGGTGGTGAGGCACGTGGTTGGGTGTGCGAATGAGGGCACACCTGTGATTGTCACAGAGGAGGTGACCGAGGAGGGGGTGCGAAGAGGTGTGTTGGTGAGGTGTGCGACCAACGAATGTGTGCCAAAGTGTTCGGTGGTCAGGTGTGTGACCAAGGCTGTGAGTGGAATGAGGGTACCTGGGTGTGAAAGGAAAGGTACGAGGAGCATGGGCACGGCTGGATGTGTGAGCAAGGAACGGGCTGCGGGGTGTAAGCATGCAGGTGACGCATCGACGTTAAACGGGTTAGCGGTTAGAGCGACTTTTAGCCGAATCGGGCCCTCGGTGCGTGCTGGGCCTCGCTTTGAACGGCCGCGTCCGTGCTCCACTAGGCGGAGCGGGCGGCTGGATAGGAAGGGTCGTCATGGCGACCACTTTTTGGTGAGGCATTCCGGCAGGCCGAGATCGAGCCATGGGATGGCTCCGTGCCGAGATGGTGCGTGGGATCTCGGCCCGGGTAAACCTCCTTCCCTGCACCGAATGCGGGATGTATCCAGCCGCTGGCACCAAACAACCCGCATTCATGGCTTGGCTTTACGAAGCCGGGCTTTGGACAGGAATTGGCGCACCGAGAGGCATTAGTGAGTAGACTGGGTGATGAGGTTAGTGTTTTGGACCCAAAATTAGAGAAAAACAAAATTTGATGATTGGCAAGGGATTGGCAGTAGTGATTGGCAGATGATGGGTAGTGATTGGCCAAATTTTTAATTTGTTGAAATTTGATGTGCAAAATTGGTAGTGAGCGATGGGCCCGGTGGGTAAGGCTGGCATCCCTGCCACCCTTCCCAAGTGGGGGCAAAGGAGCAATAGCTTATGGGGTGTATGGCAGTGAAAACTAGCCCGGGTGGGTTAGGTTATATTGTAGGGATCTAGCGAAGATGACATTAGGTGACGTTAAGTTTAGTTAGTGACTGATACCTGTAGTGGGGACGCAGGTAGATTAGTATGGATGATAATGACGAGGGAGCGCAATAGTTTAAAGGGACGACTGGGAAGCGCAAGTTTCAGAAGGGAGTAGTTAGATGAGATGATGCTGTGTGAGAATGGAACAGGTATGATTGCACAGGTGTGCAACTGGACAGGTGTGTGGAGCAGTGTATGAGTAGTGAGTGTGTGGATCAGCGCGAATGCGCTTGGGGAGAGAAGGGTGCAGGTGGCACCAGGTGTGAGAGCACAGGTGTGCAGGTACAGGTGTGTGGAGAGAGTTGGAGTAAGTGGTACGGAGTGGTGTGCATGGTGCGAAGGTGTGGATGGGGGAAGAGTGGACCCCTTTCACGGATACCCGGGGCGGGTAGTGTAAGTGTTAGGTAGAGGGTACAGGTAAATTGTGGTTGGATATTGGCATCTGTGGTGCGGGTGACAGAATGGTATTTGAATGGGTGCATTAGTGTTGTGGAAATGGCTGGGCGTGTAGCCTGTTAGTGTGTGTAGTTGGTTGGGCACTCCACCACTGTGAGGATGTCGGCCAGGTGAGGCCGCAGGTGGGCTCTGGGAGCCGGTAGTTGTGAGTGGGTGCCTGAGGATCCCGGGTGTGGATCGGGTAGCCCAGTGCCAGAGAGGGCACCGAGTGGGGAGAGCGCCAGAGGGCCTTCCCCAGGTAGTTAGGTTAGAGTAAGGAGCAGGTAAGCTCGGAGGCAACTGCAGTGGTGGAGGTGTGCAGGTGGGTAGACCCGCTGGGAGAGGTACACGTCGCGGCCCAGAAATTGTGCGAGGGCACCGGGAGATGAATCGGGGGAGTGAGACCCCAAATTGAAAAGCACCACAGTTTGGCCAATGGGAATTGGTTTTTAGAACCCATAGTGTAAGAGGGCCAATGGTTTGGCCGGAGAAAGACCCCGGGTAGTGTAAAGTTGTTAAAGTCATTTAGGAAATAGTTAGGATTGATGAACCTGTCGCACCATACGCAGCCACTTACCTGTGGTGATGATGATGACTCCACACCGGTGTTTTCTTTGTTGTGTTGCAGGAAGTAAGGATTGCTGTTGGATTTGTGAGACGCATCACGACGTGGATGAGACATTGGGGTGATTCCATCTCTCCCTCCCTAGGAGGGACTGATGATGAATTGGTGATAGCAAATTATGATGTTCAGTTGGAGATGGCAAATTATGATGTTGAGTTGAAAATGGCAAATTTGATTGGTTAGGAGGGAGAGAAGACGAATTTGGTTTATGGGAGGAACGGGGAAGACAGTAGGGACGTTTGTTGATTTGTAAAGTAGATGTTTATGGGTAGTGTTGTGTTTTGTGGATACAGTAAGGGGTAAGGGAGGGGCCATGTAGGTTACCTGGTGGGGGGGGGGGGCGTACGATAGGAACGTACCTGTCTCACCTGGTTCCCATGTGCCCCCAGTGTGCATCATCTTGTATTGCGTGCACTTTTGCGCCCTTACCACCTTACTCACTTGTCTGCTTCTTTTGTCTCCCACCTCCGAGGATCTGGCTTTGGGGCAGAGAGAGAGAGAGAGGTGCTGGCTCCGCAGTTGTGGGCCTGCACTTTCACTGCTTGCTGCCTGGATCGATACACCATATGGACCGCAATGTTTGTGGCCACCCACAATGGACCGCAGTTCTTTTGCGGCCAAGCACCACCCGTGGATGGACCTATGGGTCAACGTGGCACCTATGCCATACAAGGTGAACCACTAACAGTTGGCCCCCTGACGGCCACAATAAAGAAATGGACGCGGTTGGCGCCTTTCTTTATTTTTCTAAGGAAGTAAGAAGGCCAAGTGCACCACACGAAGGCAAGACCAGCGGCAGAACATCGGCCGGCTGCGACACCACACAATGATCACTAAGCATTTTATTGGTGCACCGGATGATGCTGACTGTGTGATGGGGTGGTGCTTTTGGTGCTGGGAAGGGGTGCTCTGCACATTATTAAAGGCCGTAGGCCACAGAGCACTCGTGGGTTGGTGTATCGATGCTGGCATGCGTGCTCTCTCTATGCATAACATCTGCATGTGTTCCTCCAGAAACAGGTCCTGGATCGTAGTGTAAATAGCAGCGTAGTCGTGTAAATAATGCTCCCTACCGGCTGTATGTTTAGTTTGCGAATTCTTTCCGCAATTCGGTTATCCTGTGGGCGTGTTTCTGTGAGGAGAAGGGTGCAACGTCGCAGGGGGACATATTTACTCATTTGTGAATATCTGTAAAACTGTCGCACTCAGGGTAGAGTTAATAGTAGAGGGAACTACATCTGAGTGCCACACTAAAATAGGTAAAAATTTATCGGGTCGGGACGCCCCGAGGGTAGAGAAGGGTGCAATGTTGCGAATATGGAATTTGGCCTCCATATCCGCTTGTAAATATTCCCCTATTTCCCCAATACTCCCCAACTATCCCCAATCCCCCATTCCCTAGTCCCATTGTCTGTAAACAACACTCTGTAGAACCGACCTTCCCCTCTTTCCCCCATTAAATGTCGTGCCCAGGTCCACCGCATCTCACGTAGACAACTTTCGGACATCTTGCTAGTTATTACCTTCGCAAAAGCGGAAGGTTATGTTTTGATCGCTGTGTATTTATTTGTATGTCTGTGTGTGTGTGTGTGTGTGTGTATGTTATTCGCATAACTCAAAAAGTATTCAACCGAATTGCATGAAATTTGGTGGGATGATTGGTTATTATACGGGACACATTTGATTAGATTTTGGGAGCAATCGGGTCAAAGGTCAAGGTCAAGGTCACGAAAAGGTCAAAATCGTATTTTTACCATAGCGCGGTCAATTTTTATCCAATTGGCATGCAACTAATGCCAAAATGTTCAGAATTCAATGCCCGATCTTGTGATATACGACATGAATCAGTGAAGACATTACCCTTGTTAGCGGTTGGGGGTCAAAGGTCAGGGGGGTCACGACCTTGCAAAATGTGCGTTTTTTGTCATAACTCGGTCAATTCTTATCCGATTTGCATGAAATCAGCACCAAACTGTTCACTGTTCTGTTCCCTACACTCCCATGCCAAGTACAGAACAGTAGCTGCGGCGAAGGTATGCGCTCTACCGAGTGCCCGTTCTAGTTATTAGTCTATGTCAGTTAAGGACTCGTTTCCATTAATTCTGACTCTTCGTTGCACCAGAATGTGATTATATGGCACCAGTAGTGAGTTTAGGACCTTCCCATACCTCCTCCCATCTTCTTCCCCAAACAACAACTACAACAACAACTACAACAACAACTACAACAACTACAACAACGGCGCGCGCGGGGAGTGTGCGTCCTCACTCCGGCTCGGTTAGCCGCCATTACCCATGCGCTCCACGGGGTTACCACGAAGGGGCTGGCTGTCAGCTCCTCGTCAAGGGCGGAGCCTGGTAACCCCCCCGCACCCAATAAGAAGGGCGGACCGATTCCATCTGGGGCGGAGCTAACGAGCCGAGGGCGTGTCACTCCCTGCCGGATATACGCAGCGACTTACCGGATGTGACGTGAGATGCGCCCCCAGCTTGAGAAGACAATCACCACATCCGAGCGCTGCGACCTCCCCGCATCTCTAGACCGGACCGGGTCGATCCTGCCCTGAGCCCAGGTGCACCTGGAGCCATCGATTCTGCCTTTCCTTGCCATCAATCCCCGTGTGAGTCAGTTTTGTCCTGTTTATCTGTCGTCTGTCAGGGAATAAGATAAGTGTGTCTAAGTGCCTGTCTTTCTATGCTGTCCCTCTCATTCCTGTAATCTAACCTTCCGCCCTAATATAACCTCCTCCGGAGGTCTTGAGAACTGAACCCTTGGTGTCGTGTCATTTTAGTCCCAGCCGTTGTGTCCTTTTCCATCATTGATTTAGCATAGCGCGACTTAGTCAACGTTCGAGCATAATCGGGTAAACGTGCAGGCGCGGTCATACCAAACCGCTCGGTGAACCAACATCCACCACCGCGTCTGTAACAATATATTAAAAATCACACAGGAATAATGATACAACCATGATAGCCAGCCAGCCACCATACAATCAATATCTTAGGATGGTACCATCTGTTAAAGTAATCGAACTCGCTGTTCCCAGTACATGGAAAGAACCTCTTCAATGTCCCTATAACCTTCAAGGCGAAGTTGATTCGCTCCGGCGATCGTTGGAACAATGTCCGATCAAGAGCAATCGAGGCGTAGACAGTCAAAGCGACACAGAAGTCACGTGGTCCAACACCCAGCAAACTCGCGGTAGAATGGACACTCTCCAAAGACGCACGCCAACTTACTGCTTATACGTGACCACATCACCCCCATCCTTTACAAGCTTCACTGGCTCCCCATCCCCCAGAGAATCCAGTACAAAATCCTCCTCTTGACATACAAAGCCCTCCATAACCTGGCCCCATCCTACCTGGCTGACCTCCTCTCCAGACACACTCCCACCCGCAACCTCCGCTCTGCTGGTACCAACCTCCTGACCCCCTCCATCCGGACCAAATTCAGATCCTGGGGGACAGGGCCTTCTCCATCGCTGCTCCCACCCTCTGGAACTCACTACCTCACACCATCAGAGACTCCTCCTCACTCACCACATTCAAAACATCACTAAAGACCCACCTGTTCAACACTGCATTCAACATTCAACCCACAGCATTTAACCCCTGACTATCTCCTCTCCTTCTCCCTCCTTTTGCTTTAAATATTTCCCTATTGATTCTTGTCTTTTTGCAATTGTTGTTTTCATGTATTGTTATGCATTATGTTTTCCACTCTGTCAAAAAGCGCCTTTGGGCTTCTGGAAAAGCGCTATACAAAATAAATGAATTATTATTATTATTATTATTACACGTTTGCCGTTCAATCAGCGAATCGCCGTGTACTCCTCAAACGCCGCTTTATTGCACAGCCGTCCCCGGCAAACCACCGGAGGATAAGCCCAGCTGACGCGACAAGGACCTTTTCCGATGAAGGCAGCGCGCGGGGCGAAATGGCGTACGGCTCTCACTCGAGCCGCGGCCTCGAGGCGAAGATTCTCCGGAATCTCACCCCTGTATCTGGCTTCGCAGGCTTTTCCACAACTCCAGCGATAACACCGATCGCACGAGTTTCCTATCAAGGACTCAAAGTTCACTCGCCATGTACTCTCGACCACGCTAGGTACGGAGCTTTTTCAGAACACGTCGTTTCACCTCTGCCTCACGCCCTCTTCTTCCTCATTCCTTTTCTTCTGGGTCGGTTTCCTGCATCATTATACGTTAACCTTTTTAACTTTAGATAGCTGTTCCTGAATACTAAACGTAAACCTTTTGAGAATAATAATAATACATGATATCAGAAACATGTCAAGTGGGTGAAAACCACAACAGCGGAAGTGACGACTCCATAACACTTCCCCCCCATAAGAAAGAAAGTTTGAACACAGCGAAAACTTTCGTTGCATGCAAACTCTTTAAACAAACAAAAATAAACTCACAACCCCAAATCACCAATTCCCGTGAGCAGCAATTAATATTTCCCGAAAATAAAGCAACAAAATTTCACACAACCCACAGAGATTTCCAACGTTGATTCACTCTGGACAAAGCATCATCAACGACATTGTCCCTGCCCTTTACATGTTCAATTTCCAAGTGGAACCCCTGCAAAGCCAAACTTAATCTCATCCACCTCTGAATTTTACTTTTAGTTTCTATTGAATGAAGGTTAAGGGGTTGATCAAAAATCCAAAGTCAAGCAAATCGATAGCACTTTTTTCCGGGAGGCCGAGCTGAGGGCCAGGTTCCATGGTGGTTGGATGGTGAGGCCTGGACATATTCACTACATGGACGCCTTTAGGAACGTAGAGTTCACGGTTAGTCTGTGTCGGAAAGTTCACTACATGGACGCCTTTAGGAACGTGGAGTTCACGGTTAATCCGTGTAGGAAAGTTCACGACATGGACGCCTTTAGGAACGTGGAGTTCACGGTTAATCCGTGTAGGAAAGTTCACGACATGGACGCCTTTAGGAACGTGGCGTTCATGGTTAATCCGTGTAGGAATCTTGGCTCGGCTGCTCCGTAGCATTCAGTGCTTCAACTCTTTCTAACTTTCCTAACAATCACGGTTGGACCACTTGTCACTGTAGTCACATGAATAGCGGTCTACTTCTCAGCCACTGCTCTGATAATCCTTCCTTCAGGAGCTGCCATAACTCTGGAAGCCTCCATGATAATATCGATTGCGGCCACCACCACTACTACTCCGTGGTCCTCCTCTGTAGCCCCTCAACACCTAGGAAATGCTTTCCCTACTGTTATCGTCCGACCCTCCAACTCCTTGCTATTCAGATCCTTTTCTGCAACTCTGGCGTCCTCTGAGGTTTCAATCGTGACAAAGCCAAACCCTCTTGACTTTTGTGTCTCCCTGTCTTTTATCAGCAGCACTTCCAAAAGTGGTCCATATTTGCTGAAGGCAGACTCCAGAACATCTTCCTTTGTTTTGAAGTTCATTCCCCCTACAAAGAGCTTGCCAATATTGCCTCCATCCCTGACGTGCATGTGCTGACACTTAGTTTCAGGGTATTTCCTCTTCTCTTCAGGGCACTTCCTACTAGGCTTTTCAACAAACATCGGGTTACCAGAAACTTGACCACCGGCCAAATCATACCCGATAATAAAAGATACTCCTTCTACAGGAAGAGTGGCTTGTAAACCGACGTTGACCGGTCCTGACACCAAATCGGACTCCAAATGGATGACATGAAGTGGAGCACTAACACAGCCACCAATCCCCTGTAAACGAACACTATCACCAGTTGCCGTCTCCTCTGACAATGGCAAGATGCTTTCAAGCATTAAAGATTGATGTGCTCCTGTGTCCCTCAATACCCCAACAGGTCTCCGGTTCGTCGAGGCTCCATCCAGTGACAAACCCCTCTGAAATAAATGGTTGGTAACCCTTTTGAGGGCGATTTCTCACAATGGCCATTGCATTTGGAGTTGTACTAGTCGAACTCCGCTCCAGATTTTCCTTTCCCAGAGCATAACAGTGGGACATCAAGTGTCCCGGTTTATGGCAAAAAGCGCAAGTAGGCCCGGAGGAGAACCTCGTGGTCTGCCTCGAGCCCCTCGGAGGGTAAGTCTGCCTTGGAACTGCTGTCTTCGGATTTCTAGAAGTCGTGGTATCAGAGTGGTCCTCAGATTAATCTCGAGGCCGCCCCCATGAATTTTCGTTCTCCGCCCCTGATGTACCATAGCTCCCCTGGCTAGGTCTAGGCGAGAAGTTAGCTTTGTGGAACCCCATCCTGTGGGTTAAGGCATAGTCATCAGCCATGGCTACTGAAACTCATGCAACTTTGGTACTTTCCTTTCCTCCAGATGTAATTTAATGTCCTCGTGGACACACTGCTGGAATTCCTCCACCAGGATCAATTGTCGCAATAGTTCGAAGTCTTTCCCAACCCCCTTTTGAATCACACCACCTATCAAACATGGTTAGGAGCTGGAATTACTGGGAGAATGGAGAGAAGTAGTATCCATGCCGGCTAGTTCGACAACCAGTCAGAACTCTTGGGATGTTGGCAGGCATGTGAGGCTGGTTCCACCCTTCAATGAAAAGGATATAGCCAAGTTTTTTTTGCACTTTGAGAAAGTGGCTTAAATGCTAAAATGGCCTGTGGGGTCCTGGACTATGTTAGTGCAAAGTGTTCTGGTGGGTAAAGCTCAAGATATATTTTCGGATTTACCGATTGACCAATGTGTAGATTATGAGAAAGTGAAGAAAGCCATTCTCAAAGCCTATGAATTGGTCCCTGAAGCTTACTGGCAAAAATTCAGGAATGCCAGGAAGATGGAGAGTGAGACCCATGTGGAGTTTGCCAGAATGAAGGAAACCATGTTTGATAGGTGGTGTGACTCGAAGGAGATTGGGAAAGACTTCAACCTGTTACGACAATTGATCTTGGTGGACGAATTCAAACAGTGTGCCCACGTGGACATTAAAGTACATCTGGATGAGAAGAAAGTACCAGAGTTGTATGAGGCAGCAACCGTGGCAGATGACTATGCCTTGACATACCGGATGGGGTTCCACAGATCTAATTTTCCACCTGGAGTTAGCCAGGGGAGTTATGGTAAATCAGGTTCGGAGAACAGATTTTCATGGAGGCGGCCTAGAGAGGACTATGGGGACAGACCTGATACCGTGACTTTTAGGGATCAGAAGACTGCAGTTCCAAGACATACCTATCTTCCGGGGGGCCCGAGGCAGACCACGAGTTTTTCCTCCGGGCCGACTTGCGCTTTTTGCAAGAAACCTGGGCATTTGATGTCCCAATGTTACGCCCTGAAAAGGAAAAATCAGGAGCGGAGTCAAACTAGTACAACTCCGAATGCATTGGCCAATGCGAGAAATCGTCATTGGAGGACAGTGCCTTGTGAAGGTTCCCATGCCAAAGTTACGGCATCACAGAAGGACCTTGTTCAAGAGGGTTACAAACCTTTTATTTCAGAGGGGTTTGTGTCACTGGATGGGGACTTGATTAACCAGAGACCTGTTAGGGTATTGAGGGACATGGGAGCACATCAATATTTGATGCTTGAAGGCATTTTGCCATTGTCAGAGAAGATGGCAACTGGTGTTAGTGTTCTTTTACAGGGGGTTGGTGGCTATGTTAAAGCTCCACTTCATGTCATGCATTTGAAGTCTGATTTGGTGTCAGGACCGGTCACCGTAGGTTTACAAGCCACTCTTCCTGTAGAGGGAATCTCTTTTATTATCGGGAATGATTCGGCCGGTGGTCGAGTTTCTGGTAGTCCAATGTTGGTTGAAAAGCCCAGTATGGAAAATAACACAGCACAGTTAGAGCAGGAGATACCGGGTATCTTTCCATCCTGTGCAGTGACTCGTGCTATGGGTAGGAAGTGCTCTGAAGAGAAGGAGAAGGAGAAGGAAGGCGATGTGGATTTGGGTTCCTTAGAGGTATAGGAGGAAAAGTCTGGAAGAGATAATAGGAAAGGGAGTGACATCAAGGAACCGAAGGAAAAGGTGGCATCTGGAACAAAAGAGGGAATGGAGTGTCCGTCGGAGACATCTGGGAACGAGGTTGAACAAACGGTGCTGGTCCGAAAGAGACTTGTTGAAGAACAACACGGAGATTCGGAGATCCGGAGTTTGATTGATAAAGCCATTACAGAGGAAGAGGCTATGAAGATACCTGTTGGTTACTTCATGAAAGGGGAAATACTCTTGAGAAAATGGAGACCACCGGAGGTGCCAGCAAAAGATGAGTGGAAAGTTCGTTACCAAATTGTGGTGCCACCGCCGTACCGGAAGGAGATATTGAGTTTGGCACATGAGACATCTTTGGCTGGGCACCTTGGAGTGAACAAGACATGTGACAGAATTTTGGTACATTTTTTCTCGCCAGGATTGCGACGTGATGTGGCGGAGTTCTGTAAATCTTGCCACTCTTTGCAGTTGGTGGGAAAACCTAATCAGAAAGTCCCATCCGCACCTTTAAAACCAATCCCAGCTTTTGAAGAGCCATTCAGCCGTGTCATTATTGACTGTGTAGGCCCTTCACCTAAAACTAAGGCTGGACATCAGTATTTGCTGACCATCATGTACGCTTCCACGAGGTTCCCAGAAGCAGTGCCTCTTAGAAAAATTACTGCGGCAGTTATTGCGAAGGCCTTGATTAAATTTTTCACTTTGGTTGGCCCCCCTAAGGTCATCCAGTCTGATCAGGGTTCCAATTTCATGTCAACACTTTTTCAGCAAGTGGTACACCTGTTGGGAGTGGAGCAAGTAAGATCAAGTACTTACCATCCTGAAAGCCAAGGGGCCTTGGAAAGGTTCCACCAGACATTGAAGAATATGATCAGAACGTATTGTTTTGAATGTCACAAGGATTGGGATGAAGGAATACCTTTATTGGTGTTTGCTACGAGGGCATCTGTTCAGGAGTCATTGGGGTTCAGTCCTTTTGAACTTGTGTTTGGATACTCAGTGCGAGGACCATTGAAATGGGTGAAAGAACAGTGGCTACATGAGGAGTCACAGTCAACAGTGGTAGAGTATGTATCAACGGTGAGGCACAAATTGGCAAAGGCTTGTGAAGTTGCGAGAAGGAACTTGAAAGTGAGACAGGATAAAATGAAAGTGAGACATGACAAGAAATCTCAGATAAGAAATTTCAGTCCTGAGGACTGAGTGTTAGTGTTGCTTCCTGTTCCAGGTCAGCCATTACAGGCTAGATATTTTGGTCCCTATGCAATCGAAAGGAGGGTTAATGAAACGGATTACGTGGTGACAACTCCCGACCGACGGAAAAAGCGGCAGCTGTGTCATGTCAACCGAATGAAGAAATATTAGGAGAGGAAGCCTGTGGAAAAAATGGTTCCTGTCTCACCTGTCGTGCCTGTAGTCGGGGTGCAAGAGAATCCAGAGGTTGAGGCGGGTGTGAAGTTTGATAACTTTGATGACCAGGCTTGTCCCAGATTGACGAACACGGAAGTGTTGAGCAATTTAGATGAGAAACTAGGTCATTTGACGAGGGAACAACAAGGACAACTATCCAGCCTAATTTTTGAGTTTGCACATTTGTTCGCAGATGTACCTGGTCGTACTGACTTGGTGTATCATGATATTGAGGTGGGGGAAGCCACTCCTGTGAAACAACACCCTTATCGGATGAACCCTGTGAAGATGGAGTATCTTCGGAAGGAGGTTCAGTATATGTTGGAGAATGACATCATAGAACCAAGCAGCAGTGAATGGAGCTCACCATGTGTGTTGGTTCCAAAACCCGATGGCAGTTTTCGCTGTTGTATGGATTTAAACGGGTTAATGCAGTGACCAAGACCGACTCATATCCCATCCTGAAGATTGATGACTGTATTGATAGAATAGGCCCAGCTAAATTTGCAACTAAATTTGACTTGCTGAAAGGGTATTGGCAGATTCCTCTTACTGATAGAGCGAAGGAAATCTCGGCTTTAGTCACACCAAATGGGTGGTATCAGTACAAGGTTCTTCCCTTTGGATTGAAAAACGGGCCTGCTACATTTCAACGGGTGATTAATAAGCTCATTGCAGACCATGAGGGGGTGGAGGCTTATCTGGATGATGTCATCATCCACACCATGAACATGGAAGATCATATTAAACAAATTCATGCATTTTTCAAGAAACTGACCGAGGCAGGGTTGACCATCAACTTATCTAAGAGTGAGTTTGTAAAAGCACAGGTGGTGTTCCTAGGCCATGTAGTAGGTCAGGGTCAGGTGCAACCGGTGACAGCCAAGATAGAAGCCATTGATCGCTTCCAAGTTCCAAAAGGGAAGAAGGAGCTTATGAGATTCTTGGGTATGGCTGGTTGGTACCCGCGGTTCTGCTTGAATTTTTCTGATGTGGTAGCCCCTTTAACGAATTTGCTGAGGAAAGAGACCAAGTTTGTTTGGGATGACAAATGTCAGGCTGCCTTTGCCCACGTCAAAGCAATATTAATGAGCTCTCCTGTCCTAGCAGCCCCGGATTTTCAAGAACCATTCAAGCTGGCCATTGAGGCAAGTGATGTGGGGGCTGGGGCAGTTCTATTACAGGAAGATGGTGATGGCGTGGATCACCCGGTGTGCTACTATTCGAAAAAGTTTAACAAACACCAGGCAAATTATGCCACCGTGGAAATAGAGACCCTTGCTCTCCTGCTAGCGCTTCAGCATTATGAGGTGTATCTGGGAACTACTACCTTTCCTATAAAAGTCTTCACTGATCACAACCCCTTAACCTTCATTCAAAAAATGAAAAATAAAAATCAGAGGTTGATCGATAGAGTTTGGCTTTGCAGGAGTTCAACTTGGAAGTTGAGCATGTAAAGGGCAGGGACAATGTCGTTGCTGATGCTTTATCCAGAGTGAACTAACGTTGGAAATTCCTGTAGGTTGTTTGGAAGTTTTGTTGCTTTATTTTGGGGAATGTTAATTATTGTTGCTCACGTGAATTGATCATTTGGGGGTGAGTTTTACTTTTGTTTGTTAAAAGAGTTTTTGCATGCAAAGAAAGTTTTCACTATGTTCCAACTTTCTTTCTTGAGGGGGGTGAAGTGTTACGGATTCGTCAATTCCGTTGTTGTGGTTCTCATCCACTGTGAACATTTTTGGTTCCATGTACTATTATTCGTATCGTTTAAGTGAATTGGAGATCTGTTTTCAAAAGGTAAAATAAATTAGTGTTTTAAAAGAAACCGGAAACCGGATAGAAAACCGGAAGAAGAGGAAGAAGAGGAAAAGGAGGCAGAGCCAGTGAGGTGGACAAGGAGCCGAGCTGCTTTGAGGTTTTGAGCAAACGCTGGCGAACGAGGGTCACGAGTGAACTTTGGGGTTTCCTGGGAAAGGGATTCCTGCGACAGAGTTGTTATCGCTGTGACAGATAAACCTGCGTGACAGGTTTTGTGGTTAATTCCGAAAAGAATCATTGGAATGCTGTTATGTCTCGAGAACGGATCGTTGGCCATTTTACCTCGTGCCTGATTTCGGATCGCACCAGGCTTTTCATCTCGCTTCAACCATTTCACCGCATCCAGACGTAACCTGGTGTGTGTGTGTAACGTGGATTTTGAGTGGGAATTTGCGGTTCGCTGTCTGTGAGCCGTTGAACGTCCATACCCGAAGGTGTGATTTCTCAGTCGCCTCTTGAGGATACCTTTGCCTATCTTTGGCAGTGTGACTGTCAACCGAACGGGATTCTGGTCTCGATACGACATTGTTCTTACGATCACTGAAGCATGGATCGACTTTGGCTTGATGCCGGGATAGAGACATTGGGAATGTTATTTTCGCTCACTTGGAGCACAGTGAGTTATATTGTACGAAACTGATGGTACCATCATAGGAATGATATATATTGGTTGTACAGTTGATAAATATTATTATTGTGCTGTTATTCTTGTGTGACCGTAATACAATACTTGTTTGTTGGTAACAATTGGTGTGGTTTCACCATTGATCTTTGACACACAAAATAACACATCTTTCTGCCGTGACTCCTCTCGGGGCTCGGAGGTACACCGTGGCCGGGGTTTGGGGAGGAGCACGTAACACTTCCTCTAAATGCACAGTATGATCTAGGCAAAAGAAAGAACAACAAAACAAGGATTAGATAAAAAAAGAAAACTGGAATCTCGTCAAGCAAGCACGTCAAATCAAATCAAACAACACAACAACAACAGGCATTTTAAGGCCATTTTCGCTGCTAGGTGAGCCTAAATCGAATCAAAAAATGGTTTTATTTCTTCCACTGTATCGCGACAATAAGCCGAACTGCACATGGGTTACATAAAATGAACTTGTAGAGTATAAAAAGGTAGAAAAATCTGAAATGTGCACAAAAAAATAGTGCAAAACATAAAACGTTGCGAAAATTGCATCTTGTTATCTATATATATATAAATGCGAGTGGTCTTGCGAGGTATAAAGGGGAGGGGGGAAGGAGGGGAAGGGAGGGGAGGTGATGGAGGGGAAGGGGAGCAGTCAGAAGTGGAAGCTCTTTTACAGAGAATTTATATCTTAAAGGGGAGGGGGTCAGGGGAGAGGGAGGGGGGAAGGGGGAGGGGAGGGGGAGGGGGAAGGGTGTGGAGAAGGGGGAGGGGAGGGGAGGGTGGAGGCAGGAGAGGAAGGGGAGTGGCTCATTTTTCTGAGTGAATGTGGCTCACGTTTCTGAGTGAATGTGGCTCACGTTTCTGAGTTAAGTGTGATGCTGATCAGGAAGAAGAAGAAGAAGCTGTCGTACCAAATTCATACACTTCCGGAATCGTTTGATTTATTTGTATTCAAATGTCTGGTAATTGTTTTGTATTTATTTATGTGAATGTGTATTTGAATATAACTGTCATTCATTAAAAAAGGCTTTGGCACTATCGAGTGTTTTTTTTTTTTTTTTTTTTTTATAAACTGTTGGTGTTTCCAACAGTTAAATAAAACGCAGACGCACACACAGTCAACTCGCGTTTTATATATATAGCGTTTTATTCAGAGATGGCTGAACGGATCTTCATCCAACTTTCAGAGGTTCATCAGCGAGTGCCTGGGAGTGTTTTAGGTTAAACAAATGTTTGTTTTTTTTAAGTTCCTTTTTTATGGAGTTAAAAACAAACAAACCAAAAAAAAAACGCTCGATAGTGCTGAAGCCTTTTTTAATGAATGACAGTTATATACAAGTGCACATTCGCGTAAATAAATACAAAACAATTGGCAGACATTTGAATACAAATAAATCAAACGATTCCGGAAGTGTATGAAATTGGGTACGACAGATTCTTCTTCTTCCTGATCGGCATCACACTTAACTCAGAAACGTGAGTCACATTCACTCAGAAACGTGAGCCACATTCACTCAGAAACATGAGCCACTCCCCTTCCTCTCCTGCCTCCCCCCTCCCCTTCCTTCCCCCCCTCCCCTTCCCCCCCTCCCTCCCCTCATCCTCCCTTGCCCCCCCTCCCCTTTAAGATATAAATTCTCTGTAAAAGAGCTGCCACTTCTGACTGCTCCCCTTCCTCCCCTCTCTTCCCCTCCCCTCCTTCACCCTTCTCCCCTCCCCTCCCCCTTCTCCCCTCCTTTCCCCCACCCCGCCCGGCAACGCCGGGTACTTCTGCTAGTTCAATAGAAATCATCAAATTAAAATATAAGAATTATACATAATAATTCAACAACAAAAAACAAAAACCTCAAATAAATTCGATAAAATAAATCTACATTCTGCACACAAAATCCACAAATCAGATCACACTTAAATAATTAACCCCGAGCACGTAACACGACGCCCAATCAATCCAAGGTGTCCTCGACTCGGTTACAGGTTTGAGGTAATGAAGAACATATCATGCGCAAGTTTTACAAATTTATCACATCAAAAGAAAGGGAATAAAATCGAATGATAATGTTTCTCCTATTACGACCACAGTACTGTATTATTTTTCGGTCATCAGATCTGAATTGCGGAAGAGATGACGTTATAAAATGGGTCGTGATATCCAAATGTCTATCCATCTGTCCGGTCCTCCGTCCTTCCGTTACTTTTTGCTTTTTTTGCTATTTCTCCCTTATCACGAAGCTAATTAGTCCGAAACGTGACATATGAACACAAGACAGTATCCCGCACAATCGCCTCGGCTTTGATTTTTCTATTTCAGATCATGGGGGATTGGGGGGAGCAAAAGGTGGTTACCCCCTGAAACCTCGGAACCCTACACGCCCCTCATTTATTGACCGATTGCTCAGAAACCCGATACAGACCTACAGTCACGTGAAAAAGTAAGTACACCCCATGTAAAGTTTTGACTTTTTCAACATATTTCAACATACAGCTATTTGGTCCTCATTTCAACAATATTGTAAGATAAAGGTGATATAATATAACAAATATCATGAAACATTTACATTTTGTAGTCCATTGTATAATTTAAATAAACATAAATGCAACTTTCACACGTGGAAAAAGTATGTACACCCCTACATTTATCACTACTTCAAATACCTAAAATTAGAATCAGGTGCACCAGCTCAGGTGCAAATGATTAGAATATCGTTAGAGAGTATCTTGGAGGACCCTGTCTTATTTAAACCTCAGACATTTAGTTTGGTTTTCTCTTTGTTGTTGAAGTGTGCAGCGTCACCATGCCGAGATCAAAAGAGCTCTCTGAGGCCTTCAGAAAGAAGGTTATAGATGCCTATGAGTCTGGGAAGGGAGTTAAAAAGATCTCCAAACAATTTGAAATCAATCATTCGACTGTCCGGAAGATCATCTACAAGTGGAGAAGATTACAAACAACTGCCAACTTGTTCAGGCCAGGCTGCCCCAGCAAGTTCATCCCGAGAGCAGACCGCAAGATGCTGAAAGAAGTCTCTAAGAACCCCAGAATGTCATCATGGGACCTACAGGTAGCTCTTGCCACTGTTGATGTCAAAGTGAATGAGTCTGCCATTAGAAAGAGGCTGCACAAATTTGATCTACATGGGAGGTGTAGGAGGAGGACCCTTTGCTGTCCAGAAAGAACATCAGGGCAAGACTAAAGTTTTCCAATGAACACCTCGGCAAAGACCAGCACTTCTGGAACAATGTGCTCTGGACAGATGAGTCAACGGTAGAGCTATTTGGCCACAGTACCAGAAGACATGTTTGGCAAAAAACAAAGACAGCATTTGACCACAAGAACCTGATACCAACTGTAAAGCATGGTGGTGGAAATGTTATGGTTTGGGGCAGCTTTGCTGCATCAGGGCCTGGGCAGCTCACCATCATAGAATCCACTATGAATTCTTCATTGAACCAGAGGGTGCTTGAGGATAATGTGAGGCCATCTGTCGGAAAGTTGAAGCTCAACCGAAGGTGGACCTTGCAACATGACAATGACCGTAAACATACCAGTAAATCCACAAAGGAATGGCTGAAAAGAAAGAAATGGAGGATTCTGGAATGGCCAAGTCAAAGCCCGGATCTAAATCCCATCGAGATGTTGTGGGGGGATTTGAAACGAGCTCTGCATGCAAGAAACCCCTCAAACATCACACAAGTGAAATAATTCTGCATGGAGGAGTGGGTAAAAATTTCTCCCAATCGATGTCAGAGACTGGTAGACAGTTATAAGAAACACCTACTTGAGGTTGTTTCTGCCAAAGGGGGAAATACCACCTATTAGAGCCAAGGGTGTACTTAATTTTTCCACATGCGAAATTTGCATTTATGTTTATTTAAATTATTCAATGGACTACAAAATGTAAATGTTTCATGATATTTGTTATATTATATCACCTTTATCTGTCAATATTGTTGAAATGAAGATCAAATATCTGTATGTTGAAATATGTTGAAAAAGTCAAAACTTTACATGGGGTGTACTTACTTTTTCACGTGACTGTACTTGATGATCTGCAGGATCACTCGGTCTTAGATTGTTCAATTTCCTATTAGGGAGCCTCTAAGGGATCGGGAGGCTCCCAGGGGATCAGCAGAGGTCTGACCTCCAACCTCAAGAGATGACCGTCAGCCCACTCGGGAATAATTTTATAGTTATCAGCACTCAGAAAAGAGATAGAAGGTTGCATTAACGATACAATGTTCAGATGTAATTTTTTTAATTTTAACATTTGTACAAAATCGAGGCTCATGAAAAAAGCAAGATTAAAGAGCAGGAAATCTAACGCACCGACAGTGGGACAACTCGGCATCAATCAGCGGAACGAGCAAATAGGAAAAGATGAGGAGAGGGAACATCAACAGAGCCAAACGAGGGACATGAGCATGCTTAGGATAGCAAAGAGGAAATCGTCAGGATTCTTCGACTCCTTTCCCAAACTGTTATTGTCTGACAGTGCAGCTGCACTTGTGCATTGTTAAAAAGCGAATTGCTGCAAAAGATATATTAGCCACCAGAGAAAGAAAATTCGTAAATGAGTGAGTGGGCAGTGATTAATTTCAATGAATCAAATAATATAATGACATACACAACTGGTTCAGTCTCTTTTTCAACCAGTAGAACTCACCACTGCGATATTCTGCATTCTCAGAAGGTCATTCACAGCTTCTTCTGCCTCCTTTCCCTGGAACTCGACTTTTATTTGAGCTTCTGCCCAATTCTCCTGCATGGGATGGGAAAGATAAATGTATCACACGAGAAAGAACCTGCTCTTTATATGAGATGTCCTGCTAGCGATTGGAGGTATTAAAGGAAGGTGGGAAGGTCAAGTAAACTTGCAGTACCTGCAAACAATAAATAAACACATGTAAAATTGTACATAGTCGCAAATTAAAATACCTTACAAAGTCCAGAACTCACCTACATGAAGAGAGTCCTGTGCAAAAGTATTAGGCCACCATGTTTTTTTTCCACTAATTTGTAATTTCTCTCCAGCAGGTAATATAAACCCACACCTTTCCCAAGATATAGAAATCCATGACAATCAAAATAATACTGTCGTGCAACCGCCGAAATTAATATTTGGCAGTCGCGGATGCCGATCACGAAGGCTTTAACTTCCGAGGCGAAAACTCAATGGCAGAATCCAAAACCAAAAGCCCCATGCGCGTGGAATGGAGGGGAACGGCGAGAGCCCCCGCAGCCTTATCTATTAAAAGCAACCAGGAAACTGCATTCAGCTATTTGTACAAGAAAATAATGCAAGGGTTTATTCAATGAAAGCAAGGACAGGAAAAAGCACGCGCCGGAAAATCTAATGCCTAATTTGGGATCCCACACACACAGATATCAGATACAACACAAGGGGATCTGAATTAAAGAAAAGAACACGTCATGTAAAATGTATACGCGGAGCTCGGCTTATCTGTCTTTGTCGTTGGCTCTGGCCGCCCTCCAACTCCGCCCCGTTCGGCGTCCCACGCGGCCTTCTCCGACTGCTCTGAGCACCACAGCAACGCGAAGGCCCGAGCCAACGCCCACTCCGTTCGCACACGAGGCCCCAAAGCAGGACAGCAAGCTCCACTCGGGCTCTGAACTCGTCTCAGGATCTTCGATCTGAACTGCCTGAACTATGGTTATGGCGCTCGTCACTCAACTCCGCGTCGGATCTCCGATCTCAACTGCAACTCGTGCGCACCTCGTCTCTCTACTCGGGATCAGATCTCCCCTCTCTTCTCGACTCCCCAAATGGCGTCTGGCCCCCGTTAATATCCCGGCCGATGACGTCAGCTTTGGCGCGCTGTCAACCAATCAGAGCCTCCACCGACTCGCCAGCTCACCCCGGTGCACGCCCACTGCGTCATTTTCACTCCCGTCCCCTACTCCGTGGTCACAGCACGTGCTATGCGAGGTGGATAGGCCTCTCGGAGGTGTAAATGGTGGCGACCATTATCGGCGGTGTCCTGGCCTGATTTCTTCTGAGGTCATGTCGGGGGGGGGGAAGGGCGTTTTTAGTGTTGTACTAAGGGATCCTAACTAAGTGTTTAAGTGGTGTGCAGTGCCAAAATGGACAAAGGTTTGGCTAACCAGGTGAGACATACATTAACCTATGAACATTAACATATAGATTATTAACATATAGATTATTATTATTATATTATTAACATATTATATATTAACATATATATTATTAAGACAAATAGATTAACATTAACATATAGACATTAACCTATGAATGCCCTCTATACTCGGGCTCTACTCATTAAACCCTCCACTACCTATCACCCGAATCTCCTGGTAGATTCACAATTATACACCTTAACCGACAAAACGCCTACACATGGACTTATTACAGGTCGTGTTCCTTACCGCGACATCTCTAACAATGGTACCTACTCAGATCTATTCTGCTCTATATATCACTACCCAAATTCATAACAATACTTTTACACCAAGAAGGCAATTCCGACAGAGGAATATCCTGAAAAACAGGCATTCCCAGATGTGGCATTCAAGCAACAATATAGAAGCTTAATGAGACTGGAGAAGTTAAAGGAAGAAAATTGATTGGAAGGCCAAATAAACTTAACAAAACAGATGAGCATTATTTAAATAAAAGTTCCTTAAGGAATAGAAAACAAAATCAAGTGTGGAACTCACACAAGAAATGGCACAGACATCAGGGGTTCAAATGGACTCATTTACTGTCAGAAGGCCTCTTGTCAAATGTGGTCTCCATGGACGAGTTGCTGTCAAAAAGCCCTTTTCTAGGAAAAGGTTAAAGAAAAGCCAATAAACTGAAATATGCCCAAGAACGTCAGAGTTGAGATGCTAATCAGTGGGGAAACCTGCTTTGGAGTGACGAGTCAAAGTTTGGAATTCTTGGAGGACAGAGAAGCCAATATTTCAGAAGTGGGGTTGGTAAGAAGTACATATAAACGGATCCGTGCCGACAGCCAACTGTGGAGCATGGTGGAGGTCTGTTCAGCTTTGGCGATGTATTTGTGTTGCTGCTGTTGGTGATTTGGTGAGAATTGAAGAAACAATGAATGTTGCTAAGTGCAAAACAGATCCTAATATATCATGGTAGGCCCTATCGGGTCAGGAACAAAGCTAATTGGCGACAACATTGTTTTCTAGCACGACAACGACCCCAAACACACTGCAAATCATCATACTAAAATACGCCATTTTGTGTCTGTCTTCTTCGTGCTGTCTGTCTGTCTGATGAATTTTTGACGCCAATACATTCCGTCATTACTTATCCAATCACAACCAAACTTGACAGGATGACCAAGGGTTACATAATGAAGGTTGTAGCGCATTCATTATCCCCCCTCCCCAAGGGGGTTTTCTCCACCAAGCAGGTTTTCCCCGCGCCAATTCCCGTCAATGGCGTTGCGTGTTGAGGTGTATATCAATGTTAAATTAGCTTTATCGTGGCATTTGTCCAAATAAGAAGAGTTATCGTGGCGTTTTTCCAAAGATGCTTTTAATACCAAAATTAATGATAATCGCATATTGTTGATGTTATTACAAAACAAAATTAATACGAATAATGTCCCACTTCCCCAAGGCGTTTTTCCTGCAGTGATAACGTGTATAAATAGCCTATAGTTGTAATGGCGTTTCCGTGGGAGCAACAGCTTCTACAGGAAGTAAAAATATTATACACCACAAACACGTATGATTAACTTTTTAAACAGTCGCTAATGCTCTTTATAACACCAAATGAAGAAATTTGGAGGAATCCCGACATCCGTGAAGCAAGGTTTACTTACAGAACTGAGTGAAGATCTACGGTACTCTATGTAACCCACAAATATTGGGTAATAACATGGCCCTTTCTACCACTACTGTGGCATTTTTCGTAGCGAGCTTTTGAAACTTGCTCCTGCTGTTTGATATGAAAATGAAAAGGAGAAGCCCGGGTTGTGCTCCTTTACCAAGCAGCTAGCTAGCGCTTGCCAAGCCAGCCGTTCCTTAATGGTTTTGAATGGAGTGCTTGCTCGAATGCTTAAACCACTTGGCGATCTCTCCACAAGAAACTTGGTAAATGAACACACCCAATGTTCTTAATATCCACCCATAGACCGACTGTAATCAATATACTCCAAAGAGGAACTAGAACGGGCACTCGGTAGAGCGCATACCTTCGCCGCAGCTACTGTTCTGTACTTGGCATGGGAGTGTAGGGAACAGAACAGTGAACAGTTTGGTGCTGATTTCATGCAAATCGGATAAGAATTGACCGAGTTATGACAAAAAACGCACATTTTGCAAGGTCGTGACCCCCCTGACCTTTGACCCCCAACCGCTAACAAGGGTAATGTCTTCACTGGTTCATGTCGTATATCACAAGATCGGGCATTGAATTCTGAACATTTTGGCATTAGTTGCATGCCAATTGGATAAAAATTGACCGCGCTATGGTAAAAATACGATTTTGACCTTTTCGTGACCTTGACCTTGACCTTTGACCCGATTGCTCCCAAAATCTAATCAAATGTGTCCCGTATAATAACCAATCATCCCACCAAATTTCATGCAATTCGGTTGAATACTTTTTGAGTTATGCGAATAACATACACACACACACACACACACACACACAGACAGACATACAAACTAGAACGGGCACTCGGTAGAGCGCATACCTTCGCCGCAGCTACTTTTGTTGCCAAAATAAAAGACTACAAGATCTGTGTAGCAAAGCCACACCTACGTTGTCATGCGGGAAGATTTGTTTCAAATTAAACCATTCTATGACGTCAGAGTGTCATGTCGCATATCACAAGATTGGGCATTGAATTCTGAACATTTTGGCATTAGTTTCATACAAATTGGACACAAATTGACCGCGCTATGGTAAAAAGACGATTTTGACCTTTTCATGACCTTGACCTTGACCTTTGACCCGATCGATTCCAAAATCTAATCAAATGGTTCCCGGATAATAACCTATCATCCCACCAAATTTCATGCGAATCGGTTGAATACTTTTTGAGTTATGCGAATAACATACACACACACACACACACACACACACACACACACACACAGACATACAAATAAATACACAGCGATCAAAACATAACCTTCCGCTTTTGCGAAGGTAATAAATACACAGCGATCAAAACATAACCTTCCGCTTTTGCGAAGGTAATGACCCTTTTTTCCGCTCCCCTATTGAGCGGGTGTACTAGTGTCGTTAAAACATATTTACAAAGTAAAGTAACGTCAGAAACTCTTCGCCTATTAGAATAGCCCCTTTAAAGTTTTGACTTCAATACCATCAAAGCTGTCTACGATTATTTTGACAGGAAAAAAACGAAAAACAAACAAAATCAAACGTGAACTAGAACGGGCACTCGGTAGAGCGCATACCTTCGCCGCAGCTACTGTTCTGTACTTGGCATGGGAGTGTAGGGAACAGAACAGTGAACAGTTTGGTGCTGATTTCATGCAAATCGGATAAGAATTGACCGAGTTATGACAAAAAACGCACATTTTGCAAGGTCGTGACCCCCCTGACCTTTGACCCCCAACCGCTAACAAGGGTAATGTCTTCACTGGGTCATGTCGTATATCACAAGATCGGGCATTGAATTCTGAACATTTTGGCATTAGTTGCATGCCAATTGGATAAAAATTGACCGCGCTATGGTAAAAATACGATTTTGACCTTTTCGTGACCTTGACCTTGACCTTTGACCCGATTGCTCCCAAAATCTAATCAAATGTGTCCCGTATAATAACCAATCATCCCACCAAATTTCATGCAATTCGGTTGAATACTTTTTGAGTTATGCGAATAACATACACACACACACACACACAGACATACAAATAAATACACAGCGATCAAAACATAACCTTCCGCTTTTGCGAAGGTAACTAGAACGGCACTCGGTAGAGCGCATCCCTTCGCCAGACTGAACAGTTTACTTATCCCACTGATAGGCCGGATCTGGATTCGGACCTGAACCAAAATTGAATCAGCTTGTTCTTGTCACCTACCCAACTCATCCACAAAGTTTCGTCAACTTTTTGAGACATCCCGCTCACAAACAAACAAGGGTGAAAACATAACCTCCGTCCACCTTTACGGGAAACATTTCAGAATGTACGAAACATGGGATTTCAACCTGGGATTTTTCCATGAATTGCAGGAAAGCATTCCATAATTGATATCTGCCGTGGTCACACTAAACCTTGCAATTCCATGCATCAATATTGTAAAAAATACAATTCATTTTTGTTTATTTAATAAAACACGAGCAGAGGGACCCAGCGTTGCTAGGATCACAACATCCTGATCTATATTCTACACATTCACACACAACATCCTGATTCACACATATTTATTCGGTTCACATTTACACACACATATATATATATATATATATATATATATATATATATATATATATATATATATATATATATATATATATATATATATATATATATATATATATATATATACAGACACAAACATACATACAGTCACGTGAAAAAGTAAGTACACCCCATGTAAATTTTCAGTTTTTCAACATATTTCAACATACAGCTATTTGATCTTCATTTCAACAATATTGACAGATAAAGGTGATATAATATAACAAATATCATGAAACATTTACATTTTGTAGTCCATTGTATCTATCTATAATTCCATTAATCTCTGTGTGTATGTGTGTATGTGTGTTTGTATGTTTGTCTGTGACCGCTGTTTCTCGACAACCACGGGTCCGATATACTTTAAACTTGCCAGGTATATTGCTGGGGACCCGAGGATGTGCCTTTTCAAGGTTTCATATTAATCGGAGAAGTAGTTACCGAGCTATGGCGATTTCTTTACCAAACACTGCAAGCCGTTCGCTTTGGACCAAACCATTGCATGTAAATAGAGGGGGGGGGTTCTGTGGTCGTTGCGAATGGACAAAACCATTCATGTAAATAGAGGGGGGGGGGGGGGTTCTGTGGTCGTTACTGCCACGTGGTTTCAAAGTTTTTTTTTGTTGTTGTTGTTTGCACGCATGTTTTTTTGCACCCACGTACGGGCACGCCCTAGGATGTTTACACACACACACCCCTACACAATTTTTTTTTTTTTTTTTTTTTTGGCAAGGAACGGGCACCCACGTACGGGCACGTCCTAGCTTATATATAGTACGGGCATGCCCTAGTAATTTAAATAAACATAAATGCAAATTTCACATGTGGAAAAAGTAAGTATACCCTTGGCTCTAATACGTGGTATTGCCCCCTTTGGCAGAAACAACCTCAAGTAGGCGTTTCTTATAACTGTCTGACAGTCTCTGACATCGACTGGCAGAAATTTTTGTCCACTCCTCCATGCCGAATTCTGTCAGCTGTGCGATGTTTGAGGGGTTTCTTGCATGCACAGCTCGTTTCAAATCCCCCCCACAACATCTCGATGGGATTTAGATCCGGGCTTTGACTTGGCCATTCCAGAACCCTCTGTTACGGGGTCAACCTCGAGGGGAGCCCCGGCAGAAAGATGTCTGGTCCTTGGGTGAAAATAAGTCAATCAATAACGAGTCCACACCAAGGGTTACGAACAAACCCCAATATATTCCCAAATCCCGCACAGGAATCACAATGCGTTTACAGGACTTCCATACAATCCTTATCTATAGTATAGGTGGCGCCACCTTAACCCACAACAGTGTTGGCAACACTCACGGCCCTTGCCCCCAATGTCTCTGCACGCCTCCCAGGTGACGTCGAGTCGATCCAGCGATCGGGGAAGCAATGTCCGATTCCTGCACGCCTCCCAGGTGACGTCGAGTCGATCCAGCGATCGGGGAATCTATGTCCGATTCCAATCCAGGGCTGGGAGTGAGGATACTCGACAACCTCAGTGAGGATACCCGACTTCGCAGGTTCCGCAGTAATCTGGCGCTCTCCTGACGCGCGGACTTCGGTTCACAGAGGCACGGTTCCCTTGTCCTTCACGTTCGGCGGCTCGGTCTCGAGCTGCAGTCTCAACTCACAACCGTCTCCTTCCAATCTCTTTCGCGCGCCAGGCCCAAGGTGCGACCCGTACACGCCCTCGTAGGCGTCGAGGCGAACAGCGCCGGGCGCTTGGTTCCTTCCAGGACCACACGGCACCTTGACACGTAACCGGCAATCAATCACCCCGCGCAGGTAACTCCTCTCGCCAGACGGGCTTTTCCAACTCCGTTCCAAAGTAGGTAACGATCGCCTCCGCTCGCGTCGGAGCTCTCGAAGCTTAAGATGGCCGCCCTTTCTCCTCCTCCTCCTCTTCTTCACGATCCCGTTTCCGGTCTCGTTTTTCCCAGAAGGGCTCCTGACCCTTTAATCACAACAACCTTTAATAGAATATACCTTAATAAGAAATGACCTGAATTGTAACCTCCATAAACCCGGAATTCGTAACACTCCCCCCCTTCAAGAAAGAAAGTTTGAACACCGCGAAAACTTTCTTTGCAGGCCAACTTTGATAAACAAACCAAAATAACTCACACCCCAAATCATCAGTTCCCCCCGGGCACAATTATCACATCTCAAAAATAAAGCAACAAACTTTCACAAAACCCCCAGAGATTCCAAAGGTAATTCCCTCTGGACCAAGCGTCAACAACTTCTAGTTTCTCTTGGATGACGGTTAAGGGGTGGTGACCAAAGCCCCAAAGTTAAACCTCTCGATAGCACTTTTTCGGGAGGCCCAGCTGAGTATTCACTACATGGACGCCTTAAGGAATGTGGAGTTCACGGTTAGTCCGGGGAGGAAAGTTCATTACATGGACGCCTTTAAGAACGTGGAGTTCACGGTTAGTCCGTGCAGGAAAGTTCACTACCTGGACGCCTTTAAGAACGTGGCGTTCACGGTTAGTCCGTTTAGGAGCCCAGGCTTGGCGGCTCCACCGTATATAGTGCTTCAACTTATCCGGACTCCTAACAGTTACGGTGGGACCCCTTGTCCCAGCCGTTACCTGACTGGCGGTCTCCTTCTCGGCCAGTGCTCTGACAATCATTCTTTCGGGAGGTGCCGTAACTCTGGGAGCCTCCATAGTAATATCGGCTGCTGCCAACACCAAAACTACCGCCAAGTTGTCCTCTTCTGTAGACCTCTCGACCCCTACGAAATGCCTTTCCTACTGTTATGGTCCGACCCTCCAATTCCTTACCATTCCAATTCTTCTCTGCCTCTCTGGCGTCGTTTGTGCTTGCAAACGTGACAAAGCCGAACCCTCTTGACCGTTGCGTTTCCCTGTCTTTTACTAACCGCATTTCCACCAGCGGCCCATATCTGTTGAAGACAGAGGTCAACACTTCTTCCTCTGTTTTGAAGTTCAGCTCCCCTACAAATAACTTGGTACTTTTGTCGCCATCCCCAGCTGGTGTGGTGTTATTTTCCCTGCTGTGCTCTTTAGCAACCCTCGGGTTACCATAAACTTGCCCCCTGGCCAAATCATTCCCGATAACCACAGATACTCCCTCTACAGAAAGCGTGGCTTGTAAACCGACGGTGACCGGTCCTGACACCAAATCGGATTCCAAATGGATGACATGAAGTGGGGCACTAACACAGCCACCGATCCCTTGCAACCGAACACTATCACCAGTTGCTGTACTCTTTGACAATGGCAAAATGCCTTCAAGCATTAAGGATTGATGGGCTCCTGTGTCCCTCAATACCCTAACAGGTCTTGGGTTAGTCAAGTCTTCCTCTAGTGAGACAAACCCCTCATAAATAAATGGTTGGTAACTCTTCTGTGGGCGATTTCTTACGTTTGCCATCGCATTCGGAGTTGTACTAGTCGGACTCCACTCTGGGTTGTCCCTTTTCATGAGGTAACAACTGGACATCAAGTGTCCAGGTTTTTTACAAAAGGCGCAAGTAGGCCCGGAGGAAAAACTCGTGGTCTGCCTCGGGCCCCCCGGGAAATAAGTTTGTCTTGGGCCCGTAGCCCCCTGATTTCGAACAGTTTTCCTCCTTTCCTTTCCTTTCCTTTGAGATTTGAGGGCCTTTCACTCACTCACCGCAGGCAGGTAGGTGGTCTTTCTGTCTTCTACCGACTCCTCTCCGGCCTTGCACCCCCAGCTCTCTCTGTGCTCTGTCCCCCAAATATTCCTACAGGTCGCACAAGATCTGCCAGCAACCCTCTGATGGTTAAACTGCCGAAATCTCGGCTCTCTGCTCACCTTCACTCTTTCATTCCTCTTTTCTCCCGCCTCTGGAACAAACTCCCTCACTCCCTTCAATCCCACTCCTCCCTCCAGGTCTTTAAAACAGCTGTTCACCACCATCTCTTATCTTCCCCCATCCAAAACCTTGATCTTTTCTACCCCCGCTAATTCACCCCAGATCCACCTTGTTTGAAATTCCAACTTCTTTCCTGGAAGTCCTGGCAGTGTCCATATGTTTTATACCTCTCCCACCGCCCCCTTCCCACGCCCCCCCCCCCCCCCAAAGCCCTCGCCCTCTCTCAGATCTCTCGATGTCTCCATGTCTCTCGGTCCCTGCTCTCAAATGTTGTGTTTGTGTCCTTCCCCCTCTCTCCCCATCTTGTCTACCGCTCCCTATGTTATATGTTTTATGTGTCGGTTTGTCTTTCTGTGTGATTAATGTTCGCTCTTTCACGAGCCTCGATCTTGTATACAAAAAAAAAAAAAAAAAAAAAAGTTGGGGTATCAGAGTTGTCCCCATAATCCTCTCGAGGCCGCCGCCATGTATTGTCGTTCTCCGCACCGGGTGTTCCATAACTCCCCTGCTGAAGTCTAGGCGAGGAGTTAGGTTTGTGGACCCCTATCCGGTGTGTTAAGGCATAATCATCTGCCATGGTGGCTGCGTCCCACAACTTTGGTACTTTCTTTTCCTGCAGGTACACTTTGATGTCCTCGTGAACACACTGTTGAAATTCCTCCACCAGGATCAAGTCACGCAATGTTTCGAAGTCTTTCCCGACTCCTTTTGACTCACACCACCGATCAAACATGTTTTCTTTCACTCTGGCAAACTCCACATGGGTCTCACTCTCCCTCTTCCTGGCATTCCTGAATTTTTGCCGGTAAGCTTCAGGAACCAACTCATAGGCTTTGAGAATGTGCTTCTTCAATACCTCATAATCTGCACATTGGTCCATTGGTAGCGCCGAATAAATATCTTGAGCTTTACCCACCAGCACACTTTGCACTAGTATGGTCCAGGCCTCCTCCGGCCAGTTTAACTGTCGAGCCACTTTCTCAAAGTGTGGAAAAAATTTAGCGACTTCCTTTTCACTGAAGGGTGGAACCAGCCTCACATGTCTGCCCACATCCCAGGTGTTCTGGCTAGGTGTCGGCCCAGTCAGCAAGGGTGGTACCTCTCCCCGTTCTCTCATTAACTCCAGCTCCTTGAATTTAATTTCTTGCTGAAGCGCCATGTCACATTCCTTTAACTCCCTTTCGGCTTTTCTCTCCTCTGCTTCGAGTTCCCTTGCAGCTCTCCTCTCCTCTGCTTTTCTCCCTTCTAACCTTTCCTGGAGTTCTCGTTCCACTCTCCTTTCTTCTGCTTGTTTCTCTTCTCTCCTCTATTCTGCTTTCCTTTCCTCTTCTGATCTTTCCTTTTCTGCTTTCCTTTCTTCTTCTGCTCTTTCCTTTTCTGCTTTCCTTTCTTCTTCTGCTCTTTCCTTTTCTGCTTTCCTTTCTTCTTCTTTGATCCGTTCCTGGCTCCGTAATTGCAACTCCAGTTTCCGGAGCTCAACGTCTTCTGGTTCTTCGGGTAGCCACTCCCAGTCTAACTCGTCCCATGTTCCTAATCCCACCATAGACTGTATCACCGTGGTCTGCAACTCTGCCTTCCTCAAATTAGTTCGGACCTCCAAGTTAAAATGTTTGGCCAATTTCAAGAGGTCCGATTTTAGTAATGCTCGGAACTGTGCCTCACTAGGGGTTACCGCAAAGTTCTGTGCCACAAACGCCATGGTGACTACTGGTAACACCTGTTAACCTTCACCCCAGAAATTTCCAACAAAGAAAAGCAACAGTATTACTATTATTGCTATTGTTTTTTTTTTGTTGTTTTGTTTTTTGTTGTGGTTTTGTCGGCAGAGAAAAACAATTTTGGGAACGTTGGAAAAGTTCCCACTCTTGGGAATTCTTTCCCGGACTAAAATTTAGAAAATTTTATAGATCCCGGATGTAGACCCAATTGCGAATCCGCAAATTGTAATTTGGACGAGCCCCCAATTCTGTTACGGGGTCAACCTCGAGGGGAGCCCCGGCAGAAAGATGTATGGTCCTTGGGTGAAAATAAGTCAATCAATAACGAGTCCACACCAAGGGTTACGAACAAACCCCAATATATTCCCAAATCCCGCACAGGAATCACAATGCGTTTACAGCCCTTCCATACAATCCTTATCTATAGTATAGGTGGCGCCACCTTAACCCACAACAGTGTTGGCAACACTCACGGCCCTTGCCCCCAATGTCTCTGCACACCTCCCAGGTGACGTCGAGTCAATCCAGCGATCGGGAAAGCAATGTCCGATTCCTGCACGCCTCCCAGGTGACGTTGAATCGATCCAGCGAATCGGGGAATCTATGTCTGATTCCAATCCGGGGCTGGGAGTGAGGATACTCGACAACCTCAGCGAGGATACCCGACTTCGTAGGTTCCGCAGTAATCTGGCGCTCTCCTGACGCGCGGACTTCGGTTCACAGAGGCACGGTTCCCTTGTCCTTCACGTTCGGCAGCTCGGTCTCGAGCTGCAGTCTCAACTCTCAACCGTCTCCTTCCAATCTCTTTCGCACGCCAGGCCCAAGGTGCGACCCGTACACGCCCTCGTAGGCGTCGAGGCGAACAGCGCCGGGCGCTTGGTTCCTTCCAGGACCACACGGCACCTTGACACGTAACCGGCAATCAATCACCCCGCGCAGGTAACTCCTCTCACCAGACGGGCTTTTCCAACTCCGTTCCAAAGTAGGTAGCGATCGCCTCCGCTCGCGTCGGAGCTCTCGAAGCTTAAGATGGCTGCCCTTTCTCCTCCTCCTCTTCTTCACGATCCCGTTTCCGGTCTCGTTTTTCCCAGAAGGGCTCCTGACCCTTTAATCACAACAACCTTTAATAGAATATACTGTAACGGTTTTGAGAAGTGTAACGGTTTTTTGAGAAGTGTAACAATTTTGGAGGAAGTGTAACGAATGTGAAAACGTTACAATGTGAACGTTACAAAAGTATGGTTTTGTTATGTGTAACATCCTCGTAATGTAAATAATGGTCGCAGCCGTCCTCCTAGTTAATTCCATGAAACTTACACGCAGGCCACGATATATCTTTTTAAATAGTTTATTTCCTTATTCTATGTAGGTTAAATATGTGTTTCCCACTAGATTGACTTTGCATTGTATCAAACAAAATAAGCGTAGGCCCTTCCAATTTCCCCAAATCATCTCCGCTCTCCAAAGTTCCTTTCAAAAGGGTGCGAGTTGTGTTCAATCCCGCAAGCCGCCATTGCCCATGTGCTAATCTCGGAGAAGAAAGGCGTGTCTCCACCTCGTCATAGAGGGGAGGAGTGAGCCAGAGGGTCGCATGGCCAATTAGCACCGCGGTGAGCGAACCGGTAGGCGTGCCCTCGCAGCCGGCGGCTTGATTCCGCCCCGAGTTATAAAAGGGACTGCAAGGGACTGCTTCACGAGATGACCTGGGAGAGGAGCGAAGAGGCGGCACCAAGAGGAGCGGTGAGATGCGAAACGCTCCAAGCCAAAGAGGAGAGGTACTCGGAAAGGAAACCAGCTTTGGAGAGACGCGCTGAAAGGAGGGAGACGGCTCCACCAGAAGGAGAGGAGCAGGTGTGCCCGAGCCAGCGCGTGACGTCTAAAGCATCGGCAGCGGATACGCGACGAAGGGTTTTCCCGTCAAAAACCGCGAGGAATTGAGAGCTGCTGCCTCCGACCCTCCTCCCTCTCCAGCAATCCACCTCAAGCCCTACCTGCCTGCAATATCCCCCGAGTAAGTGTGAACGTCGTCTGTCCTACTCGTTGTCTTGGGGTTAAGTAAAATGAATAGTGTAAGTTAACGATTCGCTGTGTGACTGCTTCTTCCATCCATTGCTTGTGTGTGTATAATAAATCTGTTCTTCCTCCGTACTCTGTCTTCTTCTCTTTTCATTCTCTTTCGGTCGCTTTAGAGGTTTCCCGATTGAATATCTGCGGTGCGATCTGGTCAACGTCGGGTGGAATCGGGTTCTAATCGGGGAGTAACTGTTCGGACGCGGTAATACCAACCGCTCGGTAAAATAACATCAAAACCGCGTCTGCAACAATTGGTGTCAGGAGTGGGATTCGGACCTGGGACTAAATTTGTTAGGCCCAAATTTTGGAACACCAATTGTACTATTAGAGTAACAATTGGTGTCGAGGAGTGAGATCGGACCCGAAGCGCGCTTAACGCGCTCAAAATTACAAGCTGCCGAAATTTAATTTGTTTTATAAAACCCGAATTTTGAGATCGCGCCATGGACAATCAAGGCGATCGGATGTCGGTGGGAGAGATAGACAGGGTGGAATCGACCCAGGACCTCGGGGAAATGTATGTGGAGGAAAGGGAGGAGGAGAAAAATAGCAATGTGGTTGCGGAGGTTTCAGACGCACAAAATGGCGCTCTCGCGCATGTGGTTGAGGGGGCCACGGTCGCGGAACCAATGAGCGCGGCCCAAATGCAAGCCTTCATGGCCCAATTCATGGTGGAAATGCAGAAAAAAAACGACAGTATAGTACAAATGCAGGCGTCCCTCAACCTGCAGAGTGAGCAAATGAGGGCTAATAGTGAGCAAATGAGGGCTGATAGTGAGCGATTGGGTGAGCGATTGGGAAACCAAATGGGGGTAATGGGAAACCAAATGGGTGGTAATGAGGGACGAAGCGAGGGGTACCGGTGAGGGGTTAGACAAGAAATTTGGGAAGTTAGACAAAAATTTTGAGGGGTTAGACAACGGGATAAAAGAGGTGAAAAATGGGTTAATGGGGTTAGAAAATAGGATGGAGGACAAATTGCGGGAGATAGGGGAGCAATCCGCCAGAGAAATTAAACAAATGGGAGAGCAGATAGAGGTGGTAAAAATCGGGGTAGAAACCAAACTGGATGCTCAGAGGGATGAATTGGGACAGATGAGGGCGGCATCTACAAAAGAAAGGGAGGAGATGAAGGAGGAGATACAACGAGGTGTGGGTGAGGAGGTCTCAGGGCTACGCGAGGAGGTAAAGCGAGGTGAGAAGCGTATGGAGAAAGAGGTGAGGAATAATACGGCTAGGTTACAGGGGGGAATAGAAGATCTGACGAAGGGAGTAGAACAGCTGACAGTCGGACAAAGGGAACTAGCGGACCAAGTGGAAAAGAACACTGCAATCATCGGGGGTTTGAAAGCGACACAAAAGGACATTAAAAACGAATTAATAGCGACGCAGAGGCAATGTCAGATGGTACGTGAGGAACTGACAATGAGGGTGGGCGAGGTGACAGAGATAATGGAGACGAAGGACCGAGAGGTGAGGATGCACATAGAGACGGTCACGGTAGCCTTAGAGGACGAACTTGAGGAGACGCACCGAGAAATAAAAGAGGTTAAACAAAAATTAGAGGAAGTGGAAGAAGAGGTGAGTGAAATTAAGAAGGGACGGACAGAAACTAAGAGAGAAATCCAGGAGGAGGTAATGGAATTGGTACAAGGTCGGTGCTCAACTCATAATGTGATGCTCACTAACCAAATGAAGAGTTTGCAGGTGGCAAAGGAGGTGCGGAGACGAGGTACGGAGGTGAGTGGCAATGTATATGATGTGAGGAAAGCTTCAGTCGGCTTGGGGGTTGATTTAGACCCGGGTGTTCGTGAAAGGCCGTTGGTGAAGTGTGTGACAGGTCTGGTGTGCGAAAAAAGAGGTGTGCGAGAATGTCCGACCATGGGGTGTGTGAGGAAAAAGTGCACGCCGAGGAGTGAGTGTGCCGTCAAGAGTGAGTCGGTTGTAGCGCATGTGCGAGGGGGTACATGGAAGCGCGGTGTGGTGAGTGTTACGGAGGAAGTAACGAAAGAGTGTGCGCAAGAGGATGCGTGAGATAGGTGTGTCATGGACAGGTGCATGGGGAAAGAGTGCGCTGTCAAGAGTGAGGGAGAGTGTACACCTGTGGTGAGTGTTACAGAGGATGTAACGAGAAAGTGTACGCCTGTGGTGAGTGTTACAGAGGGTGTAACAGGAGAGTGTGCGCAAGAGTGTGCGCGAGAAAGGTGTGTAATGGACGGGTGCATGGGGAAAGAGTGTGCTGTCGAGAGTAAGGGTGAGTGTGCTGTCAAGAATGGAGGTGAAAGTAGTGAGAGTGACACGGTGCGTGAGTTGGTTGTGACAGGTGAGCGAGGATGTACACCTGGAATGGAAGGATGCACACCTGGAATGGTAGAGCGTGTGTGGGAATGCACACTTGAGTTGGTCGTGAGGCACGTGGTTGGGTGTGCGGGTGAGAGCACACCTGTGGTTGTCACAGAGGAGGTGACCGAGGAGGAGGCGCGAAGAGGTGTGTTGGTGAGGTGTGCGAGCGACGAATGTGTGCCAAGGTGTTTGGTGGTCAGGTGTGTGACCAAGTCTGTGAGTGGAATGAGTGTACCGAGGTGTGTAAGGAAAGGTACGAGGAGCATGGGAACAGCTGGAGGTATGAACAAGAAAGGGGTAGCGTATGCATGTAAGCATCCAGGTGAAGCATCGACGGTAACCGGGTTAGAGGTTAGAACGACTTATAGCCGAATCGGAACCTCGGTGCGCGTCGGGCAGCTTCGCGTGCCGCGAGGACCAGCGGGGATCCGAACCACGGCGGTTTCGAAAGAACCGCCGTACGCGATCCACGCTGTGCCTCGCTTGGAACAGCCGCGTCCGGGCTCCACTAGGCGGAGCGGGCAGCCCGATAGGAAGGGTCGTCATGGCGACCACTTTCTATTGAGACGTGCCGGCAGGTCGAGATCGGGAAATTGGATGGCTCCGCGCCGAGGTGGTGCGTGGGATCTCGGCCCGGGTAAGCCCCCGTCCCTGCCCCGAATGCGGGACGTATCCAGCCGCTGGCACAAAACGACCCGCGTTCATTGCTCGGCTGTACGAAGCCGGGCTGTAGACGTGAATTGGCGCACCGAGAGGATGTAATAAGTAGACGGGTGATGAGGATAGTGTTTTGGCCCCGAAATTAGAAAAAAGCAAAATTTGATGACGGTATGGTGATTAGCAATAAATGGCAAATTGTTTGATTTGTTGAAATTTGGTGAGCGAAATTGATAGTGGGACCTCCCCGATGTGATGGGATGGCCAATCCACCATCCCTCACAGAGGTGGGGGGCAAAGGAGCAATAGTTTATGGGGTTGATGGCAGTGAAAACTAGCCCGGGTGGGTTAGGATATATCGTGTGTAGGGCCCTAGAAGATGACATTAGGTAACGTTAAGTTTAGTTAGTGACTGATACCTGTAGTGGGGACACAGGTAGTTTAGTGGGGATGATAATGACGTGGGAGCGCAATAGTTTAAAGGGACGACTGGGAAGCGCAAGTTTCAGAAGGGAGTAGTTAGCTGAGATGATGCCGTGTGTGTGAAGATTGAACAGGTGTGATTGCACAGGTGTGCAACTGAACAGGTGAATGGAGCAGTGTATGAGGGAGTAGTGGTGATTGCGTGTTTTGTTGACCAAATGGTCCAGGAAGAAAGGAGGGTGCAGGTGGAACCAGGTGTGAGGGCACAGGTGTGCAACAACAGGTGTATGTGGCTGTGTGGAATAAATGGTAGTGTGGAATATCTGGAGTATTGGAATGGATGGTCGTGGAGTGAGAATGGTGGAAATTGTGGAGTGGAGTGGATGGTGCGAAGGTGTGAATGGGGGAAGAGTGGACCCCCATCACGGATACCCGGGGCGGGTAGTGTAAGTGTTAGGTAGAGGGTACAGGTAAATTGTGGTTGGATATTGGCATCTGTGGTGCGGGTGAAAGAATGATCTTTGGATGGGTGCATTAGTGTTGTGGAAATGGCTGGGCGTGTAGCCTGTTAGTGTGTGTAGTTGGTTGGGCACTCCACCACTGTGAGGATGTCGGCCAGGTGAGGCCGCAGGTGGGCTCTGGGAGCCGGTAGTAGTTGTTGTGGATGGGGCCCGAGGATCCGGAGGACGGACCCGGGTAGCCCAGTGCCAGAGGGCACCAAGGGGTGGGCCTTCCCCAGTTAGATAGGTTAGGGTGAGGAGCTAGGTAAACTCGGGTGGCAACTGCAGTGGTGGAGGTGTGCAGGTGGGTAGACCTGCTGGGAGAGCTACACGTCGCAGCCCAGAAATTGTGCGAAGGCACGGGGAGATGAATCGGGGGAGTGAGACCCCAAATTGAGAAGCACCACAGTTTGGTCAATGGGAATTGGTTTTTAGAACCCATAGTGTAAGTGGCCAATGGATTGGCAGGGAAAGACCCCGGGTAGTGTAAAGTGTGTTAATGTCATTTAGAAAGTAGTTAGGTAGAAGGATCTCCTCGCACCATCTGCATCCACTCACCTGAGGTGACAGGTACTCCGCACCATGCCATGTTTAATTATTTTTGATGCAAATGTTTGGATTGTGAGACGCATCATGACGTGGGTGTGACATTGTGCGTAATTCCATCTCTCCCTCCTTATGAGGATTGATGATGAATTGGTGATGGCAAATTTTGAAGTCGAGGGATTGTGGAGACGAATTTCGTATAGAGGAAATATGGGGAAGACGTGACAGTAGTGACGAATTTGTAAATGGGTAGATTTTGTAAATATGGGGTAAGGGCAAGGGTAGTGTAGGTGACAGGGGGGTGACGTACGGTAGGGACGAGCTTTCTCACTTCGCCCTCCGTACGCATTTCGCCTTGCATTGCCTTATTAACGTGTACCCTTGTGACCTTACCCCTCGCTCAATTGTCTTTCTTTTGTCTCCCACATGACCTGTGCGCCATTGGGTGCCGAGGGGAGCGTGCGTGAGGTGGCCATTGTGCGCCCGAGATTCCCAGAACCAGCATGCATTGCGTTGATGTACCACTTTATGGACCGCTGTTCTGCGGCCAAGTACCACTTGATGGACCCCAGGTTCTGGGGCAGGGCACCTCTGTTGGAGACCGGCCATAGTGGCCAGGGAATCTTGCTTGCGGACCTCGGTAAGGTGGCACCTATGCCAAACAGGTGGACCACCCGTAGTTGGCCCCTGAGGCCCTAAATAAAAACGAACACAAGTTGTGCTTTTTATTATGTCCAAATAGGCCGCATGAAGCCAGAAGACGTCGGGAAGAACATCGGCCCAGCAGAGAAAGTGAAGACCACCACCAGTTGTTTTGTTGTGTTTATTAAGAACCATGGTGACTGCGCACCGAGTGGTGCTTTTGGTGCTTTGTGGTGCTTTTGGTGCTTTTGGGTGCTTTGGTGGTATTGGTACTGGTGCATCGATGCAATGCGTGCTGTCTCCTCCCTCCCAACAGGAATTTCTTTTTCTTGTTCCCTAAGAAAGAAAAAAAAAAAAACACAGGTCCTGGGTTGCGTTGTAAATAAGAAATCACGTCATTGTAAATAATGCTCCCCACCGTAAATGTATAGTTTGAGAATAATTCCGTAATTCGGTTAGCTGTGGGCTTGAGTCTGTTAGACAGGGTGCAATGCAATAGGGGGACATACTTATTTGTGTTTTAAGATTGTCACACTCAGGGTCAGGTTAATTGTAGAGGGAATTACACCTACGTGTCACACTAAGTTAAAGTTTAGTAGGCCCGAGCACGGGCCTGAAGAAAGGAGGGTGCAGTGTAATGGTTTTGAGAAGTGTAACGGTTTTTTGAGAAGTGTAACAATTTTGGAGGAAGTGTAACGAATGTGAAAACGTTACAATGTGAACGTTGACAAAAGTATGGTTTTGTTATGTGTAACATCCTCGTAATGTAAATAATGGTCGCAGCCGTCCTCCTAGTTAATTCCATGAAACTTACACGCAGGCCACGATATATCTTTTTAAATAGTTTATTTCCTTATTCTATGTAGGTTAAATATGTGTTTCCCACTAGATTGACTTTGCATTGTATCAAACAAAATAAGCGTAGGCCCTTCCAATTTCCCCAAATCATCTCCGCTCTCCAAAGTTCCTTTCAAAAGGGTGCGAGTTGTGTTCAATCCCGCAAGCCGCCATTGCCCATGTGCTAATCTCGGAGAAGAAAGGCGTGTCTCCACCTCGTCATAGAGGGGAGGAGTGAGCCAGAGGGCCGCATGGCCAATCAGCACCGCGGTGAGCGAACCGGTAGGCGTGCCCTCGCAGCCGGCGGCTTGATTCCGCCCCGAGTTATAAAAGGGACTGCAAGGGACTGCTTCACGAGATGACCTGGGAGAGGAGCGAAGAGGCGGCACCAAGAGGAGCGGTGAGATGCGAAACGCTCCAAGCCAAAGAGGAGAGGTACTCGGAAAGGAAACCAGCTTTGGAGAGACGCGCTGAAAGGAGGGAGACGGCTCCACCAGAAGGAGAGGAGCAGGTGTGCCCAAGCCAGCGCGTGACGTCTAAAGCATCGGCAGCGGATACGCGACGAAGGGTTTTCCCGCCAAAAACCGCGAGGAATTGAGAGCTGCTGCCTCCGACCCTCCTCCCTCTCCAGCAATCCACCTCAAGCCCTACCTGCCTGCAATATCCCCCGAGTAAGTGTGAACGTCGTCTGTCCTACTCGTTGTCTTGGGGTTAAGTAAAATGAATAGTGTAAGTTAACGATTCGCTGTGTGACTGCTTCTTCCATCCATTGCTTGTGTGTGTATAATAAATCTGTTCTTCCTCCGCACTCTGTCTTCTTCTCTTTTCATTCTCTTTCGGTCGCTTTAGAGGTTTCCCGATTGAATATCTGCGGTGCGATCTGGTCAACGTCGGGTGGAATCGGGTTCTAATCGGGGAGTAACTGTTCGGACGCGGTAATACCAACCGCTTGGTAAAATAACATCAAAACCGCGTCTGCAACAATACTGTGGAAGTGTAACTCAGTGTAACTTATTAATTGGCACTGGTAACTTATTAATTAACCTGGTAACAAAGCAGATACATTTTACATGCAAACTCTGTGAAAGCCGAGTTTGTAAATGAGTGTCAGGAATGCGCCCGAACATGATAATCTCTTGTCCACCTGGTTACAGCCCCTGGCTGAAGCACCCCCCTATCGTTTGGTAAACGGAACTCACAACAGGAGGGGAGCGAGCTGATACCAGGACTTGGTACATGCATGACCTCGGGGCATTAGCGGAGAGGGGATTAAGTCCAGTTTGTCCATATAAACGAGAGCAAACGTGGAGTCGAGAGAACTTGCTACCAGAAGCTCTGACCAACGGGAGTGGCGGAGGAACATCAGCCGAACGAGAAGGACCATGCGAAAAGAGTTAACCTGATCCATTATATTATGCGGTATTATTTGGTAAATGGAATGAAGTGAATAACCAGTTAATAAACCAGACCTTTTGTAAACCTGTGTCCGGTCATTGGAGTCCTGAGTCTCTCAGCTACAAATTCTCCAACAATCTGGAGGCACCGCTGGAATTTCGAGTGGACGTCGTCAAGGTGAGCATGACCTCTTGGGGATCTGTCCATTATGAAATATGAATTCTGAAGATGGAGGATTTGGTGTGTGGGACTTGCGATTGTCCATAGGTAATACAAGGATGAAACGTGTTAAATGGTACTTCGATAAACGACTGTAGCAATTTATTCGTGTTTTTTTTTTCTAAATGATTTCTGTAAATACGTATTTTTGCGCTGGTCATTAAGGGTCTTACTGTGACCTGGGAGCAAACGGAGCAAGCGTGCACCTTGCGACCATTTGCTTCCAGGACGTGTAAGGCCGGTACACTCGTTTACCCACCCGTACACGTATAAAGTACTTCTTTTTTTTTTGCACTTGTTCAAAGCACTCGACTTGCTCGGCGAGCGAGCGACTTGCTCGGCGCTCGGCGAGCGACAGGGAACCGGGAAAGGGAATTATATTTATATATATATATTTTTACCTCATTCCAATTTATGGTATTGCGACAAAAAGGCTTATATCTTTGGAACGACTGGTCGGATTTAGACAAATTAAAACTCGTTCGATCAACAAATAAATTCATGACAGACAATCCCACCTCATGCCGGTCCAGAATTACTGTGAAAGATGGCGATTGGATAAAAATTGCATACCAACACTCCCTCACTGTCCCTCATTGTCCCTCATGTCCATTCCGGCACCCTGTCTCTTGCTCCCGCTCTTTTTCCCTCCCTTTACTTCCCATTGGCGGACGTTTTGCGAGAAGCAAAGCGTTTTGCAGGATGCTTCCAGGAAACAAAACCAGTGCTGTTGTTTTTTTTGATGAAATTTGCCAGATAAATAGCATGGGTGACAAGGAACCAGTGCTGTTGTTTTTTTTTTTTGACGAAATTTGCCAGATAAATAGCATGGGTGACACGGAACCAGTGTTGTTGTTTTTTTTAACGAAAAATAATTCTGTATTATTTAGTTAACCAGTATGTGTGAAACCTCAACCTAAATATAAAAATTGATCTGCTTGGTGTTAGTTTAAGGGCTGTTCCAAATTTATCCTGATTATGAGAGATAATTACAGGAAATGTGTACTGTTCTTGTTTGGTGATTATGAGACAAAAACAGCAGAGTGGGAATCGGCAGACAATGGAACAGCTAGCGACGAGTGTTTGTGAGTAACAACCACCCTCTGGTCGAGGCTCATAGAAGGGGTGATGCTTACTGATTCGGCACGCTTACAATAGGTGTTAATGGTGGAATGTCAGAGGTTTTGGTGTGGGTTAATGTTCACACTGTTTTGGAAAATAATGCTCGATGCAACATGATCCTAAAAAGAACCCATCCCTACATCGACAGATCAGGAAGGGAAGGAATGGAAAATTTGTTAAGGTTTGAAATTAATCGGACAAGTGGGTCCCAAGGTATGGTCACCGTACTCGCAAGCCGTTCGCTTTGGCTCTGCGAATGGACCAAACCATTTCATGTAAATAGAGGGGGGGTTCTGTGGTCGTTCGTTTTGGCTCTGCGAATGGACCAAACCATTTCATGTAAATAGAAGGGGGGGTTCTGTGGTCGTTCGCTTTGGCTTTGCGAATGGACCAAACCATTGCATGTAAATAGAAGGGGGGTTCTGTGGTCGTTACTGCCACGTGGTTTCAAAGTTTTTGTTGTTGCTTGCACGCATGTTTTTTTTTTTTTTGCAAGCACGTACGGGCAAGCACGTACGTGCGGGCACGCCCTAGTATATATAAATAGAGGTAATATTGAGATATGGAATTAATTGCTTTCAACAATGCAAAGGGTGACAAGATATGGGATTTTAATGGGATTTTAATGGGATTGCATTGTGATTCATTGGGATTATCCATTGGGATAATCCACAACGTTTCACTTTCGTTGTTGCAACGTTTTGCTCCAACGTTTTGTGAACATTTAAATGTTGGGTTTTGCTGACGTTTCCACAACGTCGCCACAACGTTTCACTTTCGTTGTTGCAACGTTTTGCTCCAACGTTTTGTGAACATGTAAATGTTGGGTTTTGCTGACGTTTCCACAACGTCGCCACAACGTTTCACTTTCGTTGTTGCAACGTTTTGCTCCAACGTTTTGGGAACATTCAAATGTTGGGTTGTGCTAACGTTTCCACAACGTCGCTACAACGTTTTACTTTCGTTGTTGCAACGTTTTGCTCCAACGTTTTGGGAACATTCAAATGTTGGATTGTGCTAACGTTTCCACAACGTCGCCACAACGTTTCACTTTCGTTGTTGCAACGTTTTGCTCCAACGTTTTGGGAACATTCAAATGTTGGGTTTTGCTGACGTTTCCACAACGTCGCTACAACGTTTTACTTTCGTTGTTGCAACGTTTTGCTCCAACGTTTTGGGGACACTCAAATGTTAAATAAACCGGATAAGAATTCACGAGTTATTTAATTATGAGCGATTATAGAAGTACTTATTTAATTAATTACATTTCTTATTAAATTACAGTAATTACAGTTCCGGTAATTACAGTAATTACAGTAATCATTACAGTAATTGCAGTAATCTTATTACAGTAATTACATTACATTAACTCAGGCACCTTTTGAGTAAGGAAGCTGATATTTGGACATGACACTGACCAAGTGATGTGGCTGTCAAGGAAAATATTGATTTATTGATTAATCATTTAATAAATTAACTCGTTGATTTATAAATGACTTATTTAATTAAAAGTCCTCAGAAATACATCTTCGGATGAAATACTTACAGATTGGTTATGCTATGAGCCAATTGATTAAGGAAAATATTTTGTGATGGCCATATTGGCAATTTCGTGGCCATATTCGTGGCAACTCAGTTAGTGCCACTGCACCTTTAAAATGCATCCCTGCGTTCATTTTTCGATCGATTGAGTTGAAATTTTAAACAATCGGATCTGGACTGTCGTTGTTAACAACTCTAGCACGCACTCGTCCAATCAGGATGGAGCGGTATGGTCCCCGGATTATCACTGCCCGCAGTTTTAATTAGTTTTACTTTTTCTCTTGGTCATATAATTTTGAAGACATGCATGTCATGATAGAGGAAATGTTTGTTCTGTTAAACGGAATAAATGTTGTTTATTTGTGTGGGTGTGTATTTTTGTGTATTTTGGATATATTTTCACGACTAATTCCAGTTAGCGTCCTGCAAAATGTCTGCTCGTTCTTTTTCCTTTGAGTCGTAAATTCCTGTTGAACTCTCATTAAAATGCGGAATTAAGTACGCTGTGTGATGATGGAGGTCCTTGATGACGAATCAGGAATAGTGAATGAGCAAACAAATATCACGGATGGTACACCGGATAGGGAAAATGTAGATGAAACCCCTTTTGCTCAGGTGCTGTGCAGCGCTGCACAAAGATCCATATGAGCGGGGCCTGGGTGCTGTGTAATTAGTACACAAAGAGCCAATTACTAGGGTGCTGAATAAACACAAAGATCCATTTTTGGAGCTGGTTCTCCCGGTGCTGTGATTTATTCAAAGAACCAAATCTTGTAAGAATTAAGATATGATTTGTCGACATTATAAATACTTTAATATATGTAACGATTTTGTAACGATCATCCTGCAAAAGGTCTGCTCGTTCTTTTTCCTTTGAGTCGTAAATTCCTGTTGAATTCTCATTAAAATGCGGAATTAAGTACGCTGTGTGATGATGGAGATCCTTGATGACGAATCAGGAATAGTGAATGAGCAAACAAAATAACGAATGCTGCGGCTAGAGCAGTGGAAGCGATTTTTGAATTGTTCAATGATTATTCGATATTGTTATGACTTATTGTCAATAGGTATACTAAGTGGCCATGAGGTAGCCTGTTGCTATGTACAGTTTTATTCTATTGTTGATTATACCACATAGCTGTGGTGATAAAGGAAATGTTCGTTTAAATAGATGATTATGATAGGACCATGACTATAAAATCATGATGATTATTATGAATGATATCATAGGGTTCAAATGCAGAATGCTGCATGAACTTGGGAAAGAACTTTCAAGCCCTATGGGATAAATTGGGTATTACAAGCGATGGAGTTTCAAAATTTAGCATGATTGAAGGAATTTGACAGTCCCATTTCAGGAGTTTTACGAAATTTATATTGCCAAGAGATTTTGGGTACTATTAAAAGGAAAATGATGAGATATTTTTCCCAAAGAACTTTAATATCTGCCATCCATTTTGGCTGTCTCACGAATGAAGGATGAGTTGCCTTTAGTGGTTGCAAAGAAAATTTGTGGAGACCAGGCAAAATGGGGAAATATGTCAGATATGACCCTAGGACAGGACGGTGATTCATCAATTAACATGAGGTACGAACCAGAGGTGACGGTCAATGGATGGACCTGTCCTGACATCATTGGGGAAAGGGCTTATGCAAGGAGTCATCCAAAATGATTAATTTGATTTATTGATGAATAGTGATGAATTAATTGAAATTGAATAATTGATTGAATTATTAATTGATTGAATCTAATTGATTGAATTTAATTGAATAAATTTAACTGAATAAATTGAACTGAATAAATTGAATTGAATATATTGATTGTTTGATTGATGAAAATGCGGTCTCAAGAAAGAAGCTTTGATATCTTTGCGAGATATTAACAATGTGGAGACAACCTGGGAAAATTGAGCAAGGTGGTGAGTTTATATACAGATATATATGTGCGGTTACCATTGTGTGATTTCCCCGTCAACAGAGCGGACACCTGAGGATTCACCCATTTCATACTGACCCTCCGGCTCATCTGCAAATACTGATCTGTGAGATTGGATTGTGCAAAAGCCACGGCTGAGGGAGATTCTCTGAAAATCACCGTGTGAACAGGTGGAGAGACCCTTCCTGGAGGTACGAGTGAAGCTTTAGAGGAACAAACTACAACACATCCAACGCTACTTTGATAAAAGGCAGAATGGGAAATGGAGCCTGCAAGAATACACAAGGACAACCAGAGATTCCACAAAAAGGTACTTGTACACATCATATGTACGACCGTTATGGTGCAGAAGCTATAAGGCAGGTCGAGAATTGGTATTTGTGGACAAAGGGACATGATGAGGAGTTTCCAAGAGATGGTACATTTGAGCGAAGACGATTGGAAAGATTGGAACAAAGATTGAAAGCCAGGAAGAGACAGAATCTAACGGTAGACTGGCTTGCATTCCATCTTTGGGATGGTGAATCCAGACAACGGGAACAGCAAGAACGGATAACGGATCTAGAACTTAAAATAAAAAGGATACAGGATACAGTGGAGGAGACAAATGCACAACTGCCCTCGAAATTAGGAATGAAAGTGACGGTTGTCCCATCTGATTTCCAGTTGTCTCCCCAAAAAGGACGGTACAGAGAATTTTTTCGTGTTTCAGGAGACAACGAGAGATTGCAGTGGCAACTCAGGGATGTAGAGATGCAGCCCAGCAATACAAATGCACAGGTGGACAGAGCAGGTAACGACAGAAGCCGGTGCTTCAACTGTGGAGAGATGGGACACTGGATAAGGAGATGCCCATATCTGAGCAGAAGACAATTTCGACAGGGAAACCAAGGACAAAGAAACCAAGGACAAAGAAACCAAGATCAAGGGTACCAGTGCGTACCGGTACCTCAGACAATGATTAGGCCTTCATTGCTGCAAATCCCAAATGATGATTGGCCTCAACAGATTCGATTACTGGACAAACAAGAATAACTGTCGATGATTCTTGGGTCTGAAAAGTTTTCGGAGCAAGAATTATTCATTTTTCTTTTGCTTGTAAGCAAATTAGTAATTAATTGATCACATGCCGAAATTGGATCTTTTATGTTGGGCACACAATTTTAAATTTACAAAGTTGGAACAATTGCTTTGCAAATTTTAAACCAAGGGACAAGGGTCACATGATGATCAGGTGGGAATTTCGGACTATTGTTCCACACGATTGATAAGTCAGTGGTCGACTGACATGTAAATGGGTGTGTAGTCAAATTTGGATAAAATATTGTGGGAACTGAAAGGGTAATTTCAATGTGACATCATAGGGGTTTTCTAAGAATAAACTTTTTGGTCCATTTGTGTATTAGCATTTATAAAAAAAAAATTGAAGGACAAATTTTATGAAATTGAAATAAAATTGACACCCATCTTGATCTGTAAATAATAGTTCCAACGCAAACAAATACGCATAATGCATGTGTGTGTGTATTTTTTGTGTGTCAATGTTAGTGTTTTTTTATTGTTTTGTGTATCAATCTTACAAGATTGTTGACACCGACAGTGTGCCTGTCTGGAAATGGATAGTTTTATGTGGATGGGATTGAATATGCAGAGAATCCGTAAAATAAAATAGAAATAAAATTTGATTATGAACATTATCTCTTTTGTCAAGGGAGATGGAATATAAAGATTTGATGTGCTGGGTTATGAGCAGCCATTAATTAATAGTAAAATTGTGAGTAATTTGGGGATTCCATTTTTGATAGAATTTATATGAGAATAACAGCTATTTATGGATATGAGCTTCATAAAAAGAAATGAGGGAGTACAAAATTATCCAAATTTGGGAGAGGTCTTACACTGACTTCCCAGAATACTCTGCTCATGGATTTATATATATATATATAAACTTGAATTTTATCAGCATATAAATTGTGCTGCATGTATGGATGTGTATTAGGCATAGATGATATGGGAAAATAGTAAAGAAAATCTTGCTGATTTGAACTATTGTGAGTTTTAAAACGGAATGCATTGTGCATCTTAAACCAAGGGGCAGACATGAACGCGCTGTTACGTTATTTATACTCAGAACGCGCTGTTACGTGTACCTGCAACATATTTGTTAATCTCGCACACCTATATTGGCATACTGGTGTCAGTAGTACTCACTGGGTGCATAGAAATGGATGAGCAACAGTTAAGGGGGTGTAAAAAAAACACTTACTTGGATATTTTCTACAAAAGTAGGGGTTTCAATAAGTGGTACCATACACATGGGATTCATCAAATTAAGTTTTGGAGTTCAAGCAAAGTCACTGGTTAACAGATGGGAATGGATAGTAAATAAATTCTTCGATGCTGGGTAAATGAAGTGAGATATTACAAAGACTTATTAGAGCTATTGTTCTTCCTTGCAGCAGTGGGAGAAAATTTAGATCCAACATAATGAATCTATAAATGAATGTGATAGGGATAATATCCTCAATTTGTACTAATTATTTGATTGTGGGTAAAGGAATTAATTAATCGTAGTGGATTGTTAACAAGCAGCCTGAAATGTCCTGAGAGTGTGCATCCATGTAATCAGAAATCCCAGATTTGTTTTTACAAACAACATTTTGGTAGAGATCTTATGTGGACGAATACTTGCTTGGTAGATAAAAACGGTACTGCATGTTGGCAGCCACTTCAGTGGCCATTTAGGCCGAACAAATAGGGAAAAACTGTAATTGAATATGTAATTTACAGATGAGTATTTGGGAAGTAAAAAGGGAATTTATTGATTTGGGAGACATTTTTCGAAGGTTTATTAAAGTGTTGCAATATGACATTTGGCAAGGAAAATTATTGGATGGGAAAATTAGATCTGTTTATAAAATGAGTTTGTTGACCCATTGAAGTTAATTCTTTGAATTGTTGTTTAATTAGCATTTTGAGTTCAAATTGGAAATAGTTTGGTAGAGCTTTGGTTAAAACCTTTGGTTGCAGTGTTTTGGAACAAATTGATAAACCGTAGGAGGTTGATAAGAATATAAACAAATATGGACCTAAAATAGAGAGATTGTTATGATGATATGAATAAATACTGAGATTAAAAGATTAAATCAAGTGATGTTGCAAATGAAACAGTAGAATTAAGATAATGGCATAACGACAATGTTATGAGTTGTGTCAATTACAATATCAGTGAACTCATATCACCACGAGTGACACACTGTTAGGAAAAAGAGGGAAAAGAAAAAGTGGAGAGGAATTATGGTAAAAATACATTATGTTTAATTTGTTGGTTTGGAAAAATTGTTGTTGGGAATTAGGTATTCCCGTTGGTGATTGTAATCATATACAATGCTATTCTTAGTTTAGTAATAAAATACATACCTGATTGAATATTATTTGTGTGACGCATATAAATGAATATAACTTTTGTGTTAAGGAAAAACAACAAATTGTTGAATGTGAAACTGTCGGAAGATATACATGATTATGCTGATTTCATGGTAAGATGTACCCTATCTGATCCAGTGTGTGCGGAAAGCAGATTCAGATGTGACTGAGCATAAGGATAAGACGAGATCACATTTTGGAGGGATTGCTAACGGAATTGGGAAGAAGTTCGAGAAAGAAAATTTGTGGCTAAAAAATGAAGTTAATCGTGGCATACACCCTCTTTCTCAAAGAATGATGAAGACATTCTCCCGTGTAACTTGGAGATGAATGCTTACCTTCACCAAGGAAATTTATGTGACCATTTGCCTGGATCACACTGCAACATATGAAAGAAAGGCGATCACTTACTCTTGTTCGAAGGCTTCGAACATTCACCACATCAGAAGTTGCAGGACAACGACATTTTACCTGCAACCTCTGTGAAATGCGGGGACATATGTTATTACTTCACCAACGTCCGGGGAACCAGCATGGAGCTGCAAAAAACGGCTGTGCCCTTGTCACAACAGCTGTGCACGATTCTGCTGGTTGCTCCTGGTAAGGACCATGAATGACCTGAACACCATGGTCCCAACATCAGTGTGGATGCATCCGGCATCCCTGTTCCACATCTTGCTGGCCAATCAACGTCACACCAATACTTGCTGCCCACTCACAATGAGGGAGGAGGCAAGTCGACTACAACTGGGTGAAGGCCTTGTTCAGGAATTACTCAAAAAGTGGCAAGAATGCTACAAGGAGAGCAGGGTCAGTCTATGACTCCGCAATGTTACCACAACAGCGAAATCCTACACGAAGTAGTGCAGGAGCTATGAAGACATTAGGAGAAAATGTTTCATACCAGGATTCAAACACAAGTGATCAGCCCTTCCTTTCAAACAAAGTCAACATTTGTGTGGAGGCAAACGTTTTTGCCAGATGGTGCAGATGCTTTACAAAACTTGAAAATGAAGTGAAATTGTTGTATCTTGGTGATGGTGAAGTGTTGTTTTGAAAATATATTTGTGATGCAAATGCAATAGATTGAACGATATGGAAGGAGTCAATGACCAACGAAATGTTTTGTGATTCTTGCAGGATGACGGTGTATGCCCAAGGGAATTTGATTACCAAAGTGATTGATTATTTACTTATACTTGTAATGATGTTTACTTGTAGTGATTGATTGTTTACTTATATTGATGTTTAGATTAATGGTTAATATAAACAAAAACAAAAAGATGAGGGAATTGTGGAAGTGTAACTCAGTGTAACTTATTAATTGGCACTGGTAACTTATTAATTAACCTGGTAACAAAGCAGATACATTTTACATGCAAACTCTGTGAAAGCCGAGTTTGTAAATGAGTGTCAGGAATGCGCCCGAACATGATAATCTCTTGTCCACCTGGTCACAGCCCCTGGCTGAAGCACCCCCCTATCGTTTGGTAAACGGAACTCACAACAGGAGGGGAGCGAGCTGATACCAGGACTTGGTACATGCATGACCTCGGGGCATTAGCGGAGAGGGGATTAAGTCCAGTTTGTCCATATAAACGAGAGCAAACGTGGAGTCGAGAGAACTTGCTACCAGAAGCTCTGACCAACGGGAGTGGCGGAGGAATATCAGCCGAACGAGAAGGACCATGCGAAAAGAGTTAACCTGATCCATTATATTATGCGGTATTATTTGGTAAATGGAATGAAGTGAATAACCAGTTAATAAACCAGACCTTTTGTAAACCTGTGTCCGGTCATTGGAGTCCTGAGTCTCTCAGCTACAAATTCTCCAACAATACCTTAATAAGAAATGACCTGAATTGTAACCCCCATAAACCCGGAATTCGTAACACCTCCATTTCTTTCTTTACAGCCATTCCTTGGTGGATTTACTGGTATATTTAGGGTCATTGTCATGTTGCAAGGTCCACCTTCGGTTGAGCTTCAACTCTCCGACAGATGGCCTCACATTATCCTCAAGCACTCTGTGGTACAATGAAGAATTCATAGTGGATTCTATGACAGTGAGCTGCCCAGGCCCTGATGCAGCAAAGCTGCCCCAAACCATAATATTCCACCAACATGCTTTACAGTTGGTATCATGTTCTTGTGGTCAAATGCTGTCTTTGGTTTTCACCAAACATGTCTTCTGGTACTGTGGCCAAATAGCTCTACCTTTGACTCATCTGTCCAGAGCACATTGTTCCAGAAGTGCTGGTCTTTGCCAAGGTGTTTATTGGCAAACTTTAGTCTTGCCCTGATGTTCTTTCTGGACAGCAAAGTCCCATGGTGATCACCCTCCCATGTAGATCAAATTTGTGCAGCCTCTTTCTAATGGTGGACTCGTGCACTTTGACATCAACAGTGGCAAGAGCTACCTGTAGGTCCCATGATGACATTCTGGGGTTCTTCGAGACTTCTTTCAGCATCTTGCGGTATGCTCTCGGGCTGAACTTGCTGGGGGGCCTGGCCTGAACAAGTTGGCAGTTGTTTGGAATCTTCTCCACTTGTAGATGATCTTCCGGACAGTCGAATGATTGATTTCAAATTGTTTGGAGATCTTTTTCAATCCATTCCCAGACTCGTAGGCATCTATAACTTTCTTTCTGAAGGCCTCAGAGAGCTCTTTTGATCTCGGCATGGTGATGCCACACACTTCAACAACAAAGAGCAAACCAAACTAAATGTCTGAGGTTTAAATAAGACAGGTTCCTCCAAGATCCTCTCTGACGATGTTGTAATGATTTGCACCTGAGCTGGTGCACCTGATTCAAATTTTAGGTATTTGAAGTAGTGATAAATGTAGGGGTGTACTTACTTTTTCCACATGCGAAATTTGCATTTCTGATTATTTAAATTATACAATGGACGCCAAAAAGTAAATGTTTCATGATATTTGTTATATTATATCACCTTTATCTATCAATATTGTTGAAATGAAGATCAAATAGCTGTATTTTGAAATATGTTGAAAAAGTCAAAACTTTACATGGGGTGTACTTACTTTTTCACGTGACTGTATATATATAAATATATATACTAGCTTGGTGAGGCGAGCGTAGTTACTGAGGAACGGGCTTATTTTATCTGAGGCTAATGACTGTACCTGAGTTGCTGTGTTGTCATGATTTTCACCAATCATAACACAGTTGTCCCTGTTCTCTGCTGTTGTACTTGTGTGCTTCCCTCTCTCTCCTCATCTTGTCTCCCGCTCCCTTTATTGTATGTTTCGTGTGTCCATTTGTTGTTGTTTTCTTGTGATTGATGTTAGCTCTTTCACGAGCCTCGATCTTGTATACTGCAGTGAAATCGTATTAATGCTGAACCCAGGTGATGCTCGCTGACACCGCTAGGGGGGCGCGGCTATAAGACCCGATGCAACCGTTGCTCTGGGCGATTTCTCCTGTGACATGTTACATTGACTAGTAGACTCGCTAACGGTACGTACCGCATATAATATTACGCTTGCTTTCATTGAACTATATTATGGATTGACCTATGTGATGCCAAACCTTATTTCTATTGCATCCCTGTATTTGCAGAATGATGTCAAACGTCTTAATGGAATTTTTTTATTTTTTTTTATTTTTATTTTTTTGTATACAAGATCGAGGCTCATGAAAGAGCGAACATAAATCACACAGAAAGACAAACCGACACATAAAACATATAACATCGGGAGCGGTAGACAAGATGGGGAGAGAGGGGGAAGGACACAAACACAACATTTGAGAGCAGCGACCGAGAGACATGGAGACATGGAGAGATCTGAGAGAGGGCGAGGGCTTTGGGGGGGGGGGGGGGGGCATGGGGAGGGGGCGGTGGGAGAGGTATAAAACATATGGACACTGCCAGGACTTCCAGGAAAGAAGTTGGAATTTCAAACAAGGTGGATCTGGGGTGAATTAGCGGGGGTAGAAAAGATCAAGGTTTTGGATGGGGGAAGATAAGAGATGGTGGTGAACAGCTGTTTTAAAGACCTGGAGGGAGGAGTGGGATTGAAGGGAGTGAGGGAGTTTGTTCCAGAGGCGGGAGAAAAGAGGGATGAAAGAGTGAAGGTGAGCAGAGAGCCGAGATTTCGGCAGTTTAACCATCAGAGGGTTGCTGGCAGATCTTGTGCGACCTGTAGGAATATTTGGGGGACAGAGCACAGAGAGAGCTGGGGGTGCAAGGCCGGAGAGGAGTCGGTAGAAGACAGAAAGACCACCTACCTGCCTGCGGTGAGTGAGTGAAAGGCCCTCAGAGATAGCTTCATCGCGGGAGATTCCAATAATTCTGAAAGCTTTGGTTTCAACAGCGTGAAGCCGAGCTAGGTGTGAGGCAGGAGCACCAGCCCATAGGGGAGAACAGTATTCCATTGAGCTGCGGATGAAAGCCTTGTATGTGGTGAGGAGCTCAGGTGTGCCGAGGAAGGACTTCGCACGACGGAGGATGCCCAGTCGGCGACTGGCTTTGGAGGCCAGCTTGGAAATGTGGTTTTCCCAAGAAAGATCATGGCAGATAGTGAGACCCAAAATCTTGAGCGACAGAACTTCTTGGAGAGGATTGTTGAGAAAGTAGATGGGAGGGTTGTCCAGTCGATCTTTTCGGAGAGACATAGTAAGAGTGTGAGATTTGTCAGGATTGAAACACATGTTCCACTTGTTTGACCAGTCTGTGATTTTGTCCAGGTCTTCAGAGAGTGAGGAGGCAGCAGACTGCCGATCTGAGGGAAGAGGAATGGAGCGGCAGAGAGTGGAGTCATCAGCAAAGAGATAGAGAGGATTTTCGAGAGAGTCAGAGAGATCATTGATGAAGACCAGAAAAAGCACGGGGCCCAGAACACTGCCTTGGGGAACTCCAGCCTGAACAGGAAGAGGAGATGAGAGAAACCCATTCAGGGCCACACGTTGACGACGACTAGAGAGGAAGTCCGCCAGCCATGCGTGGAGATTTCCATGGATACCAAAGGAAGAGAGTTTGATGAGCAGAGCGGGGTGCCAGACCGTGTCGAAGGCACGTGATATGTCGAGCGAGACAGCTCTAATTTCCTGTTTGGCATTGAGGACCTCCATCCATTGTTGAGACAGCAGAAGCAGCATGTCCAGAGTAGAGTGACCTGGTCTAAAACCAAATTGATGATCAGAGATCAAGCCATTGGAGAACAGGAAAGATTTCATATCCGAAGCAATGATGGATTCCATGACTTTGCTGATAATTGGGAGAAGGCTGATTGGTCTGTAGTTGCTAGGATCTGTTTTTGCACCTTTTTTGTGCAAAGCGGTGATGTTGGCTGATTTCCAAGCAGATGGCAGTTGACCTTGAGCAAAAGAGTGGGTGAAGAGAACAGAGAGAGGGTGAGATAGAGCAGCAGAGCAGGATTTTAGGACCCGTGGGCTGATGCCGTCGGGTCCAGTTGCAGAATCAGAGTCGAGGGTTGACAGAAACTTTTCCACCTTGTCAGGAGGAAAGGACACGGAGTCCAGGAGCAGCAGGGTACGACTGGGTATGGTGGGTACAGAGAGGGATGGGTTTGGGACACAAGATTTAGAGGCAAACACAGAGTTGAGGCATTCAGCTTTTTCACGTGCGGAGTCAGCTGTGTAGCCGTTTGAGGTAAGGGAGGGGATGGAGGGGGAACATACACCAGAAACGGATTTGACCAGATGCCACCAGGATTTGGAAGAGGGAGACAGATAAGAGAGTTCGGTCTTGAGAACGGAGAGATATTATTTCCTGGCTCTCCTGAGGGTGGACACACACTTGTTTCGGGCTTTGTGAAAGGAAATGAGATTTCCTTCCGTTGGATTTGCTTTCCAGGAGACGAAGGCAAGTTGTTTCTGGGCAACAGCCTCACCACAAGATTCCGTGTACCATGGACGGGAGGAAGGGTATGACAACTGAAGACGAGATGGGATAAATCTGTGCATGAGAGAGGGCAATTTACTTTGGAAGAATTCCCAGGATGAGTTGATGTCAGAGGTGGTAGAGATGGGAGACCAGTCCAGATGATTGATGGCTGCTTGAAGACCGTGCCAGTTGGCCTGAGTGAAATGCCAGACTCGTCGACGCTGAGCAGGCTCCCTGAGGATGGTCAGAGAGATGTCCACTTTAACAAGGACATGATCAGATGATCCGATCGGAGCAGAAGAAGAGCAGCAGACATTTTCAGGGAAGTTAGTCATAACCAAGTCCAGAAGAGAAGATGTTCCGTTGACTGAGATCCGGGTCGGGAAATTGACAGATTGTGTCAGTCCCAGTGAGTCGCAGAAGTCCTTTGCTGAGGAGCCATGGCTGGTGAGAGAGGTACCCACACCCAGCCAACTGGCATGATGACAGTTGAAATCACCACATATGAGGAAGAGAGAGTTGGGATGAGTAGATAGAAGTTGGTCCATATCATCAGACAGCGAGATGTAGATGGAGTCATCACTGTTTGGTGGACGGTACAACACACATATGAACAAGAGGTGGGAGCGAAGGGGAAGCCGTAGCCAGAGGTATTCCTGGGGGTGAGGTGGAGAGAGTGCAGTGCAGGGCGAGTGAGGAAGAGAGTTTTTGATAAAGATAGCAACCCCGCCTCCAGGACGAGGCTCAGGTCTATCATACCGGAGGAGGGAGTAGCCCGGGAGAGATACTATGGAATCAGAGACATCATAAAGGAGGAAAGTTTCTGTTAAGCAGATCACGTCTGGTTTGACAGAAGCAACCTGTATGGAGAGATCAGTTAAGTTTGAACGAAGGCCCCGGATGTTTGAGGTCCATACCGTTAATGAAGAGGAAGGGGGAGCATCAGATACAGAACAGGGGGGAGGAGGGGTAGGGTAAGATGTGGAAGAGGTGGAAGAGGTAGGGAGAGCTGTTGAAGGTGTGTCAGAGATTTCAGAATAGCTCGGAGAAAGGGAAGGATGGGGCGGACAAAAGGTTTGATGGCGATTGGGTGAGCCACAATGAGGTGTTATTTGAGGAGGGGGAAGAGCGAGGCAGAAGGTTGGGGGAGATGGAGGTGAGAGTTTGAAGGGGGAAGAAGCGGGGAGGACACTTTGAGGAGGGGGAGTGAGAGGGGGAAATTGAGAAGCAATGAGGGTGGGGAGATTTGAAGGGGAGGGGTGAGGGGGGAGTTTGGGAGGGAAGGGACAAGGGGAGGGATTTGAAAGGGATGGGATATGGGGGAGATTTGGAGGGGAGGGGTGAGGCAGGAGTCTAGGAGGGGAGGGGCGAGGGGGCGTCTTGGCGGGGAGGGGTGAGGGGGTAGTTTAGGAGGGAGGGGGCAAGGGGGGAGATTTGAAAGGGATGGGTGATGGGGAAGATTTGGAGGGGAGGGGTGATGGGGAAGATTTGGAGGGGAGGGGTTATGGGGAAGATTTGGAGGGGAGGGGTGAGATTGGATTTTTGAAAGTGTACGATTTATGGGAAACGAACATTTATTGCAAAATGAGTTTATTGTGACCTTCGAGTTAAAAATACGTTTAAGGACGCTGGATGGAGGATGGAGTGCAGGAGAGTTTAGGCAATGTAGAAAAAAGGCACTATAGGAGATGGATATTTTTTTTGGGATGAATTGATTTGGTGAGCAAGTCGAAAGCAGCCTTTTAAAGAAGAAGAAGAAAAAGGTGTTATAAAATATGACGGAATACATAACTTGAGGGGAAAGTGTAAACATTGAAGGTTAATGAGTGAAAACTATCTGGGGAAATGGGGGAGAAACACGTGGTCGAAGAACGAACGAACGAATAAGAATGAATAAACGAATGAGAACAGAGAAGGAAATGTTTTTTTTTGTTTTCGTTTTTTTTTTTAGTTGAGATTTACACAAGGAAGTAGGCTATGGGTGAAAAGACTGGGAATACAGAGAACGAAAGTTATTGGATCACAAACGACGGACCGCTGAGAAAAACAAAGCCTCAAGGTTGTACAGTGCACACTGTACAAGGCCTCAAGACACGACACGAATTAACACGATTTTCAATACAGGTATGAAAGATTTGCACCGAAAAATCTTCGTCGGGACACAATATACGTACAACACCATAAATAAATACAGTTTTAAGGAAAATACAAATGGGAACAATCACTTAACTTCGATTTCAAATCGTTCGCGACGCGGCAAAAGCCTTGCTCGCGACACGGCAAACAGACGATCAATTTATGAAAGATAAACACCGAGAAACAACCAAAGTTGCACACAATAACTTCACACACCGAAAGATAAATACAGTTTCGACAAAATACAATGGTGAACAGACTTAACTTCGAAAAACGTGGAGACCGTGTGGAGCTTCGAAAATCCCTGCCGCCGTCTCCAAGATCTCGCGATCCAATTAAACCAACAGATGGACTAAAGTTGTGGTCTTGAATGATTTCCACAACACTCAATTCCATTACAATCTACGGACATGGCGGGAAGCAAGATGCTGGCGGTTTCGCAATTCTGCGCCGACCCGCAAGCCCCGGATGCTGGTTTGCAACTGACTCACTGGTTGAAAACTTTGGAGAATCAGTTCGCTGACCAGGACACCGAGCCGACAGCTGCCGCGAAGCTAGCAGCGCTCCAGTCCAGAGTCGACTACAAGGTGTACAACAGTATTGCACGATGTGCGACGTACGACCTCGCTGTCGCAGAGCTCAAGCGATTGTACATAAAGCAAAAGAGCGTGATATATGCTCGACATTTGCTGTCATCACGACGCCAGCAACCAAACGAGTCGATGGATCACTATGCCCAGGAGCTCCGGCAACTCCCGCTAGACAGCACGCAAGAGCCACGGACTCACAAGCAGGTTCAAGATGACCTTCTCCTAGACGCTTTCGTCTCCGGAGTCTCCTCTCAGGACCTCCGGCTCAAGCTCTTGGAGAAGACCGACCTGACCTTCACGGCGGCTCTAGAACAAGGAAAAGTATATACCGAAGCGCGGCTGCAGTCGAACGACTATGATCGCACGCACCTCGTGGCGGGGACCTCGCTACACGCACGGCCGGAGAGTGCTACCGCCGACGAACTGGGAGCAGACCCGCTCGTGGAACTCCAGGTAGCCCCGGCGGAGGATCTGGGGATCCTGACGGCTGCCGCTACGGTCAGACCCAAGGCCTTACGCGGAGCCGCATGCTACTTATGTGGGGGTCAACGACATCTCCGGTCAGTGTGTCCGGCCCGTGACGCAATATGCCATATGTGCTCGCAGAAGGGGCACTATGCAAAAGTGTGCCGGAAAACCGCACGCGGTTCGCGGCCGCGCGCGACCTTGAATGGGCTTATTGCAGAGCCTACGGGCCGAGCACGGAACACGGCGCCTTACCCGGCTTTGATGGGCAGTGCCCCTCCTCGTGGGCCCCTGGTCGCCCAATCGACCTTGACGAGAGCCACCGACCAGCCACAACAGTCTCCTCCTCAATCGGACACGGAACGTGCGTCCTTGACTAGACTCCGGGCAACGCGAGGGGCTTTGGGGCCTCGCCAAACCCCTACGGAGGCCCATACTCGTCAAACGGCGATTTTGAATGGCAAGACTACGGAGGCCCATACTCGTCAAATGGCGATTTTGAATGGCAAGACTACGGAGTCCCATACTCATCAAACGGCGATTTTGAATGGCAAGACTACGGAGGCCCATACTCGTCAAACGGCGATTTCTAATGGCAAGACTACGTAGGCCCATACTCGTCAAACGGCGAGTTTGAATGGCAAGACTACGGAGGCCCATACTCGTCAAATGGCGATTTTGAATGGCAAGACTACGGAGTCCCATACTCATCAAACGGCGATTTTGAATGGCAAGACTACGGAGGCCCATACTCGTCAAACGGCGATTTCTAATGGCAAGACTACGGAGGCCCATACTCGTCAAACGGCGAGTTTGAATGGCAAGACTACGGAGGCCCATACCCGTCAAATGGCGATTTTGAATGGCAAGACAGCGGAATGCATGGGAAGGCTCTCTGACAGCTTTAACGGATGCCCCATGCACAACGAATACTCCGGCAACGACCGCAACATTGCTGATTGCATGGGAACACTCCCTGACAACTTATACGAAACTCCACGGGCACCCTCTGACGCCCGGAAAACTGCGGCTGGCATAGGACCCACCCGTGAGGCGCGACCGACTCACTTTGGAGGTTCGGTCCCACTCCCAGCGGGCTCGTCCGGCCTGGCTCAAAGCCGTTATTTCCCTCATGGTCGAGGGCCATTGTGTGCGGGCCTTGGTGGATACAGGGTCTACGGATAGTTTTATCGATCAGCGACTGGTGCACAGGCATGGTTGGCAGGTCTTGGGGACTACGAGATGGATCTTCTTGGCTTCCCAGGGACTTCGGCTCAGCACGAAGGGGGAATGTCGATTGAAACTCGTGATAAAGGGATGGGTTTTCCCAGATGTACACCTCATGGTCTTACCTGCTATATGTGCGGACGTTCTGTTAGGACACGATTTCCTTGAGCGACATGGACGACTGGAAATGGAGTTTGGTGGGCCAGACACTCTTGCTGTTGGTGGGACTGACACGCTTGCTGTGTGTGCCCTAGCGAAAATGGACATCCAGCCACTTTCGCTGTTCCCCAATTTAACCTCCGACTGTATACCTGTAGCGGTAAAATCACGGCGCTACTCTTGAGCAGACATGCAATTAATTGTGGGAGAGACGGCTCAGCTCTTGAAAGACGGCATCATAAAACCCAGCCGGTCGCCGTGGCGGGCCCAGGTCTTAGTGGTGCGAAGCGAAGCACACCGCAGACGCATGGTAATGGACTATTCCCAAACGATTAACCGTTTTACACAGCTGGATGCCTACCCCCTTCCGGGGATGGACGCGCTGGTGCGACAGGTGGCCCAATACTCGGTCTACAGCACTCTCGATCTCCGTAGTGCGTATCATCAGATCCCTATCTCTAGGGCAGATCGTATCTATACCGCTTTTGAGTCGGGGCAACGGTTGTACCAGTTTACTTGATTGCCTTTTGGGGTGACGAACGGGGTCGCCTGTTTCCAGAGGGCCATGGATGACCTCATTGCGAGGGAGAACTTGACCGATGTTTTCGTCTATCTAGACAATCTTACGGTTTGTGGGTATGACCAAGGGCACCATGATGCAAATCTGAAGCGCTTCCTCGAGGTCGCGCAGAGGTATCGCTTAACCATGAACGAGGCTAAGTGTCAATACTCCCTACGCAAGATAGATCTTCTGGGGTACACCGTGACCCATGGCTCTGTCGCTCCGGATAAGGAGTGTCTGCGACCTCTGCTCGACATGGCCCCTCCCAGCGATCGGGCGTCCCTGAAGCACGCTCTCGGGCTATTCGTCCATTACTCCAAGGGGGTCCAAAATTTCTCCGCGAAACTTCGCCTCCTTGTGGCCTACGACACATTCCCTCTGCGTCCGGCTGCTTTGGCGGCCTTTGGAGGCCTTAAGGCCGACATCGCCAGTGCCGCTGTGGCGACGATCGACGAGAGCGGATCTTTCGTCCTAGAAAGTGATGCCTCAGATCATGCCATAGCGGCGACCCTCTCCCAAGGTGGGTGCCCGGTGGCTTTCTTTTCACAGACTCTTACCTCCGCTGAGCGGAGACATTCATCCGTCGAAAAGCAGGCATACGCGATCGTCGAGTCGATTCGGCGATGCCGCCCGTACTTACTCGGACGATGCTTTCAAATCATCACGGACCAACAAAGTGTTGCGTTCATGTACGACACCTTACACGCCCAGCGCATTAAGAATGCAAAAATCACTCGCTGGCGTATAGAGCTTGCCGACTTCTGCTACACTATCAAATACCGCCCGGGGAAGGATAACCAGGTCACCGACGCCTTATCGAGACCGGTTACGTGCGCGGGTATCGTCACTCTAGAGGGCCTACGCGCTTTGCACGAAACTGCGGGGCATCCGGGCGTGACGCGTTTCGCTCATTTTGTGTGACGTGGCAATCTATCATACTCGATTGACGATATCCGCCGTATCTGTCGCGACTGTGCTATATGCACCGAAATAAAACCGCGTTTCTATAACCCTCCCATGGGGACGCTGGTTAGGGCTACGAGGCCGTGGGAAAGATTGGCGATGGATTTCAAGGGCCCGTTGCCGGTGTCGAGTAACTCTCGCTACCTGCTCACTATCGTTGATGAGTACTCGCGATTTCCTTTTGCTTATACGTGCGTGGATATGACGGCAGCCACTGTAATGCGGTGCCTGCAGAATTTGTTCTCCATGTTTGGGTACCCGGCCTACGTGCATACTGATCGGGGTGCGGTCTTTTTGTCTCAGGAAGTGCGAGGCTACTTGCTCAAAAATAACGTCGCTTCTAGTTATACCACGCCGTACAGACCCCAAGCGAATGGGCAGATCGAACGCTTCAACAGGATTATATGGAGGGCCGTCATGCTCAACCTCCGGACCCTCGGCCGGGGCCTCGATAAATGGGCTTGGTCGCTACCTGCGGCGCTGAACTCGATTAGGGCTCTCCTATGTACGGCCACCAACCAGACTCCCCACGAGAGACTTTTACACCACCCGAGGAGCTCGGGGTGTATCCGGTCATTACCCAGTTGGCTCGCTGAGCCCGGGCCGGCCTATCTCAAACGGGCGGTCCGCACGAGCAAGTATGACCCCTTAGTGGACAAAGTGCAGGTACTCCAGGCTAATCCCGAGCATGCATGTGTGATGACGGCAGATGGGCGTGAGTCCACTGTCTCCGTACGCCATCTTGCCCCATGCGGGGTCACCGACCCTTATATGGAATCGGACGAGCCAATCTATGAGACTATGGACTCTTCCGACACTTCCGTCACTGAACGTCTGCCGGCCCTCCCTTCACCACAGCCACCCTTGCCTGAAGGCTTGGCGGTACCCCCTTCGTCACCTGACTCCGGCAGCTATTCCGACGCCAGGGTCTCTGGGTTACATGATGCCGTACCCGGGGAATTTCGGACACGTGCTGGCAGGGAAATTCGCCGTCCGGACCGGTACGGTTGGGCCGACTGATACCATGATTCCGCACCCTGTTAATGCTGATGCCTCACTCGATTCTAGCCGCACGGCAGTGTAATTCTAACGATGGGGAGAATGTAGTGAAATCGTATTAATGCTGAACCCAGGTGATGCTCGCTGCTCGCTGACACTGCTAGGGGGGCGCGGCTATAAGACCCGATGCAACCGTTGCTCTGGGCGACTTCTCCTGTGACATGTTACATTGACTAGTAGACTCGCTAACGGTACGTACCGCATATAATATTATGCTTGCTTTCATTGAACTATATTATGGATTGACCTATGTGATGCCAAACCTTATTTCTATTGCATCGCTGTATTTGCAGAATGATGTCAAAGGTCTTAATGGAATTAAACCAACAGATGGACTAAAGTTGTGGTCTTGAATGATTTCCACAACACTCAATTCCATTAAAATCTACGGACATGGCGGGAAGCAAGATGCTGGCGGTTTCACAATTCTGCGCCGACCCGCAAGCCCCGGATGCTGGTTTGCAACTGACTCACTGGTTGAAAACTTTGGAGAATCAGTTAGCTGACCAGGACACCGAGCCGACAGCTGCCGCGAAGCTAGCAGCGCTCCAGTCCAGAGTCGACTACAAGGTGTACAACAGTATTGCACGATGTGCGACGTACGACCTCGCTGTCGCGGAGCTCAAGCGATTGTACATAAAGCAAAAGAGCGTGATATATGCTCGACATTTGCTGTCATCACGACGCCAGCAACCAAACGAGTCGATGGATCACTATGCCCAGGAGCTCCGGCAACAACGGCAACTCCAGCTCCGGCAAGAGTAACAAGTGTGCAAAATTTCAAGATGATTGGATGTACGGTCGCGAAGCTATAAGTCTTTATTGTTGAAAGAAGAAGAAACACACCATTTTGGCCTGCCAGGCCACGTCTCACAGTGAGTGCTATTGCCATTTTAAGTTTTAATTTCCTTTAAAAAACATTTTCTCTGCAATAATAGGGCCGATTGAGATAAAATTTTCACCATAGGAGGGACTCGGTCTGTAGAATATTTTAATGGTAAATATGACATCGTAGGTCACGTGGTTCGGCAGCCATATTGTTTTTCGTGAAAACACGAAAACCGCTTTTTCTCTGCAACGGCTGAACAGATCGAGGCCAAACTTTGCAAGCGGCATCGCATACTCATGACGAACAAAAAAGTCAGCGAGCACGACATCATCCGACACATGGTTTCAGAGTTATGACGTTTTAAAGCATGAACCTTTAAAACCTAGCTCCTCCCTCATTTTTGATCCAATCGAGGAGAAAATTCACAGATCTGTTCAGCATGTCAGTCTACTAAAATGTCATTTTAGAATTTGCGATAGGTCACGTGGTTTTGCAGATATCGTTAATTAAACGAAAATATTTTTTTTAAAATGGATATCTCTTGAATCGCTTTATTGATCGACGTGAAACTTCATACTGTAGTAGAAGTCATGAAGAGTAACAAGTGTGCAAAATTTCAAGATGATTGGATGTACGGTCGCGAAGCTATGTCTTTATTGTTGAAAGAAGAAGAAACACACCATTTTGTCCTGCCAGGCCACGTCTCACAGTGAGTGCTATTGCCATTTTAAGTTTTAATTTCCTTTAAAAAACATTTTCTCTGCAATAATAGGGCCGATTGAGATAAAATTTTCACCATAGGAGGGACTCGGTCTGTAGAATATTTTAATGGTAAATATGACGTCGTAGGTCACGTGGTTCGGCAGCCATATTGTTTTTCGTGAAAACACGAAAACCGCTTTTCTCTGCAACGGCTGAACAGATCGAGGCCAAACTTTGCAAGCGGCATCGCATACTCATGACGAACAAAAAAGTCAGCGAGCACGACATCATCCGACACATGGTTTCAGAGTTATGACGTTTTTAAGCATGAACCTTTAAAACCTAGCTCCTCCCTCATTTTTGATCCAATCGAGGAGAAAATTCATAGATCTGTTCAGCATGTCAGTCTACTAAAATGTCATTTTAGAATTTGCGATAGGTCACGTGGTTTGGCAGATATCGTTAATTAAACGAAAAAAAAATTTTTTAAATGGATATCTCTTGAATCGCTTTATTTATCGACGTGAAACTTCATACTGTAGTAGAAGTCATGAAGAGTAACAAGTGTGCAAAATTTCAAGATGATTGGATGTACGGTCGCGAAGCTATAAGTCTTTATTGTTGAAAGAAGAAGAAACACACAATTTTGTCTTTCCAGAACGTGCTCACGATAACGCGATCTCCCGCGGTCATTTGAACTTCAAAAAAAATTATAATTGCAGATTTGTCAATAGATGAGGCATATTAACAAACGAATGAAACAGATTTGCTCAAATTCTGACTATTTTTAACTCGATCGTATTTCACTGAAAGTAATGAGAACTGAAGAAGAGATTCACTTCCAGGACGCGCACGGTTAAGCTCTGCAAGAAAAAGTTTATTTTGTAAAAATCGAGCCACGCGGTCAAAATATATGACTGGTTATGTTCGCCAGCACGTCTCTGATCGAATCGGCTCGAGTTAAAACAAACACGTCCGTTGTCGGGTCCGTCTGAGACAACCATTGGGCCTAGAATGCTGGGACTGGTCTCGTTGGATAGGCCTGGATCAGATCTAGAAACGCTGGAAGCTGCACCTCTCTGTGATAATCCTGTGGACCGCGAGAAGAGATCGTGCGACACCATCGCAACTGCTTCCATCACTTCCGCATTTGACCATTTCATGAACACCATACGCCCCGCCCATCACAGCGCGTACGTAATACACGAACATACAGTGGCCCATTTGCGCATACGCAAACATCCATCCACATATTACGTAAGCGTGCACATGTGACCTTCCAATTCAGTGCTACCATTTGCGCATGCGCGATTTTTTCAGCGTTTGTGCTTCGTCGCACCACCTGCGCATGCGCAGGGTTGACGGGATTGACGCATTAGAATGTTTGGTGCTGTGCGAGAAGGAAACGGCTGTCGTGGTCGTAATTGGTCTTGCAATTTGCGCAATTAAATGCCCTATACGATGCCGTTTACTTTGTCAAAATCCATCCAGCCGATCTGAAGTTATATGAAGAAATGCATTTACGTCGTGACGTCATCACGCGATTTTCGAATGCAGACGTCTTTTCGGAAATTATATAAAGATGGAAATCGAAATGAATCATGTCCGCGATCTGCGCATGCGCGGTTTTCTCAGCCGCTTTTCAGTGGCATCGCAGTGCAACCCATCTGCGCATGCGCCAGCTATTGAAAATTGGGTCGCCACGGCAAAATCCAAGATGGCCACCACCATGTATGTCTGAACCTTGCAACCTGCATATCTTGGAAAATAAGCGAAGTAGCAACTTCTAATTTGGTGTGTGGGTGTATCTAGGCACAAGGAAGAAAGCTATCGAAAATTGGGTCGCCACGTCAAAATCCAAGATGGCCGCCACCATATATATGTCTGACCTTGCAACCTGCATATCTTGAAAAATAAGCGAAGTAGCAACTTCTAATTTGGTGTGTGGGTGTATCTAGGCACAAGGAAGAACGCTATCGAAAATTGGGTCGCCACGTCAAAATCCAAGATGGCCGCCACCATATATATGTCTGACCTTGCAACCTGCATATCTTGAAAAATAAGCGTGTGTGTGTGTAGGGGGGATGTGTGTGTGTGTGGGGGTGGACGGATGTCTGTGTGTGTGTGTGTGTAGGTGGGGGGGGGGGGGTTGGTTGTGTGTGTGTGTGTGTTTGGGGGGAGGGGTGTGGGTGGGGTTAGGGGGGATGTGTGTATGTGTGTGTGCATGTGTGTGTGTGTGTGTAGGGGGGATGTGTGTGTGTGTGTGGGGGGAGGGATGTGTGTGTGTGTGTGTGTGTGTGTGTGTGTGTGTGGGTGTGTGTGTGTGTTTGGAGGGGTGTGCGTGTGGGGGGAGGGGTGTGGGTGTGTGTGTGGGAGGGGGTAGGGGGGATGTGTGTGTGTGTATGTGTGTGTGTGTGTGTGTGTGTGTGTGTGTGTGTGTGTGTGTGTGTGTGTGTGTCGGGGTTGTATCCAAGGGGGTTGTGTCAAAGCATGTCCAATGAAAGTGGGGTTGTATCACAAGTGGGGTTGTATCAAAAGTGGGGTTGTATCAACAGTGGGGTTGCATCAAAAGTGGGTGCGAGTAAACCGGAAATCACTGCCAGCAGTTTTAAAGTGGCAGTTCTAGGTCACACAAGAACTTGGGGCTGACTCAGAAGACGACCTTTGTTGGTCGAAAGCTTGTCGACAATTAAAGATCGACGTCCTGAAGCTACGTCCGCGTCTTATTTAATCTAACGATTATTTATTCAATACAAATGAGACGCCCTGCTCGTACTTTGGAGTTTCTACTATTTCTTACAGATATATATATATATATATATATATATATATATATATATATATATATATATATATATATATATATATATTTATATTGTAACGATTTTGAGAAGTGTGTAACGAATTTGAGAAGTGTAACGGTTTTTGAGAAGTGTAACAATTTTGGAGGAGGTGTAACGAATGTGAAAACGTTACAATGTGAACGTTACAATGTGAACGTTACAAACGTACGGTACCACCCTGTAATGTAAATAATGGTCGCAGTCAGCGTCCTAGTTAAATTGCATGAGATGTACACGCAGGTCACGATATATCTTTTAAATAGTGTATTTCCTTATTCCATGTAGGCTAAGTATGTGTTTTCCCACTAGATTGACTTTGCATTGTATCAAACAAAATAAGCGTAGGCCCTTCCAATTTCCCCAAAACCTCCCTTCCAATTGCCTTCCGCATTTTGGCCGGTTTTCTTCAAACCACCATTGGCCACGAGGTAAGGTTGGGGAAGAAAGGCGTGTCTCCACCTCGTCATAAGAGGGAAGGAGTGAACCAGCCCTAACAGCCAATCAACACCGCGGTGAGTGACCCGGTAGGCGTGCCCTCGGAGTCGGCGGCTTGATTTCGCTCGAGGTGATAAAAGCGACTGCAGGGGACTGCTTTGAGAGATGAGCTGGAGATGACCCTGGGAGAGGAGCAAAGAGGCTGCACCAAAGAGAGGCGGTGAGATGCGAAACGCTCCAAGCAAAAGAGGAGAGGTACTCGGCAAGGAGACCAGCTTTGGAGAGACGCGCTGAAAGGAGGGAGACGGCCCCATCCCAGAAGAGGAGCAGGTGTGCCGAACCAGCGCGTGCCGTCGACCACAGCGGATACACGACGAGGGTTTCCCGCCAAAACCGCGAGGAATTGCGAACGGCGGCCTCCCGACCTTGCCTCCATCTCAAGCCTTACCTGCCTGCATTATCCCCTGTGTAAGTGTGAACGTCCTGTCCTGCTCGTTTGTCTTGGGGCTAAGTAAAAATGAATAGTGTAAGTTAAGGATTCGCTGTGTTACTGCTTCTTCCATCCATTGCTTGTGTGTGTATAATAAAACCTGTTCTTCCTCCGTATTCTTCTTCTTCTTCTTTTTCATTCTCTTTCGGTCGCTTTAGAGATTTCCCGATTGAATATCTGTGGGGCGATCGGGTCAACGTCGGGTGGAATCGGGTTTTAATCGGGGAGGAACTGTTCGGACGCGGTTAAATACACCACTGCTCGGTCAATATAACATCTAAAAGCCGCGTCTGTAACAATATATATTGTTACAGACGCGGTGGTGGATGTTAGTTTACCGAGCGGTTTGGTATGACCACGTCTGCACAAGTTACCCGATTATACTCGAACGTTGCCGAGTCGCGCTACGCTAGGTCAATGAAGGAAAAGGATACAACGGCTGGGGTTCAAATGACACGACACCAGGGATACGGTTCTCAAGACCCCCGGAGGAGGTTATATTCGTTCGGAAGGTTAGATTACAACTACAAGAGGGACAGCAAAGGAAGATAGGCACTTAGACACAATCTTATATTAACCCCAACAGACGACAGATAAACGGGACAAAAGGCTGACTCACACGGGGATTGATGGCAAGGAAAGGCAGGCAGTCGATGGCTCAAGGTGCACTCTTGGCTCAAGGCAGAATCGACCCGGTTCGGTCCGGTCCAAAGATGCGGGGAGGTCGCAGCGCTCGGAGGTAGTGACTTGCTCTTCTTCAAGCTGGGGGCGCATCTGACCTCACATCCGGCAAGTGGCTGCGTATATCCGGCGGGGAGTGACACACCCTCGGCTCGTTAGCTCCGCCCCAGATGGAATCGGCTCGTTGCTTCTCATTGGGTGCGTGCGGGGGGGTTACCGGCTCCGCCCTTGACGAGGGGCTGACAGGGAGCCCCTTCGTGGTAACCCCGTGGAGCGCATGGTCATGGTGGCTAACCGAGCCGGTGGGAGGACGCACACTCCCCCCGCGCGCCGTGGTTGTAGTTGTTGTTGTAGCTGTAGTTGTTGTTGTTGTTTGGGGAAGAAGATGGGAGGAGGTATGGGAAGGTCCTAAACTCACTACTGGTGCCATATAATCACATTCTGGTGCAACGAAGAGTCAGAATTAATGGAAAGGAGTCCTTAACTGACATAGACTAAGAATAACTAGCAAGATGTCCGAAAGTTGTCTACGTGAGATGCGGTGGACCTGGGCACGACATTTAATGGGGGAAAAAGGGGAAGGTCGGTTCTACAGAGTGTTGTTTACAGACAATGGGACTAGGGAATGGGGGATTGGGGATAGTTGGGGAGTATTGGGGAAATAGGGGAATATTTACAAGCGGATATGGAGGCCAAATTCCATATTCGCAACATTGCACCCTTCTCTACCCTCGGGGCGTCCCGACCCGATAAATTTTTACCTATTTTAGTGTGGCACTCAGATGTAGTTCCCTCTACTATTAACTCTACCCTGAGTGCGACAGTTTTACAGATATTCACAAATGAGTAAATATGTCCCCCTGCGACGTTGCACCCTTCTCCTCTCAGAAACACACCCACAGGATAACCGAATCCGGAAAGAATTCGCAAACTAAACATACAGCCGGTAGGGAGCATTATTTACAAGACTACGCTGATATTTACACTACGATCCAGGACCTGTTTTTGGAGGGACACATGCAGATGTTATGCATAGAGAGAGCACGCATGCCAGCATCGATACACCAACCCACGAGTGCTCTCTGGCCTACGGCCTTTAATAACGTGCAGAGCACCCTTTCCCAGCACGAAAAGCACCACCCCATAACACAGTCAGCACCATCCGGTGCACCAATAAAGTGGTTATAAATCACCGGTGGTGTCGCAGCCGGCCGATGTTCTGCCGCTGGTCTTGCCTTCATGTGGTGCACTTGGCCTTCTTACTTCTTTAAAAAATCAAGAAAGGCGCCAACCGCGTCCATTTCTCTATTGTGGCCGTCAGGGGGCCAACTGTTAGTGGTTCACCTGTTTGGCATCGGTGCCACGTTGACCCATAGGTCCTTCCACGGGTGGTGCTTGGCCGCATAAGAACTGCGGTCCATGGTGGGTGGCCACAAACATTGCGGTCCATATGGTGTATCGATCCCGGCAGCAAGCAGCGAAAGTGCAGGCCCACAACTGCGAAGCCAGCACCTCTCTCTCCTCTCTCTCTACCCCAAAGCCAGATCCTCGGAGGTGGGAGACAAAAGAAGCAGACAAGTGAGTAAGGTGGTAAGGGCGCAAAAGTGCACGCAATACAAGGTGATGCACACTGGGGGCACATGGGAACCAGGTGAGACAGGTACGTTCCTATCGTACGCCCCCCCCCCCCCCCCCACCAGGTAACCTACATGGCCCCTCCCTTACCCCTTACTGTATCCACAAAACACAACACTACCCATAAACATCTACTTTACAAATCAACAACCGTCCCTACTGTCTTCCCCGTTCCTCCCATATACCAAATTCGTCTTCTCTCCCTCCTAACCAATCAAATTTGCCATTTTCAACTTTCATCAAAATTTGCCATCTCCAACTCAACATCATAATTTGCCATTACCAATTCATCATCAGTCCCTCCTAGGGAGGGAGAGATGGAATCACCCCAATGTCTCATCCACGTCGTGATGCGTCTCACAAATCCTCACAGCAATTCTCATTTCCTGCACCAAGACAAAGAAAACACAGGTGTGGAGTCATCATCATCACCACAGGCAAGTGGCTGCGTATGGTGCGACAGGTTCATCAATCCTAACTATTTCCTAAATGACTTTAACAACTTTACACTACCCGGGGTCTTTCTCCGGCCAAACCATTGGCCCTCTTACACTATGGGTTCTAAAAACCAATTCCCATTGGCCAAACTGTGGTGCTCTTCAATTTGGGGTCTCACTCCCCCGATTCATCTCCCGGTGCCCTCGCACAATTTCTGGGCTGTGGCGTGTACCTCTCCCAGTGGGTCTACCCACCTGCACACCTCCACCACTGCAGTTGCCTCCGAGCTTACCTGCTCCTTACTCTAACCTGACTACCTGGGGAAGGCCCTCTGGCGCTCTCCCCACTCGGTGCCCTCTCTGGCACTGGGCTACCCGGGTCCGTCCTCCGGATCCTCGGGCCCCATCCACAACTCTACCGGCTCCCAGAGCCCACCTGCGGCCTCACCTGGCCGACATCCTCACAGTGGTGGAGTGCCCAACCAACTACACACACTAACAGGCTACACGCCCAGCCATTTCCACAACACTAACGCACCCATTCACAACACCATTCTGCAACCGCACCACAGATGCCAATATCCAACCACAATTTACCTGTACCCTCTACCTAACACTTACACTACCCGCCCCGGGTACTCGTGAAAGGGGTCCACTCTTCCCCCATCCACACCTTCGCACCATGCACACCACTCCGTACCACTTACTCCAACTCTCTCCACACACCTGTACCTGCACACCTGTGCTCTCACACCTGGTGCCACCTGCACCCTTCTCTCCCCAAGCGCATTCGCGCTGATCCACAACACTCATTACTCACACACTGCTCCACACACCGGTCCAGTTGCACACCTGTGCAATCACACCTGTTCAATTCTCACCTGTTCAATCCTCACACACACGGCATCATCTCAGCTAACTACTCCCCTCTGAAACTTGCGCTTCCCAGTCGTCCCTTTAAACTATTGCGCTCCCTCGTCATTATCATCCATACTAATCTACCTGCGTCCCCACTACAGGTATCAGTCACTAACTAATCTTAACGTCACCTAATGTCATCTTCGCTAGATCCCTACAATATAACCTAACCCACCCGGGCTAGTTTTCACTGCCATACACCCCATAAGCTATTGCTCCTTTGCCCCCACTGGGAAGGATGGTGGATTTGCCATCCCACCACATCGGGGGTCTCTCACTACCAATTTCGCTCGTCCAAATCCAACAATTCAAAAATTTTCCATTTACTGCCAAGTCTATTCACTTTTCTAAATTTCGTTTTAAATCACTATCACTATCACCATCACCCGTCTACTTATTACATCCTCTCGGTGCGCCAATCCCTGTCCAAAGCCCGGCTTCGTAAAGCCAAGCCATGAATGCGGGTTGTTCTGTGCCAGCGGCTGGACACGTCCGGCACTCGGTGCAGGGACGGGGGTTTACCCGGGCCGAGATCCCACGCACCATCCCGGCACGGAGCCATCCAATGTCCCGATCTCGACCCGCCGGAATGCCTCAACAAAAAGTGGTCGCCATGACGACTCTTTCTATCGGGCCGCCCGCTCCGCCTAGTGGAGCACGGACGCGGCCGTTCAAAGCGAGGCCCAGCACGCACCGAGGGCCCGATTCGGCTATAAGTCGTTCTAAACTCTACCCCATCTAACGTCGATGCTTCACCTGGACGCTTACACCCCGCAGCCCGTTCCTTGCTCACACATCCAGCCGTTTCCATGCTCCTCGTACCTTTCCTTACACCCCTCGGTACACCCATTCCACTCACAGCCTTGGTCACACACCTGACCACCGAACACTTTGGCACACATTCGTTGGTCGCACACCTCACCAAAACACCTCTTCGCGCCCCTTTCTCGGTCACCTCCTTTGTGACGATCACAGGTGTGCTCTCACCCGCACACCCAACCGCGTGCCTCACGACCAACTCAAATGTGCCTTCCCACACACGCTCTACCATTCCAGGTGTGCATCCTTCCATCCCAGGTGTACATCCTCGCTCACCTGTCACAACCAGCTCACTCTCCTTGTCACTCTCACTACTCTCACCACCACTCTTGACAGCGCACTCACCCTTACTTTCGACGGCACACTCTTTCCTCATGCACCCGTCCGTTACACACCTTTCTCGCGCACACTCTCCCGTCACACCCTCTGTAACACTCACCACACCACGCTTCCATGTGCTCCCTCGCACACGCGCTACGACCGACTCACTCTCGCCAGCACCCTCACTCCTTGGCACGCACTTTTTCCTCACACACCCCAGAGTCGGACTTTCTCGCACACCTCCTCTTTCGCACACCAGACCTGTCGCACACTTCACCAACGGCCTCTCACGAACACCCGGGTCCATCTCGACCCCCAAGCTTCTTAAATCCCCTGGCGCATCATACGCACGACCATATTGGTCACCACTTACACCGGGTCCTCTTCCTCTTCGCTTCTCCTCCATCACCTGCGAATCCCTCATCCGGTTAATGAGCACATCATCACGATCCAAACACAGACTTTGGACCAATTCTTTTATCTCCTCTTTTATCTCCTTCTCATCCTCTCTCCGTCGCTTCTTAATTTCGCTCACCCCTTCTTCCACTTCTTCTAATTTCTGCTTCACCTCTTTTATTCCCCGGCACGTCTCCTCAAGCTCGTCCTCCAAGGCTACCTTGACCGTTTCCATGTGCGTCCTCACCTGCCGGTCCTTCGTCTCCATTACCTCTATCACCTCGTCCAACCTCGTTGTCAGTCCCTCACGTACCATCTGACATTCCCTCTTTGTCGCTATTAAGTCGTTTTTTATGTCGTTTTGTGTCGCTTTTAAACCTCCTAATACCGCAGTGTTCCTCTTTACCTGGTCCGTTAGTTCTTTTTGTCCCTCTGTTAGCTGCTCCACCTCCTGCGTCAGGTCCTCTATGCCCCCTTGTAACTTTACAGTCCCCTTTCTCACCTCCTTCTCCATGTGCTCCTTACAGTGCCTCACTTCCTCGCGCACTCCTCCGACCTCCTCACTCACTCCTCTTCTGATCTCCTCTCCCATCACTTGCATCTCCTGCCCAGATGCCACCCTCATCTGCTCCATTTCCTCCCTGTGAGCATCCAGTTTGGTTTCTACCCCCATTCTGACCCCCTCTATCTGCTGCCCCATTTGTTTAACTTCCCTTTCCGCTTGGTCCCTCATGTCCCTCAATTTGCCTTCCATGGTGTTTTCTAACCCCTCTAACCCATTTTTCACTCCCTCTATCTGATTCTCCTGGGCAGCCATTCTATTTTCTACCCCCATTAACCCATTTCTCACCTCTTTTATCCCGTTGTCTAACCCCTCAAAATTATTGTCTAACTTCCCAAATTTCTTGTCTAACTCCTCACCGGTACCCCTCGCTTCGTCCCTCATTACTTCTTTGGCCCGGTCATTTATTCCCTCCAATTTTCCCTGATCACACCTTGTTTTGTCTATCATGGCATCCATTTTTGCTTCTAGCCTCTCCATAAGGGCCCTCATTTGTATCATCATAAAAAGGTTCGGATCCACCAGGGGCGCTGCCACGGTCGCGGGCGCGGTGACCAGCGAGGCGCCATTTTGCGCTCCCGCAATGTCGGGCACAACGACGCTATTTTGTGCGTCTGCTACCCTCGCTGCTTCGCTCTCCTCCTGTCCCTCATGTCCCTCAATTTGGTCCTGGACCGACCCTGCCTCACTCTCCACTACCGGACCCCAGCTGTCTTGGTCTGCCATAGCGCGACTTTCAAAATTCGGGTTTTTATTTCCGTATAACAAAATCAAATTTCGCCGTTATAATTTCGCGCGGGAAACGCGCTCCGAATCGATTCTACTACAAATTTGGGCCTAATAATGCGCGGAAAACGCGCTCCGAATCGATTCTACTACAAATTTGGGCCTAATAACGCGCGGGAAACGCGCTCCGAATCGATTCTACTACAAATTTGGGCCTAATAAATTTAGTCCCGGGTTCGAATTCCACTCCTCGACACCAATTGTTACAGACGCGGTGGTGGATGTTAGTTTACCGAGCGGTTTGGTATGACCACGTCTGCACAAGTTACCCGATTATACTCGAACGTTGCCGAGTCGCGCTACGCTAGGTCAATGAAGGAAAAGGATACAACGGCTGGGGTTCAAATGACACGACACCAGGGATACGGTTCTCAAGACCCCCGGAGGAGGTTATATTCGTTCGGAAGGTTAGATTACAACTACAAGAGGGACAGCAAAGGAAGATAGGCACTTAGACACAATCTTATATTAACCCCAACAGACGACAGATAAACGGGACAAAAGGCTGACTCACACGGGGATTGATGGCAAGGAAAGGCAGGCAGTCGATGGCTCAAGGTGAACTCTTGGCTCAAGGCAGAATCGACCCGGTTCGGTCCGGTCCAAAGATGCGGGGAGGTCGCAGCGCTCGGAGGTAGTGACTTGCTCTTCTTCAAGCTGGGGGCGCATCTGACCTCACATCCGGCAAGTGGCTGCGTATATCTGGCGGGGAGTGACACACCCTCGGCTCGTTAGCTCCGCCCCAGATGGAATCGGCTCGTTGCTTCTCATTGGGTGCGTGCGGGGGGGTTACCGGCTCCGCCCTTGACGAGGGGCTGACAGGGAGCCCCTCCGTGGTAACCCCGTGGAGCGCATGGTCATGGCGGCTAACCGAGCCGGTGGGAGGACGCACACTCCCCCCGCGCGCCATGGTTGTAGTTGTTGTTGTAGCTGTAGTTGTTGTTGTTGTTTGGGGAAGAAGATGGGAGGAGGTATGGGAAGGTCCTAAACTCACTACTGGTGCCATATAATCACATTCTGGTGCAACGAAGAGTCAGAATTAATGGAAAGGAGTCCTTAACTGACATAGACTAAGAATAACTAGCAAGATGTCCGAAAGTTGTCTACGTGAGATGCGGTGGACCTGGGCACGACATTTAATGGGGGAAAAAGGGGAAGGTCGGTTCTACAGAGTGTTGTTTACAGACAATGGGACTAGGGAATGGGGGATTGGGGATAGTTGGGGAGTATTGGGGAAATAGGGGAATATTTACAAGCGGATATGGAGGCCAAATTCCATATTCGCAACAATATATTTGGACCTTTCCTTCACTTTCCTCAACTTACCACCTTGCTCATTTTTAAAGGTATCTTCACATTAACAAAAATATTCTGATTGCACATTGATTTCACAATGTGGATTTTATCACATTTTTAATCAATCTATCTTCCAATTAAATAAAAAAATCAAATTAAAATCAAATAAAAAATCAAATCAACATGAATCATCTTCCTCTATCAACAAAAACATTTTCTCTAAAAAAAAATCAAAGTTCTTTTCCCAATCTTCTGATATCCACTCTAATCCATTTCCCTATCAAATCTCACAAAGGAGCCTGGAAGAGAATGGAAAATCAAAAGCTCTATCAAAAGAACAATAGTGTGTTGTTCCAAACCCACCACAACAAAAACATCAGCAAAAAAAAAATTCCTAATAAAATCCAATAGAACACCATTTAGCTCAATGCAACCTGATTCCTCATTTTACGAGTAGGAAACACAATGCCGCTTCCTGGGGGCCCTCCAAGAAGTGAAAATATGCTTCCCACTCGTCCTATTACCAGGATTTTTTTCGCCTATTACCGGTAGGCGATTTTTTATATATATATATATATACAGTGAAACCTTGACTTACGAGTTTAATTCGTTCTGTGACCGAGCTCGTAACTCAATTTGCTCGTTTCTCAAATTAAATTTCCCCATTAAAATGCATTGAAATGCTATTAATCCGTTCCAGCCCCCAAAAAACCACACCAATTTTTTTTGTTACGTGTTTTTAAATAAGAAAAATGTACTTTATAAATAACAAATAATGTATAAACAAGCACGACCTCGTATATACTGTACATAATAAGCGGCGTTACGCGCGCTGCTTGTAAACAAGGAGGAAGCGGACAACGCGGTAATTAGTAAGAGTCTTTATTCAAGAGCTCACTGTAACACTGGCGCGCTCCGGGCTGCGCGCCCGGTGTATATCCTGAGGCCACGCCTACCCCTCGGCGTGACCGCCACCCACTCGGTGCGCGGAATGATGTCACCACGCCAGTGAGCTTCCGTGTCCGCCACAATGTAAAGAAATAAACTGGTTTTATTAAGTGTATTTACCTTGAAGATCAGACGAAGATGCTGGCGGAGGTGGAGGAGATGACTTTTGCCTTTTTCGCCACACTTTCCTCGCTTTCACTTGCAGGGCGTTTCAATAAAAACCTGTCCAACGAGGTTTGTTTCTTCCTCCCTTTCAAAATGTTTCGATCGTACTGCTACGATCGTACTGCCTCGCCAAGTCGACAACACGCACACCTTGCTCATGTTTTTCGACGATTGCGTGTTTTATATCCAAGCACATCATCCTCTTCTTCCTCTCAGTACTGCCCTTGGCACTCAATTTCGTAGGACCCATGGTTAAAACTAAGAAATTTTCCAAAATAACCAACATGCGAAAACAAAGCAGCAGCGATATATGGCAGAGATGCTTGCACGGCAAGATAACCACGTGACCGGAACCCACCTGGTGGCGGGTGGCGTAAGCTCGTAACTCAGATCTCGGCTCGCATCTCAAAGCAATAAACCGCCCGAGCGACGGCTCGTATCTCGGAAAACTCGTAAGTTGGTGCACTCGTAAGTCAAGGTTTCACTGTATATACATATATATATACATATATATATATACATATACATATATATATACATATATATATATATATATATATATATATATATATATATATATTGTAACGGTTTTGAGAAGTGTAACTAATTTGAGAAGTGTAACGGTTTTTTTGAGAAGTGTAACAATTTTGGAGGAAGTGTAACGAATGTGAAAACGTTACAATGTGAACGTTACAAAAGTATGGTAACACCCTGGTAATGTAAATAATGGTCGCAGCCGTCCTCCTAGTTAATTCCATGAAACTTACACGCAGGCCACGATATATCTTTTTAAATAGTGTATTTCCTTATTCTATGTAGGCTAAATATGTGTTTCCCACTAGATTGACTTTGCATTGTATCAAACAAAATAAGCGTAGGCCCTTCCAATTTCCCCAATCATCTCCGCTCTCCAAAGTTCCTTTCAAAAGGGTGCGAGTGGTGTTCACTCCCGCAAGCCGCCATTGCCCATGTGCTAATCTCGGAGAAGAAAGGCGTGTCTCCACCTCGTCATAGAGGGGAGGAGTGAGCCAGAGGGTCGCATGGCCAATCAGCACCGCGGTGAGCGACCCGGTAGGCGTGCCCTCGCAGCCGGCGGCTTGATTCCGCCCCGAGTGATAAAAGCGACTGTAAGGGACTGCTTCACCAGATGACCTGGGAGATGAGCGAAGAGGCGACACCAAGAGGAGCGGTGAGATGCGAAATGCTCCAAGCCAAAGAGGAGAGGTACTCGGAAAGGAAACCAGCTTTGGAGAGACGCGCTGAAAGGAGGGAGACGGCTCCACCAGAAGGAGAGGAGCAGGTGTGCCCGAGCCAGCGCGTGACGTCTACAGCATCGGCAGCGGATACGCGACGAAGGGTTTTCCCGCCAAAAACCGCGAGGAATTGAGAGCTGCGGCCTCCGACCCCGCCTCCCTCTCCAGCAATCCACCTCAAGCCCTACCTGCCTGCAATATCCCCCGTGTAAGTGTGAACGTCATCTGTCCTACTCGTTGTCTTGGGGTTAAGTAAATTGAATAGAATAAGCTAACGATGCACTGTATGACTGCTTTTTCCATCCATTGCTTGTAAATAATTTTGGTCGCTCTTCCTTTTTGCTTGTGGGTGTATAATAAATCTGTTCTTCCTCCGTACTCTGTCTTCTTCTCTTTTCCTTCTCTTTCGGTCGCTTTAGAGGTTTCCCGATTGAATATCTGCGGTGCGATCTGGTCAACGTCGGGTGGAATCGGGTTCTAATCGGGGAGTAACTGTTCGGACGCGGTAATACCAACCGCTCGGTAAAATAACATCTAAACCGCGTCTGTAACAATTGGTTGTCAGGAGTTGGATTCGGACCTGGGACTAAATTCATTTAGCCCAAATTTTGGAACACCAATTGTACTATTAGAGTAACAATTGGTGTCTGGGAGTGGGATTCGAAGCCCGAACCAAATTTTTAAAACGTGTAGAAAAAAAATTTTTGGTCAAAATTACAAGCTGCCGAAATTGCGTTGTTTTATAAAACCCGAATTTTGAGATCGCGCCATGGACAATCAAGGCGATCGGATGTCGGTGGGGGAGATAGACGGGTTAGGGGTAACCCAGGACTTAGGGGAAGACAGGGAGGAGGAGAGCAATGAGGAGGTGGTTGAGGGGGTATCAGGCGCACAAAATGGCGTCCTCGCGCACGTGGGTGTAGCGGCACCAAATTTTGCCGCGCCCGCGACCGCAGCAGCGCCGCTGGTGGATTCGAACCTTTTTATGTTGCAAATGGGGGCCCTTATGGAGAGGCTAGAAGCAAAAATGGGGGTAATGGGGAACCGGATGGATGCTCAGGGTGAGCGATTGGAGGGCCAAATGGGGGTAATGGGGAACCGGATGGATGCTCAGGGTGAGCGATTGGAGGGCCAAATGGGGGTAATGAGGGACGAAGCGAGGAGTACCGGTGAGAAGTTAGACAATAATTTTGAGGGGTTAGACAACGGGATAAAAGAGGTGAAAAATGGGTTAATGGGGTTAGAAAATAGGATGGAGGACAAATTGCGGGAAATAGGGGAACAATCTGCCAGGGAAATCAAACGAATGGGAGAGCAGATAGAGGAGGTAAAAATCGGGGTAGAAACCAAATTGGATGCTCAGAGGGATGAATTGGGACAGATGAGGGTGGCATCTACAAAAGAGATGGAGGAGATATGACGAGGGGTAAGTGAGGAGGTTTCGGGGCTACGCGAGGAGGTAAAGCGAGGTGAGAAGCGTATGGAGAAAGAGGTGAGAAATAATACGGCTAGGTTACAGGGGGGAATAGAAGATCTGACGAAGGGAGTAGAACAGCTGACGGAGGGACAAAAATAACTAGTGGAGCAGGTTCAAAAGAACACTGCGGTACTAGGAGGGTTAAAGGCGACACAAAAAGAAATTTAAAACGAATTAATAGCGACACAGAGGCAATGTCAGATGGTACGTGAGGAACTGACAATGAGGGTGGACGAGGTGACAGAGATAATGGAGACGAAGGACCGAGAGGTGAGGATGCACATAGAGACGGTCACGGTAGCCTTAGAGGACGAACTTGAGGAGACGCACCGGGGAATAAAAGAGGTGAAGCGAAAATTAGAGGAAGTGGAAGAAGAGGTGAGTGAAATTAAGAAGGGACGGACAGAAACTAAAAGAGAAATCCAGGAGGAGGTGATGGAATATGTGCAAGGTCGGTGCTCAACTCATACTGTGATGCTCACTAACCAAATAAAGAGTTTGCAGGTGGCAAAGGAGGTGCGGAGACGAGGTACGAAGGTGAGTGGCGAAATATTTCGGCAATGTATATGATGTGAGGAAAGCTTCAGTCGGCTTGGGGGTTGCTATGGACCCGGGTGTTCGTGAGAGGCCGTTGGTGAAGTGTGCGAAAAAAGAGGTGTGTGAGAATGTCCGACCATGGGGTGTGTGAGGAAAAAGTGCACGCCGAGGAGTGAGTGGGCCGTCAAGAGTGAGTCGGTCGTAGCGCGTGTGCGAGGGGGTACATGGAAGCGCGGTGTGGTGAGGGTTACAGAGGATGTAACGGGAGAGTGTGCGCGAGAAAGGTGTGTAACGGACAGGTGCATGGGGAAAGAGTGCGCTGTCGAGAGTAAGGGTGAGTGCGTTGTCAAGAGTGGTGGTGAGAGTAGTGAGAGTGACACGGAGCGTGAGTTGGTTATGACAGGTGAGCGAGGATGTACACCTGGAATGGAAGGATGCACACCTGGAATGGTAGAGCGTGTGTGGGAATGCACACTTGAGTTGGTCGTGAGGCACGTGGTTGGGTGTGCGGGTGAGAGCACACCTGTGATTGTCACAGAGGAGGTGACCGAGGAGGGGGCGCGAAGAGGTGTGTTGGTGAGGTGTGCGAGCGACGAATGTGTGCCAAGGTGTTCGGTGGTCAGGTGTGTGACCAAGTCTGGGAGCGGAATGAGTGTACCGAGGTGTGTAAGGAAAGGTACGAGGAGCATGGGCACAGCAGGAAGTATGAGCAAGAAAGGGGTAGCATATGCTTGTAAGCATGCAGGTGAAGCATCGACGGTAACCGGGTTAGAGGTTAGAACGACTTATAGCCGAATCGGGCCCTCGGTGCACGTCGGGCAGCTTCGCGTGCCGCGAGGACCAGCGGGGATCCGAACCACGGCGGTTTCGAAAGAACCGCCGTACGCGATCCACGCTGTGCCTCGCTTGGAACGGCTGCGTCCGGGCTCCACTAGGCGGAGCGGGCAGCCCGATAGGAAGGGTCGTCATGGCGACCACTTTCTATTGAGACGTGCCGGCAGGTCGAGATCGGGACATTGGATGGCTCCACACCGAGGTGGTGCGTGGGATCTCGGCACGGGTAAGCCCCCTTCCCTGCACCGAGTGCCAGACGCATCCAGCCGCCGGCACAAAAGAACCCGCGTTCATGGCTCGGCTGTACGAAGCCGGGCTGTAGACGTGAATTGGCGCACCGAGAGGATGTAATAAGTAGACGGGTGATGAGGATAGTGTTTTGGCCCCGAAATTAGAAAAAAGCAAAATTTGATGATGGTATGGTGATTGGCAGATGATCGGCAAATTTTTGATTTGTTGAAATTTGGGAAGCAAAATTTATAGTAAGAGATGCCCCATGTGATGGGATGGCCAATCCACCATCCCTCACAAGTGGGGGCAAAGGAGCTATAGATTATGGGGTTGATGGCAGTGAAAACTAGCCCGGGTGGGTTAGGATATATCGTGTGTAGGGATCTAGCGAAGATGACATTAGGTAACGTTAAGGTTAGTTAGTGACAAGGATACCTGTAGTGGGGACGCAGGTAGATTAGTATGGATGATAATGACGTGGGAGCGCAATAGTTTAAAGGGACGACTGGGAAGCGCAAGTTTCAGAGGGGAGTAGTTAGATGAGATGATGCCGTGTGTTTGAGGATTGAACAGGTGTGATTGCACAGGTGTGCAACTGAACAGGTGAATGGAGCAGTGTATGAGTGAGTGATGATGATGGGTATTGTGATGACCAAATGGTCCAGGAAGAAAGGAGGGTGCAGGTGGCACCAGGTGTGAGGGCACAGGTGTGCAACAGCAGGTATGGAGAATGGTAGTGTGGAATAAATGGAGTATTGGAATGGATGGTCGTGGAGTGAGTATGGTGGAAATTGTGGAGTGGATGGTGCGAAGGTGTGAATGGGGGAAGAGTGGACCCCCATCACGGATACCCGGGGCGGGTAGTGTAAGTGTTAGGTAGAGGGTATAGGTAAATTGTGGTTGGATATTGGCATCTGTGGTGCGGGTGAAAGAATGGTCTTTGGATGGGTGCATTAGTGTTGTGGAAATGGCTGGGCGTGTAGCCTGTTAGTGTGTGTAGTTGGTTGGGCACTCCACCACTGTGAGGATGTCGGCCAGGTGAGGCCGCAGGTGGGCTCTGGGAGCCGGTAGTAGTTGTTGTGGATGGGGCCCGAGGATCCGGAGGATGGACCCGGGTAGCCCAGTGCCAGAGGGCACCAAGGGGTGACAGAGCCAGGAGAGGGCCTTCCCCAGTTAGTTAGGTTAGGGTGAGGAGCTAGGTAAGCTCGGGTGGCAACTGCAGTGGTGGAGGTGTGCAGGTGGGTAGACCTGCTGGGAGAGCTACACGTCGCAGCCCAGAAATTGTGCGAGGGCACCGGGAGATGAATCGGGGGAGTGAGACCCCAAATTGAGAAGCACCACAGTTTGGTCAATGGGAATTGGTTTTTAGAACCCATAGTGTAAGTTGGCCAATGGATTGGCAGGGAGAGACCCCGGGTAGTGTAAAGTGTGTTAAAGTCATTTAGAGGATAGTTAGGAAGAAGGATCTCCTCGCACCATCTGCATCCACTCACCTGAGGTGACAGGTACTCCACACCATGCCATGTTTTGATTATTTTTATGATGCAAATGTTTGGATTGTGAGACGCATCATGACGTGGGTGTGACATTGTGCGTAATTCCATCTCTTCCTCCTTATGAGGATTGATGATGAATTTGGTGATGGCAAATTTGGAAGTCGAGGGATTGTGGAGACGAATTTGGTATGGGAAATAAGGGGAAGACGTCACAGTAGTGCCGAATTTGTAAATGGGTAGATTTTGTAAATATGGGGTAAGGGCAAGGGTAGTGTAGGTGACAGGGGGGTGACGTACGGTAGGGACGAGTTTTCTCACTTCGCCCTCCGTATGCATTTCGCCTTGCATTGCCTTATTGACGTGTACCCTTGTGACCTTACCCCTCGCTCAATTGTCTTCCCCCCCCCTTTTTGTCTCCCACTTGAGGACCTGTGCGCCATTGGGTGCCGAGGGGAGCGTGCGTGAGGTGGCCATTGTGCGCACGAGATTCCCAGAACCAGCATGCATTGCGTTGATGTACCACTTTATGGACCGCTGTTCTGCGGCCAAGTACCACTTGATGGACCCCAGGTTCTGGGGCAGGGCACCTCTGTTGGAGACCGGCCATAGTGGCCAGGGAATCTTTCTTGCGGACCTCGGTAAGGTGGCACCTATGCCAAACAGGTGGACCACCCTTAGTTAGCCCCTGAGGCCCTAAATAAAAAACGAACACAAGTTGTGTTTTTTTTATATTTCCAAGTAGGCCGCATGAAGCCAGAAGACGTCGGGAAGAATATCGGCCCAGCAGAGAAAGAGAAGACCACCACCAGTTGTTTTGTTGTGTTTATTATGAACCATGGTGACTGCGCACCGAGTGGTGCTTTTGGTGCTTTGTGGTGCTTTTGGTGCTTTTGGGTGCTTTGGTGGTATTGGTACTGGTGCATCGATGCAATGCGTGCTGTCTCCTCCCTCCCAACAGGAATTTCTTTTTCTTGTTCCCTAAAAAGAAAAAAAAAAAAACACAGGTCCTGGGTTGCGTTGTAAATAAGAAATAACGTCATTGTAAATAATGCTCCCCACCGTAAATGTATAGTTTGAGAATAATTCCGTAATATCAGTTAGCTGTGGGCTTGAGTCTGTTAGACAGGGTGCAATGCAATAGGGGGACATACTTATTTGCGTTTTAAGATTGTCACACTCAGGGTCAGGTTAATTGTAGAGGGAATTACACCTACGTGTCACACTAAGTTAAAGTTTTGTAGGCCCGAGCGCGGGCCTGAAGAAAGGAGGGTGCAGTGTAACGGTTTTGAGAAGTGTCACGAATTTGAGAAGTGTAACGGTTTTTTTGAGAAGTGTAACAATTTTGGAGGAAGTGTAACGAATGTGAAAACGTTACAATGTGAACGTTACAAAAGTATGGTAACACCCTGGTAATGTAAATAATGGTCGCAGCCGTCCTCCTAGTTAATTCCATGAAACTTACACACAGGCCACGATATATCTTTTTAAATAGTGTATTTTCTTATTCTATGTAGGCTAAATATGTGTTTCCCACTAGATTGACTTTGCATTGTATCAAACAAAATAAGCGTAGGCCCTTCCAATTTCCCCAATCATATCCGCTCTCCAAAGTTCCTTTCAAAAGGGTGCGAGTGGTGTTCACTCCCGCAAGCCGCCATTGCCCATGTGCTAATCTCGGAGAAGAAAGGCGTGTCTCCACCTCGTCATAGAGGGGAGGAGCGAGCCAGAGGGTCGCATGGCCAATCAGCACCGCGGTGAGCGACCCGGTAGGCGTGCCCTCGCAGCCGGCGGCTTGATTCCGCCCCGAGTGATAAAAGCGACTGTAAGGGACTGCTTCACCAGATGACCTGGGAGATGAGCGAAGAGGCGACACCAAGAGGAGCGGTGAGATGCGAAACGCTCCAAGCCAAGGAGGAGAGGTACTCAGAAAGGAAACCAGCTTTGGAGAGACGCGCTGAAAGGAGGGAGACGGCTCCACCAGAAGGAGAGGAGCAGGTGTGCCCGAGCCAGCGAGTGACGTCTACAGCATCGGCAGCGGATACGCGACGAAGGGTTTTCCCGCCAAAAACCGCGAGGAATTGAGAGCTGCGGCCTCCGACCCCGCCTCCCTCTCCAGCAATCCACCTCAAGCCCTACCTGCCTGCAATATCCCCCCGTGTAAGTGTGAACGTCGTCTGTCCTACTCGTTGTCTTGGGGTTAAGTAAATTGAATAGAATAAGCTAACGATGCACTGTGTGACTGCTTTTTCCATCCATTGCTTGTAAATAATTTTGGTCGCTCTTCCTTTTTGCTTGTGGGTGTATAATAAATCTGTTCTTCCTCCGTACTCTGTCTTCTTCTCTTTTCCTTCTCTTTCGGTCGCTTTAGAGGTTTCCCGATTGAATATCTGCGGTGCGATCTGGTCAACGTCGGGTGGAATCGGGTTCTAATCGGGGAGTAACTGTTCGGACGCGGTAATACCAACCGCTCGGTAAAATAACATCTAAACCGCGTCTGTAACAATATATATATATATATATATATATATTGTTGCGGATATGAGGCCTGTATTTTTTTGATTGTGTTGTATTGTGGTAAATTGGTGATGATTATTGTTTATTCTGCGCCCCCCTGCCTCCGGAGCTGTGTAAAGGTGAAAGGGCATCCCATAATTAGTCCACAAGCATACACGTCAGCCAATAATAGAATACCCCTGTTCGATAGTTATATCTTATTCTGTGTTTTAGAGTAAGGCTGTGTCTCCCATTAATTGAAGTACTCCATTGCACCAGTGAAAGAGAATAGATCCCCTTTCATTCCCATCCCCAAAATCTCCATTTCCTTTCACATCCCCTTTCGTCATTGCCGAGCCTCGATTGCCAATTACCTCCCCTCCAAAACCACCATTGAACAAGTGCGCTCGGGTCGGGGAAGAGGGTCGTGCCCGCCCGTCGTCATCAAGGGCGGAGCGAGAGGGTCGCGTGACCAACCAGGGCCGAGGTGAGCACACCGATGGGCGTGTCCTGAAGGCCGGCGGCTTGATCGCTGGAGGCGCTATAAAGGCGCGCGCGCAAGAAGCGTTGTGTGGTCAGTTGGTGGGCAGTTGGTGGTCAGTTGGTTGCGTTGGTTGCGTTGAGTCAGTCAGTGGAGTCGGTGGTCAGTTGGTTGCGTTGGTTGCGGTGAGGAGTCGGTGGTGGTGGTCAGTGGTTGCGTTGGTTGCGGTGAGGAGTCGGTGGTGAGGAGTGAGGGGACCAAGAAAGAGTTGAGGGTTTGGACCAGACGAGTCAGCCAAGTCCTGGGAAAGCAGCGGAGGCCACAGCAGCAACAACACCCAACAGCCACTTGGGGCCTGGACGGCGGTTTTGAGCAAGGCCGGGAAGGAACGGCGGCTGCTAAACGCGCCGATCGTGCTGCAGGACCCCCTTGGACCTTCCTCTCCCTCCAGCCATCTACCTCCTGCCTTTCCACCCTTCTTGTGTACGTGAGTTTGTTTTGTTTGTTCTGTCCCTGGGTTAATTAAGTCTGTATAAGCTAGTATTTGCACTGTGTCACCTGCGTCTTATGTGTTGTAAATAAACGTGACTGCTTTCTTTTTGCTTGTGTAAATAATAAATCCCATTACTCTTCTGTACGTCTTCTCGTCTTATTCCTTTTCCTCTTTGCATTTCGTCGTTTTAGAGTTTTCCAGATTGGGCAGCTGCGGTGCGATACGGCCAAAGTTCTGGGTGAATCGGGTGAGTCGGGGAACAACTGTTCGGTCGCGGAGCCTTCGCTCGGCAAAGTAACATCTAAACCGCGATCAGTAACAATATATATATATATATATATATATATATATATATATATATATATATATATATATATATATATATACTGAAACGCAAAAGAAACTTGCCACCTTTGAAACCTTTAAATATCAACAATAACACTGCGTGTAGTAAATGTGTGAACTTATTTGTGGACAATAGTGTCCTCACTGTCAGACAAAACGGTCACGGATGGTCACTTGAACCTTCAATGGTCACTTCATAGCACAGCTGTTGAACAGCCGTTTTGACTGTCAGTGATTAGCCAAGAGGTACGGGATGATTTTAATGAGCTGCACGTGATGTCTTGATATTGGCTTTAAAAAGGCCAGTGCAAAATGGGCATTTTGACCGAAAAATTTGACCATTTTGACCAACTTCAAAAAGACCGAAAACACAAAAGAAACTTACCACCTTTGAAACCTTTAAATATCAACAATAACACTGCGTATAGTAAATGTGTGAACTTATTTGTGGACAATAGTGTCCTCACTGTCAGACAAAACGGTCACGGATGGTCACTTGAACCTTCAATGGTCACTTCATAGCACAGCTGTTGAACAGCCGTTTTGACTGTCAGTGATTAGCCAAGGGGTACGGGATGATTTTAATAAGCTGCACGTGATGTCTTGATATTGGCTTTAAAAAGGCCAGTGCAAAATGGGCATTTCAATCAACATGCCACGATTGTCAAGGGATCAACGGCAGCGTGCCCTGGGCATGCTGCAAGGTGGACTGAGCTACCGTGAGGTGGCACATCGCCTTGGCTGTTCACATCAGACGATATCGGCCCTGGTGGACAGAGACACCCTCCACAACTCTGCAGATGACAGACCTCGATCAGGGAGGCCAAGAGTCACCACTGCAAGGCAGGACAGGCAGATGGTCCGAAGTCACCTGCGGGATCGATTCCGTCCAGCATCCCGCACTGCGGCAGAAACTCCGGGGCGTGCAACCCCACGGATCTCCAATGATACTGCACGAAGACGACTGCATGACTGTGGTCTGACTGCCAGAAGACCATACAGAGGCCCCGTGATGACGGTTGCCCATCGCCGCAACCGTCAGAGATGGTGCCAGCAGCATCCGCGGTGGACCTTGGCGCAGTGGAACGAGGTCGCTTTCAGCGATGAGTCAAGGTTCTGTGTGGACAGTCCTGATGGGCGTGAGTGTGTCTGGAGAAGAACTGGCGAGCGATATGCCGATTGTTGCATGCGTCAAGCCAACAGGTGGGGTGGCCCAAGTGTGATGGTGTGGGCAGCCATATCAGGCCGGTACAGGACGCCACTGGTGGTTGTGGATGGGAACCTTAACGCCCAGCGGTATGTGGATAACATCCTGCGACCTCATCTGCTGCCATTCCTGCTAGACCACCCAGAACTGAGAACCTTTCAGCATGACAACGCTCGTCCCCATGCTGCTCGCTTTACCACTGCATTTCTCCAAGGCGAGAACATCAACACCATGCAGTGGCCTGCGCTCTCCCCTGACCTGAATCCCATAGAGCACCTGTGGGATGAGCTTGGGAGACGCGTAGTTGGCAGGGCCAGGACACGGGCAGAGCTGCTTCAGACATTGAGGACTGAGTGGGACAGAATCCAGCAGCAATCCATCCAAAGACTGGTAGGCAGTATACGCCGACGATGCACTGCCTGTATCCAAAACAATGGTGGCCATACACGCTATTGAAAGGGGACTGACATTGCACCCTGTGCTGTTCTGTACTGTAGAACAAACTGATGAGATGGTGTATCTTGGTCAAAAACTTGACATGTCATCAATAAAATGCCAATGTTTCAATTAGCAATTGTTGGTTTGTTTTATTTTGAACTGTTACAATTTTATTACATTTCAAACAAGTGGTAAATTTCTTTTGCGTTTTCGGTCTTTTTGAAGTTGGTCAAAATGGTCAAAATGGTCAAATTTTTCGGTCAAAATGCCCATTTTGCACTGGCCTTTTAAAAGCCAATATCAAGACATCACGTGCAGCTCATTAAAATCATCCCGTACCCCTTGGCTAATCACTGACAGTCAAAACGGCTGTTCAACAGCTGTGCTATGAAGTGACCATTGAAGGTTCAAGTGACTATCCGTGACCGTTTTGTCTGACAGCGAGGACACTATTGTCCACAAATAAGTTCACACATTTACTATACGCAGTGTTATTGTTGATATTTAAAGGTTTCAAAGGTGGTAAGTTTCTTTTGTGTTTTCGGTCTTTTTGAAGTTGGTCAAAATGGTCAAATTTTTCGGTCAAAATGCCCATTTTGCACTGGCCTTTTTAAAGCCAATATCAAGACATCACGTGCAGCTCATTAAAATCATCCCGTACCCCTTGGCTAATCACTGACAGTCAAAACGGCTGTTCAACAGCTGTGCTATGAAGTGACCATTGAAGGTTCAAGTGACCATCCGTGACCGTTTTGTCTGACAGCGAGGACACTATTGTCCACAAATAAGTTCACACATTTACTATACGCAGTGTTATTGTTGATATTTAAAGGTTTTAAAGGTGGTAAGTTTCTTTTGCGTTTCAGTATATATATATTGTTGTAGAAATGAGAATTGTGTTTTTTATTGTTGTAAAAAATATCACCCTCCTTCCTCCAGTTGTTGTGTATAAAGGTCAAAGGGCGTCCCTTAGTTAGGTCATGTACAATCACGTTAGCCAATCATAGATTTCCTCCTTGTTGGTAGTTATTTCCTTATTCTGTGTATGAGGTTAAGGCTTTGTCTTCCATTAATTAATACACCATTGCACCGAATTCAAATAGATAGATCCCCTTTTTCAAATTCCCCCAAAGCCTTTATTGCCAACTGCATTTATTACCAACTGCATTTGCCTCCATTGAGCACGCGGTCGGCTCGGAGAAGAAAGGTGTGTCTCCACCTCGTCATAGAGGGGAGGAGTGAGCCAGCCCTTGCCGACCAACCCAGAACGAGGGGTTTGGCTTTGAGAGGGCGTGGGGAGAACCGTCGAGTAGGTTCGCGAAGGTTGAAGGGCGTGGCCTATATAACCCGCACCACGACGCCCCCCATAAGAGACGCGCAAGAGAGGAGACGATATAAGAGACGCGCAAGAGAGGAGACGATATAAGAGACGCGCAAGAGAGGAGACGATATAAGAGACGCGCACGAGAAGAGACGATATATGAGACGCGCAAGAGAGGAGACGATATAAGAGACGCGCAAGAGAGGAGACGATATAAGAGACGCGCACAAGAAGAGACGATATACGAGACGCGCAGGAGAAGAGACGATATACGTGCCGCGCAAGAGGTGAGAGAGAGAGAGAGTCCACCACCATCAGTTGAGTCCACCACCACCAGCTTGGAGTCCACCACCACCAGCTTTGAGACCACGCAGTTTCGACCCGCTGCGACGCGGGAGCCGGATTGCGGTGGCATCGGTGGCCGTCGAGGTCCCGCCCGACGTCCCGTGCGGGATCAAGCTCCAGCTCCGGTTCCCGTTGGACCTTCCTCTCCTTCCACCGAATCGTTCCTGCCTTCATTTCCCCATTCATGTGAGTTTGATTGTCGTCCGTTTTGTGTGTCTCGTCCTGGGTATAATTAAGACTGTAGGTAAGATAGCGTTGCACTGTGTCTCCTTGATTCCTTCTGTCTTTATTTTGTTATCTTTCCTTCTTCCTTGGTTATTTTGGTCCTGTAAATAGTAGGAATAAATATAGTAGCATTTTCAAACCTTTTTGCCTTCGTCTTCCTCTTCTTCACATCTGTGTCGTCTTTGTGATTTCTCCATTGGGCACCTGTGGCACGATTTGGCCAACGTTTATGAATCGGGTTAGTCTTGGTAATAGTTCGTGCCGCGGTTGCTAAACACCGCTCGGCAATCAATTAACATTTGTCCGCGGTATGAACGGGGCTGTGCACCGGCCTTTCCGGAGGTCGCGGTACGGCGTCAGGGACCACGTCGGTCAGCAATAAACAAGGGGTCTAATCCCCCCTCAAAGGGGAACCATAGGCCGACGTTGGGTTCCGCAACAATATATATATATATATATATATATATATATATATATATATATATCTACGGTTTTGAGGTTTGCACAGTGAGCTCAATAAAGGTTAAAGGTTGCCACCCATAGATGGTCACACAAGCAACATGTAGCCTCGTTTGTAGTATAGTTATTTTTTAGTATGTGTGAGAGTAGGCCCTTTCCAGTGTTAATTCTGCGTTGTGTAAAGCCAGGAAAATAGGCCCTAACGCCACCGATCATCCTACGTCCGTAACCTCAATACAGTTTGTTAACGTCAGTTCATTTTGGGCGAGGTAACACGACGGTGGCGGAGGAGGGTCGGGGCGGAGTCGAGGCAGAGCGGCAGAGGCGATGACGGTAAGCATGAGCCGCCAATCAGAGCTCAGAGGTGGTGGCGTCAGAGGGCGTGGTAAGAAGAGTCTGGTGAGTTCCTGAAGGTTTGCGGGGCGTGCCTATATAACCCGCTGCGCAAAGCCCTCGACAGGACTTGCAGAGAGGGAGAGGACTAGAGCGGAGGACTGCAGCAGTGTGGAGGACAGAAGCGGGGGACTGGCATCGGGGAGCTTGTGATGAGAGAACTTGCATTGTACCGCTTGATGAACTTGACTATCGCATAACAACGCGCGTGCCAACCAACACCCAGTGAATTGAGGAAGAAGAGTTGGTCACTAGATATACGCGGGCGCATCCAGGCACGTTTATAACGAACTTGCGCATTTCAGCCAAGCGAGTGAACGAGGCTGGGTAACCGCCCTTTGCCGTAAAAGCCCTCCCGCCATTTGCCGTAAAAGTCCTCCCTACCGTCCGCCCCGATATATCGCCTTTGCTCAAGAGACACGCTACGTGGCCCTGCCTTCGCCTCCCTCCATCTTCGCGGACGTGCCGGGGAGCGTGGAGAGCTGGACGATGACCCTCCTTGGACGCGCTGGGGAACACCTGCCCATCTGCAATACCCCTTGTGAGTGTGAGTGAGACAGGCCTGTTGTCTTTGGGGTAATTAAGACTGTATAAGGATTTATCTGTGTCTCTTCATCCTGAACTGTATATATGTGTGATAATCATTAAACCTATCAGTTCTTCCTTTCTTCTTGATTCGATCGTTTCTGTGATTTCTCCAATTGACTAAGCGTGGCACGAATAAGATCACTCCAATCGGGTTCCAACATTAAGACTGCGCGGATCACGTGTACGCAAACCGCTCGGCATACTCCATCCACATGTGGTTCGTGCGAGGCTTGCTACCTCGTTTCCGTGGCGGCGCGAGTACTTAGGTACGAGTGAGAATTTGGTCCCGGAACCCTATTTCGCGCTCGCCCGGAAAGGACGTAATAAGTCTCGGTTCCGCCAAGGCCCAGTAAAGACAAGGGGATTAATCCCCCCCTTGATAAGGGGAGAAGGCCGGCGAGAGAACCGCAACATTTGGTGTCAGGAGTTTGGGATAGGACCCGAAGTGCGCTTAACGCACTCCAAAATTACGAGCGACCAAAATTTAGTTTTTAAAATCTAAATTTTTAAGTTCGTGCCATGGCTAGTCAAAGAGATCGAATGCCGGTGGGGGTAGAAGAGGAGGTAGATAACGAGGAATTAATGACCCAGGACCCCCGGGAAGAATTGGGAGAAGAGGAGAACATTGATGAGGGGCCGGCAGTAGGAGTAGAGAATGGCGGCGCCTCACACGTGACGGCGAGTGCCGAGCCCACGATGCATGGGAACTTCCAATTTATTTATGGCACAAATGAGGGCCTATATAATAAAGGCGGAGCATAAAATGGATGCTCAAAGCAATGACGAAGCAAGGTGTAACATGGAGAGGTTGGAAAATAAAATGAGTGGTCAAATAAAAAAAACGGGGGAGAACATTGGGCACATGTTGAGTGAAGAGGTCGCATTGGTACGCAACGAGGTAATGCAGTGCGAGGAACGCGGGGAGAGCGGGGTAGAGCAGAGCGTGGCTATGTGGACCGAGGGAGTTGAAATCGTGACTCGGGGTGTGGAAAAGCCGACGGCCGCCGAATTGGGAAAGAAAGAAGAAATTATAGTTTTTATAGTCGTCGAGGAAGAAGAAATTATAGTTTAAATTGGGGCCTAAGAGACAGTAGAGTTGGGAAATGAATCGAGGGAAGTGATGAAATATGCACAAAGTTTGGATTTGCATTGTGATGTTGTGCTTCCTAACAAAAATGAAGGTTTGCAGGTGGTGCTGCCGTGGAAGAAGGTCCCTAAGGAGACCAGGAGTGTGTATGGCGGGAAAAGATTTTTGGCGCGGGATCGAGACGGAGCCCGGGCACTCGTGGAAGGTCCTTTGTGAGGTGTACGAGGGTGAATGGTGCGCGTGAGAAAAAAAGTGTGCGCCGGAGCATGAGTGTGTAACAGGAGAGTGTGTCCCAGAGTGCGAGGGAGCATGCACACCGGAATATATGTGGGAAGAGTGTGTCAGAGACGAGTGTGAAACAGTGTGCGATGGCCGAGGAGAGTGAGAGAGGATGCACACCAGAGCGTGTTGTCGAGAGTGTGCAGGAGTGCACACCAGAGCGTGTGATTGTGTGTGTACCAAGAGAGTGCACCACCGTGGACGTTACGGAGTACGTAACGGAGGGGTGTACGCGAGGGTGTGCGATGGCCAAAAGTTAGGGAGAATGCACACCGGAGCATGTTGTAGAGAGTGTGCAGGAGTGCACACCAGAGCACGTGATTGGGTGTGCAACAGGAGAGTGAACACCCATGGGTAAGTGTGCGCTTGTTGGGTGTGTACTGGGAGAGTGCACACCCGTGATTGTTACTGAGTGCGTCACAAAAGAGTGTGCGTGAGGGTTTGTGATGGCCAATGGTGTTACGGAGTACGTAACGGAGGGGTGTATGCGAGGGTGTGCGGTAAAGGAGTGTGTGGAGGAAAAGTGTGTAATGGAGTGTATGAGAGGCGCTGGAGCGCCGCGTTGTGCGAGTGAGGAACGGGTCGCATGGGGTGAGAATGTGGCCCGAGAATCGATGCAGACCGGGGCAGCATTTAGCGCGACGTATAGCCGACGTGAGCCCTCGGTGTGTGGTGTGCATTGTGTGCTGCGGGGACCGGCGGGGATCGTTGCCATGGCAGTCTCGCAAGGAGCGCCGTGCACGGTATGCGCCAGGCCCCGCCCTGTATGGTCGGTGCCGTGCTGTGGCGAAAGAGGCAAACGGCACGGTTCAATGGGAGGAAGGAGAGGTCGGAGCTGCGCCCCCTGGCAGCTGCGGTGCTCTGACCATGGCCGGTTGGGCCATCGTGCATGGGACCGCAAGGCATCGCGCAGGGATGGCGCCTTGAACCTTGGCCCAACAAAGCCTCCTCGCCTGAATCGAAAATGCCGGACGGACCCAACCTACAGGAGACCAACCACCCGCATGCATCGCTCGACTTTTCGAAGCCGAGCTGTGACGACGATGTATTTCCGCACCGAGAGGCTCAGGTGAAGTGGACGGATAGCGATAGTGTTGGCGAATGGTACCCGGCATGGGGGAGTGGTGGTTTCACCATTCCTCACTATTTGGGCACATGAGCAATAGATTATGTGGATGGCAGTGAAAGCTAGCCGAGGGCGGGCCACGTTAATTGCTAGGGATATAGAAATGACAGTAGATGACAAGCTTTAAGTAGAGACATTTGTACAGGTAGATGGCTCGTAGTTAAATTCGATGGTTGATAATGATGAGGGAGTGCATAGTCTAAAGGGAAGACGGGGAAGCGCGAGTGTTCGGGGAAGTAGTCAGCTCGATGATGCTGTGTGTGTGTAGTAGTGTGTGAAGAACCTGAGTATTGAGATAACCGGAGTGGTTTTTGAGAAAAAGTGGAATTGTGTTGAGTGTATGGGAAACAGGTGTGTGAGCACAATAGGTGTGCCAGAGATTTGGTATGAGAGCACAAAAGAGTGTGCAAGAAAAGTGGTGTGTGACATAAATGGTGTGCGAATGAGTGGTGTGGAATAGAAGGTGTGGAATGCATGGTGCGAAGGAGTGAATGGGGGGAGATTGACCCCTTCACGAATACCCGGGGTGGGTATTTTAAAGTCAGGTAGAGGGTTTAGGTAAATTGTTTGGATATTGACACCTGTGGTCTGGGAAGTCGCCAGAGATGCTTGGTTGGGTGCATGAGTCTGTGAAATGGCTGGGCGTGTGGGCTTTGTTGGTATGTATGGTTATTGGGGCACTCCGCCACTGGTAGCCTGTCGGCCAGGTGAGGCCGCAGGTAGGCTCCGGGAGCCAGTTAGAGTTATGAGTAGTGTTCAGTGGGGCCTGAGGATCCTAGGAAAGGACCCGGGTAGCCCAATTCCAGAGAAGGCATCAGGGGGTGAGAGAGCCAGGAGCAGCCTTCCCCAATTTAGGGAGTCGCAAGGAGCAAGGTAAGCTCGGGTGGCGGCTTCAATGGCGGAGGTGCGCAGGTAGTTGGACCTGCTAGTGGAGCCACACGACCCAGGCCCGAAATTGTGCAAGGGCACAGATTGAAAAATTGGGGAGTGATACCCAAATTCGTAGGGCGCCGCAGAATGGTCAATGGGAATTGGTTTTTAGAACCACATAGTTTAAAGATGCCAATTGGCAGGGCATGACCTCGGGTTAGTTTAACTGAGTTAATGTAACCAGTGTAGTTAGGATTTGAGGAAGTCCCTTCGCGCCATCCACATTCATTCACCAAGGTAACAAAGCTCCGCACCCGCACCAAGTGAACGATTTGAGTGAGTGAGACGCATCACGACGGAAAGTAACAATGTGTTTATTCCATCTCTTCCTTCCTGGGAGGGATTGGACGACGAATTTGGTATAGAGGGGGATATGGGAGACAGGACGTAGTGACGAATTTGTAAATACAGGGAAGGGCAAGGGTAGTGTAAGCTGACGTTGGGGGGCACGGACGGTTAGGGACGAGCTTTCTCTGCTCGCTCTCCCGCGCCCCTCATGCTAAATTACCTTGTTTTGATGTGTACCTTTGCGCCCTTTCTGCTTCGCTGACTGTGCTTTGTCTCTCCTCCCCACCCATGGACCCACTTTGGAGGAGCAGTTGTGCAACAACAGCGAACTGTGCAGCTGCACCTCGGCACACCAGTGCAGCTGCACCTGGCTGCGCCCGTACAGCACCCCGGCTGCACTTTGCTACACCCGTGCAGATGAACTGTGCAGCACTTTGCCGCCGTATTCGTTACTATAACTTTGCTGCATATGTACAGCATTTGCTGCCACAGACACTTTGCTGCACCACATTACACATGGACCACACGTTTTGTGGCCTTACACTTTGCTGAGCAGTATTTTGCTGCAAACTTACCTTGCATCTTCGGACCACGTGTTTTTTTTTTTTGAGTGGCATCAATGTCACGCCGTTGGACAACATAGGGTTGGCCCTACTGGCAAATCAAATAAAAACAAACAGGGGTTTTTTGTACATTTTATTCTTGGTGTGCCAGGAAAGAAGAACTTTAAGTTCTATTGCACACAGAAGATGCGACATGCAGGAAGCAAGAAGATGCAGGAAGACAGAAGATGCAGCAGCCCAGCAGTAAATGTGAACTTTTTGATAAATGTGTTTTGTGTATTGGTGCTATGATGTGCTTTCTCTCCCCTCCAAACTTCTTTCCACAAAAGACCAGGTCCTGGGTTATAGAAATGTAAATAATTAGGTTTTGTGGTTGTAAATAAGATGCTACCCACCGGCTTTATGTGTAGTTTGAAATTAATTCCACAATTCGTTTAGCTGTGGGCGTGAGTCTGTTAGAGTTAGTTACACAACGCAGTAGGTGGGACATATCTAGTGTTGTAAAACTGTTGCATACACGGGTTAGATTAAATGCTAGGGGGAACCACACCTAAGTGCCACACATAATTAAAAGCTAGTCCCAAGTCTTTCTCAAAACCGGTCGTTCCCACTTGGGTAGGTTCGACTCGGGGACGAGTCTGACGAGGGAGGGGGGCAGTGCTATGGTTTTGAGGTTTGTACAGTGAGCTCAATAAAGGTTAACGGTTGCCCCCCATAGATAGTCACACAAGCAACATGTAGCCTCGTTTGTAGTATAGTTATTTCTTAGTATGTGTGAGAGTATAGTATGAGTAGTAGGCCCTTTCCAATGTTAATTCTGCGTTGTGTAAAGCCAGGAAAATAGGCCCTAATGCCACCGATCATCCTACGTCCGTAACCTCAATACAGTTTGTTAACGTTAGTTCATTTTGGGCGAGGTAACACGATGGCGGCGGAGGAGGGTCGGGGCGGAGTCGAGGCAGAGGCGATAACGGTAAGCATGAGCCGCCAATCAGAGCTCAGAGGTGGTGGCGTCAGCGGGCGTGGTGAGAAGAGTCTGGTGAGTTCCAGAAGGTTTGCGGGGCGTGCCTATATAACCCGCTGCGCAAAGCCCTCGACAGGACTTGCAGAGAGGGAGAGGACTAAAGCGGGGGACTGCAGCAGTGTGGAGGACTGAAGCGGAGGAATGACATCGGGGAGCTTGTGATGAGAGCACTCGCATTGTACTGCTTGATGAACTTGACTATCGCATAAGAATGCGCGCGCTAACCAACACCCAGTGAATTGAGGAAGAAGAGTTGGTCGCTAGATATACGCGGGCACAGCCAGGCGCGTTTATAACGAACTTGCGCATTTCAGCCAAGAGAGTGAACGAGGCTGAGTAACCGCCCTTTGCCGTAAAAGCCGTCCCGCCCTTTGCCGTAAAAGTCCTCCCTACCGTTCGCCCCGATATCTCGCCTTTGCTCGAGAGACACGCTACGACAATGTTCTAATCATTTGCACCTGAGCTGCTGCACCTGATTCTAATTTTAGGTATTTGAAGTAGTGATAAATGTAAGGGTGTACTTACTTTTTACACATGCGAAATTTGCATTTATGTTTATTTAAATTATACAATCGACTACAAAATGTAAACACAGAACGTGTGGTCCATAGGTGTACCGGTGCAGGAAATAGGCAGCAGGGTGCAGCGCAAAAGTGCAGCCGCACAACTCAGGGTACCTGCACACTCACCTCAACAAAAGATAATGGGTCCATGGGTGGGGAGGAAAGACAAAGCAGAGGTTAGCGGGGGCAGGGGTACACGTCAATACAAGGCAATTCAACATGAGGGGTGCGGGAGAGCGAGCGGAGAAAGCTCGTCCCTAGCCGTACGTCACCCCCCATGAAAAACCTACACTACCCTTGCCCTTCCCCGTATTTACACTTTACAAATTCCGTCTCTACCGTCTTGTCTTTTCTATCCCCTCTAAACCAAATTTGTCAGCCAATCCCTCCCAAGAAGGAAGGGATGGAATTACACACAATGTCTCACCCACGTCATGATGCGTCTTTCATTCCAAATAGTTCACAAAACCTGGTGTGGAGTCCTGTCACCTTGGTGAGTGGATGTGGATGGTGCGAAGAGATTCTGATCCTAGCTATCCTCTACTTGACATTAACTCACTTTACACTACCCGGGGTCTTGCCCTGCCAATTAATTGGCCTCTTTACACTATGTGGTTCTAAAAACCAATTCCCATTGACCATCCTGTGGTGCTCTTTCAATTTGGGTTCTCACTCCCCCAATTTTTCCTACTGTGCCCTCGCACAATTATGGGGCTGGGTCGTGTGGCTCTACCAGCAGGTCCTACTTACCTGCGCACCTCCGCCACTGAAGTCGCCACCCGAGCTTACCATGCTCCTTCAACTACCTGAACTCGGGGAAGGCCCCTCCTGGCTCTCTCACCCCGCTGATGCCCTCTCTGGCATTGGGCTACCCGGGTCCTCTCTTAGGATCCTCGGGCCCCACTGAACTCTACACTGAACACTACCTGGCTCCCAGAGGCTACCTGCGGCCTCACCTGGCCCACAGACTACCAGTGGCGGAGTGCCCATTTAACCATGCTCACCAACACGCTCACACGCCCAGCCATTCCACTCACTCATGCACCCCTCAAAGCAACAACTTGCTACTCCCTGCACCACAGATGTCAATATCCAACCAATTTACCTACTCCCTCGACCTAACTTTAAACTACCCTCCCTGGGTATTCGTGAAGGGGTCCATCTTCCCCCATCCACTCCTTCGCACCATGCACACCACGCCACTCATTCCACACACCATTTACTCCACACCATTTATTCCACACCATTTATTCACTTGCACCCCATGCAAGTCAATCACTCAACACACTTACACACATCCTCAATACACCACTCATACACTTTCTCCGGTCATCCCAGACCATTGCCTCATTTCACCAAGTTCATCCACAAACAATTTCACTCAATTCCTCATTTGCACCTAAAGCTCATCCTCATACTCTCACACACAGCAGCATTTAACTAAATATTTCCCCTAATACTCGTGCTTTCCCCATCTTCCCTTATACTAAGCACATCCCTCGTCATTATCATCCTTCTAATCTGACTACGTCCCCTATACCGGTAACAACGTCACTACTTAAATCTTGTGTCTCCTAAAGTCACTCTAAATCCCTATCATTATCCTAGCCCACCCTCGGCCAGCTTTCACTGCCAAACCCCATAAATCTACTGCTCCTTTGCCCAAAGAATGTGAGGTGAATGGTAAAGCTAGCATTCGCCATCACTACTGCCATTACTAACTGTCCACTATACTGGAGCCTCTCGGGGTGGAAATACATTTTCACCGTTCAGCTTCGAAAAGCTGAGCAATGCATGCGGGTGGTTGGTCTACGGTAGGTTGGGTCCATCCGGCATTTTCGATTCTGGGGAGGAGGCTTACTCGGGCTGAGGTTCCAGGCGCCATCCCGGCGCGGAGCCCTTCGGTCTCCGGCACGATGGCCCAACCTCCCCTGGCCAGAGCATTGCGCCCGCCAGGGGGCGAAGGTCCCACCTCTTCTTCCTCCCCTCAAACTGTGCCGATCGCCTTTACGATGCAGCATCGAGCATACAGGGCGGGGCCCGGCACAAATCGTGCACGGCGCTCCTTGTGAGACCGCCGCGGCAACGATCCCCGCCGGCTTCCGCAGCACACAAAGCGCACCACGCCCCGAGAGCTCGCGTCGGCTATACGTCGGCCGAAACGCTGCCCCGGTCTGCGTCGATGCTCGAGTCGCTTTCTCACACCACGCGACCCTTCCCATACTCACACATCCCAAACACTCCCTTAATTCCGTTATTGCACTGGCTCGTGCATACCACCCAGGCGCACTCATGCTGTTCGCACACTCCATTATCACGCAGTCCTCTGTTACACAACTTTCTTCCACGCACTCCTCTAATGCACTCTCGCCCGTTACATCCTCTGTAACAACCATGGGTGTGCACTCCTGCACATACCCAATCAGCACACACTTACCCACGGGTGTGCAATCTCCTGTCGCACACCCAATCACATGCTCTGGTGTGCACTCCCACACACTCTCTCCAACACGCTCTGGTGTGCATCCTCGCACACTCTCTTCATCCATCTCACACTCCATGTCACACTCCACTCCACACTCTTCTTCAACACACTCTTCCCACATACATTCCGTCATACACTCTTCTTCGCACTCTAACACACTCGCGCTCCGGCGCTGTTCGCACACACGCGCCATTCACCATCATACACCTCACCACGGACCTTCCACAAGCACCCGGGTGACGTCGCGATCCCAAGCGCGAGAAAAATCCTTTCGCGCCAAACACTTTCGCGCCATAACTTTTCGCGCCATATACAACCCTATTTACCTTCGGGACCCTTTTCCGCAGCAGTGCCTGCAAATTCTCATTGGGGTTAGGCAGCACGACATCACAATGCGAATGCAGACTTTGAGTACATTCCATTTCTTTCTTCAATTCAGGTACTAATTCTGTGGTCTCCTCAACCCCAATTTCCATTACAATTATGTCTTTTTCTTTTTCCTCGACGACCGCCGGTGCCAATAAAATTTCATTTTCCAACTCGGCGGCCGTCGGCTTTTCCATACCCCATGTCGTGATTTCTACCCCAGTCCACCTGGCTGTGCTTGGCTCAACCTCGCTTTCCCCGCGTTCCTCAAGTCGCGCTACCCCGTCGCGTACCAATGCGACCTTCCCGCCTGACCTGCAATCTATTTATTTCCCCATCACTTTCATTTTGCCTCCTATTCTGTTAACACACTTTTAACCCGTCTTTCATCCCTTTCATTTGATTCTCTTGGGTGCCCATCCTGTTTTCCAACCCAACTAACCCCTCTTACATTTCTTTCATTTGGCCACCCATGTCCTTCAATTGGCCCCCCATTTCCTTAATTTGGCCACCCATTTCCTTCATTTGGCCCCACATTTTGTTTTTGTCCCCCGTCACACTGCGGAGTGAAAGGGGGACTATGGTTTTCCCCTCCGTCCGTGTGTCCGTCCGTCCGTCCGTCCGTCCATCCGTGCGTGCGTGCGTGCATGCATGCAGGCCTAAGCGAAGGACCGCATTCGAATTTGGTGTGTGGGTGCAACCCACGTCAAATTCCAAGATGGCCGCCGCCATGTATGTCTGATGCCATGTATGTCTGAACATTGTGAGCTGAATATCTTGAAAAATAAGCGAAGTACCAACTTATAATCTGGTGTGTGGATGTATCTAGGCATAAGGAAGAACCCTATTGAAAATTGGGTCGCCACGTCAAAATCCAAGATGGCTGCCGCCATGTACGTCTGAACCTTGTGAGCAGAATATCTTGAAAAATAAGCGAAATACCAACTTATAATCTGGTGTGTGGATGTATCTAGGCATAAGGAAGAACCCTGTTGAAAATTGGGTCGCCACGTCAAAATCCAAGATGGCTGCCGCCATGTATGTCTGAACATTGTGAGCTGAATATCTTGAAAAATAAGCGAAGTACCAACTTATAATCTGGTGTGTGGATGTATCTAGGCATAAGGAAGAACCCTGTTGAAAATTGGGTCGCCACGTCAAAATCCAAGATGGCTGCCGCCATGTATGTCTGAACATTGTGAGCTGAATATCTTGAAAAATAAGCGAAGTACCAACTTATAATCTGGTGTGTGGATGTATCTAGGCATAAGGAAGAACGCTATTGAAAATTGGGTCACCACGTCAAAATCCAAGATGGCCGCCTTGCGTCTTCCACTTTGTCAACTCGCATCACTTCACCGATGGGGGACCTAGGCGTAACGCTTGTCCAAATTATTTAACCCATCTTTCACTTCTCTTATTTCTGCCCTTGCTTTGTCCCCCTCTATTTTCATGTCTTCACCCGACTTGACCATAATGGCCCTCATTTGTGCCATAAATAGGCCCCAGTCCGTTGGCACCGCGGGCTCGGCTCTCGCTGCCATGTGCGAGGCGCCGCCATTTTCTTCGCCTGCCACCCCTACTGCTGCACCCTCCTCAATGCTCTCCTCTTCTTCCCATTCTTCCCGGGGGGCCCTGGGTTATTTCGAATTCCTCCTCTATCTCCTCATCATTTACCCCCACCGGCATCCGACCGTCTTGGCAATCCATGGCACGATGTTAATTTGGATGTTAATAAAATTTTGGCCGCTCGTAATTTCGAGTGTGTTAGGCGCACTTCGGGTCCAATCCCACTCCTGACACCAAATGTTGCGGATCTCAACGTCGGCCTTTCCCCTTACCAAGGGGGGAATAATAATAATAATAATAATAATTCATTTATTTTGTATAGCGCTTTTCAAGTAGCCCAAAGGCGCTTTGACAGAGTGGAAAACATAATGCATAACAATACATGAAAACAACAATTGCAAAAAGACAAGAATCAATAGGGAAATATTTAAAGCAAAAGGAGAGAGAAGGAGAGGAGATAGTCAGGGGTTAAATGCTGTGGGTTGAATGTTGAATGCAGTGTTGAACAGGTGGGTCTTTAGTGATGTTTTGAATGTGGTGAGTGAGGAGGAGTCTCTGATGGTGTGAGGTAGTGAGTTCCAGAGGGTGGGAGCAGCGATGGAGAAGGCCCTGTCCCCCCAGGATCTGAATTTGGTCCGGATGGAGGGGGTCAGGAGGTTGGTACCAGCAGAGCGGAGGTTGCGGGTGGGAGTGTGTCTGGAGAGGAGGTCAGCCAGGTAGGATGGGGCCAGGTTATGGAGGGCTTTGTATGTCAAGAGGAGGATTTTGTACTGGATTCTCTGGGGGATGGGGAGCCAGTGAAGCTTGTAAAGGACGGGGGTGATGTGGTCACGGGTCCGGGAATGGGTGAGTAGACGGGCAGCGGAGTTCTGAATGTATTGGAGTTTATTGGTGATTTTTGAGGGTGAACCATAGAGGAGGCTATTGCAGTAGTCCAGACGGGAGGCGATGAAGGCGTGGATGAGGGTTTCTGCAGCCGTGGAGGAGAGGGATGAGCGGAGACCGGCAATGTTTTTCAAGTGAAAGAAGGCTGACTTTGTGATCTGTTTAGTGTATTTGTCGAAGGAGAGGGTTTGGTCAAAGATGACGCCAAGATTCCGGATGTGAGGGGAGGTGGATACTGGGATACCGTCGATGTTGAGGGCAAAGTTATGGGTGGATTTTGTGAGCGTTTTTGGGCCAATGATGATTATTTCAGATTTATCACAGTTAAGCTTGAGGAAGTTGATTTGAAGCCAGGATTTTATTTCAGTGATGCAGTTTGTCAGGATAGAGTGGGTGTCGGTGGAGATGGACTCGGTGGAGATGAAAAGCTGGATGTCATCGGCGAAGCAGTGGAATTGGAGACCATGACGGCGGATCAAGTGACCGAGGGGGGACAGGTAAAGGATGAAGAGGAGGGGGCCAATAACTGAACCTTGGGGGACACCTTGGGGGAGGGGAGCAGTGGGGGATTTGCAGTTATTGATGGAGATGAACTGGCGTCTGTCAGAGAGGTATGATTTAATCCAAGAGAGGGCAGTGCCGGTAACGTTAAAGGTGGATTCAAGTCGGGTGAGGAGGATGGTGTGATCGATGGTGTCAAAGGCAGCGCTGAGGTCGAGGAGGACGAGAATGTTGAGGTTGCCAGCGTCAGAGGAGAGGAGAAGGTCGTTGGTGATTTTGAGGAGAGCAGTTTCAGTACTGTGGTTGGAGCGGAATCCGGATTGGAATGTTTCATACAGGTTATTGGCAGAGAGGTGATGTTTGAGTTGAGTGGCTACAGCGCGTTCCAAAACTTTTGACAGAAAGGGTAGGTTGGAGATGGGTCTGAAGTTGTTTAGGGTGTCAGGGTTTAGACCAGGTTTTTTTAGAATGGGGGTAACAGCAGCAATTTTGAGGGAAGGTGGGACGATGCCTGTAGATAGGGAGGAGTTTATTGTTGCAATGATAAGTGGAGAGAGAGCAGGGAGGGAGGCCTTGACAAAGCTGGAGGGGATGGGGTCAAGAGTGCAGGTGGCAGTTTTCATTCCTATGAGGAGTTCAGAGAGGTCAGTAGGGGAGATTGGGGAGAACCGAGACAGGGGATGGCAGGACAAGGGGGGGCAGGTGGTTGGAGGGGGAGCGGGTGCGGCGGTGGTCAAGCTGTTGTAGATGTTGTCAATTTTGCGTTGGAAGAAAGAGAGGAAGGAGATGCAGTTGTCTACTGTGAATGACTGGGTGGTGGTGTTCAGGGGGCGGAGGAGTTTGTTTATTGTCGAGAAGAGTGCTTTTGGGTTTCCGGAGCCAGAGTGGATAATTTGAGAGTAGTAGGCGGAGCGGGCGCAGGAGAGGGCATCTTTGTAGTGTTGGAGGTGGTCCTTGTAGGCTTGGGAGTGAACTGTGAGACCTGTTTTATTGCGGAGTCTTTCAAGTTGGCGAGCACGAGTTTTCATCAGGCGGAGTTCGGGGGTAAATCAGGGAGCAGAATGGGTGAAAGAAACTGTTTTGATTTTTACAGGCGCAAGCTGGTCAAGGCAGGAGGAGAGAGTGTGGTTGTAGTAGTCAGTGAGGTCGGAAGGGGTGTGGAGGTCAACGAAGGGAGAAGTGGACATTTTTTCAGAGAGGGTGGATTAGAATGAGGTAGGTGAAAGAGTGTTTAGCTGATGGAAGGTGATCGTGCGATAATGTCTTGGTGTTGGGGTGGGGATGTTGATGGTCATAGTGATAGCTAAGTGGTCAGAGAGGGTGAGGTCAGAGCCAGAGAGATGGTGCAAATTTAATCCAGTGGAGCAGAAAAGGTCCCAAATGTGACCACGGATATGGGTAGGAAAGTCGACATGTTGAGTGAGGTTAAAGCAGGTGAGTAAATCAGTGAAGTCAGTGGTTATTGTGGAGTCAGTGGAGTCCATGTGGATATTGAAATCACCAAGGAGGAGGATTGAGGGGGAGAGGGAACATAGCTGGGTCAGAAAGTAGGAGAAGTCAGACAGGAATGATGGGTGTGGTTTGGGAGGGCGGTAGACGACAGCCATGACTGACTGCGTGCGACAAGAGAGTTTAAAAGCCAGGTGTTCAAATGATGAGGATGAGGCGATGGGGATGAGGCTGGTCCTGATGTCTTGACGGTGGATAACGGCAATTCCACCACCTAGGCCCCCCGAGCGTGGTTTATTGACATAGGAATATCCATTGGGTGTGGTGAGGTTGAGTGTGTAGTAGTCCAGAGGTTGTTGCCAGGTTTCGGTGAGACAGAGAAAGTCCAGTTTGTTATCCAGGATGTATTCGTTCAGGATGAGGCATTTGTTGTTGAGGGACCGGGTGTTGAACAGGGTGAGCTTGATGTTGTTTTGTACGGCGGGTATGAATTCAGGTGATTTGGCCAGGGTTCGTAGGCAGGAGGTGCGATCGTGTGCGTTGCTGTGACCAGGTGCGCTGGGACGATGAGTGGGAGTGCGCTGAGCCGACCAGGGACGGGGATGGAGTGACCTGATTGCAAATATACAAACTTACGACCGGAGCCACGGTGAATGTACCTGGGTCGTCGGAGGAGTCCATTTGATTTGATGGCAGAGATGCATGATGGGGTGGAGCGGGTATTGAGCAGAAGGAGCCTTGCGGCGGAGTACCGCAGAGCCATGCCAGGCAGGAGCGGAGAGACGAGACGAGGCCAAGGTTGAGGAGGTGAAACAATGGTCCCAACCCACGGGAGCGGGCCCGAGGAAACGAAGGAGCCAGGTAGGTGAAGCCAGGAGCAGAGCCGGGACCAAGCAGAGGGCAGGCAGGAGCAAAGAGACGATCACGAGGCCAAGGTTGATCACAGCAAAGCGGCAAATGCAGCGGCAATCGACCGCCGCCGCTACAAATCTAGATCACGGCGGGAAACCGCCACCAAACCGCTGCGATGGTCACAACCCACGAGAGCGTGCCCGAGGAAACAGCGAGCAGGCAAAGGAGCCGGGCAGGCGAAGCAGGGAGCAGAGCCGGGGCTATGCAGAGGGCAGACTCAATGGACAAAAAAATCCGCACGACCACCAAAAAAGCAAGCAACTGACAGTGGCCTGGTCGAAGAAGCGGCGAGCATGTGACGCCTGCGTCCTCTTCATACCGGACCGGAAGCCGGTCGCGATAATCCCCCTGTCTTTTTACTAGCCGACGTGATCCGGGGCTATGACGTTCCTTCCGGTCAGCGTTGAATAGGGTCGTAGGCCGAATTCCTAATACCTAATTAATCAATGCCTCCCAGGAAGCAAGGAAATAACCCCACCTGAATCATGGTTGTTGTGGAAACGCCGAGCGATAGCGAGCCGTGTTCGTGCTGTTAACAGGAACTAAACCCGATCTGAGCGGTTCTGAATCGTGCCACGCTTACCCAATGGAGGAAAGGACTGATACGGTCGAATCAGGAAAAAGAGGGAGAACAGATTGGTTTATTTATAATTTGTACAGGAAGGAGAAGAAGAACACACAGTGAAGCTTATACAGTCTTAACTTATCCCTGGACAAACGGGCCCGTCACACACAGGCACACTCACATGGGGATGTCGAAGGTCAGGGTGCTGGTCCAGGGATGATGGCATCCAGGCAGTCGCTCCGGTCCCCGACTCGTACCGCGAAGCAGCTGGACAGGGCAGCAGAAGCTCCCTGCGGGTGGTTTACGTGGAGCGGACAATTACAGGGCGAAAGGCAAGGCTGGCTGGCGGTTACTTCGCGGCTCCCCGCGTACGTATTAGATGGACTTGCACTATACGCGCTCCCAATGCCGCTCAATAGGCGCTCCCCAATGCGCTTTCCTCACGAGACCTCTTTGCACAATCACGTCGCATAAGTCCTCCGCTTCGACCAGTCCTTTACCAAGCCAACCTTCCCCAGCGACTCCTTCTGGTCAAGCGCAATTCCTTCAAGTCCTCTCGCATAAGTCCTCTTTACCAAGCGCGATTCCTTCAGTCCTGTGGAAGGGCTTTGTGCGCGCGTTTATGTAGCGCCGCCCAGCGAACCCTCTGGAACTTGCCAGCCGCGCTCTTACCACGCCCCTTAAGCCATGCCCATCGAGTCCTGGTTGGTTGTTGGCTCTCACCGTCTCCGCCTTTGACGTGCTGCTTGACGTTGCCACACCCCGACCTCGCGCTCCTCCCCCTTTCCAGGCCTACCTCGTGGCATTTGGCTGGTTTCAAGGGAAAACCCTTGCCAGCAGCTAACGCTGGTGGCAAAGGAGGTGGATTAGCCGAATCATGGCACGGGATGGATGCTGCCCAACGAGGTCGATTTGGTGGGTGGGCCGCAAAATGAACGGGACCTAAGCTTATTTATTTCTTTACACAACGCAGGTATCACGAATGGGAATGGCCTTATTCTCACACATACTATGACATAACTAATGTTCTAAGGTGGCCTACGTGTTGCTTGTGGCATAACTATGGGGGCAAACCTTTAACCTTTAATGATCAATATTTACACTCTCAGAACCGCAACAATATAAACATCCGTTGAATCATATCACACGCAAATCATCAACATCTAAACAGTATCTTTAGAATTTCAATAAAAGCCACATCACTGTTCATATCAGAATGTTATGCGGGAGTCCAAACCTGAGAATGCTGGAGACTAAAGCTGAAATTGGGAACACTAAATAGCCTATTTTACTCCTGGAGATCCCAGGATTATCCACCCAAAATATCTTTGCGATCGGTTCAGCAGTTTTTACGGTACCTTCGAACAGACAGACAGACACAGACGGACATGGTGAATTATAGTAAGATGCACAAGCTTGTTGTGGACCCAAATGTCCCATCACATGTCGATCCACCACGCAGAACCCCTATTGCTCACAGGGACAAAATTCAATCAGAACTTGATGAGATGGTTCTACAGGGAGTCATACGGCGTATCAAGGAACCAACGGAGTGGGTGAGCTCTCTCACATATGTAACCAACAAAGATGGCAATATTCCGATTTGTTTGGACCCAAAGCACCTCAATCGAGCCCTGATTCGCCCGTATCACAAAATACCTACAACGGAAGAGCTCAATCACAAATTTGCAGGAGTGAAATACTTCTCCAAACTTGATGCCAAGTCAGGTTGTTGGTCTGTAAGAATCGATGACGATAGCCAACAACTTCTTACATTTCAGACCCCAGCGGGCCGGTATTGTTTCCAACGGTTGTTATTTGGACTGTGTGTCAGCCAGGATATTTTCCAGATGGAAATGGATCGTATTCTCCAGAATTGTAAAGGTGCAGTTGGCATAGCAGATGACATCGCTGTCTATGGTGCCATCGAGGAGGAGCATGACAAGCACCCCAAGGAACTGATGAAAACAGCACAATGCAAAGGCCTCGTTTTCAATTCAAAATAACAAATGCTTGTCAGACGAATGCTTGTCAGACTCCAAGGGTATAACTTTACAACGGAGTACCACGCTGGGGCAGACAATCAGCTTGCTGCATTAAAAAGACCAGCATTTCTTTCTTCGGTAACACTTATAGTAGCCAAGGAATACAGCCTGACCAGCAGAAGGTTGAAAATCTGAGAGCTGTTCCAAAACCTGAGAACAAAGCCGAGCTTCGACATTTCATCGGCCTCATGACATATTTGGCGCGCTTCATCAAGGACTTCAGTGTGAAATCCACGACTCTTGGAGACCTTCTCAAAAATGATTCTGAATTCCGAAGGGGAGCCGCACCATCAAATTGTATTTGATCATCTGAAGAATGAGGTGTCGGAAACATCTCTTCTCCACTACTATCAGCCAGAGGAGCCAGTCTACATCCAATGTGATGCCAATCTTCAAGGCCTTGGTGCAGCATTGCTTCAGGCCCATGGAAACCAGCTAAAGCCAGTGGCGTATGCAAGCAAAACTCGAACAGATACTGAACAACGTTATGCTTGCATTGAACGTGAGCTATTGGCCATCGTGTTTGGCATTGAACGTTTCCATACCTACCTGTATGGTCGGAGTTTTATTGTGCTCACCGATCATAAACCGTTGTTGATGATCATTAACAAGCCATTGATTGCTGCCCCACCGAGATTGCAACGAATGCTTGTCAGACTCCAAGGGTATAACTTTACAACAGAGTACCGCCCTGGGGCAGACAATCAGCTTGCCGATGGCCTATCCCGCCTTCCTAGTCCACTCAATACAATGACAATTGACTTGGACCTGCGTGTTGACTTGGTCCATTTCTCTTCTGAGAAGTTGTCTCAGCTACAAGAGGAAACACTTTGTGATTCTGACCTGAGTCAACTTCGAGACTTTATTATCAGTGGATGGCCAGACCATCTGAAGGACCTCCCAGAGGCTCTTAGGACATACTGGAGTTTTAGGGATGAGCTGTCAATTAAAAATGGCGTAATTCTTAAAGGAGAGAGAGTTGTTATACCGAAGAGTATGCGAAACGATTCTGCAGAAACTCCACTCAGGACATTTTGGACATGAGAAAACTAAACTGTAGGTATGGAAACAATATCTCTCCATTCTCAAGACCGAACTCTCTTATCGGTCTCCCTCTTCCAAATCCTGGTGGTGTCTGGTCAAATCTGTTTCTGGTGTTTGTTCCCCCTCCATCCCCTCCCTTACCTCAAATCGCTACACAGCTGACTCCGCACGTGAAAAGGCTGAATGCCTCAACTCTGTGTTTGCCTCTAAATCTTGTGTTCCAAACCCATCCCTCTCTGTACCCACCGTACCCAGTCGTACCCAGCTGCTCCTGGACTCCGTGTCCTTTCCTCCTGACAAGGTGGAAAAGTTTCTGTCAACCGTCGACTCTGATTCTGCAACTGGACCTGACGACATCAGCCCACGGGTCCTAAAATCCTGTTCTTCCGCTCTTTCACTCCCTCTCTCTGTTCTCTTCACCCTCTCTTTTGCTAAAGGTCAACTGCCATCTGCTTGGAAATCAGCCAACATCATCGCTTTACACAAAAAGGTGCAAAAACAGATCCTAGCAACTACAGACCAATCAGCCTTCTCCCAATTATCAGCAGTCATGGATTCCATCATTGCTTTGGATATGAAATCTTTCCTCTTCTCCAATGGCTTGATCTCTGATCATCAATTTGGTTTCAGACCAGATCACTCTACTCTGGACATGCTGCTTCTGCTGTCTCAAAAATGGATGGAGGTCCTCAATGCCAAACAGGAAATTAGAGCTGTCTCCCTCGACATATCACGTGCCTTCGATACGGACTGGCACCCCGCTCTGCTCACCAAATTCTCCTCCTTTGGTATCCATGGAAATCTCCACGCATGGCTGGCAGACTTCCTCTCTAGTCGTAGTCAACGTGTGGCCCTGAATGGGTTTCTCTCATCTCCTCTTCCTGTTCAGGCTGGAGTTCCCCGAGGCAGTGTTCTGGGCCCTGTGCTTTTTCTGGTCTTCATCAATGATCTCTCTGACTCTCTTGAAAATCCTCTATCTCTTTGCTGATGACTCCACTCTCGGCCACTCCATTCCTCATCCCTCAGATCGGCAGTCTGCAGCCTCCTCACTCTCTGCAGACCTTGATAAAATCACAGACTGGGCAAACAAGTGGAACATGTCTTTCAATCCTGACAAATCTCACACTCTTAAGATGTCTCTCCGAAAAGACCGACTGGACAACCCTCCCATCTACTTTCTGAATAATCCGCTCCAAGAAGTTCTGTCACTCAAGCTTTTGGATCTCACTATCTGCCATGATCTTTCCTGGGAAAACCACCTTTCCAAGCTGGCCTCCAAAGCCAGTCGCCGACTGGGCATCCTCCGTCATGCGAAGTCCTTCCTTGGCACACCTGAGCTCCTCACCACATACAAGGCTTTCATCTGCAGCTCAATGGAGTACTGCTCTCCCCTCTGGGCTGGTGCTCCTGCCTCACACCTAGCTCGTCTTCACGCTGTTGAAACCAAAGCGTTCCGAATCATTGGAATCTCCCGCGATGACGCTGTCTCCGAGGGCCTTTCACTTACTCACTGCAGGCAGGTTGGTGGTCTTTCCATCTTCTACCGACTCCTCTCCGGCCTAGCCCCCCCCCCCCAGCCCTGTCTGTGCTCTGTCCCCCAAATATTCCTACAGGTCGCACAAGATCTGCCTGCAACCCTCTTATGGTTAAACTGCCAAAATCAAGATTCTCCGCTCACCTTCACTCCTTCATTCCTCTTTTCTCCCGCCTCTGGAACAAACTCCCTCACTCTCTTCAATCCCACTCCTCCCTCCAGGTCTTTAAAACAGCTGTTCACCACCATGTCTTATCTTCCCCAATCCAAAACCTTGATCTTTTCTATCCCCGCTAATTTCACGCCAAATCCACTTTTTTGAAATACCAACTTCTTTCCTGGAAGTCCTTGGTGTCCTTGCGTTTTATACCTATACTACCTCCCCCCAAGCCCTCTCCCTCCCACACATCTCCCGATGTTGCTGCTCTCAAATGTTGTGTTTGTGTGCTTCCTACCATTCTTTCCCCATCTTGTCTGCCGCTCCCCTTTTTATATACTTTGTTTGCTTGTTTGTTTGATTTGTTTGTTTGATTTGTTTGTTTGATAAATGTTAGCTCTTTCACGAGCCTCTATTCTGTATACAAAACAAACAAAAAAACTGCTGGTGATGGATACTGTGTACTGGTATAACGTTAACAAGGACATTGATTGGCTAGTGGAATGCTGTCCTACCTCCTAACGACACCGGAAATCTCAACTGCCTGAACCACAACAGCAACGTGACATTCCGCTCAGACCATGGAGCAAAGTCGGATGTGACCTGTTCTATTTTGATGCAGCTCATTGGCTCGTCATCGCAGATTATTATTCCAAATTTCCTATTGTTCGCAAAATGCCCGAGTCTGCTCCCAGCTGCACGATTATTGCGACCTTGGGACAGATTTTTTTCTGAGTTCAGCATTCCTGATACGTTTATGAGTGATAATGGTCCTCATTTCTCCAGTGCAGAATTTCGTTCATTTGCTGGGAAATGGAATTTTGAGCACGTCACTTCATCCCCAACATACCCAAAATCTAATGGATGCATTGAGCGCCAAGTCGAGACAGTGAAATCTATCCTCCGCAAATCAAAAAGTGCGGGAAACGATTTTCATCTGGCACTGCTCGCTTGGCGGTCCACCCCGGTGAGCTACAGCTTGACAAGTCCTGCTCAACTGTTAATGGGCAGAAAAATAAAATCGCTGGTACCAACCAGAATCACCAACGTGCACGGCGATGACAACCTCACCCATGAGGAGGTGGAGAGGCGCCGCTACTTCCAAAAGCTCTACCACGATAGGCATGCTCGGACACATGAAATGTCGGGCCTATACCCTGGACAGCGAGTTCGCGTTCAGAACCACAACACCCATTGTTGGGAGTCGGCCACTGTTCTCGGCATGTGTGAAGAGCCATGGTCATATTTGCTCGCATCACCAAGTGGTCAAACACTCCGACGCAACCGAATTCACATTCAGGAGCTCCGGGCGTGTGATGCGGTGCCCCATCAATATTCAAGCCGAAACAAGCGTTCTGAAGCCACAGTGAGTGGGAGCAGCGAACCATCTGCAAGGTCTGGTAATGAACCTATGAATCATGACTGTGACGTCACTTGTGCGACCAGAGCAGAGATGGTTCATCAATCTCCTCAGCGTTCTGCCAGTTTTAGTCACAGGTTGCCTCCGTCACAGAACCTGACAACTGTCCATACGAGGTCTGGCCGAGCTTTGAAAGCGCCATGCCGTCTTGATCTAAAAAACACTTTGCTTATTTGATGTTTGCATTTATACACTTTGGTTATCTCGTGTTAACTGTTCTGGGTTGCTCGTGTAGTGTTGTTATGATCTAATGACAGTGCAGACATGTAATGGTATTACAAGGGTTTGCTGTTTTTACATTATTACTTTTCTTGTTGTGGGAAGGGAGATGTAATGCTATTACATCAGTTGTGGAACCGGAAGTGCTTGCTCGCGTTTTGGAGTGTGATGGTGGAGTTCCGGCCAGGGGGCAGGTGGTGTGTGCAGGTGGTCAGGTGGTTGTCGAAATGAACCTGATTCCGGGTGCTGCAAAAATGATTGTTCTCTTTGACATCGCCTCGTGATATATTCTACATCAGAACCTTCTACATCAGGACATCAAGAGGAGGGAAAACTGGAAGGAGGATGGATTTGGGTGTGGTTAACGAGGGTAGAAAAGACCATCGTTTTAGATTGGTGATGATCTGGTGGTGAACAGCTGTATTGAAGGCCTGCAGGGCAGAATGATACTGAAGGGGATATGGAAGTTGATTCCACAGGTGAGGAAAGAGAGGAATGAAGGAGTGAAGGTGAGCAATGATCCTGGATTTAGATTGTTTCACCAGAAGGGGGTTGATGATGGACCGTGTGCGTCCTGCAGAACCCTGGAGGGCGTGGGGGTGGGAGGGGGGGGGGGTGCAATGCATGGAAACAGCAGCGGATGCAAGACCAGAGAGGATGTGATATAAGAAAGGGTGATCACCAACCTGTCTGTGATGGCACAGTGAGAAGCACGTAGACTCAGCTTCAGCGCAGGTCATTGCAATGATCTTGAAGCCCTTGGTTTCCACGGCATGGCATTAAGCTGAGAAGGAGGCGAGGCAGGGGAGCCAGCCCAGAGGGGAGAGCAGTATGGTACTCCATCAAGCTGCATATGAAGGCACTGCATGTCGACAGGAACCCGGGTGCACCAAGGATGGACCCATACAGTGTAGAATGCCCACCCGGCGGCCAGCTACGGAGGCCAACCACAAAAGGTGGTCCACCCAAGAAAGATTATAGTCGAAAATGAGACCCAAGACCTTGAATGACTGAATCCCCCCAAGAGGACTGCCAATAAAGTAGATAGCACGGTTTGTCAGACTGTCCTTTCAGGGAGAGACAGCAAGAGTGTGATATCTGTCAGGATTGAAAGACATATTCCAAGTGTTTGAACAGCTTGTGATATTTTCAAGGTCCAAAGAGAGGGAAGAGGCTGCTGCCTGCCTGGCTGAAGGAAGAGGGACACTACGGTAGAGGGGGTGGTCACCAGAAAACAAACAGAGGCTTTCCAGAGAGTCAGAGGTCATTGATGAAGACCAGGAACAGGACTGGGCTCAGAATGTTGCCCCGGGACATCCAATCCCCGACAGGGAGAGGAGATGAAAGGATTCTGTTGAGTGCCACATGTAGGCTATGAGGGTCAGTAATCCATGTGCGGTGATGGGCGCCACAGGCAGAGAGTTTGGAGACTAAGGTAGGATGCCAGATTGTATCAAAGGTACAACATACCATATGTCCAGAGAGACATCCCTGATCTCAAGTCTGACATTGACGGCCTCTATCCAATTTTGAGCGAGCAGAAGCAGCATCTCTAAGGCAGAGTAACCTGGTCTGAAACCAAATGGGTGATCAGAGATGAGGTTCTTTGAGAAAAGGAAGGATTTAATATCAACTGTGATGATGGATTCCATTACCTTGCTGATGATTGGAAGCAAGCCGACAGGTCCGTAGTTGAGGGGATTAGCCCCTGCACCCCTCTAATGTAGTGCATCAATGTTGTGGAGTTCCAAGCAGATGGAAGCCGACCAAGCAGATGGAGAGGGGACATGCAAGAGCAGCAGAGCAGGTTTCTTGGACACATGTGCTGATGCCATCCAGTCCAATCCAGTAGCAGAGTCAGAGTCGAGGGTTGAAAGAACCTTTTCCACTTTTTTAGGTGCAATAGACACATGGGCCAGGAGCAGCTGGTTATGACAGAGAAGGATGGACATCAAGAGTGAGTAGAGGGGGACACAATACCTGCAAGGAAACACAGATCTGAGGCACTCAGTCTTCTCACGAGTGGAGTCAGCTGTGGTGCTATTTGAAGAGAGGGAAGGGATGGAAGTGGAGCCAACTCCAGATACAGACCCACAAGGTGGCACCAGGCATTAGAGGAGGGAGACAAGCCTGAAAGCCCACTCCCGAGGCTGGACAGATGCTGCCCTCTGGCTCCCCTGGGAGTGGACACGCACCTGCTACAGACTTCCCGGAATGCATTGAGATCACCACCTGCTGGATCAGCCCTCCAGGAAGAGAAGGAAAGCAGTTTCAGAGCAACTGCCTCACCACAGGAAACAGTGTACCATGGGCGTGAAGAAGGGAAGGATTATTGTAGACGACATTGGATGAATCTGTGCATGAGAGAAAGCAGGTTTCTGTAGAAGAATTCCCAGGCTGTGTTAACATTAACCGTTCGACGGTACCACAAAAACGGCTGAACCGATCGCAACAATATTTTGGGTAGGTAATCCTGGGATCTCCTGGAGTAAAAGAGGCTATATTGTTTTTCCAATTTCAGCTTTGGCCTCCAGCATTTTCAGGTTTGGACTCCCGCCTAACGTTATTTTCCCAGGTGCCGCACAAACGGCTGCACCGATCGCTGCACGGCTGTACCGATCGAACTCGGTGACCTCGGACAAAGACCTTGTTGCGGATCCCGGGTTCCTCGATGTACAAAGGGGGGAGGGGTTTATGCCCCGTTCCCCCTCGAACTCTGGGTCCACTGAGGCCGCTGACCGCGAGCGACTAAGTTCGTGATTGACGGATTGCTAAGCAATTCCGATCGCCAACCTCCCAGCCACGCGCCGAAGGGTTTGCTGGTCAAATTGATCCCAAATACCTTCAAGACACGCAACCGAAGAAACCGGGGATCGAACCCTCGCTTTCGCACACCTTATGGGGTGCCGAGCGGATTTGCATGATGTAGAAAGCGGCATTACCTCACGTGATTTACGGACCTGATTCAAGCCAAATTCGGTCTCGGATGTTGCTTGGCCAATGGAGAAAAGACGTATCCGAACCGGTTTGAAGTAACACAAAATGTAGCGCCTTTTATTTTGAAGGCACAGAGAAAAATACGAAGATACACCTTATCAACTCTTACCTAATAATAAACCCCACTGGTGCCTTCACACTCTCACACACACAGAATGACACACGGGTTATTCTCGTACCGATCGATGTATGTGCTGGGATTGCCTCGGTGGTGGCCGCGGCTGTTCGCAGCGCGCAGTTCGATCCTTGATCCGGACGTGCAGCCTGGACGAGGTATTTGGACGATTAACTTCAGTACAGGTAGATGAACTTCAGCGCAGGTTGGGCTAGATTCCGAGCAGGTGGGACGACCAGCTTCAAGATGGGTCACGGGAGGGGCCAACGCTTGCAGGTCCACCGGATCAGAGCGAGGGATCGGCGAAGCACAAAGCAAGAGAGGTCATCAACGAAAGACAAAGGCAAGAGGGTCCGGGCAAGAGCACAAAGGCTAGAGCAGTGTCCGGGCAAGAGGAAGAGGAAGAGTCCAGAGATCGGTGCAGAGCGATGAGTGTCGGCCATCGACGCAAAAAGCAAGAGAGATCTCGTGGCACAGCAAAATCCCAAAAGCAGGAGCAGGAGTCCTTGGTGATGCAAAATCCATGAGCAAGAGCAAGAGAGGTCTCGTCGGCGAGGCGAAATGCAAGAGGCTCAAAATGCGATCGGCGGGGGTTTTATCAGATCCGCCCATGCCTCCAAAATGTTCCACAGCCTCCCATTGGCTGAGGTTTGTCGCATCCTGGTGACGTGTTCCTGCCCCGTCATTGGTCACGTGAGCCTGTGCTTCTGGCCATGCCTTCTTGCTCATCAAAATGTCCTCCTTTAACCACACGAAGGTTTGAAATCCTGCCTAACTCTCAACGCATATTGGTCTTGATTAGTACACAATGGGAAAGGGCTAATGTTTACATTCAATAAGAAATAACTAACTACTGCAGGCTACATGTTGTCATGCAATTAACTAAAGGGGGTTTGCCTTTATGGCAAAACCGCAACAACATTTTATAAGGACAAGGGTTGAATCCCTGCTTGAGAGAATGCCAACCCCCTCCCCGCCATCACGGCCATCTCTCCAACTCACAATCCCATGAGATATGCAGAAAGGACGACCCAAAACCAATTATCTTCTTTTTGATTCGTATATAAACATCATTAAAAGTAAATAATGACCTCGGCCAAAGTTCAAACGATGGAGGTTTAATCTCTGCATGAGAGAATTCCACATAGCTATTTGGGCGGTGTATAAGCCAACAGATCGCGGTCACCATCGATCTTGCCGAGGCTGTAACACCTATCGGCTCAAAATCCTTTTAACTGTTGACTTGGTAGTTTTTACAATGAAGGAAACATAAACAATGTTGTTAAAAATTTATTTTGTGATTAATTTGTGATTGGAGTTATGTTGTTTGGAATGAAAAAAAAGAGATATCGAGTTCAAGTGAATGACGACATGCCGTGGTGGTTTCTACTTTCTGAATGTGAACTTTGCGGATCGCCATATGCAGATTCGCCACGGACCCACGATCGATGTTTCTACACGTGAACGTACCCGTTTGTTTGCGAACGGGTACGTTTTTCATGGAAGTCCTTCACGAACTTGCTGTCCATGTCTGATGTGCGACTGAAGGTGCTTCAGGAATGTGGAATTTATTGGTTTCATGCTTTAGCATTCGCCGTATCTGCATTGCCTGGTTACTTCTGGCCTCCCACCCGTGTGTAGCATGGGTATCTCACTAGTTTTTATAATAAGTAAGATTTCAGACAAAGCGTTGAGGTCAACACTGGGGTGGCGGCAGGAGGCCATGAAAATAGTGCCTACACCTGGGTTGTGAATGCTCCCGGAAGTGAGGATTTATGGTGGGCAGGTCACCACTCCGTCTCAAGGGGACTACTCGAGTAGCTCTCGATGAGAGCGTGAATTTATGCCACAGAAAGAACTTCAGCGCAACAGGAGGCCATTCGGCCCATCATGTTTGTGCGATACACCAACACCAGGTGTAACGTTTGGTTATTCAGACACAAACAAGTCAACAAGATGGCGGGCCAACGGACTGCCGTTTATTCGTCATGGTGTCGTGAACATGCCGTAAACCATGACGTGAACATAACGTCATGATGTAATGCGTTATGTTACAACCATGTCGTAAACCATGACGTGAACATAACATTATGATATAATGCGTTATGTCGCATCTCCCTTTGACAAACAACAAACGGAAAATTAAGTGAAGCATGGCACAGCAAGTAATAAAAGATGTAGCTGATGCATGAACGAACATGAACAAAATAAGTGTAAACATTTAGAACATACTGTCACAACAGTAAAACAGGGGTAGACTACCCTGAGTTACAAGGTGCTAGAAGAAGGGTTAGTCTGCCCTCAGTTTGTCACATAATCCTCTAGATGTTTGGGTCTGTTGATGACGCGGCCTGACTTCGTGGTGAGAGGATTCTGACCCTGTTCAGGCGGCAGAGAGGATGGCGTGTGTGTGACTGGCGAGGGTTGCCCTGTACGGGCTGTAGAGTGCAGGCTGCAGCTGCACGGGCAGTGCTGTGTGGTCTGAGCTGAGCTGGGAGCTGGCAGACCAGCTGGAGCAGTAGCACAGTGTGGGGTCGGTCTGGTCGGTTGCCGGGTTGCATACGTCAGTGCTGTGGAGCTTGGCTGATGAGCACCGTATGTTGAGAGGCGGAGGTGTTTCCTGTTTCGGCGATACTTCCTGCCATTACTTTCAACGATATATGATCTGGGCACACTGTGATGGGCTACAACTGTTGCAGGCAGCCAGTTGTTTGTACCTGGGAGTGGAGTCATCCTTACTGGGTCTCCTGGGAGGAGGGCGGGCAGGTCTCTTTGGACATGTTTGTCGTGGTGGACCCGTTGCTTCTCCTTGCTCTGATCGAGCTTCTTCCTGACCTCATCACAGTTCAGAGTAATTGGACGCAACAACTCACGAGAGGTTGGCAGCAGGTTGCGGGGTCTGCGAGACATGCAAAGCGTGGCAGGTGACATGTTGCAACTTTCCAGCGGCGTGGTCCTGTAGTCAAGGAGGGCCAGATGTTTATCACTGCACTTAGACCAGAGTCGCTTTACCGTCTGTATGGCTCTCTCAGCTGCACCATTTGACTGAGGGTATCGGGGCGAAGACGTCTGGTGATTGATGTGATAGTCAGCACAAAACTGGGAAAATTCTTGCGAGCTGAACTGAGGTCCGTTATCTGTTCTGAGTGTCTCTGCGATGCCGTGTCGACACATTTGTAATTTGAGGGCGTTGACAGTGACTGCTGTGCTGAGGTTTGTCAGAGCATCCACCTCGATGAATTTGGAGAAACAGTCGGTTGTGAGTAAGTATTGATTCCCTTCATATTCGAAGATATCAGCAGCCACCTCAATCCAAGGTAACAGAGGTGTTTTCAGGGGCATCAGAGTTTCTGCGTGCTGCTGACTTTGGTACAAACTGCACTGTGGGCAATCACTGACGACGTCTTCAATTTGTGCAGTCATGCCTGGCCAGAACAGAGCTTCTCGGGCTCTCTGTTTGCATTTGCTGATTCCCATGTGTGAGCCATGTATTTGTCGCATCATGTCTGGCCGCATTGTTGTGGGTACAACGATTCTCATGCCTTTGTAAACAATTCCATCCATCACCGACAGCTCGTCACGGTACTGCCAGTATGCACGGATGCTGTGAGGTGTTTCAGCTTTGGTGTCTGGCCATCCTTTCAGAACCATGGTGTGCAGTTCATTCAACTCTTCAGCAGTTCTCTGCTGGAACTGCGCGTAGCGAGACGGCACCACTGATATGAAGTCTACCATATTGATTAGCTCAATGTCCATCTCTGGTGTAGTATCTGGGAGGTTAGCACGGCTCAGGGTGTCGCTCAGTGGAATGTCCTTCCCTGGTTTGTACGTGATTGTCAAGTCATACGGCTGCAACTTCAGGAGCATTGATTGTAGCCTCATAGGTGCTGCTAGTAGGGGCTTGGTGTGAATTGACTGCAACGGCTTGTGGTCGGACTCGACGGTGATGTTTGATGTCCCAAATATGTAGTAATGGAACTTCTTGCAGGCATGTACAATGGCCAACATTTCCTTCTCCAATTGCGAGTATCTCTGCTCAGTCGGTGTGAGCGCACGGGATGTATATGCTACAGGGTGGTCATCTTGCAGAAGCACTCCTCCGAGAGCGTAACTGCTGGCATCACATTGAATGGTACAGCCTTTCTTGGCGTCGTAATAGGCCAGCACCGGTGCATTGCAGCACAACTGTTTCATCTTTTCAAAGCTCTCGGCTTGAGGTTTGTCCCAATGGAAGAGGACATCTTTGGGCAATAGGGCACGAAGTGGTGCATCCACTGTACTTAATTCTGGTAGAAATTTTGCCAAATACTGGATGAAGCCAAGTATTCTTCGGACATCTTCTTTGTTCTTGGGCTCTGGCATTGCTTTCACGGCCCTCACTTTGTCATCATCAGGTTTCAGACCACTCCCTGTCAAAATATGCCCTGCATATTTCACGAATGATTGTTTCACATGACATTTGTCAAAGTTGAGTTTGAGGTTGAAAGCTGTAGCTCTGTTGACAACTTGTCGCATGATGGAGTCATGTTCCTCTGGGGTCCTACCCGCCACCAAAATGTCGTCCATTATGGCACGAGCGCCTTCGATGCCCTCCAGCATGTTGTCCATGATACGCTGGTAGATTTCAGGAGCGGATCGGACCCCGAAAGGGAGCCTCAGCCAACGGAAACGGCCAATTGGGGTGTTGAAGGTGGTGAGAAGACTGGACTCATATGTGAGCGGGATCTGTAAGAATCCGGATTTGGCGTCAAGTACAGAGAAATACTTTGAACCTGGTATCATTGATGCAACCACTTCTTCAACTGTTGGAATGTAATAGTGTTCTCTCCTAATTGCCTTGTTTAGGTCTTTTGGGTCAATGCAGATTCTGATTTTGTCTTTCTTAACTACGGTGACCATGGAGCTCACCCAGTCTGTCGGTTCAGTGACACGAGCAATGTGCCCATCTTTTTGCATTTCTATTAGCTTGGCTTTAACCTTGTCGTACAGAGCTTTTGGTTGCCGACGTGGTCCATGGACAGCAGGGGGCACAGTGGGGTCGATTTTCAGAGAATACTTGCCTGGCAGTACACCTGTTGTGTGGAGAAGATCAGGATAATCACTAAGGTCACTGACCTTGTGAATTCTCTCAATCAACCCGAGTGCTGTGCTGGCTTGGCCGGAGAGAAGTGGTCGTTGCTTTACTCTGACGACATAAAACTTGACGTCAACAGTGTTTTGTTTGTGCGTCACAGGCAATGTGATGCATCCCTCAACAGCAAGGTCATGCTCCGAATAACTCTTTAACTTGCTATCGGTGGCAGAAAATGACATGTGGGTCTTTAGACTGTGAAACAGCTCAAGCGGCATTATGGATACTGTTGCACCTGTGTCAATCTGTGTCTTCACGACCTTTGTTCCAATCTTGACATCAGTCCACCATTCTGTTGCTGCATTTGTTCCATGAATGTTGTTGACACTGTGCGTCAGGGTCGTGTCATCAGACTCGTAGTCACAATCAACAGCATGCGCAGCAGATCTTGACTGCTCTTTCAACTTCTGTCTACACACACGGGCGAAATGGCCTACCTTCTTACAGAATTTGCAGGGGGCCTCCCTGGCAGGACACTTGTAGTGTGATGATGAGTATCCGCAGTACCAGCAGTTTTGGTTGTCTGTCCACTGTTTTCTGGTGGGTGTCTTGTGACGGGGTGGCTGCTGTTTGTTAATGGCATACACCTTACTGTCTTCGTCCGCAGCAATAACTCGCAAGCTCTCCTGTGAGGTCTCGTAGTTCTGACCGATGCTGGTGGCCTTGTTCAGTGCGAGCTCGTCTCCTTCCTGAAGGCAACGTTCAGTCACCGCTGGATTAGCGGATCGCAGGACAATGGCATCCCGCAGCATGCGGTCCGTGTTGACGCCATATCCACAGTCTGTCACCAGCAGCCGCAGGTCAGTTACAAAGTTGTCAAAGCGTTCACCGGGCAGCTGTTTACGCCTGTTGAAGTTTACTGTTGCTCTGATTTCATTTTTCTTGGGAGCCACGTATGCAGTGTACTTGTCAAGTACTCCAGTTAAGGTTTCATTTTCTGCAGGCACACCTTCGGTTGCAGGAGTCCATGTGAATGTGTTGTAAATTTCTCTGCCTTTGTCGCCTATGTATGTCATGAGATAGTTTACTTTGACAATTTCCGTGGCCGTGGATAACGGTCCGTTGAACGTAAACACACAATGTTGTTTAAAACGTCTGAACTCCTTTTCAAGATCTGACGCTTGCCAGTTCATACGTGGCTTTTCTGAAGCATCCGCCATGGCGACAAAATAGTGCAACTCACTTGCGTTGACAACGACGTGGACGGTTGACGCAGCCGGATCCCGTGTTTGTAGGATTCGCGGGGCGCATGCGAACTCCAACGAGCAAAAGGAGGACCAATAATGCACAAATGACTTTCTTGTCTACGTAGATATAAGAATGATATTTTCATCACTCGTTCGCTTCATTTTCGGCGTGGAACGTCGATGAAAACCACTTCTGACACCATGTAACGTTTGGTTATTCAGACACAAACAAGTCAACAAGATGGCAGGCCAACGGACTGCCGTTTATTCGTCATGGTGTCGTGAACATGCCGTAAACCATGACGTGAACATAACGTCATGATGTAATGCGTTATGTTACAACCATGTCGTAAACCATGACGTGAACATAACATTATGATATAATGCGTTATGTCGCACCAGGTACCAATTATCATCATCCATCTGGCCAACCACACGCAAGCTACCTTCCAAACTTTGCGATTCAACATCCGGTGAATGTTGAATGCTAAATTTGTGCACTAAACGCTGTTAACAGAAAATTAACTTTTTCCCTGAAAACACTTCAAAACACTTATACATATTTAAAGTGTAACCACCTCCAGATAGACACCGAATTACTTTTAAATACTCAAATACAGGTTCACATTATTTCATCCTTATATTGTGTGTATTCATGATAAATCTCGTTTTGTTATATAAAAGGAGAGATGTAAATTAATTTTTTTGTTGAAATTTGTAATATCCCTATTGTAAAAACTGAACGATTGACCAATCGCGCAAATCGCTTGTTGTGGGCGGAGCCAAATGTGTTTACCGGTTACCGTGGAAACAGAATAAAGCGGACGCGACAACGATTGTTCGGTATTTGTGTTTCTTGAGTTGTGTCGAGTCGGAGCATCTCCAGAGAGCACGTGGATCGAGTTCATACTTCATTATCATGGTAAAAGCTGGTTACGCTTCTTTTGTGTGAATGATATTTGTTATTCGTCGAGTTTAATGACAAAGGTGATGGAAAAATAGGTTGATTCCGTGCGTTGACTTGTTGGGCTTACGAGCGCCATTGGCAATGTTCTAAGAACGAGTATCGAGTCCGAAGCACACCGATGTGGACCTTCTGATTCTGATGTACCATAGTCTATAATCTACGAGTACCCGACTGCAAAGCCGCAATGAGCCGGCGAAGCCAAAGCCTCTTGCCACTATTTTACCCATCACTATGGCATCAGTAGGTTCGGTAGTTGGTAGGTAGGTGTAGTAGGTACCGTCGGTGTAGTAGGTGTAGTAGGTGTAGTCGGTACCGTCGGTGTAGTAGGTACCGTCGGTGTAGTAGGTACCGTCGGTGTAGTAGGTACCGTCGGTGTATTAGGTACCGTCGGTGTAGTAGGTACTGTCGGTGTAGTAGGTACAGTAGGTGCAGTCGGTGTAGTAGGTACCGTCGGTGTAGTAGGTGTAGTTGGTGTAGTAGGTACCGTCGCTGTAGTAGGTGTAGTAGGCGTAGTCGGTACCGTCGGTGTAGTTGGTGTAGTACTAGTAGGTGTAGTAGATGTAGTAGGTACCATTTGCATTCTGGATGAGATTAAAATTGATAAAATTTACTTCTTGATTAATTTGGTGAAATCCGTCTCAACTTCGGATATTTCCGGCCGTGAAAAACTATCCCCGACGGCCGCGAGATTTCTAAAAAAGAATTCTTCGTCAATTTTAGAATATTTGACGCCGTTTTCACCGTCCGAAACGCGTAATTGGCTTTAAAAAAATATTTTTCAAATGCTCGAATCTCATTGGTTCCGGTGTTTGGTGACGATTTTCGTTGAAGATAACCAGGCCCGTGGGGGCCGAGGTTGGTCTTAAAGTATTTGAATTATCAATTAGAGGTGCATAAGATTGTGAATCAAACAAGGACGGGTGAAAGAAACTCCTATTGAACGTTTTTCAATTTGTTATGCATACTTCCGCATCCATTGCGGTTCGGAATTCTCAAGCCAAGGGACACAGCATAATCTGGTTCTCGACATAATACGTACGCGTTTATTGACAACATCGGCTTCGCCGGCTGTTCCAGAGAGTCGGCGCTGCTGAGGCTGGTTCTTGGTAAGGGTTACAGTACTGGGTGGTTTGCCATTGCCTTCCCAGCAGTCGTTCGAGAAATAATTTGTAATTTGTTCACAATACCGGAGATAGCTTGCCTACTCTTCGTGAAGATCACTGTGGGATGTTTAACGTCCACCAACTATAATGTCAGCAGACGGAACGTCCATCCGAGGGATGACACACACACACATTGATGCCTCCCTTGCCCTGCTTGTGAAACACTGGAACCACCTTTCGAGGCCATTTTCCCCACAGAGCAGGGGTTGGCCTTTTTCGGTCACCTTGGTCCCATTTTTGAAGCAATGTTTTATGGCTGGATGCCCTTCCTGCCGCCAACCCTATTCCTCGCCTCTTGCAACACACAGGGAATTACCAGTGAACTTGTGCTCAATTTGCCGACCTCGGAAGGATGACAGGCTGAGTCAACCCCCTGGTGTTAATTCAGCAATGACCGGGATTCGAACCCAGGATCCTGGGATCCCAAGCCGGCACCCTAACCGCTAAGCCAACACCAGGCTGTGAAACACTGGGATGACAGTTTATAACTGGGTCGGGATTCAAACCCAGGCTGGACATCTTTTATTGGCGAGTGTGCAACCTCTCGGCCATCCTGCGTGTACCAACCTTAATAAACAAAATGTAATCGACTTGTTCTTGGTTTCCACCTCCCGAACTCATCCACCAAGTTTGATTATAATCCATCCACAAAATCATACCATGGGTCGTTTCTCAATGTTGAAGAATCACTTTAAAACCCTCGGATCCAGAAACTGATTTTCACCAATATTGAATCAATTCGTCCTTGTCACACACCCAACATGTCCACCACGTTTCCTCCAAATTCGTCCATAACTTTTTAATATATCCTGCTATATATCGTTTTTTATGGCTCCGCCCCCGAAGGTGGCGGAGCCATTATGTTTTCGAGTCTGTCTGTCCGTCCATCCGTCCGGGCTGAACCTCGTTTTTCTCAGCAACCACATGGCAAATTGAGACGAAACTTTCAGGGTTGGAGTGACACTGATGCCCAATGTTTTTATGATAATTGTGACGTCATAGGGCACGTGGTATGGCAGCCATCTTGGATTAAATGCAAATAATGAAAAAATTATTTCTCGGAAACCGCTGAATGTAACAATTTGAAACGTGGCACATTGTCAAGTAATCCCAATGGGGGAACAAAAGCATGGTAATGATGACATCATAGGTGAAGTGGTTTACCAGCCAAAAATGTTTTAATCGAATTCCTTATCTTACTATCATTCACCAAATGTCCGTCCGTCTGTTCGAATGTACCGCAAAAACGGCTCAACCGATCGAAACGATATTTTGTGTGGGTAATCCTGGAATCTCCAGGAGTAAAATAGTCTATTTAGTTTTTCCAATTTCAGTTTTGGTCTCCAGTATTCTCAGGTTTGGACTCCCGCATAACATTCACGTTCGCATAATGTCCATTGTGACGATGTTCTTATTGTGACGATGTATGTGTTCACGGTAGTGTTTGACGTGACGGTGTGAGCGTAATTTCGTAATGTTTTTCGTTTCGTAATCCTTTAATGAACGTTCAATGTTTAATGAACGTTTAATGCCCTTCGATGGCCGTGGCCGCAAGCGCGCGACACTGGACGGGCCAGCGTGTACCTTGCCCTTCGCCTTCAGGCTCGGGTAAACCGCTGAGCCCCATCCGTGATGGGGACTGGGGCTTGAGACAGTGTCCTTCATTAAAAGTATAACAAACGCTGTCTCCATCGATCTTGCCAAGGCCGTAACACCTATCGGCTCAAAATCCTTTTAACTGTTGATTTGGTGCAGTTACACGTATCGCTAATTTGGTACACGTATCGGGAGTACATTCGACATCGCGATTGTGAACACGATTATCGATCACGATTCACGATCACGATCATCATGATCATAGTGTATCGATCACGATTTGAAACGCGATGGAATAATATTTACCGATATGAACAGTGATGTGGCTTTTATTGAAATTCTAAAGATACTGTTTAGATTTTGATGATTTCCGTGTGATATGATTCAACGGATGTTTATATGAATCGTTTAAAAATTTAAAAAACCTTCAATTTCTGATATTTTGCCGTTTCATTTGGGCTTCCCAATTGAAGCCCCGCCCATAGGGCGGGTACCGTTGCTTGTCCTAAAAATCTGAAATTGCTTGCACATGATCTATGACCCATTTGTATTGAAATATTAAATTTATGACATCATTGGTCACATGGTTTGGCAGCCATATTGGATTTTACCGAAAACCTCAAAAAAACATCTCTCAAACCACCAAATCGATTGACTCAAAACTTTATGTGTGTCATTGACAAGGCATGGTGATTAAAAGATGACCATGAAAATATCATTGATCACATGGTGTGGCAGCCATATTGGATTGAAGGAAAATATTAAATAATTATACGTCTTGAACTGCTTACCCTATTAATGCTAAATTTTACAAATATCATCTAACACCGTTGTTGCATATCGTTTAAAAATGATGATGTCACAGGTCGCGTGGTTTGGCAGCCATCTTGAATGGAAAAACGAACCGATCCGATCAACACGAAACTTCAGAAATGTCATGCCAGACACATAAATATGCAGAGTGTACATTTTTAAAGGTCATATGTCACGTGGTGTGGCAGTCATATTAGCTTGAAAGCCAATATTTTTAAAAATACCTTCTCTGAAACCACTTCACCGATCGATGTGAAACCTGTCATGGCTGGTGAAAATGTGATAATTGAAAACAGCTGAAGGGATTTAAATCAAACTTGTTTATTTTTAGCACAGTGAACGAGGGCATCTACCCATTGTGGGACGATGCGGAGGCAAATTGGCAACAGTCGCATTGCTCTAGTTTGTCATCACTCCAGCACCAGGTATTGAAATATCATGTAACATATCATTTTTGGCCACATCTCAATGGCGAAAAATCACTGAAGAAATTTAAAAATCTCTTATCCGGATCTGTATTCGAATCATCACCAAAATCGAATGAATTCGTCCTTGTCACACACTCTATCACTCAATGGCGAAAAATCACTTTCAAAAATCCTTGGATCCAGGTCCAGATCTTTGCTAATATTGAATAATTCGTCCTTGACACACACCAAACATGTCCAGCAGGTTTAGTCCGAATCCGTCCATAACTTTTTGACATATCGTGCTACATATAGATTTTTGCCCTATCTCTCAATGGTGAAGAATCACTTTAAAAATTGTGATATTCTGATCCAGATCTGAATTTTCATCAAAATATATTGAATTAGTCCTTGTCGCACACTCAACCTGGCCATCAGACAGATTTCATCCACATCCGTCCACAACATTTTGAGATAGCCTGCTCAAAGGCAGACAAGCACACAGACAGGGATGAAACATAACCTCTGTCCACCTTCAGTGGCGGAGGGAGAACGTTCCTCGATAGAGCACATACCTCAACCAGGCTGAACAGTTTACATTTTGTATCCCACTGATAGGCCAGATTTCTCCTCAACCAAAAACTAATTGGCTTGTTCTTTCACCGACCAAAACACATCCACCAAGTTTTGTCATAACCTGTCCATAAGTTTTTGAGATATCGTGCTGTCGGCTATATTGTTTTTGGCTCGATCACTCAATGGTGAATAATCACTTTTTAAATATTCTAGGATTCAGATCCGGATTTCCACAAAACCTCATCAATTAATCTGTGTCACACACCCAACCCGTTCACAAAATTTTGGCTGAATTCGTTCAAAATTTTTCAATGTATTCTGCTCACAGACAGACAGACACCCAGACAACACAAACAGGTGAAAAGTTAACGTCCGCCCACCCTTGGTGGTGGTGTTAACAAGACTTGAATAGAGGGATTGAGACAATAACAGGGCACACAGAAAATTTTCTGTGTGAAATGCAATCAATGATTTCCTAATAATTGCATTTTTCATGCTCATCCATATATAATGGAGCAAATGTATTTGTATGTATGTATACACATATATATATATATATACTGTATGTGTGTGTGTGTATGTATGTCTGCATGTCTGCATTTACCCATTGATTTGACAGCTGGTCTGACGCCACTCACATTTGTATCCTGAAAAAAAATCACGTCCACCATTTTGGTCAGCCCAAGATGTCTGGAAGTGCCTTATTAAGAAATGCCACGCCCTCCCGATAAGTTCCCCATTTGGTGAAAAGCAAAGTTCTCTGTTTGTTGTAAAATGATCATTAAATATTGAAAGGTTGGAGCTGATATGTGTTATGGACCTTATGAAGGCAATAGTACTTGTCGGCCTGAGACTTACATAACCCGGGTTATTATTTTTTTTTCGGGAGTGATTGTGACAGCGGTCTGTTGCCTATACACCACCCAACTAAAGGGATGTGTCAGAAGAATGTGTTGCACGTTTGGAACAAGATCGCCCGTGGGGTGGGTACTCTGCTCGTTGGTATAATAAACGGAGATCCTTTCCAAGGAACTTCAACACAGGAAGCCATTAGGCCTATCAAAGCCGACATTATTGTTGTCAACCTGTGATTGTCCATGCTCTTTCCTCTCAAATGCTGCAAGGATGTACCTCGTACATGACTTGTTAAGCCTCTTCAGATGTAAAGACTTTTTAAGTGTTTGGTATGGCTCGACCAGGGTTCAAACAGCTGACCTCTCAGACTTAGGGGTGATGCTCTATCCATTACCACACCGAGTCTCGTTATAAATGGGATAATGTGTATTTAGTTCAATTACAATACTGGGATGAGTGAAAAGTTAAAATGACTAATTCCTTGTGATGAAGGAGCTGGGGCTCCCACGTCGATCAGAAGAATGGACGCGACAAAAAGCTGGAATTCATCTGAGTTGCTTTATTGAAATCAAACACTCAGGCACCCTGAAAACCCGTTTATCGGTCAGCAATATATATCTATTAACCCAGGGGGTTTGCCCAGGCCCGGCGCCAGGGGGCGTGGCCCAGCGTCCCGACCGAGGCCTGGCAAGTTGAGCGCGGGCCTGCCCGGGCGTCCTGGACGAGCCCGGCATGGTGATCGCTCCGCGTCCTTGATAGGTGCAAGGCGATTGTGAAACCCCAGCGGCAGCCGCTACACACGTCCCCCCAGAATCGACTTGCACCGGCAGGGTCAACTTGAGGGGGGTCCTGATGACCCGGCCGAAGCGACCCCTGGCGGGTCGTGGGAGGGGGTCCGGTGAGGTGGTGGGCGGTCGAGTGGGGGGCCCCGTGGACGGGGGGCGGCCTCGCCGCGGCGGAAGGGCCACCCGTGGTGGGTGGTCGACGTCCACGTGCGCCGGCTTGAGGCGGTCCACTGTAATCCGGTCCGACCTGCCGCCGATGTCGATGACGAACGACTTGTCGTCCCGTCGTAGCACCCGGAAGGGCCCGTCGTACGGCGGCTGGAATGGCCACCGATGTGCGTCGTGACGCACAAAAACATACTCCGCTGTGCGGAGTGCTGGGGGGACGTAGGACTGGGAGTCACCGTGGTGGGATGTCGGCACGGGGGCAAACCGTCGGGCGGCCTCCTGAAGGTCCAAGCGCTGGTGAGCTGCGGACCAGGGACTGGTAGCGTCGGGCACGAATTCGCCCGGGACGCGTAGCACCTGGCCATAGACCAGCTCGGCGGTGGATGCCTGGAGGTCCTCCTTGGGGGCCGTGCGAAGGCCCAAAAGGACCCACGGCAGCCGGTCGGCCCAACCGCCGTCTTGAAGGCCGGCCATGAGAGCAGCCTTCATGGAGCGGTGGAATCGCTCGCACAACCCGTTTGCTTGGGGGTGGTAGGCCGTAGTACGGTGGAGCTTGACCCCCAGGTTGCGGGCGACCGCTCCCCACAGCTCGGAGGTGAACTGTGGTCCGCGGTCTGACGAGATGTCCGCCGGTGCGCCGAAGCGGGCGACCCAGGTGGCGATGAAAGCCTGCGCCACGTCGGCGGTGGTGGTGGAGACGAGGGGAACGGCCTCCGGCCACCTGGTGGTCCTGTCCACCATGGTGAGCAGGTGTGTGAACCCCCGTGACGGGGGGAGGGGGCCCACCAGATCCACGTTGACGTGGTCGAAACGTCGTTCGGGCACGGTGAAAGGTGCCAGCGGGGCCTGGGTGTGTCGGTGGACCTTGGCCCGTTGGCAGGCCGTACAGGCGCTGGTCCAATCGCGGACGTCCCGACGAAGGCCGTGCCAGACGAAACGCGCCGACACCAGCTTCTGGGAAGCTTTCCGGCCCGGGTGGGAAAGGCCGTGGAGGGAGGCGAAGATGCGGCGTTGCCAGGTGACGGGCACGATGGGGCGAGGCTGGCCTTGGGAGACGTCGCAGAGCAGGACAGTGTCCGCGCAGGGGATGTCGGCCAGGCGGAGGCCCGTGTCCGCCGCCCGGAGGGCTTGCACCGTGGAGTCGGTGGTTTGGTCCGCCGCCATAAGCGCAAAATCCACGCCCAGGTGGACCGCGTTCGCGCTGGCCCGGGAAAGACAGTCGGCCACGGCGTTGTTTTTGCCGGCGACGTGCCGGATGTCCGTGGTAAACTCCGACACGGCGGAGAGGTGGCGCTGTTGGCGGGCCGACCATGGCTCCGTGACCTTGGCCATGGCGTAAATCAACGGCTTGTGGTCGACGAACGCCGTGAAAGGTCGGCCCTCCAGGAGGTGGCGGAAATGGCGGACGGCCAGGTGTAGACCGAGGAGCTCCCGGTCAAACGTGCTGTATTTGAGCTCGTTCGGCCGGAGCTGCCGGCTGAAAAAAGCGAGTGGCTGCCAAACCCCGTTCACCCATTGCTCATGTACGGCGCCCACCGCGTAGTCGGAGGCATCCGTGGTGAGGGCGATGGGAGCGTTGAGCACCGGGTGAGCGAGCAGTGTTGCGTCGGCGAGGGCCCGCTTTGAGCGTTGGAAGGCCGCATCCATTGCTGCGGACCAGGCGATGTCGTGCTTGGCCGGCTTGCCCCGGAGGGCGTCGTAGAGGGGCCGCATGAGGTGAGCAGCGCGGGGCACGAAGCGGTGATAAAAATTCACCATTCCCAGGAATTCCTGCAGGGCCTTTATGGTGCGGGGACGCGGGAACGTGGTGATGGCCTCGACCTTGGTTGGCAGCGGCACGGCCCCGTTCCTGGTGATGTGGTGGCCCAAAAAATCAACGGCCGTCGTGCCGAAGTGGCATTTGGCCGGGTTGACGATGAGGCCGTGCTCGCTGAGGCGCTCGAACAGTGTTCGGAGGTGGAGGAGGTGCTCGGCCCGGGACGTGCTGGCGACGAGGATGTCGTCCAGGTAAACGAAAAGGAACGGCAGGTCACGCAGCACGCCGTCCATCAAGCGCTGGAACGCCTGAGCCGCGTTCTTGAGACCAAACGGCATCCGCAAGAATTCGAATAAGCCGAACGGCGTGATGACTGCCGTTTTAGGGACGTCGGCCGCCCTGACAGGTACCTGGTGATATCCCCGTATGAGATCAATTTTCGAAAAAATGACCCGTCCCACCAGACGGGCGGAGAAGTCTTGGATATGCGGGATCGGGTACCTGTCGGGGGTGGTAGCGTCATTCAGACGGCGGTAGTCGCCACACGGGCGCCATCCACCCCCCGGCTTTGGCATGATGTGCAGTGGCGAGGCCCACGCGCTATCGGAGCGCCGCACGATGCCGAGGTGCTCCAACGCGTTGAATTCGGCCTTCGCTACGGCGAGCTTGGCTGGGTCGAGGCGGCGGGCCCTGGCGTAGACCGGCGGGCCCGTGGTTGGTATGTGGTGCTCGATCCCATGCCGTACTGCGACGGCCGAAAACGTCGGCCGCGTGAGGGCCGGGAACTCCGTGAGCAGGCGAGCAAACTCGTTCGCCGACGGGACGGTGCATGCCAGCTCGGTCGGCGCGGAGCTGCTCAATGTGCATACCAGGGAGCTGAAGGTTTCAGCGTTGATTAAACGACGCCGTTGGACGTCCACCAGCAGTCCGTGTGCGCAGAGGAAGTCGGCGCCTAGCAGAGCCACGGGCACGTTGGCGGTTACAAACGTCCAAGCAAAGCGTTGGCCGCCGAAGCAGAGGGTGACGTTGCGCGGGCCGAAGGTGCGGATAGTCGATCCATTGGCCGCAACTAAGGAGGGGCCGCAAACCGCGGATTGCCTGTCCTGGTCAGAGGCGGGTATGACGCTCAGTTGGGCGCCGGTGTCGCACAGGAAGCGCCGTCCGGACGCTTTATCCGTGATGAACAGTAAGTTGCCCGTATGGCCGGCGCTCATGGCTGGTAATGAACGCCGGCCCGGCCGTTTCCCGGCCTGCCGAAGGTGCACGGGGGTCGGCATGTCCGGGCCTTTTGTCCGAACCTGGCATGATAGTAACACCACGCTTGGTCGGGTGGAGGTGGTCGGCACGGTAGAGCGGCCGCCAATTGCGTCGGCAGTTCGGCCGTCGACCGTGCCGGGTGCTCGGGCGCCATGGTTGTTGCGTCGGACGGCGGTGGGTCCCATGTCGCCGCTGCGATGCGCCGTCCTGCAGCGGAGATCTTGTCGGCTTCTCTGGCAAGGGCCCGGGGATCTGTGATCGTCGTGCTTGCCAGGGCGAGGCGTACCGGGTTAGGCAGCTGACGGAGGAACAGCTCCCGGAACAGGAATGCCGGAGAGTGCTCGCCGAGCAGTGAAAGCATGTAGTCCATTCGCTCGGAAGGGCGCGTGTCGCCGAGCTCAGGCAGTTCGAGCAGGCGCCGTGCGCGTTCCGCCGATGGGAGGGCGAAAGCATCGAGGAGAAGCTTTTTAATCGCGCCGTATTTGTCAGCGGCTGGCGGGCTTTCGAGGAGGCTCAGGGCGCGGGCCGCTGTAGCCGACCCGAGCGCAGCTACCACATGGTGGAAGCGGGTGTCGTCGGCCGTGATGCCTCGCAGGGCGAACAGGGACTCCGCCTGTGCGAACCAAACCGCCGCGTGAGCCTCCCAGAAGGTAGGCAGTTTAAGGGCGACTGCCGTGTCCATGTCGATAGGTCACCAATGAAGGAGCTGGGGCTCCCACGTCGATCAGAAGAATGGACGCGACAAAAAGCTGGAATTCATCTGAGTTGCTTTATTGAAATCAAACACTCAGGCACCCTGAAAACCCGTTTATCGGTCAGCAATATATATCTATTAACCCAGGGGGTTTGCCCAGGCCCGGCGCCAGGGGGCGTGGCCCAGCGTCCTGGCTGCGGCCTGGCAAGTTGAGGGCGAGCCTGCCCGGGCGTCCTGGACGAGCCCGGCATGGTGATCGCTCCGCGTCCTTGATAGGTGCAAGGCGATTGTGAAACCCCAGCGGCAGCCGCTACAGTGACGTATTATACTCCAAGGGTACTTCAGATGTTGGGAATGTTGGAATTTTTGAAGGCTTAAAATGCATGCTGAAGCAGATGAATATATATATATATATATAACGTTAAATACATTTCAATGCATTTTTATTCCATTTAATATTTTCAAATATGCTTGTTTTTTCTTTAGGGCAACTTCGTGAGTTTGGCGTCCGCTACCAATGAAGGCCAAAAACAATCAAAGAAGGAAGGTGGAAAGTCTATCTGGAAAAAAAATTGCAGGTAAATAATAGTTGGCTGGCTTGTAGGAAAGTGTTAAATCTTGTCATTGGATCTTGTGTGTCATCTGCTTACATCAAGGAATTCATGACTATGGTAAACAAAATGAAGCACAAGAGCCAATGAGAAGTAGGAGAGGGCAGAAGAGGCAAAGCCAGATGAAGCTTGTTTTCAATAGAGAGCCCATCAACTTGCAACATGGAGGAGAGTGACAGTTCTTTGGAATTCACGTCTTGTCTTGATATTCCAATGGTGTAGAAGACCTTGTTTTTGACCACTCAAAGAGGAGCAAGGTGGGAAGCCGGAGCAGCAGCCCAGAATTGGGAGCCATACCTCATGGAGCTCACTGCAAAAGCCAAGTATAGTGTGATGACCTGGTGCGGTTCATTATTGCCTTAGCTCTGTAGAAAATACCCAAACTGTGATTAACAGTTGGTGCTCATTTTATGATATGATCATGGTTACCATGCAATTCATGTTATGTTTAGTTACCCACATGCTATAACCAAAACCCTTGTGGTCACGGTTGCATAATATAAGGCTGGTATCTGCTTGGCAATTTGATCTTCTGAAATTCCCACAGCTCGTTGATACATTTAAGAGTAAGCACACGGAGGAAAGAAGTCACACAAAAAAACAGCACACTCAGTCCAAACGAATAAATCTTACATTAAAATGTTGGACTTTTTGTCTCAACCAGGTATAAGTAACGTTCGATGACATTTTAACTTTGAAGTTCGAACTCGATGTTAAGATTAAAAGCCAGATACAATGCAAGATACACTTTAAAGTTTCTTTGTTAAAATTTCAATCTTAAATTTAACATAATCTGCACGTCAAATTAAAGTCTGCAAGGACCTCGGCCTAGTTTTAGGGGGAAATCAGTGTGGAAAAAGTCATTTGGTGAATTACTGCCGCTACAGAACTGAAATCCCTATTTTTCAGAACTTGAACTTAGAATATGGAAGTCAGACTCATAAAGTTGTAACTCACACTCAACCTGTTAGGACTCAACCTATACCCTGCAAATTATTATACTATTTTGTTCAAATTAATGAAGCTCTGCAAGAAATTCGAGAAAAAAAATCACAAGGGAATTTAAACCTACACTTTCCCCAACGGTGTTCAAAATATTGGTCTGTAATTCAATCCTCTTAAGTATAATCAAGTTGCTGTGACATCAGCAATTCAAAGAAGAGAGCTTTTTGCTCTTCCCCAGCCACTATCCTGGAATGGCCCGAAAAATGTTAATTATGATCACTTGTGCAAAACGTTTGAATTGTGATCACGTGGGCAAAAAGTCCGGTCAATTTCACTAAGCCTCATTCCTTAAGGTGAAAAATTCACGAAAGTTGTGTGAGAAGGGTCCGAGTTTAGATGCATTATAACATTTCCGTTTTCGAATAGTTGCTATTCTTCTGAGATAAAGATTCTCTAATATATTTTTGATTTACATGGTTTTGTTACTCCATCTTTAGAAAATAACACTTGTCTCTTCTTTTACACAGAAATTCAAATCCGAAGACGAACAGAGTGAAAAAGGATAAGCCACAAAAGGGTGAGTTTTAAGAAACATGGTGACAGTTAAATACCAAAGGTGGGCGGTCCGCTTCGAAAGTCCGCTTATCCGCTTATCCGCTGCAGCGGACTAACGTTTTCGAAGCGGATAAGCGAATCGGAACAACCCCCGGAAACCGAAGCGGATAAGCGTAAGCGGACTACCGAAAAATTAAAGCGCATCGCGATTCGCCAAATCAGCTGTTAGCCTGAGCCGTTACTCTAGAATTGTGAATATTTATTTAAGTGAATAATAAGTGAAAACTGAATATTTTATTGGACGCTAGAGCGGCAATAACGTCAAGATGGAGAGATTTCTGACTCTCCAGCCCAGCGGCAGTGCCAGGGACAGGCACATGAGCGACGCAAACCAGCAGTCCCAGCACAGCGACATCCACAACCCGGCGGTCAACATTATGGGGGACGTGGAGGACAGTCAGGAGATCTGCGCCCTGACCCCTCAGCTCGCGCGCAGCGAGAGCAGGATGTCGCTGGACTCAATCGAGTCGGCTGAGATCAACGTGACAATGGACACAGACAATTCCAGCCTCAGCCAGAAGTGGAGGCACATCGCCCCCTTCTTCAAGGTCGTGGACAGCAAGGCCACGTGCACCAAGTGCTCAAAGACACTCAAAGCCCAGCCCGGATCAAGTTCAAACTTGAAGGTGCACTACCAGAGGTACCATGATGCCCAGCACAACGACCTCAAGGCGGCCCTCGACGGCGGCAGCAGACGCGGCCGCCACAAGTCCTTCCAGGACATGGCCGGCGCCAGGAGGCAGGCCAGCATCGAGGAGACCTTCAAGGAGAAGTTCACTGAGTGCCAAGTTCACTGAGTGTCACTCGCCCAATCTCTTCCCGCTCGAGTTCCGTGATGCTTGGGTAACTCTATTTCTCAGGCATAACACGCCGCTCCCGAGCTCTGCCTCGGTCGAGCGCGTGTTCAGCTACGGGTCGGACATCCTCAGGCCTAAGAGGTCGGCCCTGGCTGCACCGAACTTCGAGGCCCTCGTCTTCATGAAGGGCAACCTCCAAATGCTCAAGAAGGCCCACGAGGTGGAGGAGGAAGACGAGGACTAGTCAACAGACTGCTAGTCTGTTGACTAGTAGACTCTCTTGTCAAAGAAAGGATGGGCAAATTGATTTTTCTTTAATGTAACTTGTATATATTAAAATTATATTTAAATTAACTGTAGAGTAGAGTAGAGTCGAGTGGAAAACTTTATTTCAATAAATTTTGAATAAATTTTATTTAAATAAAAATGTATATTTTTGATCTTAAAAGCTTTGTTTGTCTTTGTAGTAGTTAGAAATGGCTATTTAGGCTTAAAAAGCATTAAATTCCCTTTAGAAACGTCAAAAATCGCTTTAAAAACGTCGAAGCGCTTTTAAAAAATCGAAGCGGATAAGCGGATAACCGGTAAGCGGACTAAGATTTTCGGCCGCTGAAGCGGATAAGCGAATCGGACTACACGGGCTGGCGGAGCGGATAAGCGGTAAGCGGACTTAAAATTTTCCGAATCGCGCCCACCTTTATTAAATACACTTCATGACTTATCTACATCTTCTTAGCAAGTATTTTGCATGTATTAAAAAATGTTCACGAGTTTGAGAGTTGGAGAACAGTGACTATTGTTGCGGATTCGGCACTAATTATTGTGGTTATGATGATTATTGTTGTTGGTTCTAAGTATTATGGTGATGGTGGTTTAAGGGAAAGGGTTATTGTAGTTAAAATGTTTAAAAGCGCTCATGATAAAATAATACCGGAAATGGCAGAGTGTGCCGGAAGAGGTCGAGGGAGGAGGAAGAGCGCGCAAGGCAGAAAGAAGAAGAAGAGGCGTGACGAGAAGAAAAGACGATCTTGGTTGAAGCTCCGTACCGAGCGGTCGAGCGTACAGTGCGAGGGAACTTTGAGTCCCTGAAAGGAAGTTCGTGCGATACGTGATATCACCGGAGTACCGTGGAGCCTGCGTCGTCGGGTCGGCATTGAGGCTCCGGAGTATCCTTGCCTCGAAGCTCCGGCTCGAGTGAGAGCCGTCCACCATTTCGCCACGCGTGCTGCCTTCAGTAGAAAAGGTTTTTGTCGCGTCGGCTGGCATTATTCCCCGGTGGTTTGCCTGGGACGGCTGTGCAAGAAAGTGGCTTTTGAGGATTATACGGAGCCTCGCTGATTGAACAGCAAACGTGTACGTCAGAGCGCGTCTTTGGAGGTTTTCCATTACACCGCTAGTTTGCTGGGTGTTGGACCACGTGACCTCTGGGTCGCTTCGATCGTCCCCGCCTCAATTGATTTTGGATCGGACATTGATCCATCGATCGCTGGAGCGAATCGACTTCGCCTTGGAGGGGTACAGAGACATTGGGGGAGTGCCGTGAGTTTGGGTTAACGGACTAGATAAGGTGGTACCATCTTAAGATAGGGATTGTATGGTGAATTGCTATAATTATTTGTGTCGTGATGCCTGTGTGATTTATAATATATGATTGGTTTGTTCATCCTCATTGGTGTGGTCTCCTTATTGATTGTGACACGGAATAGTATATTTTTCTGCCGTGGCTCCTCCCGGGGTTCGAAGGTATACCGAGACTTGGAGGTCGGGGAGGACCACGTAACAGAAATTGGGGGCTCGTCCAATTGATTTGTGGGCTCAAAATTGGGTCTGCGTCCGGGATATAAAATTTCCTAAATTTAGTCCGTGAAAGAATTCCCTAACATTCCCAGAATTCCCATATTTGGAACTTTTTCCAACATTCCCAAATTTTTCAAAAGCAAAACAATTTTTTTTTTTTAAATTTATTGTGTGAAGGTTAACAGGTGTTAACAGTAGTCACCATGGAGTTTGACACAGAGAAGCTTACGGTGACCCCTACTGAAGCACAGTTCCGAGCGTTACTAAAATCAAAACTCTTGATATTGGGCAAACATTTTAGCTTGGAGGTCCGAGCTAAAATGAAGAAAACAGATGCAGACAGTGGTGATAGAATCTATGGTGGAACGAAGAACATGGAGAGAGGGAGCCTTGGATTGGTTACCAGAAGAACAAGAAAGTGTGGAGCTCCAAAAAACGGAGATGCAATTGAAGAGCCAGGAAAGGTTAGAGGAGAAAAAAGCAGAGGAAAGGAGAGTGGAATGAGAACTTCAGGAAAGGTTAGAAGAGAAAAAAGCACAAGAAAGAACCAAGGAAAGGAGAGTGGAAAGAGAACTCCAGGAAAGAAGAGAAAAGGAACAAGCAGAGGAAAGGAGAGCTGCAAGGGAACTCGAAGCAGAGGAGAGAAAAGCCGACAGGGAGTTAAAGGACCGTGAATTGGCGCATCAGCAGGAAATTAAAGTCAAGGAGCTGAAATTAATGAGAGAATGGGGAGAGGTACCATCCCTGCTGACTGGTTCGACACCTAGCCAGAACACCTGGGATGTTGGCAGACATGTGAGGCTGGTTCCACCCTTCAATGAAAAGTATGTAGCCAAATTTTTTTCACACATTGAGAAACTGGCTCAACTGCCAAAATGGCCTGAGGAGTCCTGGACCATATTAGTGCAAAGTGTTCTGGTGGGTAAAGCTCAAGATATTTATTCGGCTTTACCGATTGACCAATATGCAGATTATGAGGTATTGAAGAAAAACATTCTCAAAGCCTATGAATTGGTCCCGGAAGCTTACCGACAAAAATTCCGGGATGCCAGGAAGAGGGAGAGTGAGACCCATGTGGAGTTTGCCAGATTGAAAGAAACCATGTTTGATATGTGGTGTGATTCAAAAGGGGTTTGGGAAAGACTTCGAACTATTGCGGCAATTGATCCTGGTGGAGGAATTCCAACAGTGTGTCCACGAGGACATTAAAGTACATCTGGAGGAAAGGAAAGTACCAAAGTTGTATGAGGCAGCAACCATGGCAGTTGACTATGCCGTAACACACAGGATGGGGTTCCACAAACCTAACTTCTTGCCTAGACTTAAACAGGGGAGCTATGGTACATCAGAGGCGGAGAACGAAAATTAATGGGGGCGGCCTCGAGATGAAAATGAGGACCACTCTGATACCACGACTTCTAGAAATCAGAAGACAACAGTTCCAAGGCAGACGTATCCTCCGGGAGGCTCGAGGCAGACCATGAGGTTCTCCGCCGGGCCTACCTGCGCGTTTTGCCATAAACCTGGACACGTGATGTCCCAATGTTTTGCTCTGGGAAAGGAAAATCAGGAGCGGAGTTCGACTAGTACAACTCCGAATGCAATGGCCAATGTGAGAAATCGCCCTCAAAAGGGTTACCAACCATTTATTTCAGAGGGGTTTGTGTCACTGGATGGAGACTCGACTAACCAAAGACCTGTTAGGGTGTTGAGGGACAAAGGAGCACATCAATCTTTAATGCTTGAAGGCATTTTGCCATTGTCAGCGGAGACGGCAACTGGTGATAGTGTTCGTTTACAGGGGATTGGTGGCTGTGTTGGTGCTCCACTTCATGTCATCCATTTGGAGACTGATTTGGTGTCAGGACCGGTCACCATAGGTTTACAAGCTACTCTTCCTGTAGAGGGAGTATCTTTTGTTGTAGGGAATGATTTGGCCGGTGGTCAAGTTTCTGGGAACCCGATGTTTGTTGAAAAGCCGAGTAGGAAGCGCCCTGAAGAGAAGAGGAAGTACCCTGAAACTAGGTGTCAGCACACGCAAGTCAGGGATGGAGGCAATATTGGCAAGCTCTCTGTCGGGGGACTGAACTCCAAAACAAAGGAAGATGTTCTGGAGTCTGCCTTCAGCAAATATGGACCCCTTTTGGAAGTGCTGCTGATAAAAGACAAGGAGACGCAAAAGTCAAGAGGGTTTGGCTTTGTCATGTTTGAGAACGCAAAGGATGCCAGAGATGCAGAAAAGGATCTGAATAGCAAGGAGTTGGAGGGTCGGACCATAACAGTAGGGAAGGCATTTCATAGGTGTCGAGGGGGCTACAGAGGAGGACCACGGAGTAGGAGTTTTGGTGGTGACCGCAATCGATAATATTATGGATGCTCCCAGAGTTACGGCAGCTCCCGAAGGAAGGATTATCAGAGCAGTGGCCGAGAAGGAGACCGCTATTCATGGGACTGCAGTGACAAGCGGCCCAACCGTGATTATTATGAAAGTTCGGAAGATTTGAAGCACTGAATGCTGCGGAGCAGCCGAGCCAAGATTCCTACACGGATTAACCGTGAACGCCACGTTCCTAAAGCCGTCCATGTAGTGAACTTTCCAACATGGATTAACCGTGAACTCCACGTTCCTAAAGGCGTCCATGTAGCGAATACTTCCAGCCCTCGCCACCCAACCATTATGGAACCTGGCTCTCAGCTCGGCCTCCCGGAAAAAGTGCTGTAGGGTTGCTTGACTTTGGATTTTTGATCACCACCCCTTAACCTTCATTCAAAAGAAACGAAAAGTAAGATCAGAGGGTGCTGAGATGGAGTTTGGCTTTGCAGGGGTCCAACTGGGAAATTGAACAAGTAAAGGGCAGGACAATGTCGTGTTGGCCCTTTGTCCAGAGTGAATTAACTGTGGAAAGCTCTGTGGGTTGGGTGAAAGTTTGTTGCTTTAATTTTGGGGAAATATTGATTACTGTTGCTCACGGGAATTGAGGAGTTGGGGGTGAGCTACTTTTGTTTGTTTACAGGATGTTGCCTCCAAAAAGTTTTCACTAGGTTCGAACTTTTCTTGAGGGGGGGGAAGTGTTACGGATTCGGCACTAATTATTGTGGTTATGATTATTGGCGCTGAGGAAGCGCCTCTAGCGAATGACTTCCAGCCAGTGTAACGCGAATTCCTGTCACAGGAATTCTGAGATCATAAGTGTGACGTGGCAGTTCCTGATTGGTTCGTGTTGGCGAACCCCTTCTCGCTGCCGACGTGACGTAAATTCGCGCACGCGCACTGGCAAGGCTGCCACTCGTAGGGGAAATCCCCTATGGTAGGGGTTTTCAGCCTAATGTAGGGGGTAGGGGATACCTACGGGGAAAATGGCAATATGCAGCAAAATGCAGGGGAAAATGACAATATGTAGGGGAGTTGCCAACTATTGCCAACTGCATTTATTGCCAACTGCATTTGCCGCCATTACGGCGTGGTCAAGCCTCGGAGAAGAAGGGGGAGGAGCTACATTACGGGCGTGGCCCGCACTTCGTCATCAGGAGGTGGAGCCAGGAAGCGCTTGCGCCCAACCAGGACTCGGTGATGTAGCCGGATACCAAAGGAAAATGTTCATTATTATTATTATTATTTTTGTATACAAGATCGAGGCTCGAACCATGATCAAGGCTCGGAATTCCATGCCCGAACCTCAGCGCAATCCAAGAGGATTCACTTGTTGTTGTTGGTTCTAAGTATTATGGTGATGGTGGTTTAAGGGAAAGGGTTATTGTAGTTGAAAGGTTTAAAAGCGCTCATGATAAAATAATACCGGAAATGACATAGTGCGCCGGAAGAGGTCGAGGGAGGAAGAAGAGCGTGCAAGCAGAAAGAAGAAGAAGAGGCGTGAGGAGAAGAAAAGACGATCTTGGTTGAAGCTCCGAACCGAGCGGTTGAGCGTACAGTGCGAGGGAACTTTGAGTCTTTGAAAGGAAGTCCGTGCGATAGGTGATATCGCTGGAGTACCGTGGTGCCTGCGTAGTCGGGTCGGCATTGAGGTTCCGGAGTATCCTTGCCTCGAAGCCCCGGCCCGAGTGAGAGCCGTCCGCCATTTCGCCACGCACGCTGCCTTCAGTGGAAAAGGTTTTTGTCACGTCGGCTGGCATTATTCCCCGGTGGTTTGCCGGGGACGGCTGTGCAAGAAAGTGGCTTTTGAGGATTATACGGAGCTTCGCTGATTGAACAGCAAACGTGTACGTCAGAGCGCGTCTTTGGAGTTTGTCCATTACACCGCTAGTTTGCTGGGTGTTGGACCACGTGACCTCTGGGTCGCTTCGATCGTCCCCGCCTCAATTGATTTTGGATCGGACATTGATCCAACGATCGCTGGAGCGAATCGACTTCGCCTTGGAGGGGTACAGAGACATTGGGGGAGTGCCGTGAGTTTGGGTTAAGGGACTAGATAAGGTGGTACCATCTTCAGATAGGGATTGTATGGTGAATTGCTATAATTATTTGTGTCGTGATTCCTGTGTGATTTATAATATATGATTGGCTTGTTCATCCCCATTGGTGTGGTTTCCTCATTGATTGCGACATGGAATAGTATATTTTTCTGCCGTGGCTCCTCCCGGGGTTCGGAGGTATACCGAGACTAGGAGGTCGGGGAGGACCACATAACACTATACTTAAACACGAGTAATTTTCAAACAAGGCCCTCTTTTGTTGCTGTGCAGACTGGAGATTAACTTTCATATGGTTGGCAAGCCCTTGAGAAAGCAGAGAGGTTTAACTTAAGGAGATGGACAATGAGTGAGTTGATCAGTGAAGTGTGTGATACAACAGAATGGAAAATGAAAGGACAAAAGGACAGGGATTCACCAGACGAAGTGAAATCCAGGAGATAGTCAGGTTCACTATGTTTTTTCGTTCAAAATCATGGTAGATTAGCAAACCTATACATTTTTGGAAACGTTATTACATGGAAAATCTGAAAATCAATGTTTACATTTGCCAATTCCGACCAATTGGATTCGACCAATTCGACCAATCGACCAATTCCATTCGACCAATTCGACCATTCGACCAATCGCTTCGATCGACCATTCGACCATTCGACCAATTCGATCGATTCGATTCGATTCATCGAATTCGATTCGATCGACCATTCGACCAATTCGATTTGCCAATCAATTTGACCGACCTTTGCTTGTCTGGAACGGACTGTGAAAACGATGCGGACTATATTGTCAGATACGACACACAGGACAGTGATGACGAACTCTGAATGGCATATTCTGTAATCGTGTATGTTTGATGCCATTGACTGCCTGTGTATATTTTGTCATTGACTGCCTGTGTAGATGTGAAGTTATACTGACTGCATGTGTATATATGATTTTGCTGACTGCCTGTGTATGTTTGGTGATATGAATTATTGTGACACATTTTGATGTTATTAACTGCCTGTACAAAATGATAACATGTATTTGATTATGCAACTTATCGCGAATATAAAGACAGTATTTTGCAATTCAAAACCTTTGATTCGTGTCTTACCATTCCCCATAGCACTAATTTGATACTTTCATTGGATTCCTTGTCCCTGAAAATATAGGTTTAGTATATTTTAAAAAGTTTTTAGGGTAATTAGAGGCAGAAATAGAACAAAATATGTATTTTACAGTGGCCATTTTGAAAATCCAAAATGGCCGCCATACAGGTATCTCTCCAAATGTAAACATTGATTTTTAGTTTCCTTATGCTATAACCTTTCCAAAAATGTATAGGTTTGCAAATCTACCATGATTTTGAACGAAATATAATTTATTGACATAGTGAACCTGACTAAGATGACTGTTACCTCATCAACACGAGCAAGTTCAGAACTTCTTTATATTGTGACTGGGCCATGCCAGGAGCAAGCCTTGAGTATGTCTCCACTTGCACTTCAAAAACATGGTCATACCATACTCACATATACTGTGGGGTTTTTTAAAACAGCTCTTAAATGGTCAAGGATTACATTGGTGTAGTCACTAATTCCTGGTGCATAAATCACCAGAAAAATACAATAACATCCATCTGGTTAGAGTTGTATACATTTTCTTGGAGAGGAGAGTGGTAGCTGCTACAACTGTTCACAACTTCAACATGGCCAAACAGGTGCATACGGCATTTGAAGAGATTATATTTCCCCACGAGCCGGAGAGGCAAACACAATTTTGTTATGCAGACACTTGTTAATTCATGAATAGCACCTGTTTACTGTCTATAATGACAGAGTTATGTGACTTTTGTGAACCACAAAGTTGCAGGAGCCGTGGTTATGTTTTGTGCTGTCCAGTAAATTTTCAGAAGGTTTGCAGTCTGAAGGTATGACATGGAATAGGGATTCTGCAAGTGTAAAGATGGGCATGAGAGGCCATTAGCTTGAACGAGGCGAGTCTACCTTGAGCCTCAAGTCTCGAGTAAAGAGGGAAGTCTCAAATTCTTGTGAGATAATAATGCTTTTCTGAAATCAAAACATCAGAAAAGTGTTGAAGGTGAATGTGAAATTGGTGAACTTTTCATTTTTTGAGGGAAATTACTGATGTAAACGAGATAATTACTAACCACAGTTCTTATTTGTGCCGCAGTTAAATCGCAAGCAGCTGAAGCAGCAAATCATATTGAGGTAAGACTTTCACATACTGTATATATACACACTAACACACACACACACACACACACACACACACACACACACACAAATACACACACAAACACACACACAAATACACACACACAAACACACATACACACACACACACACACACACACACACACACACAAACACACACACACACAAACACACACACAAACACACACACAAATACACACACACAAACACACATACACACACACACACACACAAACACACACACAAACACACACACAAACACACACACACAGAGAGACACACACACACACAGAGAGACACACACACACACAGAGAGACACACACACACACACACACACACACACACACAGAGAGAGACACACACACAGAGAGAGAGAGACACACACACACACACACACACACAAACACACACACAAACACACACACAAACACACACACACAAACACACACACACACAGAGACATACACACACAGAGACATACACACACACACACACACACACACACACACACACACACACACACACACAAACACACACACACACACACACACACATACACACACAAACACACACACACACACACACCCGCCGGGCGAATGCTAATTTTGTTGTGGCCGATCGCTACTCTGGGTGCGAGCAATGGCGGACCAATGGAAGAAAAGACATTCACGGACAGAGAGAAAGTAAACATTTAACGATTTGATTTATTTACAAACACTAGTACACCCCCTCACTATGGGAGGGGCAGGAAGTGTCAATCCTCTTTGGGGTATATAGATTACAGTCGATCTACGGTCGGGTCTCAAGAACATTGGGTGTGTTCATTTACCAAGTTTCTTGTGGAGAGATCGCCAAGTGGTTTCAGCATTCGAGCAAGCACTCTAATCAAAACCGTCAAGGAACGGCTAGCTTGGCAAGCACGAGCTAGCTGCTTGGAAAATGTGCACAACCCGGGCTTCCTCCCTTTCAGTTTCGCGTTGAATAGCAGGAGCGAGTTCCAAAATTTTGCTATGAAAAACGCCACGGCATCAGCAGAAAGGGCCATGTTATTAACCCAACACTTGTGGGTTTATATGTGGAGTACCGTAGATCTTCGCTAAGGTCTGTAAGTAAAACTTACCTCACTGATGTCGGGGTTTCTCCAAATTTCCTTATTTAGTGTTATAAATAGCATTAGCGACTGTTTAAAAATCTAATCAAACGTGTTTGTGGTTCATAATATTTTTACTTCGGTAAGCAAATAGCATGATGATGTTATAACATTAATATGATGCTGTGGGAACTGCGCTCCCACGATAAAGCCAGACAAAATGGACGACACAGGAACGAAGTTTCACCGAGCTATTTATTTAGCTCAAAACCAAAGAACTCAAAAGCACACTGAATCCGCCCCCCGAACGGGCGGCAATTTATATCGCAAACTGAACACACAAAAGCCACGCCTCTCAGGTGGGACGTGGTATGCAAAATAGGTAAGTCACGCCTCTCGACGGGGCGTGGTATGCAAGGCAAGTGTTTGCCCGAGAAGAGCAAGTCTGGACACGCCCGGTCGAGTCCGGACACGTGACCGCTCGCCGGTTGCGTCATCGGCCGGTGCACGGTAATTGTATCATGCTTCCGGTAACCGATACATGTGCCCCCCCCCAGAATTAACCTGCACCGGGAGAGTTAGTTTGAGGGGGGTCCTGATGACCTGGCCAAAACGACCCCTGGTGATTCGTGTGGGGGTGGTAGGCGGCGTGGCGGTGGATGGTCGGGCGGGGGGCTTGGTTGATGGGGGATGGCCCCATCGTGGAGGAAGGGCCAACCGTGGAGGTTGGTCGAGGTCCAAATGGGCCGGCTTGAGGTGGTCCACGGAGATGCGGTCCAGCTTGCCACCATCGACGATGAATGACTTGTCATCCCTCTACAGGACCCGGAAAGGTCCATCGTACGGCGGCCGGAGCGGTCCCCGGTGTGCGTCGTGCCGGATAAAAACCGTACTCCGCAGTGCGAAGTGCTGGGGGGATGTGGGGTTGGGGGCAGCCGTGGTGGGACGTGGGCATGGGGGCAAATCTCCTGGCGGCCTCCTGAAGGTCCAAGCGTCGGCGAGCCGCAGACCAGGGGCCGGTGGCGTCAGGGATGAATTCGTCCGGCACGCGCAGTGGCTGGCCGTAGACCAGCTCGGCGGTGGAAGCCTGGAGGTCCTCTTTAGGGGCCGTTCGGAGGCTCAATAGGACCCACGGGAGCCTGTCGGCCCAACCGTTGTCCTGGAGGCTGGCCCTGAGAGCGGCCTTCATCGAGCGGTGGAACCGCTCGCACAAGCCGTTGGCTTGGGGGTGGTAGGCCATGGTGCGGTGAAGCTTGACCCCCAAGGCCTGGGCGACCGCGCCCCAAAGCTCGGAGGCGAATTGGGGGACTCTGTCGGAGGAGATGTCCGAGGGCGTGCCGAAACGGGCAATCCAAGTGCCAATGAAGGCCTGCGCTACGTCGGCGGATGTTGTTGATGCCAGCGGGACGGCCTCCGGCCACCTGGTGGTCCTGTCCACCATCGTGAGGAGGTGGGTGAAGCCCCGCGAGGAGGGAAGGGGTCCCACCAGGTCCACATTGACGTGGTCGAAGCGCCGCGCAGGCACGTTGAATGGTGCCAACGAGGCCTGGGTGTGCCGGTGGACCTTCGCACGCTGGCAGGCGACACAGGCATTGGCCCAGTCGTGGACGTCCTTACGGAGCCCGTGCCAGACGAACTTTGCTGCCACGAGCTTCTGTGATGCTTTCCGGCCCGGGTGGGAAAGGCCGTGGAGGGCGTCAAAAATGTGCCGCTGCCATCCGGCGGGCACGATGGGGCGAGGTTGGCCCAGGGAAACGTTGCACAGGAGAACTGTGCCTGTGTCCTCGAAGGGGACGTCGGCCAACCGCAGGCCTGTGTCCGCTGTCCGGAGGGCTTGCACCGCGGGGTCGGTGGTCTGTTCAGCCGCCATGCGGGCAAAGTCCACACCCAGGTGGACGGCGTTCGCGCCGGACCGGGAGAGGCAATCGGCCACAGCGTTGTCCTTGCCCGCGACGTGCCGGATGTCCGTCGTAAATTCGGACACGGCGGAGAGGTGGCGCTGCTGGCGGGCCGACCACGGTTCCGTAACCTTGGCCATAGCGAAGACCAGGGGTTTGTGGTCCACAAACGCCGTGAACGGGCGGCCCTCCAAAAGATGGCGGAAATGGCGAACAGCCAGGTAAAGGCCGACGAGCTCACGGGCGAAACCGCTATACTTGCGCTCGTTAGGGCGAAGCTGCCCGCTGAAGAAGGCCAGCGGTTGCCAAGCCCCGTTCACCCACTGTTCATGCATGGCGCCCACGGAAGCGTCTGTGGTGCGTCCGTGTTGAGGACTGGTCGGAAGCGTCCGTGGTGAGGGCGATGGGTGCGTCAAGTGCCGGGTGCGCCAGCATGATCGCGTTGGCGAGGGCCAGCTTAGCGCCCGTGAACGCCGCGTCCATCTCTGTGGTCCAGGCGATGTCGTGCTTGGCCGGCTTGCCCCGGAGGGCGTCGTACAGGGGGCGCATGAGTTGGGCGGCGTGAGGCACGAACCGATGATAGAAATTTACCATCCCCAAAAATTCCTGTAGGGCCTTGAGGGAGCGGGGGCGCGGGAAACTTGTGACTGCCTCCACCTTGGTAGGCAGTGGGACGGCCCCGCGCTTCGTGATGCGGTGCCCCAGGAAGTCGACGGCCGTTACGCCAAACTGGCATTTCGCCGGGTTGATGATGAGGCCGTGCTGGCCGAGGTGCTCGAAAAGCGTGCGCAGGTGGACGAGGTGCTCCGCCCGGGAAGTGCTGGCGATGGGAATGTCATCCAGGTAGACGAACAGAAAGGTGAGATCGCGCAGCACATTGTCCATCAGCCGCTGGAAGGCCTGGGCCGCGTTCTTAAGGCCGAACGGCATTCGGAGGAACTCGAAGAGGCCAAAAGGTGTAATTACAGCCATCTTCGGAACGTCGGCCGGCCGGACAGGTAACTGGTGGTAGCCCCGAATAAGGTCCACCTTGGAGAAGATCACCCGCCCCGCCAAACGGGCGGAAAAGTCCTGTATGTGTGGTATCGGGTACCGGTTGGGGGTGGTGGCGTCGTTGAGGCGGCGGTAATCGCTGCATGGTCGCCATCCGCCACCCGGTTTGGGCATGATGTGCAGGGGCGAGGCCCACGCGCTATTCGAGCGTCGTACAATGCCCAATCGCTCCAGCGCGTCGAATTCCGCCTTCGCCACGGCGAGTTTGGCCGGGTCGAGGCGGCGAGCTCTGGCGTAGACCGGTGGGCCTGTGTTCGGGATGTGGTGTTCGACGCTGTTCTTGACGGCGACGGCCGAAAACGTCGGCTGCGTGAGGGCGGGAAATTCGGCGAGTAGGCGGGTGAAATCGTCCACGGCCGGGAACGCGCAGGCTAGCTTGGTCGGAGCGGAGCCGCTCAATGAGCAAGCGAGCAAGCTGAAGGTCTCCGCGTTGATGAGCCGACGCCATTTGACGTCGACCAAAAGCCCATGCGCACAAAGAAAATCTGCACCCAGCAAGGCCATGGGCACGTTCGCCGTGATGAAGTCCCACCTGAAGCGCTGGCCCCCGAAGCAGAATGTGACGCTGCATGAACCGAAGGTGCGGATGGAGGAACCGTTTGCGGCGACCAAGGTGGGGCCGCAAAGCGCGGCCTGTTTGTCCTGCACCGAGGTGGGTATCACGCTCAGCTGAGCGCCGGTGTCACACAAAAAACGCCGCCCGGACTCCGTGTCCATGATAAACAGAAGGCTGCCTGAAAGGCCGGCGCTCATGGCAGGCAGCGACCGCCGGCCTGGTCGTTTCCCGACCTGCCGAAAGTGCACGGTGGGCAGCACGTTCTGGCCTTCTGCCCGAACCTGGCTTGGTAATAGCACATGGTTCGCTCTGGTGGAGGCTCCGGCGGTCGCGTCGGGTTCGGTCGACAGGGCGTCGCGGCTCCAGCTGCCGTCAGTGGCGCGGACTCAGCCGATGGAGGCGCCGTTCATGGCGTGGGTGTTGCCTCGGTCGGCCCAGGGTCCCAGGCAGCCGCTCCGACATGTCGCCTGGCCGAGAAAAATTTATCGGCCTCCTTGGCCAGGGCGCGAGGGTCCGTGATGGGCGAATTATCCAAAGCTAACCGTACCTGCCCGGGTAGCCGCTGGAGGAACAGCTCGCCGAAGAGGAAGTCCGGGCTGTGGTCACCGAGAAGAGCAAGCATGTGGTCCATGCTTTCGGATGGACGGGCCTCGCCCAGCTCCGGGAGGTGTAGTAGTTGTCGTGCGCATTCGGTCTCCGTGAGTCCAAACGCACCGAGGAGTAGGCCTTTGAGCGCGCCGTATTTGTCGGCGTTCGGCGGGTGCTGGAGGAAGCTGAGGACCCGGGCAGCAGAGGAGGCGGTGAGCGCAGAGACCACATGGTGGTAGCGCGTCGTGTCCTTCGTAATCTTTCGCAGGGCGAATTGAGAAGCCGCTTGGGCAAACCAAACGGCTGCGTGCGACTCCCAGAAGCCCGGGAGCTTCAAAGCTGCAGCTGACTACATCGCCGTGTTCTTAGAAAGGGGTCACCAATTGTGGGAGCTGTGCTTGCACGATAAAGCCAGACAAAATGGACGACACAGGAACGAAGTTTCACCGAGCTATTTATTTAGCTCAAAACCAAAGAACTCATAAGCACACTGAATCCGCCCCTCGAACGGGCAGCAATTTATATCGCAAACTGAACACACAAAAGCCACACCTCTCAGGCGGGGCGTTGTATGCAAAATAGGTAAGTCACGCCTCTCGACGGGGCGTGGTATGCAAGGCACGTGTTCGCCCGAGAAGGGCAAGTCTGGACACGGCCGGGCGAGTCCGGACACGTGACCGCTCGCCGGTTGCGTCATCGGCCGGTGCACCGTAATTGTGTCATGCTTCCGGTAACCGCTACAATGCTATTCATCGTTCGTGTTGTTATTCGAAGCGGCCTTGGAAAAACTGCACAATAAAGCTAACTTCAGATGGATATACACCTCAACATGCAACCCCATTGACGACAATGGTGGGGAAAACCCACTCGGGGGAGAAAGTCCCCTTGGGGAGGGGGCACATTAACGTGCTACAACCTTCAGAATGTAACCCTGAGTCATCCTGTCAAGTTTGGAATGTAAACCTCTTTGTGATTCATAGGTCTTTATACAAATATCTAAGCACAATCACATGATTTTACAAATGGCTTGCTATTGACAACCTGTCCCATCTGATTCTTAATTTGACTATTGATTATTATCATCAGAGTGCATCACAGGAAAATAATTGACAAAAAGTATGTCCTCACCCTGTAAATGGGATGACCTTTGAAAACAATTCTTAAAAAGGCCTGACGTTTAAAAAGGCCTGGACATCCAGTTTGACGTCCATCCGAGGTACGGTACACACATTTATGCCTCGCCCTGCTTGAGAAATACCAGTATTCCAATTTATAGCTGCACATGAGATTCAAACCCAGGCAAGATACAGTAGCTCAGAGGTGAATGCGCATACCTCCATGTCATCCTGCCACCGTAAAATGCACGTTATAATATTACTAAATGATGTCGTAATTTCTGATGGTTTCGATTTTTTTTGAAGAAATAATTTTCCTGAGTTTCTGACAAAAGTTTGTAATTATTTGGCCCATTCCTTCAAATAATTTTGTCATAAGTATGTCATATTTTGTCCATTGAATGAAACTAGACAGAAAGAACTCAGGGAGTCTCACTACTTTGGCAAAATCTCCACCACTGGCAGGGGCGGATCCAGGAATTTCAAGGGGGGGGGGGGGGGGGGGTGCATGAGACAAAGGCGCTGGGGGGAGGGGGGGGGTCTGGGGCTCCTCCCCCAGGAAAAAAAAAAAGATCGTCAGAAACGGCATTTTGTGTGTTCTTGGAAGTTTCTGCAGTTCCTTGTGTTCTTCTCTGGTCCAACAGTTCAACAGATTCGCGATGACTGATGGTCAGATAGAGGAACTGGTGAAACGACTTGTTCAGCTGTTCGTTCTGCTATAAATTGATGAATTGTGTGTGTGTGTGTGTGTGTGTGTGTGTGTGTGTGTGTGTGTGTGTGTGTGTGTGGGTGTGTGTGTGTTTGTGTGTGTGTGTGTTTGTGTGTGTGTTTGTGTGTGTGCATGTGTGTGTGTGGGTGTTTGTGTTTGTCTGTGCGTTTGTGTGTGTGTGTGTGTGTGTGTGTGTGTGTGTGTGTGTGTGTGTGTGTATATGTGTGTGTGTTTGTGTGTGTGTGTGTGTGTGTGTGTGTGTGTGTGTGTGTGTGTATGTGTGTGGCATGTTTTTTGTGTAGTTCTACTGGAGCTTTCAGATATGGAATTTCTGATTTGTGTAGTTCTCGCGAAATGATTGTTATGATCTCCTGAGTTAATTAGGCTAATTAACTACAAAGAATCCAGAAGAATTCCCATGTTTCTAAAACGCACGCTATGTTAAGGTTTATGGAGTAGTTTAATAGGTGCTGGTCAAAGCCTGGAACCGCCATGCGCCGAGGTTGTGAAGCTCAAGGCAGGGAGTTCTCCCCACAAAAGAGATCAGATCGGACAGTGGAATGTAAATTGTTTTATTAATCGTAAATTATGCTATTTTGGAATAGACGGCGCTTGTGTTTCTGAATAAAAATGTCACACACATCATGTGCGGATATGGTGAAGTCATGGTGTATGTTCATGAGTAATTCATAAGTCATGGTGTATGTTCATGAGGGCCAGAGATACCAGCTGACTTTCTCCCATGGAATTTCTGAGGGAGTGTTACGGATTCGTCACTTCCGTCTTTGTGGTTTTCACCCACTGGAAGCATTTTTAGTTTCATGTACTATTATTGTTCTAGTTTGAGTGAAATGGAGAGAACTGTCTTCAAAAGGAAAAATTTGTGTTTTAAAAGAAAAACGAAATGGATCGGGAGAAACCGGAAGAAGAAGAGGAGGAGGCTGAAACGGAGCAAGTGAGGTCGGGAGAAAAAGGCCGAGCTGCTTTGAGGTATCGAGCGGACGCTGGCGAACATTGGTCATGAGCGAATATTGGTTTCCCCGGGAAAGGGATTCCTGTGACAGAGTCGATATCGCTGTGGCAGATAAACCTGCGTGACGGGTTTTGCGGTTGATTCCAAAAGTGAATCATTGTTGGAGAGCAGGTACGCCTCCATTACGGGCCCGTCCGCCATTTCACCTCGCTCCAGCCATTTCACCGCGCGCCAGCCGTTAGCCTGGTTCGCATGTGTGTCATGGATTTCGATTGGGAATTGGCGGTTTTCCGCTTGGGGAGCCGCTGCTTGTTCATATCAGCGTCATTGTCTGGTGAACCGAAGGTGTGAATTCACAGTCGCATTTCGGGTGCACTTTTGCCTGACCAACGTCGGCCCGACACCCACCCAGCGGCTCTTCGGTGGCAGTCGACTGTCAGCCGTCCTGGGTTCTGGTCTCAATACGACCTTCTTCTTGTGATCACCGGACCGTGGATCGACTTTGGCCTGGTGCCGGGACAGTGACTTTGGGAGTGTTACATTTCACTCACGTGGAGCACCGTGAGTTATTGTGTTAAGAAACTGATGGTACCATCATAGGAATTATATGGTATTTTGTTGTTATATTGTACTTGTGAAAGTTGTTATTATTGTGCGATATTAATACAATACTTGGTTTTTTGCAACAACTGATTGGTGTGGTTTCACCATTGGTCATTGGCACACATAATAGCACATCTTTCTGCCGTGACTTCTTTTGGGGCTCGGAGGTACACCGTGACCGGGGTTTGGGGAGGAGCACGTAACAGAAATTGGAGGCTCGTCCGGGATAGAATTCCCTAACATTCCCAAAATTCCCAAATTTGGAATTTTCTAATATTGCCAAATTTTTCTGAAAATTTAGAAATTTTTGTGTGAAGGTTAACAGGTGCTAACTAATAGTCACCATGGTGTTTGACGTAGACAAGTTTGCTACGTCCCCTAACGAGGCACAGTTCCAGGCATTAAAAAGATCGAAACTCATAATATTGGCCAAATATTGTAACTTGGAGGTCCGAGTTTGTATGAAGAAAGCAGAGATTCAGACATTGGTGGTAGAATCTTTAGTGGGACAAGGAACATGGGAAGAGGTAGCCTTGGATTGGTTACCAGAGGGAAAAGGAAATCTGGAGCGCCGGAAAATGGAGATGCAACTGGAGAGCCAGGAAAGGTTAAAAGAGTTGGAATGGAAAGCAGAAAAGGAAAGAGCAGAGGAAAAAGCAGAGGAAAGGAAAGCAGAAAAGGAACTCGAGGAGAGAAGAGCAGAGGAAAGGAAAGCAGAAAAGGAACTCGAGGAGAGAAGAGTAGAGGAAAGAGCAGAGGAAAGGAGAGCCGAAAGGGAGTTAAAGGAACGGGACATGGAGTATCAGAGGGAACTTAAACTCAAGGAGCCTGAATTACTGGGGGAACGGAGAGAAGTAGTATCCATGCCGGCTCGTTCGACAACCAGTCAGAACTCTTGGGATGTTGGTAGGCATGCGAGGCTGGTTCCACCCTTCAATGAAAAGGAGGTAGCCAAGTTATTTTTACATTTTGAGAAGGTGGCTCAAATGCTAAAATGGCTTGTGGGGTCATGGACTATGTTAGTCCAAACTGTTCTGGTGGGTAAAGCTCAAGATATCTATTCGGCTTTACCGATTGACCAATGTGCAGATTATGAGATAGTGAAGAAAGCCATTCTCAAAGCCTATGAATTGGTCCCTGAAGCTTACCGACAAAAATCCAGGAATGCCAAGAAGATGGAGAGTGAGACCCATGTGGAGTTTGCCAGAATGAAGGAAAACATGTTTGATAGGTGGTGTGACTCGAAGGAGATTGGGAAAGATTTCAACCTTTTACGACAATTGATCTTGGTGGAGGAATTCAAACAGTGTGTCCACGTGGACATTAAAATGCATCTGGATGAAAAAAAGGTACAGGAGTTGTATGAGGCAGCAACAGTGGCAGATGACTATGCCTTGACACACCGGATGGGGTTCCACAAACCTAACATCCCGCCTTGAGTTAGCCAGGGGAGTTATGGCAAATCAGGTTCGGAGAACAAATTTTCATGGAGGTGGCCTAGAGAGGACTATGGGGACAAATCTGATACCGTGACTTGTAGGGATCAGAAGACTACAGTTCCAAGGCAGAGCTATCTTCCGGGGGGCCCGAGGCAGACCACGAGTTTTTTCCTCTGGGCCGAATTGCGCTTTTAGCAAGAAACCTGGGCATTTGATGTCCCAATGTTACGCCCTGAAAAGGAAAAATCAGGAGCGGAGTCAGACTCGTGCAACTTCGAGTGCGTTGGCCAATGCGAGAAATCGTCCTTGGTGGACAGTGACTTGTGAAGGTTCCCGTGCCAAAGTTACGGCATCACAGAACGACCTTGTCCAAGAGGGTTACAAACCTTTTATTTCAGAGGGGTTTGTGTCACTGGATGGGGACTTAACTCACCAGAGACCTGTTAAGGTATTGAGGGACACAGGAGCACATCAATCTTTGATGCTTGAGGGCATTTTGCCATTGCCAGAGAAGACGGTAGTGTTCTCTTACAGGGGGTTGGTGGCTATGTTAAAGCTCCTCTTCATGTCATACATTTGAAGTCTGATTTGGTGTCGGGACCGGTCACCATAGGTTTCCAAGCCACTCTTCCTGTAGAGGGAATCTCTTTTATTATCGGGAATGATTTGGCCGGGGGTCAAGTTTCTGGTTATCCGATGTTGGTTGAAAAGCCCAGTATGGAAAATAATACAGCACAGTTAGAGCAGGAGATTCCGGGTATCTTTCCATCCTGTGCAGTGACTCGTGCTATGGGTAGGAAGTGCTCTGAAGAGAAGGAGAAGGAAGGTGATGTGGATTTGTGTTCCATAGAGATATTGGAGGAAAAGTCTGGAAGAGATAATAGGCAAGGGAGGGACGTCAAGGAACCTCAGGAAAAGGTGGCATCTGGACCAAAAGAGAAAATGGAGTGTCCGTCGGAGACATCTCGGAACGAGGCTGAACAAACGGGGCGTGTCCGAAAGAGACTTGTTGAAGAACAACACAGAGATTCGGAGCTCCGGAGTTTGATTGGTAAAGCCGTTACAAAGGAAGAGGCTAAGAAGATACCTGTTGGTTACTTCATGAAAGGGGAAATACTCATGAGAAAATGGAGACCACCGGAGGTGCCAGCAAATGATGAGTGGAAAGTTCATTACCAAATTATGGTGCCACAGCCGTCCCGGAAGGAGATATTGAGTTTGGCACATGAGACACCTTTGGCCGGGCACCTTGGAGTGAACAAGACATGTGACAGAATTTTGGTACATTTTTTCTGGCCAGGATTGCGACATGATGTGGCGGAGTTCTATAAATCTTGCCATTCTTGCCAGCTTGCGGGAAAACCTAATCAGAAAGTCCCCTCTGCACCTTTAAAACCAATTCCAGCTTTTGAAGAGCCATTCAGTCGTGTCATTATTGACTGTGTAGGCCCTTTACCTAAAACTAAGGCTGGACATCAGTATTTACTGACCATCATGTATGCTTCCACGAGGTTCCCAGAAGCAGTGCCTCTTAGAAAAATTACTGCGGCAGTTATTGCGAAGGCCTTGATTACATTTTTCACTTTGGTTGGCCTACCTAAGGTGATCCAGTCTGATCAGGGTTCCAATTTCATGTCAACGCTTTTTCAGCAAATGGTACACCTGTTGGGAGTGGAGCAAGTTAGATCAAGTACTTACCATCCCGAGAGCCAAGGGGCCTTGGAAAGGTTTCACCAGACATTGAAGAATATGATCAGAACGTACTGTTTTGAATGTGACAAGGATTGGGATGAGGGAATACCCTTATTGTTGTTTGCTACGAGAGAATCTGTTCAGGAGTCATTGAGATTCAGTCCTTTTGAACTTGTGTTTGGACACGCAGTTCGAGGACCATTGAAATTGGTGAAAGAACAGTGGCTACAGGAGGAGTCACAGTCAACAGTGGTAGAGTATGTGTCAACGATTAGGCACAGATTGGCAAAAGCTTGTGAAGTTGCGAGGGGAAACTTGAAAGTGGCACAGGATAAAATGAAAGTGAGACGTGACAATAAATCTCAGATAAGAAATTTCAGCCCTGAGGACCGAGTGTTAGTGTTGCTTCCTGTTCCAGGTCAGCTACTACAGGCGAGGTATTTTGGTCTCTATGCAATCGAAAGGAGGGTTAATGAAACGGATTACATAGTGACAACTCCCGACCAACGGAAAAAGCGGCAGCTGTGTCAGGTCAACCGACTTAAGAAAAATTATGAGTGGAAGCCTGTGGAAGAAAGGGTTCCTGTCTCACCTGTCGTGCCTGTATATCGGGGTGCCAGAGAATCCAGAGGTTGAGGCCGGTGTGAAGTTTGATAATGTTGATGACCAGACTTGTCCCAGATTGACGAACACGGAAGTGTTGAGCAATTTCGATGAGAAATTAGGTAATTTGACGAAGGAACAACAAGGACAACTATCCAGCGTAATTTTTGAGTTTGCACATTTGTTCACAGGTGTACCTGGTCATACTGACTTGGTATATCATGATATTGAGGTGGGGGAAGCCACTCCTGTGAAACAACACCCCGATCGGATGAACCCTGTGAAGATGGATTATCTCCGGAAGGAGGTTCAGTATATGTTGGAGAATGACATCATCGAGCCAAGCAGCAGTGAATGGAGCTCACCATGTGTGTTGGTTCCAAAACCCGATGGCAGTTTTTGCTGTTGTACGGATTTAAAACGGGTTAATGCAGTGACCAAGACCGACTCATATCCCATCCTGAGGATTGATGACTGTATTGATAGAATAGGCCCAGCTAAATTTGTAACTAAATTTGACTTGCTGAAAGGGTATTGGCAGATTCCTCTCACTGATAGAGCCAAGGAAATCTCGGCTTTAGTTAAACCAAATGGGTTGTATCAGTACAAGTTTCTTCCCTTTGGATTGAAAAACCGGCCTGCTACATTTCAACGGCTGATTAATAAGCTTATTGCAGACCTTGATGGGGTGGAGGCTTATCTGGATGATGTCATCATCCACACCATGACCATGGAAGATCATATTAAACAAATCCGTGCATTTTTCAAGAAGCTGACCGAGGCAGGGTTGACAATCAACTTATCTAAGAGTGAGTTTGTAAAGGCACAGGTGGTGTTCCAAGGCCATGTAGTAGGTCAGGGTCAGGTGCAACCGGTGACAGCCAAGATAGAAGCCATTGATCGCTTCCAAGTTCCAAAAGGGAAGAAGGAGCTTTTGAGATTCTTGGGTATGGCTGGTTGGTTCCGGCGGTTCTGCAGGAATTTTTCTGATGTGGTAGCCCCTTTAACGAATTTGCTGAGGAAAGACACCAAGTTTGTTTGGGATGACAAATGCCAGGCTGCCTTTGCCCACGTCAAAGCGATATTAATGAGCTCTCCTGTCCTAGCAGCGCCGGATTTTCAAGAACCTTTCAAGTTTGCCATTGATGCAAGTGATGTGGGGGCTGGGGCAGTTCTATTGCAGGAAGATGACGATGGCGTGGATCACCCGGTGTGCTACTATTCCAAAAAGTTTAACAAACATCAAGCAAATTATGCCACTGTGGAAAAAGAGACCCGTGCTCTCCTGCTAGCGCTTCAGCATTACAAGGTGTATCTGGGAACTACTACCTTTCCTATAAAAGTCTTCACTGATCACAACCCCTTAACCTTCATTCAAAAATTGAAAAATAAACATCAGAGGTTGATGAGATGGAGTTTGTCTTTGCAGGAGTTCAACTTGGAAAGTGAGCATGTAAAGGGCAGGGACAATGTCGTTGCCGATGCTTTATCCAGAGTGAGCTAACTTTGGAAATTCCTGTAGGTTGTTTGAAAGTGTTGTTGCTTTCTTCTGGGGAATATTAATTATTGTTGCTCACGTGAGTTGATCATTTGGGTGTGAGTTTTACTTTTGTTTGTTAAAGAGGGTTGTTGCATGAAAAGAAAGTTTTCCCTATGTTCAAACTTTCTTTCTTGAGGGTGGGGAGTGTTACGGATTCGTCACTTCCGTCTTTGTGGTTTTCACCCCCTGGAAGCATTTTTAGTTTCATGTACTATTATTGTTATATTTGTATCATTGTATCATGTATCATTGTGAGGCAGTTGCAGGAAAAGTACATGGAGAAGAGGAAGAAGTTGTTTTTGGGTTTGTTGATCTGGAGAAAGCATTCAATAGGGTTCCACGCAAATTATTGACATGGGCATTGAGGAAGTTACGAGTGGAGGAATGGTTGATCAGAGTAGTGATGGCAATGTACAAAAGAGCACGCACAGCTGTAAGGACGAAGGACGGGAACAGTGGTGAGTTTGAGGTGAAGGTGGGAGTGCATCAGGGGTCGGTACTAAGTCCACTACTATTTGTAGCTGTGGTGTAGGTGCTGGCTCAGAACGTAAAGGAGGGTTTACCGTGGGAGTTGTTGTATGCAGATTATCTGGTGTTGATTGCGGAAAGTATGGATGGACTGAAGGAAAAGATGAACAAGTGGAAGGAATGTATGGAGACAAAAGGTCTGAAGGTGAATATCGGAAAGACGAAGGTGATGGCAAGTGGTAAAGCATGTGGTGAGGTGGAAAGAACTGGGAAGTGGCCCTGTGCTGTGTGCAGGAAGGGTGTCGGAGTGAACTCCATTCAATGCACAATGTGCGCTGAGTGGGTTCATCAAAAATGTAGTGGTCTGAGAGGGTCATTAACCAGTGTGGCAGCAACATTCAAATGTAAGGTGTGCACAGAGGGAGCTGCAGATGGAGGAAATGCTGACTTATATCTTGGAGACGGCCTGAAGCTGGAAGGTGTGAAAACATTTTGCTACCTCGGAGACATGCTGAATGGAGAAGGTGGATCAGACTCGGCAATGGTTGCTCGAGTGAGATGTGCATGGAAGAAGTTTTGGGAACTGAGTGGCGTGCTGATGAGGAGGGGAGGGTCGTTGAAGCTGAAGGGAAAGGTGCATGCTGCATGTGTGAGAAGTGTTATGATTTATGGGAGCGAGACATGGCTAATGAACGTAGAGCAGCAACGAAGGCTGGAAAAGGTGGAAATGCGAATGGTTCAATGGATGTGCGGAGTATCGTTGAGAGAGAGAGGAAGACAAATGATGAATTGCGAAAGATGATGGGATGATGGGAATCCCAGCCTGTGATTGATGCTGTGAAGAGGAACAGGTTGAGATGGTTTGGTCATGTGTTGAGGAAGGATGGAAGTGACTGGTTGAGAAGAGTGATGGAAATGAATGTAGAAGGAAGTAGAGGACGGGAAAGACCGAGAAAGACTTGGCTAAAGATGGTGGAAGAAGAAATGCGGGCAAGGGAGTTAACAAGGAGAGATGCAGAAAATAGGGCAAAATGGAGAAGATTGTCATGGGGACCGCAAGGCTAACCCCCACTCTCGCAGGGAAAATGGCCTTAAAATGCATGTTGTTGTTGTTGTTGTTGTACTATTATTGTTAAAGTTTGAGTGAAATGGAGATAACTGTCTTCAAAAGGAAAAATTAGTGTTTTAAAAGAAAAATGAAATGGATCGGGGGAAACCGGGAGAAGAAGAGGAGGAGGCTGAAGCGGCGCAAGTGAGGTCGGGAGAAAAAGGCCGAGCTGCTTTGAGGTATCGAGCGGACGCTGGCGAATGTTGGTCACGAGCTAATATTGGTTTCCCCATGAAAGGGATTCCTGTGACAGAGTCGATATCGCTGTGGCGGATAAACCTGCGTGATGGGTTTTGCGGTTGATTCCAAAAGTGAATCATTGTTGGAGAGCAGGTACGCCTCCATTACGGGCCCGTCCGCCATTTCACCTCGCTCCAGCCATTTCACCGCGCGCCAGCCGTTAGCCTGGTTCGCGTGTGTGTCATGGATTTTGATTGGGAATTGGCGGTTTTCCGCTTGGGGAGCCGCTGCTTGTTCATATCAGCGTCATTGTCTGGTGAACCGAAGGTGTGAATTCCCAGTCGCCTTTTGGGTGCACTTTTGCCTGACCGACGTTGGCCCGACACCCACCCAGCGGCTCTTCGGCGGCGGTCGACTGTCAGCCATCCTGGGTTCTGGTCTCAATACGACCTTCTTCTTGTGATCACCGGAGCATGGATCGACTTTGGCCTGGTGCCGGGACAGTGACTTTGGGGGTGTTACATTTCACTCACGTGGTGCACCGTGAGTTATTGAGTTAAGAAACTGGTGGTACTATCATAGGAATTATATATCGTATTTTGTTGTTATATTGTACTTGTGCAAGTTGTTATTATTGTGCGATATTAATACAATACTTGGTTTTTTGCAACAACTGATTGGTGTGGTTTCACCATTGGTCATTGGCACACATAATAGCACATCATTATGCCGTGACTCCTTTCGGGGCTCGGAGGTACACCGTGACCGGGGTTTGGGGAGGAGCACGTAACAGTAGGTCTTCAGACGATGCAGGCAAGAAAATGAGCGTTCGGCCTCACAGGAGCCTACAGGGAGGGTGCATCAAATATGGAGTAGGACTTTGATGGATGGAAATTCGTCTTCATCTACTGCACAGAAACAATCCATGAATGTGCTTGGAAGCTTATTGTTGGGCTTCCTTCTCCACAACATCTGCCAGTCTCTAAACTCATTTATCAGTCCTGCAGATGTTCCATGTCGTTTTTCCAACGCAATAGCTTCTGATGTCGGGCTGGAATGTCGCAGGCATCGGCGATTATCGCAGATGGCATCAGCAGAAACAGATCACTATCTTTCCGATTTTCAGCACAAAATCGGGTGTCCATTTCCTGGCTGAGGTGGTCGAGAAATGGAATACACATGTTTCTGAGGTAGAAGAGCAAGGGAGAATTGGCGGCAGTGTTTGGACGGTGGATTTGTCGTTTTACAACGCTCGGCATTGTGACATCACCTCCAACAGAATCTATCGTGGCCTTAGCGTGATCGAACCAAAGAGAGAATTCATTTTCAACATTTGACTGTAGTTGAGTGAGCGCGTCCTTCTTGTCGTCAATCATAGAGCATGCCACCAGCACATCCATACCATTTCGATGAAGAGGGGGGTGGGGGCGCAACCCCTGCATCCTCCTCCCTGATCGAAGGGTGGGGGGGGGGGGGTGCAAACCCCCTGCACCCCCTGCACCCCCTGCAACCCCACCCCTCTGGATCCGCCCCTGACTGGTCTATGGAGTTATTGGGATGGAATCATAAAATTCTCGTATCTCTTACCACTGCAGGTGACCATGGCTGGGGTCTTAGGTGCTTGCTCAGAAGTGCACTTTAATATAAGCATACTGTTACGGATTCGTCACTTCCGTTGTTGTGGTTCTCATCCACTGTAAACATTTTTGGTTGCATGTACTATTATTGTTATCGTTTAAGTGAAATGGAGATGTATTTTCAAAAGGTAAAAAAAATTAATGTTTTAAAAGAAACCGGAAACCGGATCGGGAACCGGACGAGGAAGAAGAAGAGATAAAAGAGGCGGAGCGAGTGAGGTCGGAGAAGGAGCCGAGCTGTTTGGAGGTCTGGAGCAAACGCTGGCGAACGGAGGTCACAAGCGAACTTTGAGGTTTCCTGGGAAAGGGATTCCTGCGACAGGGTTGTTATCGCTGTGACAGATAAACCTGCGTGACAGGTTTTGCGGTTGATTCCGAAGAGAATCATTAGAGTGCTGTTACGTCTCGAGAATGGACTGTTGGCCATTTGACCTCGCGCCTGATTTCGCATCGCTCCAGGTTTTTCACCTCGCTTCAACCATTACACCGCATCCAGACATTAACCTGATGTGTGTTTGTGCAACGTGGATTTTGAGTGTGAATTTGCGGTTCGCCGATTGGGAGCCGTTGAACGTCCATACCCGAAGGTGTGATTTCCCAGCCGCCTCTTGAGGACATTTTTGCCTATCTTTGGCAGTGTGACTGTCAACGAGCGGGATTCTGGTCTCGATACAGCATCGTTCTGACGATCGCTTCAACATCGACTTTGGCTTGATGCCGGGATAGAAACATTGGGAATGTTCTTTTCGCTCACTTGGAACACAGTGTTACATTGTCCGAAACTGATGGTACCATCATAGGAATGATATACAGTCACGTGATAAAGTAAGTACACCCCATGTAAAGTTTTGACTTTTTCAACATATTTCAACATACAGCTATTTGATCTTCATTTCAACAATATTGATAGATAAAGGTGATATAATGTAACAAATATCATGAAACATTTACATTTTGTAGTCCATTGTATAATTTAAATAAACATAAATGCAAATTTCGCATGTGGAAAAAGTAAGTACACCCTTGGCTCTAATAGGTGGTTTTGCCCCCTTTGGCAGAAACAACCTCAAGGAGGTGTTTCTTATGACTGTCTACCAGTCTCTGACATCGACTGGGAGAAATTTTTGCCCACTCCTCCATGCAGAATTCTTTCAGCTGTGCGATGTTTGAGGGGTTTCTTGGATGCACAGCTCGTTTCAAATCCCCCCACAACATCTCGATGTGATTTAGATCCGGGCTTTGACTTGGCCATTCCAGAATCCGCCATTTATTTATTTTGAGCTATTCCTTGGTGGATCTACTGGTATGTTTAGGGTCATTGTCATGTTGCAAGGTCCACCTGCGGTTGAGCTTCAACTTTCCGACAGATGGCCTCATATTATCCTCAAGCACCCTCAGGTACAATGAAGAAGTCAAAGTGGATTCTATGATGGTGAGCTGCCCAGGCCCTGATGTAGCAAAGCTGCCCCAAACCATAATATTTCCACCACCATGCTTTACAGTTGGTATCAGGTTCTTGTGGTCAAATGCTGTCTTTGGTTTTCGCCAAAAATGTCTTGTGGTACTGTGGCCAAATAGCTCTCCCTTTGACTCATCTGTCCAGAGCACATTGTTCCAGAAGTGCTGGTCTTTGCCTCGGTGTTCATTGGCAAACTTTAGTCTTGCCCTGATGTTCTTTCTGGACAGCAAAGTTTTCCTCCTGGCACACCTCCCATGTAGATCAAATTTGTGCAGCCTCTTTCTAATGGTAGACTCGTGCACTTTGACATCAACAGTGGCAAGAGCTACCTGTAGGTCCCGTGATGACATTCTAGGGTTCTTAGAGCCTTCTTTCTGCATCTTGCGGTCTGCTCTCGGGCTGAACTTGCTGGGGCGGCCTGGCCTGAACAAGTTGGCAGTTGTTTGTAATCTTCTCCACTTGTAGATGATCTTCCAGACAGTCGAATGATTGACTTCAAATTGTTTGGAGATCTTTTTAAATCCCTTCCCAGACTCGTAGACATCCATAACCTTCTTGCTGAAGGCCTCAGGGAGCCCTTTTGATCCAGGCATGGTGATGCCGCACACTTCCACAACAAAGAGCAAACCAAACTAAATGTATGAGGTTTAAATAAGACAGGTTCCTCCAAGATCTTTTCTAATTGCACCTGTGCTTTTCTAATTTCTAATCATTTGCACCTGTGCTGGTGCATCTGATTCTAATTTTAGGTATTTGAAGTCGTGATAAATGTAGGGGGTAAAGCGCGGCGTTACGCGCGCTGCTTGTGAGCAAGGAGGAAGCGGACAAGCGGTAACATATAAACGTCTTTATTGTAAGAGCTCACTGTAACACTGTACCGCTCCGGGCTGGGCGCCCGGTGTATATCATGAGGCCACGCCTACCCCTCGGGCATGGCCACCGCCCACTTGGTGCGCGGAATGATGTCACCACGCCAGTGGGCTTTTGTGTCCGCCACACACGCCCCCCCAGAATTCCCGCGCACCTGGAGGGCCAGTTTGCGGGGCAGACGAATGACCCGGCCGAAGCGCCCCCTGGCGATCGGCGGCGCCCGGGGTGCAGGGATGCCAGGTGGGATGCCCCTGGCTGCCCCTGGGATGGGTGCAGGACCGGGGGGCGGCGTGGCGGCGGGGCTGGGCGGTGCCGGGGGTCCGCCCGCCAGAGGGCGGCCCCGACGTGGGGGTCGGGCCACTGGCGGTGGATGGTCCACATCGAGGTGGGCCGGCTTGAGGCGGTCTACCGAAACGCGGTCAGGAGTACCGCCGATGTCCAGGGTGAAGTGCTTTGCCCCCGTCTCCAGCACGCGGAAAGGCCCGTCGTACGTGGGCCGCAGTGGTGTCCGATGGGCATCGTGGCGGACGAAGACGTACTCCGCCGTGCGAAGCTCCGGGGCGACGTGCGTCGGTGGGTGCCTGTGGCATGCCGTTGGCACCGGGGCGAACCTCTGGGCGGTCTCTTGCAGAGCGGAGCGCTGCTGTGCCGCGGACCATGGTGCCGTGGAGTCGGGGAGGAACTCGCCCGGCACCCGCAGCGGTTGCCCGAAGACCAACTCCGCCGCGGATGCGCGCAGGTCCTCCTTGGGCGCCGTCCGGAGGCCCAGCAGGACCCAGGGGAGCCTGTCGACCCAGCCGCCGTCGCGGAGGGTGGCCCGGAGCGCGGCCTTCAATGAGCGGTGAAATCGCTCACACAGGCCGTTAGCCTGGGGGTGGTAGGCCGTGGTTCGGTGCAGCCGGACCCCGAGCCCCTGCGCAACCGCCCCCCAGAGCTCCGAGGTGAACTGGGGGCCGCGGTCGGATGAGATGTCTGAGGGGGCGCCGAACCGGGCGATCCAGGTGGCGATGAAAGCCTGCGCGACATCGGCCGCCGTTGTCGATGCCAAGGGCACGGCCTCCGGCCACCGGGTGGTGCGGTCCACCATGGTGAGGACGTAGGTGAAACCCCGCGAGGGGGGCAGAGGTCCCACCAGGTCCACGTGGACGTGGTCAAACCGGCGTTCCGGCACCGTGAACGGGGCCAACGGGGCCTGGGTGTGCCGGTGCACCTTGGCGCGCTGGCATGCGAGGCACGTCCTGGCCCAGCCGCGGACGGCCTTCCGGAGGCCATGCCAGACGAACTTGTCGGCGATCAACCTTTGGGAGGCCCTCGCGCCCGGGTGGGACAGGCCGTGGATGGCGTCAAACACCTGGCGCTGCCAGCCCGCGGGCACGATGGGGCGAGGACGCCCGAGGGAGACGTCGCACAAGAGGGCCGCGCCCGCGCCGTCGAACGGCACCTCGGTGACGCGGAGGCCCGTGACGGCGGTCCGCAAGGCCTGGACGTCGGGGTCAGCGGCCTGGTCCGCTGCCATCCGGGCATAGTCGATGCCGAGGTGGACTGTGTGGGCGACGGCCCGGGAAAGGCAATCCGCCACCGGGTTGTCCTTCCCCGCGACGTGCTGGATGTCCGTCATGTACTCGGACACGGCCGAGAGGTGACGCTGCTGCCGGGCCGACCACGGCTCGGTGACCTTGCCCATCGCGAAGATCAGCGGCTTGTGGTCGACGAAGGCAGTGAACGCACGGCCCTCGAGCAGATGGCGGAAGTGCCTGACCGCCAAGTGAAGTCCAAGCAACTCGCGGTCGAAGGTACTGTAACGGCGTTCGGGCGGGCGAAGCTGCCGGCTAAAGAACGCCAGCGGTTGCCAAGCTCCACGCACCCATTGCTCGTGCACCGCGCCCACCGCGTAGTCCGAGGCATCGGTGGTGAGGGCGATCGGTGCATCGGGCGCCGGGTGCGCGAGCATGGTGGCGTTAGCCAAGGCGAGCTTCGCGCCCGTGAACGCCGTGTCCATCTGCTCGGTCCAGGTAACGTCGCCTTTGCCTGGCTTACCTCGGAGAGCTTCGTGCAGGGGGCGCAGGAGCTGGGCGATACGGGGCAGGAACCGATGGTAAAAGTTCACCATGCCCAGGAACTCCTGCAGCCCTCTGATCGTGCGGGGGCGCAGAAACCCCTTCACCGCCTCCACCTTGGCCGGCAGGGGGACGGCTCCGTGCCTGGTGACACGGTGCCCCAGAAAATCGATTGTGGCGGCGCCGAACCGGCACTTTGCGGGGTTCACAATCAGGCCATGCTGGCCCAGGCGTTCGAAGAGCGTGCGGAGGTGGCGTAGGTGCTCTTCGCGGGACGCGCTGGCGACGAGGATATCGTCCAGGTAGACGTAGACAAAATCCAAGTCGCGCAGGACGCTGTCCATCAGTCGCTGGAACGCCTGAGCCGCATTCTTCAGACCGAAGGGCATGCGCAGGAACTCGAAGAGTCCGAATGGCGTGATGACCGCCGTCTTCGGGACGTCCTCCGGCCTGACGGGGACCTGATGGTAGCCGCGTATGAGGTCCACCTTCGAGAAGAAGGACCTGCCCGCCAAACGGGTGGAAAAGTCCTGAATGTGGGGGACGGGGTAGCGGTCGGGAGTCTTGGCGTCATTGAGACGGCGATAGTCCCCGCACGGTCGCCATCCCCCACCGGGCTTCGGCACGATGTGCAGTGGCGACGCCCAAGCGCTCTCTGAGCGCCGAACGATGCCGAGTCGCTCCAGGGTAGCGAACGCCGCTTTTGCCACCGCCAGCTTCGTCGGCTCGAGGCGGCGTGCCCGGGCGTAGACCGGTGGCCCGACGGTGGGGATGTGATGGGCCACCCCGTGCTTGACGGCCCCCGCCGAGAAGGTGGGCCGCGTGAGGGCCGGGAAGCCGGCGAGGAGGCGGGTGAATGCGTCCGCTGCCGGAAGCGTACAGACCAACGTGGCCGGAACCGAGCCGTTCGGCAAGCCGCTTGGCAAGCCGCTCGTTGAGCTGGGCAACGCACAAGCGAGCGAGCTGAACGTCTCGGCCTGGACAAGACGTCTGCGCTTGACGTCGACCAGGAGCCCATTAGCGCACAGGAAGTCCGCGCCAAGCAGTGCCATGGGCACGTCGGCGGTGACGAACGTCCATCGGAAAACCTGCCCTCCAAACCGCAGAGAGAGGCAGCATTTTCCGTACGTACGGATGGGCGTCCCGTTTGCGGCAAGCAGCGCGGGGCCCCCACCCGCGGCGTGCTTGTCTGACGTGCCGGCGGGAATGACACTCACCTGCGCTCCCGTGTCGCACAGGTAACGGCGCCCGGTGAAGGTGTCCGTTATGAACAGCAGGCTGCTCGAACGGCCGGCGCTCATCGCCACTATTGAGTGCCGGCCCGGGCGTTTCCCGACCCGTTGAAGGAGCACGGCGGATGACACCGCCGAGCTTCGTGGCCGAACTTGGCGTGGAACCAGCACCAGGTGGTGGAGCTGGAGGAGCGCGGCTGGCTCCGCCAGGCCGGTGTAGTTGGCGGGTTTCCCCGCGGTGGCGGTTTTCGCCACGGCGGTGGGCGGGGCGTGGCGGCGTTCACGAGGTGCGTATCAGCATCCTGCATATGCTGTAGAAGCTGATGCTGTGGAACATGCTGCTGAACATCAGCCTCGAGGACCGTGACGGCCACGCCGACGCTCGCCCGCGTGTCCGAAGCGGCGAAGTACCTGTCCGCCTCGGCTGCCAATGCTCGGGGTTCCGTTAGCTCGGTCCCGGCCAACGCGAGGCGAACCTGCGCTGGAAGTTGGCGCCGGAAAAGCGCCCGGAATAGCGAACCGGGGGCTTCGTCGCCCAACAGTGACAGCATATGGTCCATTCGGACCGACGGGCGCGTATCACCGAGCTCGGGGAGATCCAGGAGGCGGTCGGCCCGTGCGTCGTCCGTGAGGCCGAACGTGGCTAGGAGTAGCCGCTTGAGTGCCTCGTACTTGTGGCCGTCCGGTGGGTGGCGAAGGACGGACACGACTCGAGCGGCCGTGCCGGGCCCGAGGGAGGCGACGACGTGGCAATAGCGCGTGTCATCGCCGGTGAGGCGCCGAAGCTTAAATTGGGCTTCGGCCTGGACGAACCAGACTTCGGCCTGAGCCTCCCAAAATTCCGGAAGTTTGACGAAGTCGGCCATGGCGATGGCGTCGCGTGTGGAAGGATCGCTCCGGCAGATCCAACGTCGAGGGTCACCAGTAAAGCGCGGCGTTACGCGCGCTGCTTGTGAGCAAGGAGGAAGCGGACAAACGGTAACATATAAACGTCTTTATTGTAAGAGCTCACTGTAACACTGTACTGCTCCGGGCTGGGCGCCCGGTGTATATCATGAGGCCACGCCTACCCCTCGGGCGTGGCCACCGCCCACTTGGTGCGCGGAATGATGTCACCACGCCAGTGGGCTTTTGTGTCCGCCACAGGGGTGTACTTACTTTTTCCACATGCGAAATTTGCATTTATGTTTATTTAAATTATACAATGGACTACAAAAAGTAAATGTTTCATGATATTTGTCATATTATATCACATTTATCTGTCGATATTGTTGAAATGAAGATCAAATAGCTGTATGTTGAAATATGTTGAAAATGTCAAAACTTTACATGGGGTGTACTTACTTTTTCACGTGACTGTATTGGTTGTACAATTGATTAATATTGTTATTGCTGTTATTCTTGTGTGACCTTAATACAATACTTGTTTGTTGGGAACAATTGGTGTGGTTTCACCATTGATCTTTGACACACAGAATAACACATCTTTCTGCCGTGACTCCTCTCGGGGCTCGGAGGTACACCGTGACCGGCGTTTGGGGAGGAGTACGTAACAGAAATTGGGGGCCTCGTCCGGGATAGAATTCCCTAACATTCCCAAAATTCCTAAATTTGGAATTTTCTAACATTCCCAATTTTTTCAAAAAATTGGATTTTTCTTTTGTGAAGGTTAACAGGTGCTAACTGATAGGCACCATGGTGTTTGACGCAGAAAAGTTTGTGGCATCCCCTAATGAGGCACAGTTCCAGGCGTTAAAAAGATCGGAATTCATGATATTGGCCAAATATTTTATCTTGGAGGTCCGAGTTAGTATGAAGAAAGCAGAGATTCAGACATTGGTGGTGGAGTCTCTAGTGGGACAAGGAACATGGGAAGAGGTAGCCTTGGATTGGTTCCCCGAGGAAAAAGGAAATGTGGAGCTCCGGAAAATGGAGATGCATCTGCAGAGCCAGGAAAGGTTAAAAGAGTTGGAATGGAAAGCCGAGGAAAGAAGAGCAAAGGAAAGAGCAGAGGAAAGGACAGACGAAAGGGAGTTAAAAGAACGGGATATGGAGTATCAGAAGGAACTTAAACTCAATGAGCTGGAATTACTGGGAGAACGGAGAGAAGTAGAATCCATGCCGGCTAGTTCGACAACTAGTGAGAACTCTTGGGATGTTGGTGGGCTTGTGAGGCTGGTTCCACCCTTCAATGAAAAGGATGTGGCCAAGTTTTTTTTACGTTTTGAGAAGGTGGCTCAAATGCTAAAATGGCCTGTGGGGTCCTGGACTATGTTAGTGCAAAGTGTTCTGGTGGGTAAAGCTCAAGATATATTTTCGGCTTTACCGATTGACCAATGTGTAGATGATGAGATAGTGAAGAAAGCCATTCTCAAAGCCTATGAATTGGTCCCAGAAGCTTACCGGCAAAAATTCAGGAATGCCAGGAAGAGGGAGAGTGAGACCCATGTGGAGTTTGCCAGAATGAAGGAAACCATGTTTGATAGGTGGTGTGACTCGAAGGAGATTGGGAAAGATTTCAACCTGTTACGACAATTGATTTTGGTGGAGGAATTCAAACAGTGTGTCCACGTGGACATTAAAGTCCATCTGGATGAAAAGAAAGTACCAGAGTTGTATGAGGCAGCAACCGTAGTAGATGACTATGCCTTGACACACAGGATGGGGTTCCACAAACCTAACTTCCCGTCTAGAGTTAGCCAGGGGAGTTATAGTAAATCAGGATCGGAGAACAAATATTCATGGAGGCGGCCTCGAGAGGACTATGGGGACAAATCTGATACCGCGACTTTTAGGGATCAGAAGACTGCAGTTCCAAGACATGCCTATCTTCCGGGGGGCCAGAGGCAGACCACGAGTTTTTCCTCCGGGCCTACTTGCGCCTTTTGCAAGAAACCTGGACATTTGATGTCCCAATGTTACGCCCTGAAAAGGGAAAATCAGGAGCGGAGTCAAACGAGTGAAACTCCGAATGCATTGGCAAATGCGAGAAATCGTCCTTGGAGGACAGTGCCTTGTGAAGGTTCCCATGCCAAAGTTACGGCATCACAGAACGACCTTGTTCAAGAGGGTTACAAACCTTTCATTTCAGAGGGGTTTGTGTCACTGGATGGGGACTTAACGAACCAGAGATCTGTTAGGGTATTGAGGGACACAGGAGCACATCAATCTTTGATGCTTGAGGCATTTTGCCATTGTCAGAGAAGACGTCAACTGGTGTTAGTGTTCTTTTGCAGGGGGTTGGTGGCTATGTTAAAGCTCCTCTTCATGTCATCCATTTGAAGTCTGATTTGGTGTCAGGACCGGTCACCGTAGGTTTACAAGCCACTCTTCCTGTAGAGGGAATATCTTTTATTATCGGGAATGATTTGGCCGGTGGTCGAGTTTCTGGTAATCCAATGTTGGTTGAAAAGCCCAGTATGGAAAATAACACCGCACAGTTAGAGCAGGAAATTCCGGGTATCTTTCCATCCTGTGCAGTGACTCGTGCTATGGGTAGGAAGCACTCTGAAGAGAAAGAGAAGGAAGGCGATGTGGATTTGGGTTCCTTCGAGGTATTGGAAGAAAATTCAAAAGAGGAAATGGAGTGTCCGTCGGAGACATCTGGGAACGAGGTTGAACAAACGGTGCTGGTCCGAAAGAGACTTGTTGAAGAACATCACGGAGATTCGGAGATCCGGAGTTTGATTGATAAAGCTGTTGCAGACGAAGAGGCTATGAAGATACCTGTTGGTTACTTCATGAAAGGGGAAATACGAGGGATGACACACACACACATTGATGACTCCCTCGCTCTGCCTAAGAAACACTGGAACCATCTTTCGAGGCCATTTTTCCCCACAGAGCAGGGGTTGGCCTTTTTCGGGCACCTTGGGCCCCTTTTTGAAGCAATGTTTTATGGTCCAGATGCCCTTCTTGCTGCCAACCCTATTCGTCGCCTCTTGCGACACACAGGGAATTACCAGTGAACTGGTACTCAATTTGCCGACCTCGGAAGGATGACAGGCTGAGTCAACCCCCTGGTGTTAATTCAGCAATGACCGGGATTCGATCCCAGGATCCTGGGATCCCAAGCCAGCACCCTAACCGCTAAGCCAATACCAGGCTGTGAAACACTGGGATGACAGTTTATAACTGGGTCGAGATTCAAACCCAGGCGAGACATCTTTTATTGGCGAGTGTGCACACCTCTCGGCCATCCTGCGTGTACCAACCTTAATAAACAAAATGTAATCGACTTGTTCTTGGTTTCCACCTCCCCAACTCATCCACCAAGTTTGATTATAATCCATCCACAAAATCATACCATGGATCGTTTCTCAATGTTGAAGAATCACTTTAAAACCCTCGGATCCAGAAACTGATTTTCACCAATATTGAATCAATTCGTCCTTGTCACACACCCAACATGTCCACCACGTTTCCTCCAAATTCGTCCATAACTTTTTAATATATCCTGCTATATATCGTTTTTTATGCCTCCGCACCCGAAGGTGGCGGAGCCATTATGTTTTCGAGTCTGTCTGTCCGTCCATCCGTCCGGGCTGAACCTCGTTTTTCTCAGCAACCACATGGCAAATTGAGACGAAACTTTCAGGGTTGGACTGACACTGATGCGTAATGTTTTTATGATAATTGTGACGTCATAGGCACGTGGTATGGCAGCCATCTTGGATTAAATGCAAATCATGAAAAAATTATTTCTCGGAAACCGCTGAATGTAAAAATTTGAAACGTGGCACATTGTCAAGTAATCCCAATGGGGGAAGAAAAGCATGATAATGATGACATCATAGGTGACGTGGTTTACCAGCCAAAAATGTTTTAATCGAATTCCTTATCTTACTATCATTCACCAAATGTCCGTCCGTCTGTTCGAAGGTACCGCAAAAACGGCTCAACCGATCGAAACGATATTTTGTGTGGGTAATCCTGGAATCTCCAGGAGTAAAATAGGCTATTTATTTTTTCCAATTTCAGTTTTGGTCTCCAGTATTCTCAGGTTTGGACTCCCGCATAACATTCACGTTCGCATAATGTCCATTGTGACGATGTTCTCATTGTGACGATGTATGTGTTCACGGTAGTGTTTGACGTGACGGTGTGAGCGTAATTTCGTAATGTTTTTCGTTTCGTAATCCTTTAATGAACGTTCAATGTTTAATGAACGTTTAATGCCCTACGATGTCCGGGGCCGCAAGCGCGCGACACTGGACGGGCCAGCGTGTACCTTGCCCTTCGCCTTCAGGCTCGGGTAAACCGCTGAGCCCCATCCGTGATGGGGACTGGGGCTTGAGACAGTGTCCTTCATTAAAAGTACTAGGACGTGCCCGTACGTGGGTGCCCGTTCCTTGCCAAAAAAAAAAAAAAAAATGTCTTCGCCCATGCATGCATGGGCGTGCCCATGGGCCCATGGGCGTGCCCGTAAGTGCGTGATGTGACCGTACAATGAATGTATCGTCCCGACGCCGCAGCTCGGATGGCGCTGCAGTTAATCGGGCCTGTATCGGCAGAGTTATTATAAACGTGTACTACAATCGATCGTACCTTACAACAATCAACACAGATTGCAACGTCAAATAAATGAATACGCTCTCAAATGTGCCGTCCGAGGCGTCTGCTCGCCACGTTCAGCATCAGTACGTCGTCACTATGACTATCCGTAAGTCCGGAAGTGACGTCCTCATTTGACTGTCCGGAAGGTCGCATATCGCAGTTACGATGAATCGCAAATTAGTTTTAATTCGTTTTAAAACATAGTTTAACGCCAACATAGCGCCAACATAGTTTGCCAACGTGAAATAAATGAATACGCTCTCAAATGTGCCGTCCGAGGCAGAGTCTGTTCGCCACGTTCGGCACACGTGATAGCTCGCTGCTCTCTGATTGGTTGAATCGTTTTTTGGACATAGCTCGGTAACTACTTCTCCGATTAATATGAAACCTTGAAAAGGCACATCCTCGGGTCCCCAGCAATATACCTGGCAAGTTTCAAGTATATCGGACCCGTGGTTGTCGAGAAACAGCGGTCACAGACAAACACACAGACACACAGACATACACACAGACACACACACACACAGACACACACACAGAGATTACTGGAATTATAGATAGATAACAAACGCTGTCTCCATCGATCTTGCCAAGGCCGTAACACCTATCGGCTCAAAATCCTTTTAACTGTTGATTTGGTACAGTTACACGTATCGCTAATTTGGTACACATATCAGGAGTACATTCGACATCGCGATTGTGAACACGATTATCGATCACGATTCACGATCACGATCATCATGATCATAGTGTATCGATCACGATTTGAAACGCGATGGAATAATATTTACCGATATGAACAGTGATGTGGCTTTTATTGAAATTCTAAAGATACTGTTTAGATTTTGATGATTTCCGTGTGATATGATTCAACGGATGTTTATATGAATCGTTTAAAATAAAAAAAACCTTCAATTTCTGATATTTTGCCGTTTCATTTGGGCTTCCCAATTGAAGCCCCGCCCATAGGGCGGGTACCGTTGCTTGTCCTAAAAATCTGAAATTGCTTGCACATGATCTATGACCCATTTGTATTGAAATATAAAATTTATGACATCATTGGTCACCTGGTTTGGCAGCCATATTGGATTTTACCAAAAACCTCAAAAAAACATCTTCTCTCAAACCACCAAATCGATTGACTCAAAACTTTACGTGTGTCATTGACAAGGCATGGTGATTAAAAGATGACCACGAAAATATCATTGGTCACATGGTGTGGCAGCCATATTGGATTGAAGGAAAATATTAAATAATTATACGTCTTGAACTGCTTACCCTATTAATGCTAAATTTTGCAAATATCATCTTACACCGTTGTTGCATATCGTTTAAAAATGATGATGTCACAGGTCGCGTGGTTTGGCAGCCATCTTGAATGGAAAAACGAACCGATCTGATCAACACGAAACTTCAGAAATGTCATGCCAGACACATAAATATGCAGAGTGTACATTTTTAAAGGTCATATGTCACGTGGTGTGGCAGTCATATTAGCTTGAAAGCCAATATTTTTAAAAATCCCTTCTCTGAAACCACTTCACCGATCGATGTGAAACCTGTCATGGCTGGTGAAAATGTGATAATTGAAAACAGCTGAAGGGATTTAAATCAAACTTGTTTATTTTTATCACAGTGAACGAGGGCATCTACCCATTGTGGGACTATGCGGAGGCAAATTGGCAACAGTCGCATTGCTCTAGTTTGTCATCACTCCAGCACTAGGTATTAAAATATCATGTAACACATCATTTTTGGCCACATCTCAATGGCGAAAAATCACTGAAGAAATTTAAAAATCTCTTATCCGGATCTGTATTCGGATCATCACCAAAATCGAATGAATTCGTCCTTGTCACACACTCTATCACTCAATGGCGAAAAATCACTTTCAAAAATCTTTGGATCCAGGTCCAGATCTTTGCTAATATTGAACAATTCGTCCTTGACACACACCAAACATGTCCAGCAGGTTTAGTCCGAATCCGTCCATAACTTTTTGACATATCGTGCTACATATAGATTTTGGCCCTATCTCTCAATGGTGAAGAATCACTTTTAAAATTGTGATATCCTGATCCAGATCTGAATTTTCATCAAAATATATTCAATTAGTCCTTGTCGCACACCCAACCTGGCCATCAGACAGATTTCATCCAAATCCATCCACAACATTTTGAGATAGCCTACTCAAAGGCAGACAAGCACACAGACAGGGATGAACATAACCTCTGTCCACCTTCAGTGGCAGAGGGAGAACGTTCCTCGATAGAGCACATACCTCAACCAGGCTGAACAGTTTACATTTTGTATCCCACTGATAGGCCAGATTTCTCCTTAACCAAAAACTAATTGGCTTGTTCTTTCACCGACCAAAACACATCCACCAAGTTTTGTCATAGCCTGTCCATAAGTTTTTGAGATATCGTGCTGTCGGCTATATTGTTTTTGGCTCGATCACTCAATGATGAATAATCACTTTTAAAATATTCTAGGATTCTGATCCGGATTTCCACAAAACCTCATCAATTAATCTGTGTCACACACCCAACCTGTTCACAAAATTTTGGCTGAATTCGTTCAAAACTTTTCAATGTATTCTGCTCACAGACAGACAGACACCCCAGACAACACAAACAGGTGAAAAGTTAACCTCCGCCCACCCTTGGTGGTGGTGTTAACAAGACTTGAATAGAGGGATTGAGACAATAACAGGGCATACAGAAAATTTTCTGTGTGAAATGCAATCAATGATTTCCCTAATAATTGCATTTTTCATGCTCATGCATATATAATGGAGCAAATGTATTTGTATGTATGTATACATATATATATATATATATATATATATATACTATATATATATATATATATATATATATATATATATATGTATGTATGTATATATATATATATATATATATATATATATATATATATATATATATATATATATATATATATATATATATATATATATATATATATATATATACTGTATGTGTGTGTGTGTGTATGTATGTCTGCATGTCTGCATTTACCCATTGATTTGACAGCTGGCCTGACGCCACTCACATTTGTATCCTGAAAAAAAATCACGTCCACCATTTTGGTCAGCCGAAGATGTCTGGAAGTGTCTTATGAAGAATTGCGATGCCCTCCCTACAAAGTTCTCCATTTGGTGACAAAGTTCCGCAAAGTTCTCCGTTTGGTGTAAAATGATCATTAAATATTGAAAGTGTTACGTGGTCCCCTCGGTGACTACCTGGTCTCGGTGACCCCCGGACCGTGAGAGGACCTTCGCCAGCAAGTAGTATTATATATACTAGGGCATGCCCGTACTATATCTATATCTAAAATTATATCCCCCCCTCTATTTACATGAAATGGTTTGGTCTATGAAATGTTTTGGTCCATTCGCAACGCCAAAGCGAACGGCGAACGCTTTACATGAAATGGTTTGGTGCATGAAATGTTTTGGTCCATTCGCAACGCCAAAGCGAACGGCGAACGGCTTGCGAGTACAGTGACAATCCCCCCGGGGTTTTTATTAGTTTTAAAACGGAGCTTGGCAACCGCTGGCGTTCTTTAGCCGGCAGCTTCGCCCGCCCGAACGCCGTTACAGTACCTTCGACCGCGAGTTGCTCGGACTTCACTTGGCGGTCAGGCACTTCCGCCATCTGCTCGTGCGAGTACAGTGACAATCCCCCCCCCCCCCCCCTCTATTTACATGAAATGGTTTTTATTAGTTTTAAAACATAGTTTAACGCCAACATAGCGCCAACATAGTTTGCAAACGTGAAATAAATGAATACGCTCTCAAATGTGCCATCCGAGGCAGAGTGTGTCCGCCACGTTCGGCACACGCGATAGCTCGCTGCTCTCTGATTGGTTGAATCGTTTTTTGGACATAGCTCGGTAAGTAATTGTCCGATTAATATGAAACCTTGAAAAGGCACATCCTCGGGTCCCCAGCAATATACCTGGCAAGTTTAAAGTATATCGGACCCGTGGTTGTCGAGAAACAGCGGTCACAGACAAACAAACGTACAAACGTACAAACGTACAAACGTACAAACAAACACACAGAGATTACTGGAATTATAGATAGATGAGCTTTTGTAACGCAATCAATAGGAATACCAATCAAAAGGAAACCCCACACCAAGGATCCGGAATAATCAATGATATATTCCCCGAGCAATCAACCATCAACAATCAACAATCAATATCCCAAAGATGTAACTCATCTACAATAACTCTAAGATGGCCATCTTATACATTCCTCACGTGAGCCCCACTCCTGACTCCCTCCGTGGTCAATGTCTCTCACAAGGTCTCTCTTCTCCGCACACGGGCGGTTGAACGAACCCCGGGCGGACGTGCTCCAAACGTGCCGTCTCGTACCGGGGACAGCTGCTGCAGCGCACACCTCCTTGCCAAGCCACGGGGCAAAACCCAGCGCGGCTTCCAACGCGCGCGAGGCCCCAAAGTGCGACCCGTACGCGTCCTTGTAGACGGGGCAAAACCAAGCGTGGTTTGCAACGCGCGCGAGGCTCAACGTGCGACCCGTACGCGTCCTTGTAGACGGGGCAAAACCAAGCGCGGTTTGCAACGCGCGCGCAGCCCAACGTGCGACCCGTACGCGTCCTTGTAGACGGGGCAAACTGTGCCAGCCGCTTGGTTCCGTGCACGAACTCACGGGGACTTGACGTGTCAAAAGGTAGTTACGCGTCCAGGTAACTCCTCTCGCCAGACGGGTTTCGGAACGCCGCTTTGTCCACGCCGCGCAAGGTCGCTTCCACCTTTTTTCGGAGCGGGGCGAGGAAGAATAATAACCGTCCTTTTTTTTCCTCGTGTCTTTGTCTTCTTCCGTTTCCGGTCACTTCCGTTTCCGGCCACTGGTTCAGAAGGGCTCCTGACCCTCCAATCACCACAACCCTTAATATACTACACACGGATAAGCAAAGACCTGAATGGTAATCCACATACATTCACATAAATATGTAACACTCCCCCCCTTCAAGAAAGAAAGTTTGAACCCAGCGAAAACTTTCTTTGCCGGCCAATTTGGAGAAACAAACCAGATCACTCAACCCCCCCCCCCCCCCCCCCCAGATTAACTCAATCTGGACAAAGCGTCCGCCACGACATTGTCCCGGCCCCGTACATGTTCAATTTCCAAGTTGAACCCCTGCAAAGCCAAACTCCATCTCATCAACCTCTGATTTTTATTTTTCATTCTTTGAATGAAGGTTAAGGGGTTGTGATCCGTAAAGACCTTTATGGGAAAGGACGTGATTCCTAAATACACCTCATAATGTTGAAGCCCTAGCAGGAGAGCCAGGGTCTCTTTCTCCACGGTGGCATAATTTGCCTGATGTTTATTGAACTTTTTGGAGTAGTAGCACACGGGGTGGTCCACCCCATCCTCATCTTCCTGTAACAAGACCGCTCCAGCCCCCACATCGCTTGCATCTACGGCCAACTTGAAAGGTGCCTGAAAGTCCGGAGCGGTTAGGACCGGAGAGCTCATTAGTATCGCTTTGACATGGGCAAAGGCCGCCTGACATTTGCCATCCCAAACGAATGGGGTCTCCTTTCTCAACAAACTCGTTAAAGGGGCTACCACATCCGAAAAATTCTTACAGAACCGCCGGTACCACCCCGCCATACCTAAGAATCTCATCAGCTCTTTCTTCCCCTTTGGGACTTGGAAGCGATCGATAGCTTCTACCTTGGCGGTCACTGGTTGTACTTGACCCTGCCCTACTACATGGCCGAGGAACACTACCTGTGCTCTTACAAATTCACTCTTGGCTAAGTTGATGGTCAGACCTGCCTCGGACATCGTCTGAAAAAATGCATGGATTTGCTTAATATGGTCTTCCATGGTCATGGTGTGGATGATTACATCATCCAGATATGCCTCCACCCCCTCCAGGTCTGCAATGAGCCTATTAATCAGTCGTTGAAATGTCGCCGGCCCGTTCTTCAACCCAAAAGGGAGGACCTTGTACTGATATAACCCATTCGGAGTGACCAAAGCTGAGATTTCTTTGGCTCTATCGGTAAGAGGGATCTGCCAATACCCTTTCAGCAAGTCAAATTTGGTAACAAATTTAGCTGGGCCTATTCGATCAATACAGTCGTCAATCCTCGGGAGCGGATAGGAGTCGGTCTTGGTCACTGCATTCACCCGTTTTAAATCCGTACAACACCGGAAGCTGCCATCGGGTTTCGGAACCAACACACATGGGGAGCTCCATTCACTGTTGCTTGGTTCGATGATGTCATTGTCCAACATATATTGCATCTCCTTCCGAAGGTACTCCATCTTCACCGGGTTCATCCGATAGGGGTGTTGTTTCACTGGAGTGGCCTCCCCCACCTCGATATCATGATATACTAAGTCCGTACGACCAGGTACATCTGTGAACAAATGTTTAAATTCGAACATTAGGCTGGACAGTTGTCCTTGCTGTTCCCTTGTTAAATGACCTAACTTCTCATCCAAATGATTCAACACTTCGGTGTTCGTCAATTTGGGGCAGGCCTGGTCATCCAAGTTATCAAACTTCACACCGGCGTTTCCGTCCATCGTCACCGGTACGACCGGTGAGACAGGAACTACGTCTTCCACCGGTTCCCTCTCATGATATTTCTTCAGTCGGTTGACATGACACAACTGTCGCTTTTTTCGTCGGTCGGGAGTGGTCACCACGTAGTCTGTCTCATTCACCCTCTCCTCCACTGCATAAGGACCGAAATATCTAGCCTGGAGGGGCTGACCTGGAACGGGCAGCAATACTAACACCCGGTCCTGAGGACTGAAATTCCTTATCTGCGAGGTCTTGTCATGTCTCTCCTTCATTTTCCCCTGGGCCCTTCTCAAGTTCCGTCGTGCCACCTCACACGCCTTTGCCAATCGGTTTTTTACTGTGGCCACATACTCCCTCATCGGTGTCCGGGACTCCTGTAGTAACCACTGTTCTTTCACCAATTTCAACGGTCCCCGCACTGCGTGTCCAAACACCAGTTCAAACGGGCTGAATCCCAAGGAATCCTGCACGGACTCCCTCGCCGCAAACAACAATAGGGGTATCCCTTCATCCCAATCCTTGGCACATTCAAAACAATACGTTCGGATCATATTCTTTAAAGTCTGGTGAAACCTTTCCAGGGCCCCTTGGCTCTCGGGATGGTAGGCGCTGGATCTTACTTGTTCCACCCCCAACAGGTGTACCACTTGCTGGAACAGTGTGGACATGAAATTGGTCCCCTGATCCGATTGAATGATCCTAGGTAGGCCAACCCAAGTGAAAAATTTAATCAAGGCCTTTGCAATAACTGCCGCCGTTATTTTCCTCAGAGGCACTGCCTCGGGGAACCTGGTGGACGCACACATGATGGTCAGTAAGTATTGATGTCCAGCTTTGGTTTTGGGTAAAGGGCCCACACAGTCCACAATGACTCGGCTGAATGGCTCTTCAAAAGCTGGAATTGGCTTTAACGGGGCGGGGGGGATTTTTTGATTCGGCTTTCCCACCAGCTGACAAGAATGGCAGGACTTGCAGAACTCCGCCACATCCCGTCGCAGTCCCGGCCAGAAAAAATGTACTAATATCCTGTCACAGGTCTTGTTCACTCCCAGGTGCCCGGCCCAAGGGGTCTCATGTGCCAAACTCAAGATCTCCTTCCGGTACAGCGGTGGCACCACAATCTGATAGTGAACTTTCCACTCATCGTCTGCGGGTACCTCCGGGGGCCTCCATTTCCTCATTAGGGTTTCCCCCTTCATGAAATACCCCACAGGTATCTTCGTAGCCTCTTCTTCCGTAACGGCTTTCTCAATTAACCTCTGGATCTCCGAGTCTTCGTGTTGTTCTTCCACTAGTCTCCTTCGGACCAGCGCGGTTTGCTCCACTTCGTTCTCCGCGGTCTCCGACGGACACTCCACGTCCCCTTGCGTTCCAGACGCTACCCTTTCTCGAAATTCCTGGGAATCCCTCCCCTGGTTATTTCCCTTTTTCGAGTTGTCTTCCCGTACCTCTAAGGGTTCCAACTCCCCCTCTCTTTCTTCCTCCTTCTCTTCCGCGTGCTTTCTACCCATAGCCCGAGTCACTGCACAGGATGGAAAGATACCCGGAATCTCCATCTCTAACCGAGTGGTGTTATTTTCCTTACTGGGCTTGTCCACCATTATTGGATTACCCGAAACTCGCCCCCCGGCCAAATCATTCCCGATAATAAAAGAGATTCCCTCCACAGGAAGGGTGGCTTGTAAGCCTACGGTGACCGGCCCGGATACCAACTCAGAACTCAACTGGATGACATGAAGCGGAGCTTTAACATAGCCCCCGACCCCCTGTAAAAGCACACTAACCCCAGTTGCCGTCTTCTCCGACAATGGCAAAATGCCCTCCAGCATCAACGATTGGTGTGCTCCTGTGTCCCTCAATACCCTAACTGGCTTCTGGTTACTCGGGTCGCCATCCAGCGACACGAACCCCTCTGAAATGAAATGTTTGTAGCCCTCCTGAACAAGGTTCTCCCGGGACGCCGTACCTTTGACAGGGGAATCTTCCCCCAGCTCTGCTCTCCAAGAATGATTTCTCACACTTGCCAGTGCATTCGGAGTCGCACTAGACTGATTCCGTTCCGGGTTCTCCCTTTTTCGGAGGTAACATTGGGACATCAAGTGTCCAGTTTTATGGCAAAAAGCACAAGTAGGCCCGGGGGAGAACCTCGGGGTCGGCCTTGAGCCCCCCGAAAAATAAGTTTGTCTTGGGCCCGTAGCCCTCGGATTTCTAACCGTTGGGGTATCATAGTTGTCCCCATAATCATCTCGAGGCCGCCGCCATGTAAGGTCGTTCTCCGCACCGGGTGTTCCATAACTCCCCTGCTGAAGTCTAGGCGAGGAGTTAGGTTTGTGGACCCCTATTCGGTGGGTTAAGGCATAATCATCTGCCATGGTGGCTGCGTCCCACAACTTCGGTACTTTCTTTTCCTGCAGGTACACTTTGATGTCCTCGTGGACACACTGCTGGAATTCCTCCACCAGGATCAAGTCCCGCAATGTTTCGAAGTCTTTCCCGACTCCTTTTGACTCACACCACCGATCAAACATGTTTTCTTTCACTCTGGCAAACTCCACATGGGTCTCACTCTCCCTCTTCCTGGCATTCCTGAATTTTTGCCTGTAAGCTTCCGGAACCAACTCATAGGCTTTGAGGATGTGCTTCTTCAGTACCTCATAATCTGCACATTGGTCCATTGGTAGCGCCGAATAAATTTCCTGAGCTTTCCCCACCAGCACACTTTGCACGAGTATGGTCCATGCCTCCTCCGGCCAGTTTAATTGTCGAGCCACTTTCTCAAAGTGTGGAAAAAATTTCGCGACTTCTTTTTCACTGAACGGTGGAACCAGCCTCACATGTCTGCCCACATCCCAGGTTTTCTGGTTAGGTGTCGACCCCGTCAGCAAGGGTGGTGCCTCTCCCCGTTCTCTCATTAACTCCAGCTCCTTGAATTTGATTTCTTGCTGAAGCTCCATGTCACGTTCCTTTAATTCCCTTTCCGCTTTTCTCTCCTCTGCTTCGAGGTCCCTTGCAGCTCTCCTTTCCTCTGCTTTTTTGTCTTCTAACCTTTCCTGGAGTTCTCGTTCCACTCTCCTTTCCTCTGCTTGTGCTTTGCTTTCTTCTTCTGCTCTTTCCTTTTCTGCTTTCCTTTCTTCTTCTGCTCTTTCCTTTTCTGCTTTCCTTTCTTCTTCTTTAATCCGTTCCTGGCTCCGTAACTGCAACTCCAGTTTCCGGAGCTCAACGTCTTCTGGTTCTTCGGGTAGCCACTCCCAGGCTAACTCGTCCCATGTTCCTAATCCCACCATAGATTGTATCACCGTGGCCTGCAACTCTGCCTTCCTCAAATTAGTTCGGACCTCCAAGTTAAAATGTTTGGCCAATTTCAAGAGGTCCGACTTTAGCAACGCTCGGAACTGTGCCTCACTCGGTGTTACCCCAAAGTTCTGTGCCACAAACGCCATGGTGCCTATCGTTAACACCTGTTAACCTTCACCCAAGATTTTACCCCAATTTCCCAAAAATTTTTTTTACCAATTAATAATTAATTAATTAATTTTAATTAATAAAAATTATTATTTTATTACTTTATACAATTTTAAATCCCGGACGAGCCCCCAATTCTGTTACGTGGTCCCCTCGGTGACTACCTGGTCTCGGTGACCCCCGGACCGTGAGAGGACCTTCGCCAGCAAGTAGTATTATATATATGAGCTTTCGTAACGCAATCAATAGGAATTCCAATCAAAAGGAAACCCCACACCAAGGATCCGGAATAATCAATGATATATTCCCCGAGCAATCAACCATCAACAATCAACAATCAATATCCCAAAGATGTAACTCATCTACAATAACTCTAAGATGGCCATCTTATACATTCCTCACGTGAGCCCCACTCCTGACTCCCTCCGTGGTCAATGTCTCTCACAAGGTCTCTCTTCTCCGCACACGGGCGGTTGAACGAACCCCGGGCGGACGTGCTCCAAACGTGCCGTCTCGTACCGGGGACAGCTGCTGCAGCGCACACCTCCTTGCCAAGCCACGGGGTAAAACCCAGCGCGGCTTCCAACGCGCGCGAGGCCCCAAAGTGCGACCCGTACGCGTCCTTGTAGACGGGGCAAAACCAAGCGCGGTTTGCAACGCGCGCGAGGCTCAACGTGCGACCCGTACGCGTCCTTGTAGACGGGGCAAAACCAAGCGCGGTTTGCAACGCGCGCGCGGCCCAACGTGCGACCCGTACGTGTCCTTGTAGACGGGGCAAACTGTGCCGGCCGCTTGGTTCCGTGCACGAACTCACGGGGACTTGACGTGTCAAAAGGTAGTTACGCGTCCAGGTAACTCCTCTCGCCAGACGGGTTTCGGAACGCCGCTTTGTCCACGCCGCGCAAGGTCGCTTCCACCTTTTTTCGGAGCGGGGCGAGGAAGAATAATAACCGTCCTTTTTTTTCCTCGTGTCTTTGTCTTCTTCCGTTTCCGGTCACTTCCGTTTCCGGCCACTGGTTCAGAAGGGCTCCTGACCCTCCAATCACCACAACCCTTAATATACTACACACGGATAAGCAAAGACCTGAATGGTAATCCACATACATTCACATAAATATGTAACAAAAGGTTGGAGCTGATATGTGTTATGGACCTTATGAAGGCAATAGTACTTGTCGGCCTGAGACTTACATAACCTGGGTTATTTTTTTTTTTCGGGAGTGATTGTGACAGCGGTCTGTTGCCTATACACCACCCAACTAAAGGGATGTGTCAGAAGAATGTGTTGCACGTTTGGAACAAGATCGCCCGTGGGGTGGGTACTCTGCTCGTTGGTATAATAAACGGAGATCCTTTCCAAGGAACTTCAACACAGGAAGCCATTAGGCCTATCAAAGCCGACATTATTATTGTCAACTTGTGATTGTCCATGCTCTTTCCTCTCAAATGCTGCAAGGATGTACCTCGTACATGACTTGTTAAGCCTCTTCAGATGTAAAGACTTTTTAAGTGTTTGGTATGGCTCGACCAGGGTTCAAACAGCTGACCTCTCAGACTTAGGGGTGATGCTCTGTCCATTACCACACCGAGTCTCGTTATAAATGGGATAATGTGTATTTAGTTCAATTACAATACTGGGATGAGTGAAAAGTTAAAATGACTAATTCCTTGTCACGTATTATACTCCAAGGGTACTTCAGATGTTGGGAATGTTGGAATTTTTGAAGGCTTAAAATGCATGCTGAAGCAGATGAATATATATATATATATAACGTTAAATACATTTCAATGCATTTTTATTCCATTTAATATTTTCAAATTTGCTTGTTTTTTCTTTAGGGCAACTTCATGAGTTCGGCGTCCGCTACCAATGAAGGCCAAAAACAATCAAAGAAGGAAGGTGGAAAGTCAATCTGGAAAAAAATTTGCAGGTAAATAATAGTTGGCTGGCTTGTAGGAAAGTGTTAAATCTTGTCATTGGATCTTGTGTGTCATCTGCTTACATCAAGGAATTCATGGATATGGTAAACAAAATGAAGCACAAGAGCCAATGAGAAGTAGGAGAGGGCAGAAGAGGCAAAGCCAGATGAAGCTTGTTTTCAACAGAGAGCCCATCAACTTGCAACATGGAGGAAAGTGACAGTTCTTTGGAATTCACGTCTTGTCTTGATATTCCAATGGTGTAGAAGACCTTGTTTTTGACCACTGAAAGAGGAGCAAGGTGGGAAGCCGGAGCAGCAGCCCAGAATGGGGAGCCATACCTCATGGAGCTCACTGCAAAAGCCAAGTATAGTGTGATGAACCTGGTGCGGTTCATTATTGCCTTAGCTCTGTAGAAAATACCCAAACTGTGATTAACAGTTGGTGCTCATTTTATGATATGATCATGTTACCATGCAATTCATGTCATGTTTAGTTACCCACATGCTATAACCAAAACCCTTGTGGTCAAGGTTGCATAATATAAGGCTGGTATCTGCTTGGCAATTTGATCTTCTGAAATTCCCACAGCTCGTTGATACATTTAAGAGTAAGCACACGGAGGAAAGAAGTCACACAAAAAAAACAGCACACTCAGTCCAAACGAATAAATCTTACATTAAAATGTTGGACTTTTTGTCTCAACCAGGTATAAGTAACGTTCGATGACATTTTAACTTTGAAGTTCGAACTCGATGTTAAGATTAAAAGCCAGATACAATGCAAGATACACTTTAAAGTTTCTGTGTTAAAATTTCAATCTTAAATTTAAGATAATGTACACTTCAAATTAAAGTCTGCAAGGACCTCGGCCTAGTTTTAGGGGGAAATCAGTGTGGAAAAAGTCATTTGGTGAATTACTGCCGCGACAGAACTGAAATCCCTATTTTTCAGAACCTGAACTTAGAATATGGAAGTCAGACTCATAAAGTTGTAACTCACACTCAACCTGTCAGGACTCAACCTATACCCTGCAAATTATTATACTATTTTGTTCAAATTAATGAAGCTCTGCAAGAAATTCGAGAAAAAAAATCACAAGGGAATTTAAACCTACACTTTCCCCAACTGTGTTCAAAATATTGGTCTGTAATTCAATCCTATTAAGTATAATCAAGTTGCTGTGACATCAGGAATTCATAGATGAGAGCTTTTTGCTCTTCCCCAGCCACTATCCTGGAATGGCCCGAAAAATGTTAATTATGATCACTTGTGCAAAACGTTTGAATTATGATCACGTGGGCAAAAAGTCCGGTCAATTTCACTAAGCCTCATTCCTTAAGGTGAAAAATTCACGAAAGTTGTGTGAGAAGGGTCCGAGTTTAGATGCATTATAACATTTCCGTTTTCGAATAGTTGCTGTTCTTCTGAGATAAAGATTCTCTAATATATTTGTGATTTACATGGTTTTGTTACTCCATCTTTAGAAAATAACACTTGTCTCTTCTTTTACGCAGAAATTCTAATCCTAAGACGAACACAATGAAAAAGGACAAGCCACAAAAGGGTGAGTTTTAAGAAACATGGTGACAGTTAAATACACTTCATGACTTATCTACATCTTCTTAGCAAGTATTTTGCATGTATTAAAAAATGTTCACAAGTTTGAGAGTTGGAGAACAGTGACTATTGTTTCGGATTCGGCACTAATTATTGTGGTTATGATGATTATTGTTGTTGGTTCTAAGTGTTATGGTGATGGTGGTTTAAGGGAAAGGGTTATTGTAGTTAAAATGTTTAAAAGCGCTCATGATAAAATAATACCGGAAATGGCATCGTGCGCCGGAAGAGGTCGAGGGAGGAGGAAGAGCGCGTAAGGCAGAAAGAAGAAGAAGAGGCGTGAGGAGAAGAAAAGACGATCTTGGTTGAAGCTCCGTACCGAGCGGTCGAGCGTACAGTGCGAGGGAACTTTGAGTCCCTGAAAGGAAGTTCGTGCGATAGGTGATATCGCCGGAGTATCGTGGAGCCTGCGTCGTCGGGTCGGCATTGAGGTTCCGGAGTATCCTTGCCTCGAAGCCCCGGCTCGAGTGAGAGCCGTCCGCCATTTCGCCACGCGTGCTGCCTTCAGTGGAAAAGGTTTTTGTCGCGTCGGCTAGAATTATTCCCCGGTGGTTCTGCCTGGGACGGCTGTGCAAGTAAGTGGCTTTTGAGGATTATACGGAGCTTCGCTGATTGAACAGCAAACGTGTACGTCAGAGCGCGTCTTTGGAGGTTTTCCATTACACCGCTAGTTTGCTGGGTGTTTGACCACGTGACCTCTGGGTCGCTTCGATCGTCCCCGCCTCAATTGATTTTGGATCGGACATTGATCTATCGATCGCTGGAGCAAATCGACTTCGCTTTGGAGGGTTACAGAGACATTGAGGGAGTGCCGTGAGTTTGGGTTAACGGACTAGATAAGGTGGTACCATCTTAAGATAGGGATTGTATGGTGAATTGCTATAATTATTTGTGTCGTGATTCCTGTGTGATTTATAATATACTAGCAGAAGTACCCGGCATTGCCGGGCAGGGTAGGGGAGGGGGAGGGGGAAGGGGAGGTGAGGGGAACGGGGGGGGGGGGGGGGGGAGCGAGGCCTTTGGCAAAGCGAGCCATTTTTTTTTTCATAGCATCATAGCGTCATAGCGTTCATAGCGTTTCATCGCGTCATAGCGATTTTTTTTTTTCATAGCGTCATATCGTTCATAGCGTCATAGCGTTCATAGCGTCCATAGCGTTTCATAGCGTCATAGCGATTTTTTTTTTCATAGCGTCATAGCGTCATAGCGTTCATAGCGTTTGTTCTGTTCATAGAATATATGATTGGTTTGTTCATCCCCATTGGTGTGGTTTCCTTCTTGATTGTGACACGGAATAGTATATTTTTCTGCCGTGGCTCCTCCTGGGGTTCGGAGGTATACCGAGACTAAGAGGTCGGGGAGGACCACATCACACTATACTTAAACACGAGTAGTTTTCAAACAAGGCCCTCTTTTGTTGCTGTGCAGACTGGAGATTAACTTTCATATGGTTGGCAAGCCCTTGAGAAAGCAGAGAGGTTTAATTTAAGGAGATGGACAATGAGTGAGTTGATCAGTGAAGTGTGTGATACAACAGAATGGAAAATGAAAGGACAAAAGGACAGGGATTCACCAGACGAAGTGAAATCCAGGAGATGACTGTTACTTCATCCCCACGAGCAAGTTCAGAACTTCTTTATATTGTGACTGGGCCATGCCAGGAGCAAGCCTTGAGTATGTCTCCACTTGCACTTCAAAAACATGGTCATACCATACTCACATATACTGCGGGGTTTTTAAAAACAGCTCTTAAATGGTAAAGGATTACATTGGTGTAGTCACTAATTCCTGGTGCATAAATCACCAGAGAAATACAATAACATCCATCTGGTTAGAGTTGTATACATTTTCTTGGAGAGGAGAGTGGTAGCTGCTACAACTGTTCACAACTTCAACATGGCCAAACAGGTGCATACGGCATTTGAAGAGATTATATTTCCCCACGAGCCGGAGAGGCAAACACAATTTTGTTATGCAGACACTTGTTAATTCATGAATAGCACCTGTTTACTGTCTATAATGACAGAGTTATGTGACTTTTGTGAACCACAAAGTTGCAGTAGCCGTGGTTATGTTTTGTGCTGTCCAGTAAATTTTCAGAAGGTTTGCAGTCTGAAGGTATGGCATGGAATAGGGATTCTGCAAGTGTAAAGATGGGCATGAGAGGCCATTAGCTTGAACGAGGCGAGTCTACCTTGAGCCTCAAGTCTCGAGTAAAGAGGGAAGTCTCAACTTCTTGTGAGATAATAATGCTTTTCTGAAATCAAAACATCAGAAAAGTGTTGAAGGTGAATGTGAAATTGGTGAACTTTTCATTTTTTGAGGAAAATTCCTGATGTAAACGAGATAATTACTAACCACAGTTCTTATTTGTGCCGCAGTTAAATTTAAAGCAGCTGAAGCAGCAAATCACATTGAGGTAAGACTTTCACATACTGTATATATACACACTAACACACACACACACACACACACACACACACACACACACACACACACACACACACACACACACACACACACACGCACACACACACACACACACACAAACACACACACAAACACACACACACACACACACAAACACACACACACACACAGAGACATACACGCACACACACACACACAAACACACACAAACACACACACAAACACACACAAACACACACACAAACACACACACACACACACAGACATACACACACACACACACACACACACACACACACACACACACACAAACACACACACACACACACACACACACACACACACACATACACACACAAACACACCCGCCGTGCGAATGCTAATTTTGTTGTGGCCGATCGCTACTCTGGGTGCGAGCAATGGCGGACCAATGGAAGAAAAGACATTCACGGACAGAGAGAAAGTAAACATTTAACGATTTGATTTATTTACAAACACTAGTACACCCCCTCACTATGGGAGGGGCAGGAAGTGTCAATCCTCTTTAGGGTATATAGATTACAGTCGATCTACGGTCGGGTCTCAAGAACATTGGGTGTGTGTTCATTTACCAAGTTTCTTGTGGAGAGATCGCCAAGTGGTTTCAGCATTCGAGCAAGCACTCTAATCAAAACCGTCAAGGAACGGCTAGCTTGGCAAGCACGAGCTAGCTGCTTGGAAAATGTGCACAACCCGGCTTCCTCCCTTTCAGTTTCGCGTTGAATAGCAGGAGCGAGTTCCAAAATTTTGCTATGAAAAACGCCACGGCATCAGCAGAAAGGGCCATGTTATTAACCCAACACGTGTGGGTTATGTTGAGTACAGTAGATCTTCGCTAAGGTCTGTAAGTAAAACTTACCTCACTGATGTCGGGATTTCTCCAAATTTCCCTATTTAGTGTTATAAATAGCATTAGCGACTGTTTAAAAATCGAATCAAACGTGTTTGTGGTTCATAATATTTTTACTACGGTAAGCAAATCGCATGATGATGTTATAACATTAATATGATGCTGTGGGAGCTGCGCTCGCACGATAAAGCCAGACAAAATGGACGACACAGGAACGAGGTTTCACCGAGCTATTTATTTAGCTCAAAACCAAAGAACTCAAAAGCACACTGAATCCGCCCCCCGAACGGGCGGCAATTTATATCGCAAACTGAACACACAAAAGCCACGCCTCTCAGGCGGGGCGTGGTATGCAAAATAGGTAAGTCACGCCTCTCGACGGGGCGTGGTATGCAAGGCAAATGTTCGCCAGAGAAGAGCAAGTCTGGACACGCCCGGGCGAGTCCGGACACGTGACCGCTCGCCGGTTGCGTCATCGGCCGGTGCACGGTAATTGTGTCATGCTTCCGGTAACCGCTACGTGTGCCCCCCCCCCCCCCCCCCAGAATTAACCTGCACCGGGAGAGTTAGTTTGAGGGGGGTCCTGATCACCCGACCAAAACGACCCCTGGTGATTCGTGTGTGGGTGGTAGGTGGCGTGGCGGTGGATGGTCGTGCGGGGGGCTGGTTGATGGGGGACGGCCCCGTCGTGGAGGAAGGGCCAACCGTGGAGGTTGGTCGAGGTCCAAATGGGCCGGCTTGAGCCGGTCTACGGAGATACGGTCCGGCTTGCCGCCGATGTCGACGATGAATGACTTGTCGTCCCTCTGCAGGACCCGGAAAGGTCCATCGTACGGCGGCCGGAGCGGTCCCCGGTGTGCGTCATGCCGGATAAAAACGTACTCCGCAGTGCGAAGTGCTGGGGGGACGTGGGGATGGGGGCAGCCGTGGTAGGACGTGGGCACGGGGGCAAATCTCCTGGCGGCCTCCTGGAGGTCCGAGCGTTGGCGAGCCGCGGACCAGGGGCCGGCGGCATCAGGGATGAATTCGCCCGTCACGCGCAGTGGCTGGCCGTAGACCTGCTCGGCGGTGGAAGCCTGGAGGTCCTCTTTAGGGGCCGTTCGGAGGCCCAATAGGACCCACGGGAGCCTGTCGGCCCAACCGTCATCCTGGAGGCTGGCCCTGAGAGCGGCCTTCATCGAACGGTGGAACCGCTCGCACAAGCCGTTGGCTTGGGGGTGGTAGGCCGTGGCGTGGTGAACCTTGACCCCCAAGGCCTGGGCGACCACGCCCCAAACCTCGGAGGCGAATTGGGGGGCTCTGTCAGAGGAGATGTCCGAGGGCGTGCCGAAATGGGCAATCCAAGTGCCAATGAAGGCCTGCGCCACGTCGGCGGATGTTGTTGATGCCAGCGGGACGGCCTCCGGCCACCTGGTGGTCCTGTCCACCATCGGGAGTAGGTGGGTGAAGCCCCGCGAGAAGGGAATGGGTCCCACCAGGTCCACATTGACGTGGTCGAAGCGCCGCGCAGGCACGTCGAATGGTGCCAACGGGGCCTGGGTGTGCCGGTGGACCTTCGCGCGCTGGCAGACGACACAGGCATTGGCCCAGTCGCGGACATCCTTACGGAGCCCGTGCCAGACGAACTTTGCTGCCACGAGCTTCTGTGATGCTTTCCGGCCCGGGTGGGAAAGGCCGTGGAGGGCATCAAAAATGTGCCGCTGCCATCCGGTGGGCACGATGGGGCGAGGTTGGCCCAGGGAAACGTTGCACAGGAGAACTGTGCCTGTGTCCTCGAAGGGGACGTCGGCCAACCGCAGGCCTGTGTCCGCTGTCCGGAGGGCTTGCACCGCGGGGTCGGCGGTCTGGTCGGCCGCCATGCGGGCGAAGTCCACACCCAGGTGGACGGCATTCGCGCCGGACCGGGAGAGGCAATCGACCACAGCGTTGTCCTTGCCTGCGACGTGCCGGATGTCCGTCGTAAATTCGGACACAGCGGAGAGGTGGCGCTGCTGGCGGGCCGACCACGGCTCCGTAACCTTGGCCATAGCGAAGACCAGGGGTTTGTGGTCACCGAGCTATTTATTTCGCTCAAAACCAAAGAACTCAAAAGCACACTGAATCCGCCCCTCGAACGGGCAGCAATTTATATCGCAAACTGAACACACAAAAGCCACGCCTCTCAGGCGGGGCGTTGTATGCAAAATAGGTAAGTCACGCCTCTCGACGGGGCGTGGTATGGAAGGCAAGTGTGCACCCGAGAAGGGCAAGTCTGGACATGCCCGGGCGAGTCCGGACACGTGACCGCTCGCCGGTTGCGTCATCGGCCGGTGCACGGTAATTGTGTCATTCTTCCGGTAACCGCTACAATGCTATTCATCGTTCGTGTTGTTATTCGAAGCGGCCTTGGAAAAACTGCACAATAAAGCTAACTTCAGATGGATATACACCTCACCATGCAACCCCATTGACGGCAATGGTGGGGAAAACCCGCTCGGGGGAGAAAATCCCATTGGGGAGGGGGTAAATTAACGTGCTACAACCTTCAGAATGTAACCCTGAGTCATCCTGTCAAGTTTGGAATGTAAACCTCTTTGTGATTAATAGGTCTTTATACAAATATCTAAGCACAATTACATGATTTTACAAATAGCTTGCTATTGACAACCTGTCCCATCTGATTCTTAATTTGACTATTGATTATCATCAGAGTGCATCACAGGAAAATAATTGACAAAAAGTATGTCCTCATCCTGTAAATGGGATGACCTTTGAAAACAATTCTTAAAAAGGCCTGACGTTTAAAAAGGCCTGGACATCCAGTTTGACGTCCATCCGAGGTACGGTACACACATTTATGCCTCGCCCTGCATGAGAAATACCAGTATTCCAATTTATAGCTGCACATGAGATTCAAACCCAGGTAAGATACAGTAGCTCAGAGGTGAATGCGCATACCTCCATGTCACCCTTCCACCGTAAAATGCACGTTGTAATATTACTAAATGATGTCGTAATTTCTGATGGTTTCGATTTTTTTTCAAGAAATAATTTTCCTGAGGTTCTGACAAAAGTTTGTAATTATTTGGCCCATTCCTTCAAATAATTTTGTCATAAGTATGTCATATTTTGTCCATTGAATGAAACTAGACAGAAAGAACTCAGGGAGTCTCACTACTTTGGCAAAATCTCCACCACTGGCAGGGGCGGATCCAGGAATTTCAAGGGGGGGGGGGGGGGTGCATGAGACAAAAGCGCTGGGGTGAGGGGGGGTCTGGGGCTCCTCCCCCAGGAAGCTTTTTTTTTAAGATCGTCAGAAACGGCATTTTGTGTGTTCTTGGAAGTTTCTGCAGTTCCTTGTGTTCTTCTCTGGTCCAACAGTTCAACAGATTCGTGATGACTGATGGTCAGAAAGAGGAACTGGTGAAACGACTTGTTCAGCTGTTCGTTCTGCTATAAATTGATGAATTGTGTGTGTGTGTGTGTGTGTGTGTGTGGGGGGGGGTGGGGGGGTGGGTGTGTTTGTGTGTGTGTGTGTGTGTTTGTGTGTGTGTGTTTGTGTGTGTGTGTGTATGTGTGTGTGTGTGTGTGTGTTTGTGTGTGTGTGTGTGTGTGTTTGTGTGTGTGTGTTTGTGTGTGTGTTTGTGTGTGTGTGTGTGTGTTTGTGTGTGTGCATGTGTGGGTGTTTGTGTTTGTCTGTGCGTTTGTGTGTGTGTGTGTGTGTGTGTGTGTTTGTGTGTGTGTGTGTGTGTGTGTGTAGTTCTACTGGAGCTTTCTGATATGGAATTTCTGATTTGTGTAGTTCTCGCGAAATGATTGTTATGATCTCCTGAGTTAAATAGGCTAATTAACTACAAAGAATCCAGAAGAATTCCCATGTTTCTAAAACGCACGCTATGTTAAGGTTTATGGAGTAGTTTAATAGGTGCTGGTCAAAGCCTGGCACCGCCATGCGCCGAGGTTGTGAAGCTCAAGGCAGGGAGTTCTCCCCACAAAAGAGATCAGATCGGACAGCGGAATGTAAATTGTTTTATTAATCGTAAATTATGCTATTTTTGAATAGACGGCGCTTGTGTTTCTGAATAAAAATGTCACACACATCATGTGCGGATATGGTGAAGTCATGGTGTATGTTCATGAGTAATTCATAAGTCATGGTGTATGTTCATGAGGGCCAGAAATACCAGCTGACTTTCTCCCATGGAATTTCTGAGGGAGTGTTATGGATTCGTCACTTCCGTCTTTGTGGTTTTCACCCACTGGAAGCATTTTTAGTTTCATGTACTATTATTGTTCTAGTTTGAGTGAAATGGAGAGAACTGTCTTCAAAAGGAAAAATTTGTGTTTTAAAAGAAAAACGAAATGGATCGGGAGAAACCGGAAGAAGAAGAGGAGGAGGCTGAAACGGAGCAAGTGAGGTCGGGAGAAAAAGGCCGAGCTGCTTTGAGGTATCGAGCGGACGCTGGCGAACGTTGGTCATGAGCGAATATTGGTTTCCCCGGGAAAGGGATTCCTGTGACAGAGTCGATATCGCTGTGGCAGATAAACCTGCGTGACGGGTTTTGCGGTTGATTCCAAAAGTGAATCATTGTTGGAGAGCAGGTACGCCTCCATTATGGGCCCGTCTGACATTTCACCTCGCTCCAGCCATTTCAACGCGCGCCAGCCGTTAGTCTGGTTCGCATGTGTGTCATGGATTTCGATTGGGAATTGGCGGTTTTCCGCTTGGGGAGCCGCTGCTTGTTCATATCAGCGTCATTGTCTGGCGAACCGAAGGTGTGAATTCACAGTCGCATTTCGGGTGCACTTTTGCCTGACCGACGTCGGCCCGACACCCACCCAGCGGCTCTTCGGTGGCAGTCGACTGTCAGCCGTCCTGGGTTCTGGTCTCAATACGACCTTCTTCTTGTGATCACCGGACCGTGGATCGGCTTTGGCCTGGTGCCGGGACAGTGACTTTGGGGGTGTTACATTTCACTCACGTGGAGCACCGTGAGTTATTGTGTTAAGAAACTGATGGTACCATCATAGGAATTATATGGTATTTTGTTGTTATATTGTACTTGTGAAAGTTGATATTATTGTGCGATATTAATACAATACTTGGTTTTTTGCAACAACTGATTGGTGTGGTTTCACCATTGGTCATTGGCACACATAATAGCACATCTTTCTGCCGTGACTTCTTTTGGGGCTCGGAGGTACACCGTGACCGGGGTTTGGGGAGGAGCACGTAACAGAAATTGGAGGCTCGTCCGGGATAGAATTCCCTAACATTCCCAAAATTCCCAAATTTGGAATTTTCTAATATTCCAAAATCTTTCTGAAAATTTAGAAATTTTTGTGTGAAGGTTAACAGGTGCTAACTAATAGTCACCATGGTGTTTGACGGAGACAAGTTTGCTACGTCCCCTAATGAGGCACAGTTCCAGGCGTTAAAAAGATCGAAACTCATAATATTGGCCAAATATTGTAACTTGGAGGTCCGAGTTAGTATGAAGAAAGCAGAGATTCAGACATTGGTGGTAGAATCTTTAGTGGGACAAGGAACATGGGAAGAGGTAGCCTTGGATTGGTTACCAGAGGGAAAAGGAAATCTGGAGCGCGGGAAAATGGAGATGCAACTGGAGAGCCAGGAAAGGTTAAAAGAGTTGGAATGGAAAGCAGAAAAGGAAAGAGCAGAGGAAAAAGCAGAGGAAAGGAAAGCAGAAAAGGAACTCGAGGAGAGAAGAGCAGAGGAAAGGAAAGCAGAAAAGGAACTCGAGGAGAGAAGAGCAGAGGAAAGGAGAGCCGAAAGGGAGTTAAATGAACGGGACATGGAGTATCAGAGGGAACTTAAACTCAAGGAGCCTGAATTACTGGGGGAACGGAGAGAAGTAGTATCCATGCCGGCTAGTTCGACAACCAGTCAGAACTCTTGGGATGTTGGTAGGCATGCGAGGCTGGTTCCACCCTTCAATGAAAAGGAGGTAGCCAAGTTATTTTTACATTTTGAGAAGGTGGCTCAAATGCTAAAATGGCTTGTGGGGTCATGGACTATGTTAGTCCAAAGTGTTCTGGTGGGTAAAGCTCAAGATATCTATTCGGCTTTACCGATTGACCAATGTGCAGATTATGAGATAGTGAAGAAAGCCATTCTCAAAGCCTATGAATTGGTCCCTGAAGCTTACCGACAAAAATCCAGGAATGCCAAGAAGACGGAGAGTGAGACCCATGTGGAGTTTGCCAGAATGAAGGAAACCATGTTTGATAGGTGGTGTGACTCGAAGGAGATTGGGAAAGACTTCAACCTTTTACGACAATTGATCTTGGTGGAGGAATTCAAACAGTGTGTCCACGTGGACATTAAAATGCATCTGGATGAAAAAAAGGTACAGGAGTTGTATGAGGCAGCAACAGTGGCAGATGACTATGCCTTGACACACCGGATGGGGTTCCACAAACCTAATATCCCGCCTTGAGTTAGCCAGGGGAGTTATGGCAAATCAGGTTCGGAGAACAAATTTTCATGGAGGTGGCCTAGAGAGGACTATGGGGACAAATCTGATACCGTGACTTGTAGGGATCAGAAGACTACAGTTCCAAGGCAGAGCTATCTTCCGGGGGGCCCGAGGCAGACCACGAGTTTTTTCCTCTGGGCCGACTTGCGCTTTTAGCAAGAATCCTGGGCATTTGATGTCCCAATGTTACGCCCTGAAAAGGAAAAATCAGGAGCGGAGTCAGACTCGTGCAACTCCGAATGCGTTGGCCAGTGCGAGAAATCGTCCTTGGTGGACAGTGCCTTGTGAAGGTTCCCGTGCCAAAGTTACGGCATCACAGAACGACCTTGTCCAAGAGCGTTACAAACCTTTTATTTCCGAGGGGTTTGTGTCACTGGATGGGGACTTAACTCACCAGAGACCTGTTAAGGTATTGAGGGACACAGGAGCACATCAATCTTTGATGCTTGAGGGCATTTTGCCATTGCCAGAGAAGACGGTAGTGTTCTCTTACAGGGGGTTGGTGGCTATGTTAAAGCTCCTCTTCATGTCATACATTTGAATTCTGATTTGGTGTCAGTTCCGGTCACCGTAGGTTTACAAGCCACTCTTCCTGTAGAGGGAATCTCTTTTATTATCGGGAATGATTTGGCCGGGGGTCAAGTTTCTGGTAATCCGATGTTGGTTGAAAAGCCCAGTATGGAAAATAATACAGCACAGTTAGAGCAGGAGATTCCGGGTATCTTTCCATCCTGTGCAGTGACTCGTGCTATGGGTAGGAAGTGCTCTGAAGAGAAGGAGAAGGAAGGTGATGTGGATTTGTGTTCCGTAGAGATATTTGAGGAAAAGTCTGGAAGAGATAATAGGAAAGGGAGTGACGTCAAGGAACCTAAGGAAATGGTGGCATCTGGACCACTAGAGAAAATGGAGTGTCCGTCGGAGACATCACGGAATGAGGCTGAACAAACGGGGCGTGTCCGAAAGAGACTTGTTGAAGAACAACACAGAGATTCGGAGCTCCGGAGTTTGATTGGTAAAGCCGTCACAGAGGAAGAGGCTAAGAAGATACCTGTTGGTTACTTCATGAAAGGGGAAATACTCATGAGAAAATGGAGACCACCGGAGGTGCCAGCAAATGATGAGTGGAAAGTTCATTACCAAATTGTGGTGCCACAGCCATACCGGAGGGAGATATTGAGTTTGGCACATGAGACACCTTTGGCCGGGCACCTTGGAGTGAACAAGACATGTGACAGAATTTTGGTACATTTTTTCTGGCCTGGATTGTGACATGATGTGGCGGAGTTCTATAAATCTTGCCATTCTTGCCAGCTTGCGGGAAAACCTAATCAGAAAGTCCCCTCTGCACCTTTAAAACCAATTCCAGCTTTTGAAGAGCCATTCAGTCGTGTCATTATTGACTGTGTAGGCCCTTTACCTAAAACTAAGGCTGGACATCAGTATTTACTGACCATCATGTACGCTTCCACGAGGTTCCCAGAAGCAGTGCCTCTTAGAAAAATTACTGCGGCAGTTATTGCGAAGGCCTTGAGTAAATTTTTCACTTTGGTTGGCCTACCTAAGGTGATCCAGTTTGATCAGGGTTCCAATTTTATGTCAACGCTTTTTCAGCAAATGGTACACCTGTTGGGAGTGGAGCAGTAAGATTAAGTACTTACCATCCCGAGAGCTAAGGGGCCTTGGAAAGGTTTCAGCAGACATTGAGGAATATGATCAGAACGTACTGTTTTGAATGTGACAAGGATTGGGATGAGGGAATACCCTTATTGTTGTTTGCTACGAGAGAATCTGTTCAGGAGTCATTGAGATTCAGTCCTTTTGAACTTGTGTTTGGACACGCAGTTCGAGGACCATTGAAATTGGTGAAAGAACAGTGGCTACAGGAGGAGTCGCAGTCAACAGTGGTAGAGTATGTGTCAACGATTAGGCACAGATTGGCAAAAGCTTGTGAAGTTGCGAGGGGAAACTTGAAAGCGACACAGGATAAAATGAAAGTGAGGCATGACAATAAATCTCAGATAAGAAATTTCAGTCCTGAGGACCGAGTGTTAGTGTTGCTTCCTGTTCCAGGTCAGCCACTACAGGCTAGGTATTTTGGTCTCTATACAATCGAAAGGAGGGTTAATGAAATGGATTACATGGTGACAACTCCCGACCGACGGAAAAAGTGGCAGCTGTGTCATGTCAACCGACTGAAGAAATATTATGAGTGGAAGCCTGTGGAAGAAAGGGTTCCTGTCTCACCTGTCTTGCCTGTATATTGGGGTGCCAGAGAATCCAGAGGTTGAGGCCGGTGTGAAGTTTGATAACGTTGATGACCAGGCTTGTCCCAGATTGACGAACACGGAAGTGTTGAGCAATTTAGATGAGAAATTAGGTCATTTGACGAGGGAACAACAAGGACAACTATCCAGCGTAATTTTTGAGTTTGCACATTTGTTCACAGGTGTACCTGGTCGTACTGACTTGGTATATCATGATATCGAGGTGGGGGAAGCCACTCCTGTGAAACAACACCCTGATCGGATGAACCCTGTGAAGATGGATTATCTTCGGAAGGAGGTTCAGTATTTGTTGGATAATGACATCATCGAGCCAAGCAGCAGTGAATGGAGCTCACCATGTGTGTTGGTTCCAAAACTCGATGGCAGTTTTCGCTGTTGTACGGATTTAAAACGGGTTAATGCAGTGACCAAGACCGACTCATATCCCATCCCGAGGATTGATGACTGTATTGATAGAATAGGCCCAGCTAAATTTGTAACTAAATTTGACTTGCTGAAAGGGTATTGGCAGATTCCTCTTACTGATAGAGCCAAGGAAATCTCGGCTTTAGTCACACCAAATGGGTTGTATCAGTACAAGGTTCTTCCCTTTGGATTGAAAAACCGGCCTGCTACATTTCAACGGCTGATTAATAAGCTTATTGCAGACCTTGAGGGGGAGGAGGCTTATCTGGATGATGTCATCATCCACACCATGACCATGGAAGATCATATCAAACAAATCCGTGCATTTTTCAAGAAGCTGACCGAGGCAGGGTTGACAATCAACTTATCTAAGAGTGAGTTTGTAAAGGCACAGGTGGTGTTCCAAGGCCATGTAGTAGGTCAGGGTCAGGTGCAACCGGTGACAGCCAAGAAAGAAGCCATTGATCGCTTCCAAGTTCCAAAAGGGAAGAAGGAGCTTATGAGATTCTTGGGTATGGCTGGTTGGTTCCGGCGGTTCTGCAGGAATTTTTCTGATGTGGTAGCCCCTTTAACGAATTTGCTGAGGAAAGACACCAAGTTTGTTTGGGATGACAAATGCCAGGCTGCCTTTGCCCACGTCAAAGCGATATTAATGAGCTCTCCTGTCCTAGCAGCCCCGGATTTTCAAGAACCTTTCAAGTTTGCCATTGATGCAAGTGATGTGGGGGCTGGGGCAGTTCTATTGCAGGAAGATGAGGATGGCGTGGATCACCCGGTGTGCTACTATTCCAAAAAGTTTAACAAACATCTGGCAAATTATGCCACTGTGGAAAAAGAGACCCGTGCTCTCCTGCTAGCGCTTCAGCATTACAAGGTGTATCTGTGAACTACTACCTTTCCGATAAAAGTCTTCACTGATCACAACCCCTTAACCTTCATTCAAAAAATGAAAAATAAACATCAGAGGTTGATGAGATGGAGTTTGTCTTTGCAGGAGTTCAACTTGGAAATTGAGCATGTAAAGGGTAGGGACAATGTCGTTGCTGATGCTTTATCCAGAGCGAGCTAACTTTGGAAATTCCTGTAGGTTGTTTGAAAGTGTTGTTGCTTTCTTCTGGGGAATATTAATTATTGTTGCTCACGTGAGTTGATCATTTGGGTGTGAGTTTTACTTTTGTTTGTTAAAGAGGGTTGTTGCATGAAAAGAAAGTTTTCCCTATGTTCAAACTTTCACTCTTGAGGGTGGGGAGTGTTACGGATTCGTCACTTCCGTCTTTGTGGTTTTCACCCCCTGGAAGCATTTTTAGTTTCATGTACTATTATTGTGATATTTGAATCATTGTATCATGTATCATTGTGAGGCAGTTGCAGGAGAAGTACACGGAGAAGAGGAAGAAGTTGTTTCTTGGGTTTGTTGATCTGGAGAAAGCATTCAATAGGGTTCCACGCAAAGTATTGACATGGGCATTGAGGAAGTTACGAGTGGAGGAATGGTTGATCAGAGTAGTGATGGCAATGTACAAAAGAGCACGCACAGCTGTAAGGACGAAGGACGGGAACAGTGGTGAGTTTGAGGTGAAGGTGGGAGTGCATCAGGGGTCGGTACTAAGTCCACTACTATTTGTAGCTGTGGTGTAGGTGCTGGCTCAGAACGTAAAGGAGGGTTTACTGTGGGAGTTGTTGTATGCAGATGATCTGGTGTTGATTGCGGAAAGTATGGATGGACTGAAGGAAAAGATGAACAAGTGGAAGGAATGTATGGAGACAAAAGGTCTGAAGGTGAATATCGGAAAGACGAAGGTGATGGCAAGTGGTAAAGCATGTGGTGAGGTGGAAATAACTGGGAAGTGGCCCTGTGCTGTGTGCAGGAAGGGTGTCGGAGTGAACTCCATTCAATGCACAATGTGCGCTGAGTGGGTTCATCAAAAATGTAGTGGTCTGAGTGGGTCATTAACCAGTGTGGCAGCTACATTCAAATGTAAGGTGTACACAGAGGGAGCTGCAGACGGAGGAAATGTTGAGTTATATCTTGGAGACGGCCTGAAGCTGGAAGGTGTGAAAACATTTTGCTACCTCGGAGACATGCTGAATGGAGAAGGTGGATCAGACTCGGCAACGGTTGCTCGAGTGAGATGTGCATGGAAGAAGTTTCGGGAACTGAGTGGCGTGCTGATGAGGAGGGGAGTGTCGTTGAAGCTGAAGGGAAAGGTGTAATGGTGTATGCTGCATGTGTGAGAAGTGTTATGATTTATGGGAGCGAGACATGGCTAATGAATGTAGAGCAGCAACGAAGGCTGGAAAAGGTGGAATTGCGAATTAGGCCGGTCATTTTACGAATATACCCACCACAAATTGCAATAGTAATGAAACTTGGCATTTTTGCTTCTTTTGACCCATGTAATAACATAGTAAAAGTCAAGGAATAACGAGGCATTGGAACACATTCATTTCGAGCAACCACTTTTTGACAGTTATGCACGAAAATAAGCTAATAAAAATGGCACAAAATAATGCACTTAATTTGTTATTTCGTTCACATTCTCAAAAGATGTCAGAAATGTAAGTGTTTAAGAGTGTAAGACAGGCCTTATGCCCTGGTTTTACAATACATTTGACATGTAAAGGTATATATATTGAGATAATTGACATTTAAGGTAGCTTTATCCCAATAAAATTGAATTTTTTTGAAAATATACATATCAATGAATTTTGAAAGCTAATATAATGGTCTATCATATTCTTATATCAAATTAGATTTTACTCTAGTCTAATTAGGTGAACAAAGCCTAATTAGGTGAATAAAATTTAATTACACGAACAATGATCTTCATAGCAACGACTTTGGACCTTGGATACGGTCGCTTTTATATAACCAATCTCAAAAAGTGTGGTATCAAAAGATTCGGAATAGCCTATAGTGCAATCCCATGATCGACATGAACAGCAGTGATCCAACTTGCATCTATTCAACATTGACATTTCTATGTGAGCACGCCAAACAGTACAACGCAAAGGTCATCATCACATTTGACCAACCACTTTGGTGGAAGGCGCTTACCATCATCGAAAGCCAACCGGAGGGCAGTGACTTGCGTAAGGTTGTACTGCGCTTGGGAGGCTTCCACACGTTGATGAGCTTCTTGGGGAGTATTGGAAATATCATGTCAGGATCTGGACTGCGCTCTGTTCTGGAACTGGTGTATGCTGAGAACACTGTAACGCACATGCTCTCTGGCAAGGCATATGACCGAGCTATCCGTGGTCATCTCTTGGTTGATGCAGCACTGAACACTCTCCTCGCAGAAAGGGTACTTGGTACGCTAGTGCCTGCTTGTTCGCAGGCTCAGGATGATGGCCCTCAGGGCACTACAGGAGATGACGAACCAAGTGAAGACGCGATAATGCAAAGCATAGATGAGGCACAGGCAGCCATGGATCCGCATGATACCGAGGCAGGACAGGCAGCCATGGATCCGCGTGATACCGAGTCAGGGTCGCAAAGTGTGGGAGCTGGCCCAGTTGACCTGTGTGAGCTACGAAACCTGTATGATTCATTGTTGAAGGGTGAGGGTTGCACTGAAGATATCCTTTCAGCCCCGGTTCTGGACTCTGTTCGTGACATCATGAATGTTGCTCGACAATCGAAGAAGGATCTGCGTACAGCACAGCTATGGCTGCAATACATGGACATGATAGACATTCTGAGGACATTCCTGAGGTCGGAACGCACTGGTGACTGGCGTCTGCACGTGCACGCTTTGCACGACATGTTGCCCTACCTAGCAGCTGCAGGCCACAATCTGTACACAAAATCTGTGTACATCTACCTGCAGCGACTGGCACAACTGTCTATTCAGCATCCGGAGGTCCACCATCAGTTCCAGAATGGATTTCACGTAGTGCGGCGTTCAGATCGGTACTGGGCCGGCTTGTCCACAGATCTTGTGATCGAGCAAGTGCTCATGAGAAGTGTGAAAACCACAGGGGGACTAACAAGGGGTCGTGGAATGAGCGAGCCGCAAAGGATCACGTGGCTGCTGTCCACCCCCATATGTGCAGAGGTCAACATGGCTTTGCAAGAGTACACATCAGTGCAGTATGGGACCAGTGACCAGCACAAAGAACAAAGCGCAGCTCGACAAGGACGGGACACAGATGACACGCACAAACTTATTCGCTACCTGTCATCAAAGGATCCCTTTGGAAACGATCCAACTCTGCAAAGCATTGACACTGGCATCACAGCTGGAGATTCGGTCAATGCTGACCAAGCAGCGTCAGTCGGCAGGAAGATCTTAGATGGAATGCTTGACAAAAAGGTTCTTGATCACACGTTCAAGAAGAAAGATCAGGTTGTGACTCTTGACACACGTTCATCATTGAAAACTGGCAGACAATCCGTTCTGATAGATCCACAACTGTTGTTCCAACGTCTGAGTACGGCAGGATCACGCTGTGATGACCTCAAAGATGTCTTCAAGTACGAACTAAGCAGTTTCCCACCAGCACTGTTTAAGACCACTGATATCCTGCTTGAGGCCGACAAGCCAGCGCTAGCCGAAGCCATTTGGAAACAACTCCCCCTTGACGTTCGCAACACAGTGCTGCCACAGAATGTGCAATATGTTCTGGATGGTGGGGCATTGCTACACAGAATTCCTTGGAATTCTGGCGAGACATATGGAGGAATCGCCAGTCACTACGTGCGATATGTTGGAGACAGGTATGGTAACGCTGTCATAGTGTTCGATGGATATGTGAGCGCACCCTCCACCAAAGATGTAGCGCACAGCAGGCGCGTTCGATCTCACAGCAGTCCCCTTGTCAACTTCACAACGGACATGGTATGTACTATGAAGAAAGATGACTTCCTTGCCAACCAAACAAATAAACAACGTTTCATCAATCTACTGAGTGATGACCTTCAACGGCGGCACAACGCTGTTCATCATGCCAGGGCAGATGCAGATGTTCTCATAGTGGAGACAGCCATTGCATGTGCAAACACCAAGGACACCGTGATAGTTGGCGACGACACCGATCTTCTTGTTCTCCTTTGCAGTCGTGCAGGGCCCACATCTCACAACCTGTTCTTCCGACCTGAGCCTAAGCTGACGTCAAGGAGGCAAGCAAGATGTTGGAATATCGAGCAAGTGCAAAAGACACTTGGACGCAATGTTTGTGACAAGCTTCTTGTTGCACATGGACTCCTGGGTTGTGATACCACGTCAAGAATTTACTCGATTGGCAAATCAACAGCCTTGAAGAAGCTGAACTCCTGTGCGTATTTCTCCGAGCTTTTGGCAAACTTCAACACTCCTGGAGCGTCAAAAGAGGATGTCATGACAGCTGGAGAGAATGCCCTGGTTTGCTTGTATAATGCCCAGCCCGGGGAAACACTGGACATGCTGAGGCTTCAACGCTTCCACCAGAAGGTTTCAACAAGCACTGTCAGAGTTGAGCCTCGTACCCTGCCCCCTACATCAGCATCTGCAAAGCAACATTGCCTACGGGTGTATGTTCAGGTTCAGCAGTGGCAAGGAGTTGCCATGGATGCCAATGGTTGGGGCTATCCGTGACGAGAGAATGGTTCCCGTGATGACCGAGATGAAGCCTGCTCCAGATTACCTTCTAGATGCCATCCACTGTGGCTGCAAAACAGACTGCAGCACCCTACGATGCAGCTGTCGCAAGTACAGCCTGGAATGCTCTTACGCATGCAGTGAATGCAAAGGACTTCACTGTTCTAATGTGACCTTGTCAGAACCAGAAAGTGATCCAGAAGAAGAATAAGCTCTTAGGTTGGTGCTTGAATCGCAGTTCATTCAATTATTAAATAAAACACTTTTCTTTTTTTTCAATATATATATATTTTTTTCAATATTATTTAACGATTTTTTTTGTATATATAGTACGATATGAACTTGTTCACATAAAGCCATTACATTGCAGGCCTCAGGGACATAAAATTGCAGGATCTCATAAGGATTTAGCACGGAAACAGTTTTTGGTCTGAAAAATTTATGCAGATTTTCGCTTAAAACCTTCTCTTAAAGATTGCAAAAATTGGAAATGTTCCAATGCTCCGATTCTCCTTGACTTTTAGTATGTCATTCTCCACTAAATTTGACATTGAAAAATGCATGTTTCATTACTATTGCAATTTGTGGTGGGTTCGACCCCAAAATGGCGTAGATTGACTGGACTAAATGGTTTGATGGATGTGCAGAGTATCGTTGAGAGAGAGAGGAAGACAAATGATGAATTGCGAAAGATGATGGGAATAGAGCCTGTGATTGATGCTGTGAAGAGGAACAGGTTGAGATGGTTTGGTCATGTGTTGAGGAAGGATGAAAGTGACTGGTTGAGAAGAGTGATGGAAATGAATGTAGAAGGAAGTAGAGGATGGGGAAGACCGAGAAAGACTTGGCTAAAGATGGTGGAAGAAGAAATGCGGGCAAGGGGGTTAACAAGGAGAGATGCAGAAAATAGGGCAAAATGGAGAAGATTGTCATGGGGACCGCAAGGCTAACCTCCACTCTAGCAGGGAAAATGGCCTTAAAATGCATGTTGTTGTTGTTGTTGTACTATTATTGTTATAGTTTGAGTGAAATGGAGATGACTGTCTTCAAAAGGAAAAATTAGTGTTTTAAAAGAAAAATGAAATGGATCGGGAGAAACCGGATGAAGAAGAGGAGGAGGCTGAAGCGGTGCAAGTGAGGTCGGGAGAAAAAGGCCGAGCTGCTTTGAGGTATCGAGCGGACGCTGGCGAATGTTGGTCACGAGCTAATATTGGTTTCCCCTGGAAAGGGATTCCTGTGACAGAGTCGATATCGCTGTGGCAGATAAACCTGCGTGATGGGTTTTGCGGTTGATTCCAAAAGTGAATCATTGTTGGAGAGCAGGTACGCCTCCATTACGGGCCCGCCCGCCATTTCACCTCACTCCAGCCATTTCACCGCGCGCCAGCCGTTAGCCTGGTTCGCGTGTGTGTCATGGATTTTGATTGGGAATTGGCGGTTTTCCGCTTGGGGAGCCGCTGCTTGTTCATATCAGCGTCATTGTCTGGTGAACCGAAGGTGTGAATTCCCAGTCGCCTTTTGGGTGCACTTTTGCCTGACCGACGTTGGCCCGACACCCACCCAGCGGCTCTTCGGCGGCGGTCGACTGTCAGCCGTCCTGGGTTCTGGTCTCAATACGACCTTCTTCTTGTGATCACCTGAGCGTGGATCGACTTTGGCCTGGTGCCGGGACAGTGACTTTGGGGGTGTTACATTTCACTCATGTGGAGCACCGTGAGTTATTGAGTTAAGAAACTGGTGGTACTATTATAGGAATTATATATCGTATTTTGTTGTTATATTGTACTTGTGCAAGTTGTTATTATTGTGCGATATTAATACAACACTTGGTTTTTTGCAACAACTGATTGGTGTGGTTTCACCATTGGTCATTGGCACACATAATAGCACATCATTATGCCGTGACTCCTTTCGGGGCTCGGAGGTACACCGTGACCGGGGTTTGGGGAGGAGCACGTAACAGTAGGTCTTCAGACGATGCAGGCAAGAAAATGAGCGTTCGGCCTCACAGGAGCCTACAGGGAGGGTGCATCAAATATGGAGTAGGACTTTGATGGATGGAAATTCGTCTTCATCTACTGCGCAGAAACAATCCATGAATGTGCTTGGAAGCTTATTGTTGGGCTTCCTTCTCCACAACATCTGCCAGTCTCTAAGCTCATTTATCAGTCCTGCAGAAGTTCCATGTCGTTTTTCCAACGCAATAGCTTCTGATGTAGGCCTGGAATGTCGCAGGTATCGGCGATTATCGCGGATGGCATCAGCAGAAACAGATCACTATCTTTCCGATTTTCAGCACAAAATCGGGTGTCCATTTCCTGGCTGAGGTGGTCGAGAAATGGAATGCACATGTTTCTGAGGTAGAAGAGCAAGGGAGAATTGGCGGCAGTGTTTGGACGGTGGATTTGTCGTTTTACAACTCTCGGCATTGTGACATCACCTCCAACAGAATCTATCGTGGCCTTAGCGTGATCGAACCAAAGAGAGAATTCATTTTCAACATTTGACTGTGGTTGAGTGAACGCGTCCTTCTTGTCGTCAATCATAGAGCATGCCACCAGCACATCCATACCATTTCGATGAAGAGGGGGGTGGGGGGGGGGCGCAACCCCTACATCCTCCTCCCTGATCGAAGGGTGGGGGGCGCACCCCCTGCACCCCCTGCAACCCCACCCCTCTGGATCCGCCCCTGACTGGTCTATGGAGTTATTGGGATGGAATCATAAAATTCTCGTATTTCTTACCACTGCAGGTGACCATGGCTGGGGTCTTAGGTGCTTGCTCAGAAGTGCACTTTAATATAAGCATACTGTTACGGATTCGTCACTTCCGTTGTTGTGGTTCTCATCCACTGTAAACATTTTTGGTTGCATGTACTATTATTGTTATCGTTCAAGTGAAATGGAGATGTATTTTCAAAAGGTAAAAAAAATTAATGTTTTAAAAGAAACCGGAAACCGGATCGGGAACCGGACGAGGAAGAAGAAGAGATAAAAGATGCGGAGCGAGTGAGGTCGGAGAAGGAGCCGAGCTGTTTGGAGGTCTGGAGCAAACGCTGGCGAACGGAGGTCACAAGCGAACTTTGAGGTTTCCTGGGAAAGGGATTCCTGCGACAGGGTTGTTATCGCTGTGACAGATAAACCTGCGTGACAGGTTTTGCGGTTGATTCCGAAGAGAATCATTAGAGTGCCGTGACATCTCGAGAATGGACTGTTGGCCATTTGACCTCGCGCCTGATTTCACATCGCTCCAGGTTTTTCACCTCGCTTCAACCATTACACCGCATCCAGACATTAACCTGGTGTGTGTGTGTGCAACGTGGATTTTGAGTGTGAATTTGCGGTTCGCCGATTGGGAGCCGTTGAACATCCATACCCGAAGGTGTGATTTCCCAGCCGCCTCTTGAGGACATTTTTGCCTATCTTTGGCAGTGTGACTGTCAACGAGCGGGATTCTGGTCTCGATACAGCATCGTTCTGACGATCGCTTCAACATCGGCTTTGGCTTGATGCCGGGATAGAGACATTGGGAATGTTCTTTTCGCTCACTTGGAACACAGTGTTACATTGTACGAAACTGATGGTACCATCATAGGAATGATATACAGTCACGTGAAAAAGTAAGTACACCCTATGTAAAGTTTTGACTTTTTCAACATATTTCAACATACAGCTATTTGATCTTCATTTCAACAATATTGATAGATAAAGGTAATATAATGTAACAAATATCATGAAACATTTACATTTTGTAGTCCATTGTATAATTTAAATAAACATAAATGCAAATTTCGCAAGTGGAAAAAGTAAGTACACCCTTGGCTCTAATAGGTGGTATTGCCCCCTTTGGCAAAAACAACCTCAAGTAGGCATTTCTTATGACCGTCTACCAGTCTCTGACATCGACTGGGAGAAATTTTTGCCCACTCCTCCATGCAGAATTCTTTCAGCTGTGCGATGTTTGAGGGGTTTCTTGGATGCACAGCTCGTTTCAAATCCCCCCACAACATCTCGATGGGATTTAGATCCGGGCTTTGACTTGGCCATTCCAGAATCCGCCATTTATTTATTTTGAGCTATTCCTTGGTGGATCTACTGGTATGTTTAGGGTCATTGTCATGTTGCAAGGTCCACCTTCGGTTGAGCTTCAACTTTCCGACAGATGGCCTCATATTATCCTCAAGCACCCTCAGGTACAATGAAGAAGTCAAAGTGGATTCTATGATGGTGAGCTGCCCAGGCCCTGATGTAGCAAAGCTGCCCCAAACCATAATATTTCCACCACCATGCTTTACAGTTGGTATCAGGTTCTTGTGGTCAAATGCTGTCTTTGGTTTTCGCCAAAAATGTCTTGTGGTACTGTGGCCAAATAGCTCTCCCTTTGACTCATCTGTCCAGAGCACATTGTTCCAGAAGTGCTGGTCTTTGCCTCGGTGTTCATTTGCAAACTTTAGTCTTGCCCTGATGTTCTTTCTGGACAGCAAAGTTTTCCTCCTGGCACACCTCCCATGTAGATCAAATTTGTGCAGCCTCTTTCTAATGGTAGACTCGTGCACTTTGACATCAACAGTGGCAAGAGCTACCTGTAGGTCCCGTGATGACATTCTGGGGTTCTTAGAGCCTTCTTTCTGCATCTTGCGGTCTGCTCTCGGGCTGAACTTGCTGGGGCGGCCTGGCCTGAACAAGTTGGCAGTTGTTTGGAATCTTCTCCACTTGCAGATGATCTTCCAGACAGTCGAATGATTGACTTCAAATTGTTTGGAGATCTTTTTAAATCCCTTCCCAGACTCGTAGGCATCCATAACCTTCTTGCTGAAGGCCTCAGGGAGCCCTTTTGATCCAGGCATGGTGACGCCGCACACTTCCACAACAAAGAGCAAACCAAACTAAATGTATGAGGTTTAAATAAGACAGGTTCCTCCAAGCTCTTTTCTAATGATGTTCTAATCATTTGCACCTGTGCTGGTGCATCTGATTCTAATTTTAGGTATTTGAAGTCGTGATAAATGTAGGGGTGTACTTACTTTTTCCACATGCGAAATTTGCATTTATGTTTATTTAAATTATACAATGGACTACAAAAAGTAAATGTTTCATGATATTTGTCATATTATATCACATTTATCTGTCGATATTATTGAAATGAAGATCAAATAGCTGTATGTTGAAATATGTTGAAAAAGTCAAAACTTTACATGGGGTGTACTTACTTTTTCACGTGACTGTATTGGTTGTACAATTGATTAATATTGTTATTGCTGTTATTCTTGTGTGACCTTAATACAATACTTGTTTGTTGGGAACAATTGGTGTGGTTTCACCATTGATCTTTGACACACAGAATAACACATCTTTCTGCCGTGACTCCTCTCGGGGCTCGGAGGTACACCGTGACCGGGGTTTGGGGAGGAGTACGTAACAGAAATTTGGGGCCTCGTCCGGGATAGAATTCCCTAACATTCCCAAAATTCCTAAATTTGGAATTTTCTAACATTCCCAATTTTTTCAAAAAATTGGATTATTTTTTTTGTGAAGGTTAACAGGTGCTAACTGATAGGCACCATGGTGTTTGACGCAGAAAAGTTTGTGGCATCCCCTAATGAGGCACAGTTCCAGGCGTTAAAAAGATCGGAATTCATGATATTGGCCAAATATTTTATCTTGGAGGTCCGAGTTAGTATGAAGAAAGCAGAGATTCAGACATTGGTGGTGGAGTCTCTAGTGGGACAAGGAACATGGGAAGAGGTAGCCTTGGATTGGTTCCCCGAGGAAAAAGGAAATGTGGAGCTCCGGAAAATGGAGATGCAACTGCAGAGCCAGGAAAGGTTAAAAGAGTTGGAATGGAAAGCCGAGGAAAGAAGAGCAAAGGAAAGAGCAGAGGAAAGGACAGACGAAAGGGAGTTAAAAGAACGGGACATGGAGTATCAGAAGGAACTTAAACTCAATGAGCTGGAATTACTGGGAGAACGGAGAGAAGTAGAATCCATGCCGGCTAGTTCGACAACTAGTGAGAACTCTTGGGATGTTGGTGGGCATGTGAGGCTGGTTCCACCCTTCAATGAAAAGGATGTGGCCAAGTTTTTTTTACATTTTGAGAAGGTGGCTCAAATGCTAAAATGGCCTGTGGGGTCCTGGACTATGTTAGTGCAAAGTGTTCTGGTGGGTAAAGCTCAAGATATATTTTCGGCTTTACCGATTGACCAATGTGTAGATGATGAGATATTGAAGAAAGCCATTCTCAAAGCCTATGAATTGGTCCCTGAAGTTTACCGGCAAAAATTCAGGAATGCCAGGAAGAGGGAGAGTGAGACCCATGTGGAGTTTGCCAGAATGAAGGAAACCATGTTTGATAGGTGGTGTGACTCGAAGGAGATTGGGAAAGACTTCAACCTGTTACGACAATTGATTTTGGTGGAGGAATTCAAACAGTGTGTCCACGTGGACATTAAAGTACATCTGGATGAAATGAAAGTACCAGAGTTGTATGAGGCAGCAACCGTAGTAGATGACTATGCCTTGACACACAGGATGGGGTTCCACAAACCTAACTTCCCGTCTAGAGTTAGCCAGGGGAGTTATAGTAAATCAGGATCGGAGAACAAATATTCATGGAGGCGGCCTCGAGAGGACTATGGGGACAAATCTGATACCGCGACTTTTAGGGATTAGAAGACTGCAGTTCCAAGAAATGCCTATCTTCCGGGGGGCCAGAGGCAGACCACGAGTTTTTCCTCCGGGCCTACTTGCGCCTTTTGCAAGAAACCTGGACATTTGATGTCCCAATGTTACGCCCTGAAAAGGGAAAATCAGGAGCGGAGTCAAACTAGTGAAACTCCGAATGCGTTGGCAAATGCGAGAAATCGTCCTTGGAGGACAGTGCCTTGTGAAGGTTCCCATGCCAAAGTTACGGCATCACAGAACGACCTTGTTCAAGAGGGTTACAAACCTTTCATTTCAGAGGGGTTTGTGTCACTGGATGGGGACTTAACGAACCAGAGATCTGTTAGGGTATTGAGGGACACAGGAGCACATCAATCTTTGATGCTTGAAGGCATTTTGCCATTGTCAGAGAAGACGTCAACTGGTGTTAGTGTTCTTTTGCAGGGGGTTGGTGGCTATGTTAAAGCTCCTCTTCATGTCATCCATTTGAAGTCTGATTTGGTGTCAGGACCGGTCACCGTAGGTTTACAAGCCACTCTTCCTGTAGAGGGAATATCTTTTATTATCGGGAATGATTTGGCCGGTGGTCGAGTTTCTGGTAATCCAATGTTGGTTGAAAAGCCCAGTATGGAAAATAACACCGCACAGTTAGAGCAGGAAATTCCGGGTATCTTTCCATCCTGTGCAGTGACTCGTGCTATGGGTAGGAAGCACTCTGAAGAGAAGGAGAAGGAAGGCGATGTGGATTTGGGTTCCTTCGAGGTATTGGAAGAAAATTCAAAAGAGGAAATGGAGTGTCCGTCGGAGACATCTGGGAACGAGGTTGAACAAACGGTGCTGGTCCGAAAGAGACTTGTTGAAGAACATCACGGAGATTCGGAGATCCGGAGTTTGATTGATAAAGCTGTTGCAGAGGAAGAGGCTAAGAAGATACCTGTTGGTTACTTCATGAAAGGGGAAATACTCATGAGAAAATGGAGACCACCGGAGGTGCCAGCAAATGATGAGTGGAAAGTTCATTACCAAATTGTGGTGCCACAGCCGTACCGGAAGGAGATATTGAGTTTGACGCCGTTTTCACCGTCCGAAACGCGTAATAGGCTTTAAAAAAATATTTTTCAAATGCTCGAATCTCATTGGTTCCGGTGTTTGGTGACGATTTTCGTTGAAGATAACCAGGCCCGTGGGGGCCGAGGTTGGTCTTAAAGTATTTGAATTATCAATTAGAGGTGCATAAGATTGTGAATCAAACAAGGACGGGTGAAAGAAACTCCTATTGAACGTTTTTCAATTTGTTATGCATACTTCCGCATCCATTGCGGTTCGGAATTCTCAAGCCAAAGGACACAGCATAATCTGGTTTTCGACATAATACGTACGCGTTTATTGACAACATCGGCTTCGCCGGCTGTTCCAGAGAGTCGGCGCTGCTGAGGCTGTTTCTTGGTAAGGGTTACAGTACTGGGTGGTTTGCCACCTTTGCCATTGCCTTCCCAGCAGTCGTTCGAGAAATAATTTGTAATTTGTTCACAATACCGGAGATAGCTTGCCTACTCTTCGTGAAGATCACTGTGGGATGTTTAACGTCCACCAACTATAATGTCAGCAGACGGGACGTCCATCCGAGGGATGACACACACACACATTGATGCCTCCCTCGCCCTGCCTGTGAAACACTGGAACCACCTTTCGAGGCCATTTTTCCCCACAGAGCAGGGGTTGGCCTTTTTCGGTCACCTTGGTCCCATTTTTGAAGCAATGTTTTATGGCTGGATGCCCTTCCTGCCGCCAACCCTATTCCTCGCCTCTTGCGACACACAGGGAATTACCAGTGAACTTGTGCTCAATTTGCCGACCTCGGAAGGATGACAGGCTGAGTCAACCCCCTGGTGTTAATTCAGCAATGACCGGGATTCGAACCCAGGATCCTGGGATCCCAAGCCGGCACCCTAACCGCTAAGCCAACACCAGGCTGTGAAACACTGGGATGACAGTTTATAACTGGGTCGGGATTCAAACCCAGGCTGGACATCTTTTATTGGCGAGTGTGCACACCTCTCGGCCATCCTGCGTGTACCAACCTTAATAAACAAAATGTAATCGACTTGTTCTTGGTTTCCACCTCCCGAACTCATCCACCAAGTTTGATTATAATCCATCCACAAAATCATACCATGGGTCGTTTCTCAATGTTGAAGAATCACTTTAAAACCCTCGGATCCAGAAACTGATTTTCACCAATATTGAATCAATTCGTCCTTGTCACACACCCAACATGTCCACCACGTTTCCTCCAAATTCGTCCATAACTTTTTAATATATCCTGCTATATATCGTTTTTTATGGCTCCGCCCCCGAAGGTGGCGGAGCCATTATGTTTTCGAGTCTGTCCGTCCATCCGTCCGGGCTGAACCTCGTTTTTCTCAGCAACCACATGGCAAATTGAGACGAAACTTTCAGGGTTGGAGTGACACTGATGCCTAATGTTTTTATAATAATTGTGACGTCATAGGGCACGTGGTATGGCAGCCATCTTGGATTAAATGCAAATCATGAAAAAATTATTTCTCGGAAACCGCTGAATGTAACAATTTGAAACGTGGCACATTGTCAAGTAACCCCAATGGGGGAACAAAAGCATGGTAATGATGACATCATAGGTGAAGTGGTTTACCAGCCAAAAATGTTTTAATCGAATTCCTTATCTTACTATCATTCACCAAGTGTCCGTCCGTCTGTTCGAATGTACCGCAAAAACGGCTCAACCGATCGAAACGATATTTTGTGTGGGTAATCCTGGAATCTCCAGGAGTAAAATAGGCTATTTAGCTTTCCCAATTTCAGTTTTGGTCTCCAGTATTCTCAGGTTTGGACTCCCGCATAACATTCACGTTCGCATAATGTCCATTGTGACGATGTTCTAATTGTGACGATGTATGTGTTCACGGTAGTGTTTGACGTGACGGTGTGAGCATAATTTCGTAATGTTTTTCGTTTCGTAATCCTTTAATGAACGTTCAATGTTTAATGAACGTTTAATGCCCTTCGATGTCCGGGGCCGCAAGCGCGCGACACTGGACGGGCCAGCGTGTACCTTGCCCTTCGCCTTCAGGCTCGGGTAAACCGCTGAGCCCCATCCGTGATGGGGACTGGGGCTTGAGGCAGTGTCCTTCATTAAAAGTATAACAAACGCTGTCTCCATCGATCTTGCCAAGGCCGTAACACCTATCGGCTCAAAATCCTTTTAACTGTTGATTTGGTGCAGTTACACGTATCGCTAATTTGGTACACGTATCGGGAGTACATTCGACATCGCGATTGTGAACACGATTATCGATCACGATTCACGATCACGATCATCATGATCATAGTGTATCGATCACGATTTGAAACGCGATGGAATAATATTTACCGATATGAACAGTGATGTGGCTTTTATTGAAATTCTAAAGATACTGTTTAGATTTTGATGATTTCCGTGTGATATGATTCAACGGATGTTTATATGAATCGTTTAAAATTAAAAAAAACCTTCAATTTCTGATATTTTGCCGTTTCATTTGGGCTTCCCAATTGAAGCCCCGCCCATAGGGCGGGTACCGTTGCTTGTCCTAAACATCTGAAATTGCTTGCACATGATCTATGACCCATTTGTATTGAAATATTAAATTTATGACATCATTGGTCACATGGTTTGGCAGCCATATTGGATTTTACCGAAAACCTCAAAAAAACATCTTCTCTCAAACCACCAAATCGATTGACTCAAAACTTTACGTGTGTCATTGACAAGGCATGGTGATTAAAAGATGACCACGAAAATATCATTGATCACATGGTGTGGCAGCCATATTGGATTGAAGGAAAATATTAAATAATTATACGTCTTGAACTGCTTACCCTATTAATGCTAAATTTTACAAATATCATCTAACACCGTTGTTGCATATCGTTTAAAAATGATGATGTCACAGGTCGCGTGGTTTGGCAGCCATCTTGAATGGAAAAACGAACCGATCCGATCAACACGAAACTTCAGAAATGTCATGCCAGACACATAAATATGCAGAGTGTACATTTTTAAAGGTCATATGTCACGTGGTGTGGCAGTCATATTAGCTTGAAAGCCAATATTTTTAAAAATACCTTCTCTGAAACCACTTCACCGATCGATGTGAAACCTGTCATGGCTGGTGAAAATGTGATAATTGAAAACAGCTGAAGGGATTTAAATCAAACTTGTTTATTTTTATCACAGTGAACGAGGGCATCTACCCATTGTGGGACGATGCGGAGGCAAATTGGCAACAGTCGCATTGCACTAGTTTGTCATCACTCCAGCACTAGGTATTGAAATATCATGTAACATATCATTTTTGGCCACATCTCAATGGCGAAAAATCACTGAAGAAATTTAAAAATCTCTTATCCGGATCTGTATTCGAATCATCACCAAAATCGAATGAATTCGTCCTTGTCACACACTCTTTCACTAAATGGCGAAAAATCACTTTCAAAAATCCTTGGATCCAGGTCCAGATCTTTGCTAATATTGAACAATTCGTCCTTGACACACACCAAACATGTCCAGCAGGTTTAGTCCGAATCCGTCCATAACTTTTTGACATATCGTGCTACATATAGATTTTTGCCCTATCTCTCAATGGTGAAGAATCACTTTAAAAATTGTGATATCCTGATCCAGATCTGAATTTTCATCAAAATATATAGAATTAGTCCTTATCGCACACCCAACCTGGCCATCAGACAGATTTCATCCACATCCGTCCACAACATTTTGAGATAGCCTGCTCAAAGGCAGACAAGCACACAGACAGGGATGAAACATAACCTCTGTCCACCTTCAGTGGCGGAGGGAGAACGTTCCTCGAGCTGAACATACCTCAACCAGGTATGGTTGAGGTATGGTACCAACCAGGTATGGTTGAGGTATGGTATGGTACCAGGTATGGTACCAACCAACCAGGTTACATACCTCAACCAGGCTGAACAGTTTACATTTTGTATCCCACTGATAGGCCAGATTTCTCCTTAACCAAAAACTAATTGGCTTGTTCTTTCACCGACCAAAACACATCCAACAAGTTTTGTCATAACCTGTCCATAAGTTTTTGAGATATCGTGCTGTAGGCTATATTGTTTGTGGCTCGATCACTCAATGGTGAATAATCACTTTTTAAATATTCTAGGATTCAGATCCGGATTTCCACAAAACCTCATCAATTAATCTGTGTCACACACCCAACCTGTTCACAAAATTTTGGCTGAATTCGTTCAAAACTTTTCAATGTATTCTGCTCACAGACAGACAGACAACCAGACAACACAAACAGGTGAAAAGTTAACCTCCGCCCACCCTTACCCTTGGTGGTGGTGTTAACAAGACTTGAATAGAGGGATTGAGACAATAACAGGTGTTACATATTTATGTGAATGTATGTGAATTACCATTCAGGTTGCTTATCCGTGTGTATTATATTAAGGGTTGTTGTGATTGGAGGGTCAGGAGCCCTTCTGAACCAGTGGCCGGAAACGGAAGTGGCCGGAAACGAGAGAAGAAAAGACACGAGGAAAAGAAGGAGGTTTCGTCTTCCTCGCCCGCTCCGACAAAAGGTGGGATCGACCTTGCGCTGGGTGAAAAAGCGGCGTTCCGAAACCCGTCTGGCGATAGGAGTTACCTGGACGTGGAACTACCTTTTGACACGTCAAGTCGCCTTGAGTTCGTGCACGGAACCAAGCGTCCGGCACGGTTTGCCCCATCTACAAAGACGCGTACGGGTCGCACGTTGGGGCCTCGCGCGCGTTGCAAACCGCGCTTGGTTTTGCCCGTCTACAAAGACGCGTACGGGTCGCACGTTGGGGCCTCGCGCGCGTTGCAAACCGCGCTTGGTTTTGCCCGTCTACAAGGACGCGTACGGGTCGCACTTTGGGGGCCTCGCGCGCGTTGGAAGCCGCGCTGGGTTTGGCCCCGTTGCTTGGCAAGGAGGGGTGCGCTGCAGCAGCTGTCCCCGGTCCGAGACGGCACGTTTGGAGCACGTCCGCCCGGGGTTCGTTCAACCGCCCGTGTGCGGAGAAGAGAGACATTGGGAGAGACATTGACCACGGAGGGAGTCAGGAGTGGGGCTCACGTGAGGAATGTATAAGATGGCCATCTTAGAGTTAGTGTAGATGAGTTTACATCTTTGTGATATTGATTGTTGATTGTTGATGGTTGATTGCTCGGGGAATATATCATTGATTATTCCGGATCCTTGGTGTGGGGTTTCCTTTGGATTGGAATTCCTATTGATTGCGTTACGAAAGCTCATATATATAATACTACTTGCTGGCGAAGGTCCTCTCACGGTCCGGGGGTCACCGAGACCAGGTAGTCACCGAGGGGACCACGTAACAGAATTGGGGGCTCGTCCAAATTACGATTTGCGGTTTCGCAATTGGGTCTACGTCCGGGATTTAAAATTGTATAAAATAATAAAATAATAATTTTTAGTAATTAAAATTTATTAATTAATTATTAATTGGTAAATTTTTTTGTTTTGAGAAATTGCGGTAAAATCTTGGGTGAAGGTTAACGGGTGTTAACGATAGGCACCATGGCGTTTGTGGCACAGAACTTTGGGGTAGCACCGAGTGAGGCACAGTTCCGAGCGTTGCTAAAGTCGGACCTCTTGAAATTGGCCAAACATTTTAACTTGGAGGTCCGAACTAATTTGAGGAAGGCAGAGTTGCAGGCCACGGTGATACAATCTATGGTGGGATTAGGAACATGGGACGAATTAGCCTGGGAGTGGCTACCCGAAGAACCAGAAGACGTTGAGCTCCGGAAACTGGAGTTGCAGTTACGGAGCCAGGAACGGATTAAAGAAGAAGAAAGGAAAGCAGAAAAGGAAAGAGCAGAAGAAGAAAGGAAAGCAGAAAAGGAAAGAGCAGAAGAAGAAAGGAAAGCAGAAAAGGAAAGAGCAGAAGAAGAAAGGAAAGCAGAAGAGAGGAGGGAAGAGAAACAAGCGGAGGAAAGGAGAGTGGAACGAGAACTCCAGGAAAGGTTAGAAGACAAAAAAGCAGAGGAAAGGAGAGTGGAACGAGAACTCCAGGAAAGGTTGGAAGAGAAAACAGCACAAGAAAGAACCGAGGAAAGGAGAGTGGAAAGAGAACTCCAGGAAAGAAGAGAAAAGGAACAAGCAGAGGAAAGGAGAGCTGCAAGGGACCTCGAAGCAGAGGAGAGAAAAGCGGAAAGGGAATTAAAGGAACGTGACATGGAGCTTCAGCAAGAAATCAAATTCAAGGAGCTGGAGTTAATGAGAGAACGGGGAGAGGCACCACCCTTGCTGACGGGGTCGACACCTAACCAGAAAACCTGGGATGTGGGCAGACATGTGAGGCTGGTTCCACCGTTCAGTGAAAAAGAAGTCGCGAAATTTTTTCCACACTTTGAGAAAGTGGCTCGACAATTAAACTGGCCGGAGGAGGCATGGACCATACTCGTGCAAAGTGTGCTGGTGGGGAAAGCTCAGGAAATTTATTCGGCGCTACCAATGGACCAATGTGCAGATTATGAGGTACTGAAGAAGCACATCCTCAAGGCCTATGAGTTGGTTCCGGAAGCTTACAGGCAAAAATTCAGGAATGCCAGGAAGAGGGAGAGTGAGACCCATGTGGAGTTTGCCAGAGTGAAAGAAAACATGTTTGATCGGTGGTGTGAGTCAAAAGGAGTCGGGAAAGACTTCGAAACATTGCGGGACTTGATCCTGGTGGAGGAATTCCAGCAGTGTGTCCACGAGGACATCAAAGTGTACCTGCAGGAAAAGAAAGTACCGAAGTTGTGGGACGCAGCCACCATGGCAGATGATTATGCCTTAACCCACCGAATAGGGGTCCACGAACCTAACTCCTCGCCTAGATCTCCGCAGGGGAGGTGGGGAACAGCGTGTGCGGAGAACGACCATACATGGCGGCGGCCTCGAGATGATTATGGGGACAACTATGATACCCCACCTGTTCGAAATCGGAGGGATGAGGGCCCAAGACAAACTTATAGTTCGGGGGGCCCGAGGCAGACCACGAGTTTTTCCTCCGGGCCTACTTGCGCTTTTTGCAAGAAACCTGGACACTTGATGTCCAGTTGTTACCGCATGAAAAGCGAAGACCCAGAGCGGAGTCCGACTACTACGACTCCAAACGCAATGGCCATTGTGAGAAATCGCCATCAAAAGGGTTACCAACCATTTATTTCAGAGGGGTTTGTGTCACGGGATGGAGCCTCGACTAACCGGAAACCGGTTAGGATATTGAGGGACACAGGGGCACATCAATCTTTAATGCTTGAAGGCATTTTGCCATGGTCCGAGGAGACGGCAACGGGGGATAGTGTTCGTTTACAGGGGATCGGGGGCGGTGTTAGTGCTCCCCTTCATGTCATCCATTTGGAGTCCGATTTGGTGTCAGGACCGGTCACCGTCGGTTTACAAGCCACGCTTCCTGTAGAGGGTGTATCTGTGGTTATCGGGAATGATTTGGCCGGGGGTCAAGTTTATGGTAACCTGAGGGTTGGTAAAGAGCCCAGCAGGGAAAATAACGCCACACCAGCTCGGGATGGCGACAAAAGTGCCAAGTTATTTGTAGGGGGACTGAACTTCAAAACAGAGGAAGAAGTTCTGACCTCTGTCTTCAACAGATATGGGCCGCTGGTGGAAGTGCGGTTGGTAAGAGACTGGGAAACGCAACAGTCAAGAGGGTTCGGCTTTGTCACGTTTGCCAGCACAAAAGACGCCAGAGAGGCAGAGAAGAATTGGAATGGCAAGGATTTGGAGGGTCGGACCATAACAGTAGGGAAGGCATTTCGTAGGCGTCGAGAGGTCTACAGGAGAGGACAACTGGGCGGTAGTTTTGGTGGTGGCCGCAATCAATATTATTATGGAGGCTCCCTGAGTTATGGCCGCTCCCGAAGGAAGGATTGGGAAAATGGTGGCCGAGAAGGAGACCGCTATTCATGGGACTACAGGGACCAGTGGTCCCACCCTAATTATTATTGAAGTTCTGAGAAGTTGAAGCACTGAAGGCGGCGGAGCCAAGATTCCTACACGAATTAACCGTGAACGCCGTTCCTAAAGGCGTCCATGTAGTGAACTTTCATGCACGGACTAACCGTGAACTCCACGTTCCTCAAGGCGCCCATGTAGAGAACTTTCCTGCACGGACTAACCGTGAACTCCGCGTTCCTAAAGGCATCCATGTAGTGAATACTCGGCTTGTCCTCCCGGAAAAAGTGCTATCGAGTTGCTTAACTTTGGATCTTTGATCAACCCCTTAACCTTCATTCCCAAGATACGGACGGTCAAAGTCAGAGGGTCATGAGATGGAGTTTGATTTGGCAGGGACAATTTCGTTGTTGGTACTTAGTCCAGAGGGAGTAATCTGGAGGGGTTGTGGTGAAATTTTGGTTGCTTTATTTTTAAGTGATAACTGTGCCCGGGGGGAACTGATAATGTGGGGGGGGGGGGGGGGGTTGAGTTATCTGGTTTGTTTCTCCAAATTGGCCGGCAAAGAAAGTTTTCGCTGGGTTCAAACTTTCTTTCTTGAAGGGGGGGAGTGTTACATATTTATGTGAATGTATGTGAATTACCATTCAGGTTGCTTATCCGTGTGTATTATATTAAGGGTTGTTGTGATTGGAGGGTCAGGAGCCCTTCTGAACCAGTGGCCGGAAACGGAAGTGGCCGGAAACGAGAGAAGAAAAGACACGAGGAAAAGAAGGAGGTTTCGTCTTCCTCGCCCGCTCCGACAAAAGGTGGGATCGACCTTGCGCTGGGTGAAAAAGCGGCGTTCCGAAACCCGTCTGGCGATAGGAGTTACCTGGACGTGGAACTACCTTTTGACACGTCAAGTCGCCTTGAGTTCGTGCACGGAACCAAGCGTCCGGCACGGTTTGCCCCATCTACAAAGACGCGTACGGGTCGCACGTTGGGGCCTCGCGCGCGTTGCAAACCGCGCTTGGTTTTGCCCGTCTACAAAGACGCGTACGGGTCGCACGTTGGGGCCTCGCGCGCGTTGCAAACCGCGCTTGGTTTTGCCCGTCTACAAGGACGCGTACGGGTCACACTTTGGGGGCCTCGCGCGCGTTGGAAGCCGCGCTGGGTTTGGCCCCGTTGCTTGGCAAGGAGGTGTGCGCTGCAGCAGCTGTCCCCGGTCCGAGACGGCACGTTTGGAGCACGTCCGCCCGGGGTTCGTTCAACCGCCCGTGTGCGGAGAAGAGAGACATTGGGAGAGACATTGACCACGGAGGGAGTCAGGAGTGGGGCTCACGTGAGGAATGTATAAGATGGCCATCTTAGAGTTAGTGTAGATGAGTTTACATCTTTGTGATATTGATTGTTGATTGTTGATGGTTGATTGCTCGGGGAATATATCATTGATTATTCCGGATCCTTGGTGTGGGGTTTCCTTTGGATTGGAATTCCTATTGATTGCGTTACGAAAGCTCATATATATAATACTACTTGCTGGCGAAGGTCCTCTCACGGTCCGGGGGTCACCGAGACCAGGTAGTCACCGAGGGGACCACGTAACACAGGGCACACAGAAAATTTTCTGTGTGAAATGCAATCAATGATTTCCTAATAATTGCATTTTTCATGCTCATCCATATATAATGGAGCAAATGTATTTGTATGTATGTATACACATATATATATATACTGTATGTGTGTGTGTGTGTGTATGTCTGCATGTCTGCATTTACCCATTGATTTGACAGCTGGCCTGACGCCACTCACATTTGTATCCTGAAAAAAAAATCACGTCCACCATTTTGGTCAGCCGAAGATGTCTGGAAGTGCCTTATGAAGAAATGCTATGCCCTCCCGATAAGTTCTCCATTTGGTGTAAAGCAAAGTTCTCCGTTTGGTGTAAAATGATCATTAAATATTGAAAGGTTGGAGCTGATATGTGTTATGGACCTTATGAAGGCAATAGTACTTGTCGGCCTGAGACCTACATAACCCGGGTTATTATTTTTTTTCGGGAGTGATTGTGACAGCGGTCTGTTGCCTATACACCACCCAACTAAAGGGATGTGTCAGAAGAATGTGTTGCACGTTTGGAACAAGATCGCCCGTGGGGTGGGTACTCTGCTCGTTGGTATAATAAACGGAGATCCTTTCCAAGGAACTTCAACACAGGAAGCCATTAGGCCTATCAAAGCCGACATTATTATTGTCAACTTGTGATTGTCCATGCTCTTTCCTCTCAAATGCTGCAAGGATGTACCTCGTACATGACTTGTTAAGCCTCTTCAGATGTAAAGACTTTTTAAGTGTTTGGTATGGCTCGACCAGGGTTCAAACAGCTGACCTCTCAGACTTAGGGGTGATGCTCTATCCATTACCACACCGAGTCTCGTTATAAATGGGATAATGTGTATTTAGTTCAATTACAATACTGGGATGAGTGAAAAGTTAAAATGACTAATTCCTTGTCACGTATTATACTCCAAGGGTACTTCAGATGTTGGGAATGTTGGAATTTTTGAAGGCTTAAAATGCATGCTGAAGCAGATGAATATATATATATATATATAACGTTAAATACATTTCAATGCATTTTTATTCCATTTAATATTTTCAAATTTGCTTTTTTTTCTTTAGGGCAACTTCGTGAGTTCGGCGTCCGCTACCAATGAAGGCCAAAAACAATCAAAGAAGGAAGGTGGAAAGTCTACCTGCAAAAAAAATTGCAGGTAAATAATAGTTGGCTGGCTTGTAGGAAAGTGTTAAATCTTGTCATTGGATCTTGTGTGTCATCTGCTTACATCAAGGAATTCATGACTATGGTAAACAAAATGAAGCACAAGAGCCAATGAGAAGTAGGAGAGGGCAGAAGAGGCAAAGCCAGATGAAGCTTGTTTTCAATAGAGAGCCCATCAACTTGCAACATGGAGGAGAGTGACAGTTCTTTGGAATTCACGTCTTGTCTTGATATTCCAATGGTGTAGAAGACCTTGTTTTTGACCACTCAAAGAGGAGCAAGGTGGGAAGCCGGAGCAGCAGCCCAGAATGGGGAGCCATACCTCATGGAGCTCACTGCAAAAGCCAAGTATAGTGTGATGAACCTGGTGCGGTTCATTATTGCCTTAGCTCTGTAGAAAATACCCAAACTGTGATTAACAGTTGGTGCTCATTTTATGATATGATCATGGTTACCATGCAATTCATGTTATGTTTAGTTACCCACATGCTATAACCAAAACCCTTGTGGTCAAGGTTGCATAATATAAGGCTGGTATCTGCTTGGCAATTTGATCTTCTGAAATTCCCACAGCTCGTTGATACATTTAAGAGTAAGCACACGGAGGAAATAAGTCACACAAAAAAACAGCACACTCAGTCCAAACGAATAAATCTTACATTCAAATGTTGGACTTTTTGTCTCAGCCAGGTATAAGTAACGTTCGATGACATTTTAACTTTGAAGTTCGAACTCGATGTTAAGATTAAAAGCCAGATACAATGCAAGATACACTTTAAAGTTTCTGTGTTAAAATTTCAATCTTAAATTTAAGATAATGTACACTTCAAATTAAAGTCTGCAAGGACCTCGGCCTAGTTTTAGGGGGAAATCAGTGTGGAAAAAGTCAATTGGTGAATTACTGCCGCGACAGAACTGAAATCCCTATTTTTCAGAACTTGAACTTAGAATATGGAAGTCAGACTCATAAAGTTGTAACTCACACTCAACCTGTCAGGACTCAACCTATACCCTGCAAATTATTATACTATTTTGTTCAAATTAATGAAGCTCTGCAAGAAATTCGAGAAAAAAAATCACAAGGGAATTTAAACCTACACTTTCCCAACGGTGTTCAAAATACTGGTCTGTAATTCAATCCTATTAAGTATAATCAAGTTGCTGTGACATCAGGAATTCATAGATGAGAGCTTTTTGCTCTTCCCCAGCCACTATCCTGGAATGGCCCGAAAAATGTTAATTATGATCACTTGTGCAAAACGTTTGAATTGTGATCACGTGGGCAAAAAGTCCGGTCAATTTCACTAAGCCTCATTCCTTAAGGTGAAAAATTCACGAAAGTTGTGTGAGAAGGGTCCGAGTTTAGATGCATTATAACATTTCCGTTTTCGAATAGTTGCTATTCTTCTGAGATAAAGATTCTCTAATATATTTGTGATTTACATGGTTTTGTTACTCCATCTTTAGAAAATAACACTTGTCTCTTCTTTTACACAGAAATTCAAATCCGAAGACGAACAGAGTGAAAAAGGATAAGCCACAAAAGGGTGAGTTTTAAGAAACATGGTGACAGTTAAATCCACTTCATGACTTATCTACATCTTCTTAGCATGTATTTTGCATGTATTAAAAAATGTTCACAAGTTTGAGAGTTGGAGAACAGTGACTATTGTTACGGATTCGGCACTAATTATTGTGGTTATGATGATTATTGTTGTTGGTTCTAAGTATTATGGTGATGGTGGTTTAAGGGAAAGGGTTATTGTAGTTAAAATGTTTAAAAGCGCTCATGATAAAATAATACCGGAAATGGCAGAGTGCGCCGGAAGAGGTCGAGGGAGGAGGAAGAGCGCGTAAGGCAGAAAGAAGAAGAAGAAGAGGCGTGACGAGAAGAAAAGACGATCTTGGTTGAAGCTCCGTACCGAGCGGTCGAGCGTACAGTGCGAGGGAACTTTGAGTCCCTGAAAGGAAGTTCGTGCGATAGGTGATATCGCCGGAGTACCGTGGAGCCTGCGTCGTCGGGTCGGCATTGAGGTTCCGGAGTATCCTTGCCTCGAAGCCCCGGCTCGAGTGAGAGCCGTCCGCCATTTCGCCACGCGCGCTGCCTTCAGTGGAAAAGGTTTTTGTCGCGTCGGCTGGCATTATTCCCCGGTGGTTTGCCTGGGACGGCTGTGCAAGTAAGTGGCTTTTGAGGATTATACGGACTATGGAGCCTCGCTGATTGAACAGCAAACGTGTACGTCAGAGCGCGTCTTTGGAGGTTTTCCATTACACCGCTAGTTTGCTGGGTGTTGGACCACGTGACCTCTGGGTCGCTTCGATCGTCCCCGCCTCAATTGATTTTGGATCGGACATTGATCCATCGATCGCTGGAGCGAATCGACTTCGCCTTGGAGGGGTACAGAGACATTGGGGGAGTGCCGTGAGTTTGGGTTAAGGGACTAGATAAGGTGGTACCATCTTAAGATCGGGATTGTATGGTGAATTGCTATAATTATTTGTGTCATGATTCCTGTGTGATTTATAATATATGATTGGCTTGTTCATCCCCATTGGTGTGGTTTCCTTATTGATTGCGACACGGAATAGTATATTTTTCTGCCATGGCTCCTCCCGGGGTTCGGAGGTATACCAAGACTAGGAGGTCGGGGAGGACCACATAACACTATACTTAAACACGAGTAGTTTTCAAACAAGGACCTCTTTTGTTGCTGTGCAGACTGGAGATTAACTTTCATATGGTTGGCAAGCCCTTGAGAAAGCAGAGAGGTTTAACTTAAGGAGATGGACAATGAGTGAGTTGATCAGTGAAGTGTGTGATACAACAGAATGGAAAATGAAAGGACAAAAGGACAGGGATTCACCAGACGAAGTGAAATCCAGGAGATAGTCAGGTTCACTTTGTTTTTTCGTTCAAAATCATGGTAGATTAGCAAACCTATACATTTTTGGAAACGTTATTAAATGGAAAATCTGAAAATCAATGTTTACATTTGCCAATTCCGACCAATTGGATTCGACCAATTCGACCAATTCCATTCGACCAATCGACCAATTCCATTCGACCAATTCGACCATTCTACCAATCGCTTTGATCCACCATTCGACCATTCGACCAATTAGATCGATTTGATTCGATTCGATTCATCGAATTCGATTCGATCGACCATTCGACCAATTCGATTTGCCAATCAATTTGACTGACCTTTGCTTGTGTGGAACGGACTGTGAAAACGATGCGGACTATATTGTCGGATACGACACACAGGACAGTGATGACGAACTCTGAATGGCATATTCTGTAATCGTGTATGTTTGATGCCATTGACTGCCTGTGTATATTTTGTCATTGACTGCCTGTGTAGATGTGAAGTTATACTGACTGCATGTGTATATATGATTTCCCTGACTGCCTGTGTATGTTTGGTGATATGAATTATTGTGACACATTTTGATGTTATTAACTGCCTGTACAAAATGATAACATGTATTTGATTATGCAACTTATCGCAAATATAAAGACAGTATTTTGCAATTCAAAACCTTTGATTCGTGTCTTACCATTCCCCATAGCACTAATTTGATACTTTCATTGGATTCCTTGTCCCTGAAAATATAGGTTTAGTATATTTTAAAAAGTTTTTAGGGTAATTAGAGGCAGAAATAGAACAAAATATGTATTTTACGGTGGCCATTTTGAAAATCCAAAATGGCCGCCATACAGGTATCTCTCCAAATGTAAACATTGATTTTTAGTTTCCTTATGCTATAACCTTTCCAAAAATGTATAGGTTTGCAAATCTACCATGATTTTGAACGAAATATAATTTATTGACATAGTGAACCTGACTAAGATGACTGTTACCTCATCTCCACGAGCAAGTTCAGAAGTTCTTTTTATTGAAGGAGCTGTGCTCCCACGTAATCGGAAGAATGGACGCAACAAAAAGCTGGAATTCGTCTGAGTTTCTTTATTGTCACAAAACAACTCGGGTACTCTGAAAAGCCCGTTTATCGGGCAGCAATATATATACACACATTATCCCGGAGTGTTTGCCCGGGAAAGGCGAGAGGGGGCGTGGCCGGGCGTCCTGGCCGCGGCCTGGCAAGTCGAGAGCGGGCGTGGCCGGGCGTGCCCGGGCATGCCCGGGCGTCCCGGCCTAGGCCTGGCAAGTTGAGCGCGGGCCTGCCCGGACGTTCTGGACGAGCCCGGCGTGGTGATCGCTCCGCATCCTTGGTAGGTGCAAGGCGATTGTGTAAACCCAGCGGTAGCCGCTACAATATTGTGACTGGGCCATGCCAGGAGCAAGCTTTGAGTATGTCTCCATTTGCACTTCAAAAACATGGTCATACCATACTCACATATACTGCGGGGTTTTTTAAAACAGCTCTTAAATGGTCAAGGATTACATTGGTGTAATCACTAATTCCTGGTGCATAAATCACCAGAAAAATACAATAACATCCATCTGGTTAGAGTTGTATACATTTTCTTGGAGAGGAGAGTGGTAGCTGCTACAACTGTTCACAACTTCAACATGGCCAAACAGGTGCATACGGCATTTGAAGAGATTATATTTCCCCACGAGCCGGAGAGGCAAACACAATTTTGTGATGCAGACACTTGTTAATTCATGAATAGCACCTGTTTACTGTCTATAATGACAGAGTTATGTGACTTTTGTGAACCACAAAGTTGCAGTAGCCGTGGTTATGTTTTGTGCTGTCCAGTAAATTTTCAGAAGGTTTGCAGTCTGAAGGTATGGCATGGAATAGGGATTCTGCAAGTGTAAAGATGGGCATGAGAGGCCATTAGCTTGAACGAGGCGAGTCTACCTTGAGCCTCAAGTCTCGAGTAAAGAGGGAAGTCTCAAATTCTTGTGAGATCATTATGCTTTTCTGAAATCAAAACATCAGAAAAGTGTTGAAGGTGAATGTGAAATTGGTGAACTTTTCATTTTTTGAGGGAAATTACTGATGTAAACGAGATAATTACTAACCACAGTTCTTATTTGTGCCGCAGTTAAATTTAAAGCAGCTGAAGCAGCAAATCACATTGAGGTAAGACTTTCACATACTGTATATATACACACTAACACACACACACACACACACACACACACACACACACACACACACACACACACACACAAACACACACACAAACACACACACACACACACACACACACAAACACACACACACACACAGAGACATACACGCACACACACACACAAACACACACACAAACACACAAACACACACACAAACACACACACACACACACAGACATACACACACACACACACACACACACACACACACACACACACACATACACACACAAACACACCCGCCGTGCGAATGCTAATTTTGTTGTGGCCGATCGCTACTCTGGGTGCGAGCAATGGCGGACCAATGGAAGAAAAGACATTCACGGACAGAGAGAAAGTAAACATTTAACGATTTGATTTATTTACAAACACTAGTACACCCCCTCACTATGGGAGGGTCAGGAAGTGTCAATCCTCTTTAGGGTATATAGATTACAGTCGATCTACGGTCGGGTCTCAAGAACATTGGGTGTGTTCATTTACCAAGTTTCTTGTGGAGAGATCGCCAAGTGGTTTCAGCATTCGAGCAAGCACTCTATTCAAAACCGTCAAGGAACGGCTAGCTTGGCAAGCACGAGCTAGCTGCTTGGAAAATGTGCACAACCCGGCTTCCTCCCTTTCAGTTTCGCGTTGAATAGCAGGAGCGAGTTCCAAAATTTTGCTATGAAAAACGCCACGGCATCAGCAGAAAGGGCCATGTTATTAACCCAACACTTGTGGGTTTATATGTGGAGTACAGTAGATCTTCGCTAAGGTCTGTAAGTAAAACTTACCTCACTGATGTCGGGGTTTCTCCAAATTTCCTTATTTAGTGTTATAAATATTGACAACTTTGGATTCGGATTGACAGTTGCAACATTTTTAGCAACATTTAGCAACGACAGTTTAGCAACTTCCATGCGTTCAACGTCAAGAAGAATATTCGGATTGACAGTTGGTCGAGTTGAGAAAGTGCATCTTGTGGTCCTGATTAATCGATATTGTTTTATCGATACACGATGGGGAATTACCGACCACACCTGAGTGTTTACATCATCAAGAGGAGCTTCAGGAGATGTAAGGTTGAGGATGTTGAGTTAACTGATGAAGCGCCAAACGTAAGAAACCTCTTTGTTGTTTACACAGTGGGGGTCTTAGGAAGATCCCCCGACAGGTGGTTTAGAACTGTCTTCTGTCTTTAGCTCAGTGGGGAAAGTTTGTACAATGTGGTGTCCATCTTGTTTATCCCGTATAATGTATTGTCAATCTTGCCCCACCCCTCTCCCTTCCACAGATCTCCCGATGTTCCTGTTCCCCACTGTTGTTGTGCTTCCATCTCTCTCTGCCTTCTTATGTACCACTCCCTTTATTATATGTTATATGTGTTAGCTCTTCCACGAGCCTCGACTTAGTATACAAAAAAAAAAAAGAAAAAAGAAAAAAAAAATAGCATTAGCGACTGTTTAAAAATCTAATCAAACGTGTTTGTGGTTCATAATATTTTTACTTCGGTAAGCAAATAGCATGATGATGTTATAACATTAATATTGTTACAGACGCGGTTGTGGATGTTGGTTCACCGAGCGGTTTGGTATGACCGCGCCTGCACGTTTACCCGATTATGCTCGAACGTTGACTAAGTCGCGCTATGCTAAATCAATGATGGAAAAGACACAACGGCTGGATTAAAATGACACGACACCAAGGGTTCAGTTCTCAAGACCTCCGGAGGAGGTTATATTAGGGCGGAAGGTTAGATTACAGGAATGAGAGGGACAGCATAGGAAGACAGGCACTTAAACACGGTCTTATACTAGCCCCGACAGACGACAGATAAACAGGACATAAACTGACTCACACGGGGATTGATGGCAAGGAGGGGCAGGTCTTCGATGGCTCAAGGTGCACCTTGGCTCAGGGGCAAAATCGACCCGGTCCAGTCCAAGATGCGGGAGGTCTCACTCAGCGCTCGGAGGTGGTGACTTGTCTGCTCAAGCTGGGGGCGCATCTCTCGTCACGTCCGGCAAGTCGCTGCGTATATCCGGCGGGGAGTGACACGCCCTCGGCTAGTTAGCTCCGCCCCAGATGGAATCGGTCCGCCCTTCTTATTGGGTGCGGGGGGGGGTTACTGGCTCCGCCCCTGACGAGGAGCTGACAGCCAGCCCCTTCGTGGTAACCCCGTGGAGCGCATGGGCAATGGCGGCTAACCACGCCGGTGTGAGGACGCACACTCCCCGCACGCCGCGCCGCGCCCCTCTGTTGTTGTAGTTGTTGTTGTAGTTGTTGTTGTAGTTGTTGTTTCATGGGGAAGATGGGAGGAGGTAAGGGCAGGTCCTAAACTCACTACTGGTGCCATACAATCACATTCTGGTGCAACGAAGAGTCAGAATTAATGGAAACGAGTCCTTAACTGACATAGACTAAGAATAACTAGCAAGATGTCCTATAGTTGTCTACGTGAGATGCGGTGGACCTGGGCACGACATTTAATGGGGAAAAAGGGGAAGGTCGGTTCTACAGAGTGTTATTTACAGGCAATGGGACTAGGGAATGGGGGATTGGGGATAGTTGGGGAGTATTGGGGAAATAGGGGAGTATTTACAAGCGGATATTGAGGCCAAATGCCATATCCGCAACATTGCACCCTTCTCTACCCTCGGGGCGTCCCGACCCGATAAATTTTTACCTATTTTAGTGTGGCACTCAGATGTAGTTCCCTCTACTATTAACTCTACCCTGAGTGCGACAGTTTTACAGATATTCACAAATGAGTAAATATGTCCCCCTGCGACGTTGCACCCTTCTCCTCACAGAAACACGCCCACAGGATAATCGAATTGCGGAGAGAATTCGCAAACTAAACATACAGCCGGTAGGGAGCATTATTTACAAGACTACGCTGATATTTACACTACGATCCAGGACCTGTTTTTGGAGGAACACATGCAGATGTTATGCATAGAGAGAGCACGCATGCCAGCATCGATACACCAACCCACGAGTGCTCTGTGGCCTTACGGCCTTTAATAATGTGCAGAGCACCCCTTCCCAGCACCAAAAGCACCACCCCATCACACAGTCAGCACCATCCGGTGCACCACCATTGTTCATCAATGTTCAACAATAAAATAAATTCAACAACCCCTAACCCTGCAGGTGTCTCTTGCTCTTCGTGTGGTGCACTTGGCCTTCTGGCTTCTTTCAAAAATAAAGAAAGGCGCCAACCGCGTCCATTTCTTTATTGTGGCCATCAGGGTGTCAACTATAAGTGGTTCACCTGTATGGCATAGGTGCCACGTTGACCCATAGGTCCATCCACGGGTGGTGCTTGGCCGCAAAAGAACTGCGGTCCATTGTGGGTGGCCACCAAAATTGCGGTCCATATGGTGTATCGATCCAGGCAGCAAGCAGCGAAAGTGCAGGCCCACAACTGCGTAGCCAGCACCTCTCTCTCCTCTCTCTCTGCCCCAAAACCAGATCCTCGGAGGTGGGAGACAAAAGAAGCAGACAAGTGAGTAAGGTGGTAAGGGCGCAAAAGTGCACGCAATGTAAGGTAATGCACACTGGGGGCACATGGGAACCAGGTGAGACAGGTACGTTCCTACCGTACGCCCCCCCCCCCCCCACCAGGTAACCTACATGGCCCCTCCCTTACCCCTTACTGTATCCACAAAACACAACACTACCCATAAACATCTACTTTACAAATCAACAAACATCCCTACTGTCTTCCCCGTTCCTCCCATATACCAAATTCGTCTTCTCTCCCTCCTAACCAATCAAATTTGCCATTTTCAACTCTCACCAAAATTTGCCATCTCCAACTCAACATCATAATTTGCTATCACCAATTCATCATCAGTCCCTCCTAGGGAGGGAGAGATGGAATCACCCCAATGTCTCATCCACGTCGTGATGCGTCTCACAAATCCAACAGCAATCCTTACTTCCTGCAACACAACAAAGAAAACACAGGTGTGGAGTCATCATCATCACCACAGGTAAGTGGCTGCGTATGGTGCGACAGGTTCATCAATCCTAACTATTTCCTAAATGACTTTAACAACTTTACACTACCCGGGGTCTTTCTCCGGCCAAACCATTGGCCCTCTTACACTATGGGTTCTAAAAACCAATTCCCATTGTCCAAACTGTGGTGCTTTTCAATTTGGGGTCTCACTCCCCCGATTCATCTCCCGGTGCCCTCGCACAATTTCCGGGCTGTGGCGTGTACCTCTCCCAGCGGGTCTACCCACCTGCACACCTCCACCACTGCAGTTGCCTCCGAGCTTACCTGCTCCTTACCCTAACCTAACTACCTGGGGAAGGCCCTCTGGCGCTCTCCCCACTCGGTGCCCTCTCTGGCACTGGGCTACCCGATCCACACCCGGGATCCTCAGGCACCCACTGACACTAACGGCTCCCAGAGCCCACCTGCGGCCTCACCTGGCCGACATCCTCACAGTGGTGGAGTGCCCAACCAACTACACACACTAACAGGCTACACGCCCAGCCATTTCCACAACACTAATGCACCCATCCAAATACCATTCTGTCACCCGCACCACAGATGCCAATATCCAACCACAATTTACCTATACCCTCTACCTAACACTTACACTACCCGCCCCGGGTATTCGTGAAAGGGGTCCACTCTTCCCCCATCCACACCTTCGCACCATGCACACCACTCCGTACCACTTACTCCAACTCTCTCCACACACCTGTACCTGCACACCTGTGCTCTCACACCTGGTGCCACCTGCACCCTTCTCTCCCCAAGCGCATTCGCGCTGATCCACAACACTCACTACTCATACACTGCTCCACACACCTGTCCAGTTGCACACCTGTGCAATCACACCTGTCCAGTTGCACACCTGTGCAATCACACCTGTTCCATCCTCACACACACGGCATCATCTCAGCTAACTACTCCCCTCTGAAACTTGCGCTTCCCAGTCGTCCCTTTAAACTATTGCGCTCCCTCGTCATTATCATCCACACTAATTTACCTGCGTCCCCCCTACAGGTATCAGTCACTAACTAACCTTAACGTCACCTAATGTCAATCTCTTCTAGATCCCTACAATATAACCTAACCCACCCGGGCTAGTTTTCACTGCCATCAACCCCATAAGCTATTGCGCATTTGCCCCACTGGGAAGGGTGGCAGGGATGCCACCCTTACCCACCGGGCCCATCGCTCACTACCAATTTTTGCACATCAAATTTCCACAAATCAAAAATTTGCCAATCACTACCCATCATCTGCCAATCACTACTGCCAATCCTTTGCCAATCATCAAATTTTGTTTTTTTCCCCTAATTTTGGGGCCAAAACACTAACCTCATCACCCAGTCTACTCACTAATGCCTCTCGGTGCGCCAATTCCTGTCCAAAGCCCGGCTTCGTAAAGCCAAGCCATGAATGCTGGTTGTTTTGTGCCAGCGGCTGGACGCGTCTGGCACTCGGTGCAGGGACGGGGGCTTACCCGGGCCGAGATCCCATGCACCACCTCGGCGTGGAGCCATCCCATGTCCCGATCTCGACCTGCCGGACTGCCTCAACAAAAAGTGGTCGCCATGACGACCCTTTCTATCGGGCTGCCCGCTCCGCCTAGTGGAGCACGGACGCGGCCGTTCAAAGCGAGGCCCAGCACGCACCGAGGGCCCGATTCGGCTAGAAGTCGACCTAACCTCTAATCCGTGTAACGTCGATGCTTCACCTGCATGCTTACACCCCGCAGCCCGTTCCTTACTCACACATCCAGCCGTGCCCATGCTCCTCGTACCTTTCCTTTCACACCCAGGTACCCTCATTCCACTCACAGCCTTGGTCACACACCTGACCACCGAACACCTTGGCACACATTCGTTGGTAGCACACCTCACCAACACACCTCTTCGCACCCCCTCCTCGGTCACCTCCTCTGTGACAATCACAGGTGTGCTCTCATTCGCACACCCAACCACGTGCCTCACCACCAACTCCAGCGTGCATTCCCACTCACGCTCTACCATTCCAGGTGTGCATCCTTCCATCCCAGGTGTACATCCTCGCTCACCTGTCACAACCAACTCACTCTCCTTGTCACTCTCACTACTCTCACCTCCATTCTTGACAGCGCACTCACCCTTACTCTTGACAGCGCACTCTTTCCTCATGCACCTGCCCGTCACACACCTTTCTCGCGCACACTCTCCCGTTACACCCTCTGTAACACTCACCACACCGCGCTTCCATGTGCTCCCTCGCACACGCGCTACGACCGACTCATTCTCGCCAGCACCCTCACTCCTTGGCACGCACTTTTTCCTCACACACCCCAGAGTCGGACTTTCTTGCACACCTCCTTTTTCGCACACCAGACCTGTCGCACACTTCACCAACGGCCTCTCACGAACACCCGGGTCCATCTCGACCCCCAAGCTTCTTAAATCACCTGGCGCATCATACGCACGACCATATTGGTCACCACTTACACCGGGTCCTCTTTCTCTTCGCTTCTCCTCCATCACCTGCGAATCCCTCATCCGGTTAATGAGCACATCATCACGATCCGAACACAGACTTTGGACCAATTCTTTTACTTCCTCCTTTATCTCTTTCTTATCCTCTCTCCGTCGCTTCTTAATTTCGCTCACCCCTTCTTCCACTTCTTCTAATTTCTGCTTCACCTCCTTCATCTCTTCGTGCGCCCCTTTAAGTTCTTCCTCTAACTCCACTTTATTTTTTTCTATGTGCTCCCGCACCTCCCGCTCTTTAACCTCCATCACCTCTACCACCTTGTTCATTTTTCTCGTCAAGTCCTCATGTACCGTCTGACACTCTTTTTTAATTACCCCTACGTCCTTTTTCATCTCTTTCTGCGTCGATTTTAAACCCTCTATTACCGCTGTGTTCTTCTTTACCTGGTCCCCCAACTCCTTTTGTCCCACTGTCAGTTGTTCTACTCCCAGCGTCAACTCCTCTATACCCCCTTGCAATTTTACAGTCCCCTTTCTCACCTCCTTCTCCATGCGCTCCTTACAGTGCCTCACCTCCTCGCGCACTCCTCCGACCTCCTCACTCACTCCTCTTCTGATCTCCTCTCCCATCACTTGCATCTCCTGCCCAGATGCCACCCTCATCTGCTCCATTTCCTCCCTGTGAGCATCCAGTTTGGTTTCTACCCCCATTCTGACCCCCTCTATCTGCTGCCCCATTTGGTTAACTTCCCTTTCCGCTTGATCCCTCATGTCCCTCAATTTGCCTTCCATCCTGTTTTCTAACCCCTCTAACCCATTTTTCACTTCTTTTATCCCGTTGTCTAACCCCTCAAATTTGTCGTCTAACTTCCCAAATTTCTTGTCTAAACCCTTAAAATTATTGTCTAACCCCTCAAATTTGTCGTCTAACTTCCCAAATTTCTTGTCTAAACCCTTAAAATTATTGTCTAACCCCTCACCGGTACCCCTCGCTTCGTCCCTCATTACCCCCATTTGGTTTCCCATTACCCCCAATTGGCCCTCCAATCGCTCACTCTGAGCCCTCATTTCCTTCCTCATTTGCTCGCTATTCTGGGCCATAAGGGCCTTCATTTGTATGAAAAAAAGGTCCAAATTTACCAGCGGCGCCACTACGGTCGCGGGCGTGGACGCCGTGGCCACCTCGTGCGCGACAACGCTATTTTGCGACCCTGCCGCCCTCACTGCTTCGCTCTCCTCCTGTCCCTCATGTCCCTCAATTTGGTCCTGGACCGACCCTGCCTCACTCTCCCCTACCGGACCCCAGCTGTCTTGATCCGCCATAGCGCGACTTTCAAAATTCGGGTTTTTATTTCCGTAAAACAAATCAAATTTCGCCGTTATAATTTTGAGCGCGGGAAACGCGCTCCGGATCGAATTCTACCTCCCCAACACCAATTGTTACCCTAGTGGTACAATTGGTGTTCCAAAATTTGGGCCTAATAAATTTAGTCCCAGGTCCGAATCCCACTCCTGACACCAATTGTTACAGACGCGGTTGTGGATGTTGGTTCACCGAGCGGTTTGGTATGACCGCGCCTGCACGTTTACCCGATTATGCTCGAACGTTGACTAAGTCGCGCTATGCTAAATCAATGATGGAAAAGACACAACGGCTGGATTAAAATGACACGACACCAAGGGTTCAGTTCTCAAGACCTCCGGAGGAGGTTATATTAGGGCGGAAGGTTAGATTACAGGAATGAGAGGGACAGCATAGGAAGACAGGCACTTAAACACGGTCTTATACTAGCCCCGACAGACGACAGATAAACAGGACAAAAACTGACTCACACGGGGATTGATGGCAAGGAGGGGCAGGTCTTCGATGGCTCAAGGTGCACCTTGGCTCAGGGGCAAAATCGACCCAGTCCAGTCCAAGATGCGGGAGGTCTCACTCAGCGCTCGGAGGTGGTGACTTGTCTGCTCAAGCTGGGGGCGCATCTCTCGTCACGTCCGGCAAGTCGCTGCGTATATCCGGCGGGGAGTGACACGCCCTCGGCTAGTTAGCTCCGCCCCAGATGGAATCGGTCCGCCCTTCTTATTGGGTGCGGGGGGGGTTACTGGCTCCGCCCCTGACGAGGAGCTGACAGCCAGCCCCTTCGTGGTAACCCCGTGGAGCGCATGGGCAATGGCGGCTAACCACGCCGGTGTGAGGACGCACACTCCCCGCACGCCGCGCCGCGCCCCTCTGTTGTTGTAGTTGTTGTTGTAGTTGTTGTTGTAGTTGTTGTTTCATGGGGAAGATGGGAGGAGGTAAGGGCAGGTCCTAAACTCACTACTGGTGCCATACAATCACATTCTGGTGCAACGAAGAGTCAGAATTAATGGAAACGAGTCCTTAACTGACATAGACTAAGAATAACTAGCAAGATGTCCTATAGTTGTCTACGTGAGATGCGGTGGACCTGGGCACGACATTTAATGGGGAAAAAGGGGAAGGTCGGTTCTACAGAGTGTTATTTACAGGCAATGGGACTAGGGAATGGGGGATTGGGGATAGTTGGGGAGTATTGGGGAAATAGGGGAGTATTTACAAGCGGATATTGAGGCCAAATGCCATATCCGCAACAATATGATGCTGTGGGAGCTGCGCTCGCACGATAAAGCCAGACAAAATGGACGACACAGGAACGAAGTTTCACCGAGCTATTTATTTAGCTCAAAACCAAAGAACTCAAAAGCACACTGAATCCGCCCCCCGAACGGGAGGCAATTTATATCGCAAACTGAACACACAAAAGCCACACCTCTCAGGTGGGGCGTGGTATGCAAAATAGGTAAGTCACGCCTCTCGACGGGGCGTGGTATGCAAGGCAAGTGTTCGCCCGAGAAGAGCAAGTCTGGACACGCCCGGTCGAGTCCGGACACGTGACCGCTCGCCGGTTGCGTCATCGGCCGGTGCACGGTAATTGTATCATGCTTCCGGTAACCGCTACATGCGCCCCCCCCAGAATTAACCTGCACCGGGAGACTTAGTTTGAGGGGGGTCCTGATGACCCGGCCAAAACGACCCCTGGTGATTCGTGTGGGGGTGGTTGGTGGCGTGGCGGTGGATGGTCGGGCGGGGGGCTTGGTTGATGGGGGACAGCCCCGTCGTGGAGGAAGGGCCAACCGTGGAGGTTGGTCGAGGTCCAAATGGGCCGGCTTGAGGCGGTCCACGGAGATGCGGTCCGGCTTGCCACCGATGTCGACGATGAATGACTTGTCGTCGCTCTACAGAACCGGAAAGGTCCATCGTACGGCCGCCGGAGCGGTCCCCGGTGTGCGTCGTGCTGGATAAAAACGTACTCCGCAGTGCGAAGTGCTGGGGGGACGTGGGGTTGGGGGCAGCCGTGGTGGGACGTGGGCACGGGGGCAAATCTCCTGGCGGCCTCCTGGAGGTCCGAGCGTCGGCGAGCCGCGGACCAGGGGCCGGTGGCGTCAGGGATGAATTCGCCCGGCACGCGCAGTGGCTGGCCGTAGACCAGCTCGGCGGTGGAAGCCTGGAGGTCCTCCTTAGGGGCCGTTCGGAGGCTCAATAGGACCCACGGGAGCCTGTCTGCCCAACCGTCATCCTGGAGGCTGGCCCTGAGAGCAGCCTTCATTGAGCGGTGGAACCGCTCGCACAAGCCGTTGGCTTGGGGGTGGTAGGCCGTGGTGCGGTGAAGCTTGACCCCCAAGGCCTGGGCGACCGCGCCCCAAAGCTCGGAGGCGAATTGGGGGGCTCTGTCGGAGGAGATGTCCGAGGGCGTGCCGAAACGGGCAATCCAAGTGCCAATGAAGGCCTGCGCTAGGTCGGTGGATGTTGTTGATGCCAGTGGGACGGCCTCCGGCCACCTGGTGGTCCTGTCCACCATCGTGAGGAGGTGGGTGAAACCCCGCGAGGAGGGAAGGGGTCCCACCAGGTCCACATTGATGTGGTCGAAGCGCCGTGCAGGCACGTTGAATGGTGCCAATGGGGCCTGGGTGTGCCGGTGGACCTTCGTGCGCTGGCAGGCGACACAGGCATTGGCCCAGTCGCGGACGTCCTTACGGAGCCCGTGCCAGACGAACTTTGCTGCCACGAGCTTCTGTGATGCTTTCCGGCCCGGGTGGGAAAGGCCGTGGAGGGCGTCAAAAATGTGCCGCTGCCATCCGGCGGGCACGATGGGGCGAGGTTGGCCCAGGGAAACGTTGCACAGGAGAACTGTGCCCGTGTCTTCGAAGGGGACGTCGGCCAACCGCAGGCCTGTGTCCGCTGTCCGGAGGGCTTGCACCGCGGGGTCGGCGGTCTGGTCGGCCGCCATGCGGGCGAAGTCCACACCCAGGTGGACAGCGTTCGCGCCGGACCGGGAGAGGCAATCGGCCACAGTGTTGTCCTTGCCTGCGACGTGCCGGATGTCCGTCGTAAATTTGGACACGGCGGAGAGGTGGCACTGCTGGCGGGCCGACCACGGCTCCGTAACCTTGGCCATAGCGAAGACCAGGGGTTTGTGGTCCACAAACGCCGTGAACCCACCGCGTAGTCGGCGGCGCCCACCGCGTAGTCGGAAGCGTCCGTGGTGAGGGCGATAGGTGCGTCGAGTGCCGGGTGCGCCAGCATGATCGCGTTGGCGAGGGCCAGCTTAGCGCCCGTGAACGCCGCGTCCATCTCTGTGGTCCAGGCGACGTCGTGCTTGGCCGGCTTGCCCCGGAGGGCATCGTACAGGGGGCGCATGAGTTGGGCGGCGCGAGGCACGAACCGATGGTAGAAATTTACCATTCCCAAAAATTCCTGTAGGGCCTTGATGGAGCGGGGGCGCGGGAAACTTGTGACTGCCTCCACCTTGGTAGGCAGTGGGACGGCCCCGCGCTTCATGATGCGGTGCCCCAGGAAGTCGACGGCCGTTACGCCAAACTGGCATTTCGCCGGGTTGATGATGAGGCCGTGCTGGCCGAGGTGCTCGAAAAGCGTGCGCAGGTGGACGAGGTGCTCCGCCCGGGAAGTGCTGGCAATGGGAATGTCATCGAGGTAGACGAACAGAAAGGTGAGATCGTGCAGCACATTGTTCATCAGCCGCTGGAAGGCCTGGGCCGCGTTCATAAGGCCGAACGGCATTCGGAGGAACTCGAAGAGGCCAAAAGGTGTAATTACAGCCATCTTCGGAACGTCGGCCGGCCGGACAGGTAACTGGTGGTAGCCCCGAATAAGGTCGACCTTGGAGAAGATCACCCGCCCCGCCAAACGGGCGGAAAA